>NC_135573.1:109222500-109847500 GCF_965152235.1 Eretmochelys imbricata | reverse complement strand
TATTCAAGGTTAAAATGATGTATTTGTTCTTGTATAAGAACAAATAGAAACGTACACAGTGTGTGAGATAGGTTTGTTAAAAGAAAATTGTAACTTAAAATTTTATAATTAAGAATTGATAATTTAAAATTAGTGACAGATATTTTATAAGTTATTAAGCAGAATTAAAAATTACTAAAACAGAAATGAGTCTAAGATAATTAAACGCTTTTTTATTAGCTTAATAGTGGCTTGTAAAAAATGCTTGCATGTGTCTGATACGTAGTAGAATTTCTTGGAATATTCATCAGTCTTCACATTTATCCTATGCACTAGTCTGGTTTGCAGCTTGCTCTATGACCCACAGTCAGGAAACTGGAATTCCTCTGGGAAGTTGCAGTAAAATGGTAGCTGTCATTGAGAAGCAGCAGCACCATTTACTGCTATTGTGCGAGTAAAACATTGACAAGTAGCTCTATAAAGTTTTAAAAATATAATATATCTGTTATATAACTTTCAGTAAATATTCCATGAGCTGTCTTAAATTATCTGTAGGGGTTTTTTTAAGCCAAAGAGTTATTAGAGAGATGACCATTACCAGTGTCCTCTTTGAAGGCATATTTTTATATGCTACCTTGAATGGATTAGAGCAGTCGTATGTCTCTATAAGACATCAACATTTTACACATACCCAGACCTGGCCTCCAAACGTCTAAGTTAGTAGTACCTGGGACATAAGAAATGTTCTCAGCTTCATTGGATAGACATATGTTACGTTGTCCTGGATCTGCTATGTCAGTGTTTTAGTCTCAAAAGCAGCTGCAAGTTGTCGTGGCTTTCAGGAATCCTATTCACCCCAGAGATCAGGAGAAAAGTCCTTTTATTGAGGTTTGCAGTAGGAAGGCACAATATATTTGTTCCATTACTTAGCTCATGAATTGAATGAGAAAAATGTTTTTTAAATTTCCTGATATATTTTGTATAATTTTTCTCTAGGATGAAGTTACCAAAGTTCGTGCAGATAACAAATTAGGCTTCAATCTGGAAAAGAGCAGAGTAAAAGAACTGGTATGTTTTATGGATTTCTTCTAGAAGTATGTAAAAATGTGAATACTATTTGAAATTGTTTGGTCAAGAATGTAATTTTCATGGTTGTCCATGAAGTCTTTTGGCCAGAAGATAGCGTGAACCATAATTATTCATCTTAATGGTTCTGTAGTGTAATGTGACGCCATTTGCTTTTAATATTTTATCATATTTTGACATTATTTCCTCATTAATCTTGATATTAAAAACAATGTGTTTTTTTTAAATTTATCTATTCAAATTAAGTTTAAATACTTTGTTAAATTACCGAAATTGAAAGCCTGTCCTTGCCCCAATAGGGGACTAATTACATCATAGCCAGTATGTCAGCCAACGGTTTGATTAAAGTGATCTTCACACTGTCTTGTCCTAACTGGTATTGGTCACTTCTGACTTTCAAGTGTCTGATAGAACTGAAAATCTTTAACTGGAGTAATAAAGGTTACAGTAAATCGGCAATTTTTTTTCTCTTTTAGAGTATTATATGTAACTCTGTTTTAAGCTCTTGTAAATGCCATTACCAAAATGTGTTTCTGCAAATCAAAAAAAATTGTATTGCCTAACTTGAATAGTCTTTTTTGAATGACATTTTTCAACAGATTTTATTTTCCCTAGTCACTCGTCACATTTGACATTTATATTTCATAGACGTGTAGTGTGGGAATAATATTGACCGTTACTCTGGGCAGTAAGCTTTGTTTTCTTTAGATCCTGCTAGTCTTTATTCTTTCAAAACTGGTAGATGTGCCCTTGAAAGTGATTACTCATAATGGTTGTCAAACAAGCTATCCTGGGTTGGGTCAATGACTTAGTACTCTGGGTAGCCCTCTGTGCTGCTCCATGAGAGAATTGGGTTGAAGAACAAACTGTGGCCTTCAAACCTTTGAACTCATAGATTTTTCAGGTGTTGCAAAAATAATGCTTTGCACTAACATAGCACCTTTCCTCTGAAGCTCTTAACTACTTAAATAGCAAGCCTCACAATATCTCTATGGGTAGGTAAGCATTATTGTATGCATTTTACAGATCAGTTAACTTAGGCACAAAGAGTGTGTGATATGTCCAAGATGACAGGAATAGAGCCCAGGAATCTGGATTCTGTCTCTTGCTCAAAGCACTAGACTACACTGCTTTTCTAGATGAAACCCCCAACCTTTATGTGAAGAAGTAGATAACTATAGACTACAGACATGTACTCCATTGCAGTCTGTTGTTATACAGGATATTGTACCTTTCAAGGAGACTGCTTGCTTGCTAATTGTTGTCAGCAGACATCATGCATGGCCAGAACTCTGGCATAGAATGGGGAAGGAGGCAGATGAATGGAGAACATGATGCTACATATAAAATAAGGTTTATTTGTACATAATAGGAAAGAGGAGAACCCAAAATAAAGGGCTGGGTGAAAGTTCTGTGACCTCTCTTCAACCTGTGCTTATGTCTAGATGTTGTTGCTTCTGCATTAGTGAAAGCATTATTTACATATGCACTTGGACACAGGTGAGACCTATACTTGAATGTGCAGAGCCCTATAAAAGCTGGGGGGAAAATAAAGCACACTTACCTAGGAAGATACCTGGGGTAACTTAAATTAGTAAAGGCTTAACCAGTGGCTTTACTCCTGAAATATTTCCAAAGCATGGTGAGCTAATAGTCCATCAGCGTGTTGTTTAAAAATATAAATGTGTACACACTACTTGTTTTACAGTTATTATCCAGTTTCAACTTCTTCATTTAAAGGCAAGGTAGGAAAGTTTCTCTAGTGATAAGATAGGAAGCAGAAGGACATTATTTAGGTTATGACATTGCAATAGCTAGTCAAAATGTTTCCTTCTGCTGCATCCAAGAATCCAGTTTGGGAAGAGGAGAGGTTGATTGAAATGTGGGGCAAAAGCCCACACAAAGAAGTTGGGAGGGACAGTCACAAATATAACCAGAAAGACTCAGAGTTGAATGGGCAAACTAAGGCTGCTGAGAAATGAGCAAAGGGGGAGCTTTTCATTGCTCTGAGCCTAGGGCTAGGGCAGAGGTTCTCAAATTTTTTGATGGCACGATCCCATTTTAATGAAGTATTTCCTGCCAGGACCACAGACAGCATGGAGGATGCCATTTTGCAGAGCATGACCTCTGCATAGCATAACCTCACACATATGTGCGAGGTCACACCACATGGACTACACCATTTTGCTCTACAAAATAGCATCCTCCGCACAGTGTGACCTTATACGTATGGTGCATGCAAGGCCATGCTGTTCAGAGCAAAATGGCACCCTCCATGCAGTAGGGATCACCAGAATCTCACCTGCTGATGGCGTGCTCCATTTGGGGCCACAACCCACAGTTTGGGAACCGCTGGTACTAGGGCATCTGCCAGGAACATTCTGGCAGTTGCCTTTACCTGCTCTTATCGCACAAGAAAATATCTCAAGTTTGTCTAACCAAAGAGGTGAAGGCCATGAGTATTGTAGAATAGAATAATCTTTTCTCTTTCATATAATTAAATTGAAGATCCTGGCAATTTATATAAAACTAGTTCAGATGAATCTTACAGATTGCTTAAATTTACTATAGTATTCAACATATTTATCAATATCACAAGAGTGATGTCTTTAGATAAGATTGCCCAACACATTGTAAGACCCTGTTTGGCTGGTAACCCTGCCAAACTAACCATTTGGACTGAATTTTTCCATACTGGGTGTCTGTCTCAGGATGAACCTCCTCCTCCTCCCATAACCCTCCTTTAAAAAAACAGGATAAGCTGTTTCTGAGGACCAGATTAGGGAAAAATACAATGTTTTGCCTATGTTAACAAATGCTTATAAGACTTTTTTAGGATGCTGTAGTGCCTCCATATTTTGAAGCAGGAACTTGAAATTTGGCAAAGAGGTGGTCTTTGTGTCAGGAATGCTGGCCCCATGAAAAAAAAAAAGGGAATGCTCTAGTCCAGTGCTGCAGAGACTGAGCCAAACTTTTCTTACAAATGTTGCTCCAGGATACTGTGGCACCAGAACTGAGAGCAGTTCTGTCTCCCCTGTGCTCTCAGTGTACCCCCTGCTGGTACCCAGGCAGTGAGGAGGAGGAGCAGCCTGATTTAGACTGCAGAGGACTAAAGAGTGGGGAAGAGATAAGGGAAAAGGGGGGTTGCAGGAACCAGAGGGTGGGGAGATGCAGAAGGCTAAGGGGACAGTATCCGTGGGGGAAAGAGTGAGAAATAGGAGCCAGGTGTCAGAGTTGAATAGGAGCAGAGGGAGTATTAGGGGAGGTGTTTGGGGAGTGCAAGCTGGGAAATGTGGGGGGTAGATGGAGTGGGAGAGGCAGGAACCAGAGGGGGGAATTGGATGGGACAGGCAGGGGGATGTATAGGAGCAGAGGGTGGGTAGAAGATGGGGATGGGGAGGGACAACAAGAGGATGGTGGGAGGAAACTGAGGGATGTGAAGGAGCAGAGAGTGAGGGGGTCAGAAGCCAAAGAGAGAAGGAGTCAGGGTGGTGGGGGCATTAGGAGGAGTGGGGCTTGTAAGGGACAAGGGCTCGAGGATAGACATAGGTTTATGGGGGACGGGCAGAACCACTGCAGCAAACTCCCTTCCGGAACCTAGTATTAAATCCAAGAATTCTCTTGTCAGCAAATGTCTGTAAAACTCCTGGATAAAATTTGTGCAACACCCGCCTCTAGTGCTGATTGACGTAGTATATATATATGACAGTAGTAGGCTGTTATCTTCTGCTACCAGTTACTCCATTAGCCCAGCCCTTGCTGCTTAGTAGATTAGTCAACATTATGGATTTTTTTTCTATTACTGTTTAAAATTCTAGGAAATGCCATAAAAACATTAAAAGATTATTGATATTGGACTTTTACTTTTAACTTTTATGGATTGTTACTCAACTACTGAAAACACATATCAAACCTAAGGGCCATCTCCCTGCCAACTTTTAGTTTTCTGTCCCCCATCTACTTACGTGCTAGAGCTGTTACAAGTAGTTGTTGACTACTTGTTTAAAAAGAAATATTGAGTGAAGATGTTTGTGGTATTTTTGTCCCCCTCTCCATTCACCAGAGTCTCTCCTAACTTGAACGATACTGATGTGTTTCAGTTCTTGCAAGCATGCGGTAATTTTTTTCTTTGCAACGTGTGATATTCTTCCTCCCCTCCCCCATTTTATAGAACTCAAGAACATTATGTGGAGTTATTATTTATCCGGATTCAACTTCTTCATTTAAAGGCATCCTTCTGGTTTCACAAATCAGTTAATGGATTACCACGAGACATAAACATAGTATATTTGACCAATAATTTTTAATAATGTTAATTTCAAATTAAAAGAATTTTCTTTGACTGTCACTCCAAAATTTCAAGTGGGGAACAAATCTAGAATCCTGATTAAACAACTATATATGACAATTAAATCTGATTTTATCTTTTAAAACTTCATACTGAGGGGTGGGGGTGAGAAAGGTGGCTAAAGTCTAACCGTGTCCTCTTTAAGCTATGCTTAAGTGAACACAGCAGAATATTTAAATCTAGCCTCAGTTACGGGATTACTGTTCATCGAAATTTGTGTGTGTGTGTGTTTTTTTTTTTTAATGCAGATCTGCAATCCTTTCCCATTGCCAGTCAGCAAACATATTGCCATAATTAAAGGGCAGTTTCTGGTAGAAGATCTGCTGCCCTTATAGCTCTGAGGTTTGCTGAACATTTGGCTTTAAACTCTCTTTTCTTCCAAAGATCAACATCTGTTCTACAATGGTAACTCTAAATATTGTTGGCAAACACAGAAGAATACTGAATTCCATCTTAGGAATTATAACAATGATGTTGGAAACTAAGCAAAAGTACTAATATGAAACTGGGAACAAATTCAGAAGAGAGGGTAATGCTTTTTTTGTTTGCTTTTTTTCTTCAGTATTCAGTTAATGAGAAAAAACTGCTGGAAATAAGGACAGAAATAGTGGCATTGGTAAGAATTTAAGAATGGATTGTTGAATGATATAAGGTGGCTTTTGTATTTGTGTACTGTAAACAGGCACAAACAACTTTAACATGAGTAATATTTAAATGTCCATATATCAGGTCTCCTAAATGTACAGAACTCATTTTTTAGCTAGTTTTAAATAGTTTGTTGTGTGTGTATGTGTGTATGTATAGTACTATGACATTACTACACAGGTAACTGAAATATAATGACAGGTTTCAGAGTAACAGCCATGTTAGTCTGTATTCACAAAAAGAAAAGGAGTACTTGTGGCACCTTAGAGACTAACCAATTTATTTGAGCATAAGCTTTCGTGAGCTACAGCTCACTTCATCGGATACATGCTGTGGAAAGTGTAGAAGTGAACTGTAGCTCACGAAAGCTTATGCTCAAATAAATTGGTTAGTCTCTAAGGTGCCACAAGTACTCCTTTTCTTTTTGAAATATAATGCTGTACATACATGATTACTCCTGGGGGAATTCTGTGCCAAAAAATTAAAAATTCTGCATATTTTATTTGTCAAAATAACACTACATAATCATGCCAGTTTCAATTATTTTGTAACTTATTTCGAAATACCTGTCTGCAACTATGTCTGTGACAATACCAACACAAAAAAAATTCCCCCAGGAGTAGAGAATTAAAGAAACCCCTACAACAACCCAGTTCCTGTTTCTCTGCCCATTTTCCCCAGAGCCCAGCTGCGCCCTCTCCCAGCACAGACACTTGCACATACTCCCTACCCCCTAGAGCCCAGCCACGGGGCACCCCCCAGCCCAGATACCCGCAGTGGCGCAGAATTCCCCCAGGAATATATGATACGCATGAAAGCAAAACTCACATGGAGTTCTTAGAACCCTGAACATATACAAATATTCAATTCAGTTATCATATTTTATATGTTTGAGTTATTTTGAGAACTTGTGTGTTTCCTTGTCTTTATCATGGAAAATCCACTGCTCCATCAGGCTTGAAACTGCTGGGTTTTTCTACCCTTTCTAAATCTGAGCCTGACGAAAGGATCCTCTCTATCCTCTTTGCTCCCCCATCCACCTCCACATGCAGTTTGTCTGTTGGCATCCTCAACAGGTGCAAATAGTCAACTGCATTAATGTGACTCCCCAGTCTTCTGCTTCTGTACTCATAAACAGAGATTTCCTTGATAGCTGTCTGAAAACACCTTTCCTCAGGAATTTTTGCTATCTTCTCCTAGTGTGGTTTGTGTCAGCAGAGACTCTTTGGGAGAGCACCTTGAGGAAGGTAGGGGACTCCAAGCCTAACAGTAGATCCTCAGCTGCTTCAGGTGTAGTGTGGTATCCAGCCAGCTATATCAAATGGCTCTTGTTCAAATGTTCACCTCTTTGCACTGCCAGCCCCCACCTGGGCGGGGAAATGGACTTGTCAGTCTTCAACCTCTCTGTGTGCAGAACTCATTTCAGGATTTAAAGATCTGGAATAAGAAATCTTGGGAATTATTTCTTAAATTTCATGGATCTCAAGAATAATCACATTCCAATTCATTCCTGCCACTAATGGTTCCTATATTTTACATTCAGGAATAACAACTATCATAGCCAAGCAATGAACTTTAGTCTGTTGCCCAGCCCTGGGGTGTTCACAAAGTTAATGATTTTTCTGCTATTCTGAAATAAGAGAGCATCCAGTTCTACCACTTTTTGGATAATCTGCTAGCAAAGGTGCAATCATATGAGCTTTCCATGTTCACCAAATCATCCAGTTCCTGGTACATAATAGATTCATAGTGAATCATTAGAAGAGCTCCCTTACCCCACCTTAGGAATTCCAAACCAACCTGGGTCTTGTGGTATTGTCAGAGGAGAAATTTGACATAACACAAGCTGCAATTCCTCAGCACATCAGTGCATTCAGCTGATCCATATGATAAAGGCCTGTGAGGGAGGGAAAAGTACCTTGAGTACTCCAACTTTCATCTCCTTCAGAACTTCCCAATCAGGCATGGAGGTACCTGGTTCAGGATATGGACTGTGTGTTGATAGTCCCTTCAGATGTCCAGTCCCTTCAGTAGTGATCACAAGGACACAGCTTTGGCAGATGCACCAGCAGTGTGCATGGCAACGAACACCAACTTTCGGGAAGGAGAGCTCAGATGGAACATGAATCATGGCATGTGATCTCCCCAGGAATCCCAGCTCTGCATCAACCTCCTGGAGCTGTGGAAAGCAGGAAATGCAGTAGTCAGCTTCCTCCCAAAGCGCCTTTTGAGAACTGCAACTCTTAGCTTGGAAGGTGACAGCAGAATTACTAGGCTCATATCAACTGTCAAGATGGAATTGAAAGTGAACATCTAAAAAGAGAGGCCAGAAAATTCTTCCATAATTGGAACATCTGGGTCTGCCCATCAAAGCCACATACATCTCTGGCAAGCCCAACAGTCATGTTGATTTGCTTAGTTGTTTTAAGCAAATGGTATAACAGTGGGAGCAAACCAAACAAAAACTCGATCAAATTATATCAAGGTGGTTCTTTCCATGGTGGGGATGTTTACAAACCAAACCAACAGGAATAGTGAGATTCTGCTCCTAGCATTAGCTCCCACAGGCCTGGAGAATGGACACCATCTCATTTCCCTGATTAAGCTTCCAGGGGCATACCTATTCTCCTCAGAAACAAGGTGATCAGAAAGATCAGCTAGGATGAAGCCTCGATAAAGCCAGATCATCCCTTACTAGCCCAGGCACCTTTGTTTTCCCAGACTGGTACATATTCAGTATGTTCACCATTCATTTATATTGACAGTTTCTCAGCACCTTGTTCATCTGAACCTCTTCAAGTTGTGATACAAATCACCAACAGCAAAGAAGGGAATGCTGATGTTGCGTCCTTAACTATAATCTAGTGGTGGGTTAAGGAAGTGGAGAGATGAGTGAAATAAAAATGGGGCCAGATTATATATTTATTTTGGCAAAACTCCCATTTTACTTTGTTGGAAATTTGCTTGAGTAAGGATTGCAGGATCAGGCACAAAAGCTGTCGGTCAAGTATAGTCAGCATGAATTTTTAAAGACAGACTACAAACCCTTTGAATAGGATTTTATGATGGAATCGACAGCTAATTGTAAATTTGATATGAAGTCACCTCTGTAATAAATCCATCAGGAAATATATATGTTTTATAAGTTTTTTTAAAAAACACTACAGCAGAGCAGTAAGTTTTATACTTGTATTCACCTAAATGTGGCAGCATGAATTTTCAGTACTATAAGGGAAACCTCTGGCTTCTTAAGAAATATAACATTACTTAATACTTCTTAGAGGGAGGAGTATAACTACAGAAGCCTCCAGAGAAAGGCTGATTCTTAGTTTTTAATACATTGTTAAAGTACTGAATCTGCAAGAGTGAAGGGAGAGCCAAAAATAGTAATTCAGAAAGGAAACAGATTTAGTTTTAAGGTTAAATTGTGTTCAGATAACTAATACTCTGCTTTGTTTCTAGCATGCACAACAAGACCGAGCTCTAACTCAAACAGATCGGAAAATAGACACAGAAGTTGCAGGACTGAAAACAATGTTGGAATCGCACAAACTTGATAATATTAAATACTTAGCAGGTAAGGAATTCTGACAAATATATGCACGCATGTTAGAGTTGTGTTCGACTCTCTTATTAAAGGCCCTGATTCAGCAAGGTACTTAAGCACATTGAGTAGACTCATTGACTTTAGTGGGATTATTTGTGTGCTTAAAGTTAGGGACATGCTTACTCACTGAATCATGCTTAAATTTATTTACAGTGCCTGCCAAGAGTGGTTAGCGATGTAAAGGAGATCTATCCATCAATTAGAACAGTTCAGCTTGTACGATTATTGTCCTGTGTATATATACATGCCTTGTGCTGAAGTACAGTTTTTCATTTTCTGGCATTTGTATGTAACGAACACTTTCATAGAAATGTAAGGCTGGAAGGGACCTTGAGAGGTCATCAGATCCAGCCCCCTGTGCTGAAAAAGGACCAAGTAAACATAAACCATCCCTGAAGATGTTTATCCAACCTGTTCTTGAAAACTTCCAGTGATGGGGATTCCACAACCTCCCTTGGAAGCCTATTCCAGAGTTTAACTCCCTTTATAGTTAGCAAAATTTTCCTAATAG
The DNA here is from genome assembly GCF_965152235.1 of Eretmochelys imbricata. Classification (NCBI taxonomy): domain Eukaryota; kingdom Metazoa; phylum Chordata; order Testudines; family Cheloniidae; genus Eretmochelys; species Eretmochelys imbricata. Next base: position 109,837,324 of record NC_135573.1, on the reverse strand, counting down.
CTAACCTAAATCTTCCTTGCAGCAGATTAAGCCCATGACTTCTTGTCCTCTCTTCAGTGGACATGGAGAACAATTGATCACTGTCCTCTTTACAACAGCCCTTAACATATTTTAAGACTGTTATCAATTCACCCCTCAGTCTTCTTTTCTCAAAACTAAACATGCCTAGTTTTTTTAACCTTTCCTCATAGGTTAGGTTTTCTAAACCTTTTGTCATTTTTGTTGCTCTCCTTTTGACACTCTTCAGTTTATACACGTATTTCCTAAAGCCTGGAACCCAAATTGGACACAGTACTCCAGTTGAGGCCTCATCAGTGCTGACCAGAGTGGGACATTTACTTCTCACATACAATATTCCCGTTAATATACCCCAGAATGATATTAGCCTTTTTCACATCTGCATTACATTGTTGACTCATATTCAGTTTGTGAACCTTTGTTACCGCCAGATCTTTTTCAACAGTACTACTATCTAGTCAATTCTGTAGTTGTGCATTTGATTGCACTTCCTGAGTGAAGTACTTTATACTTGTCTTTATTGAATTTCATCTTGTTGATTTCAGAATGGTTCTCTAATTTGTCAGGGTTTTTTTGAATTCTAATCCTGTCCTCCAAAGTGATTGCAACCCTTCCCACCCTGGTGTCATATGCAAATTGTATAAGCATAATATTACATAATATAACATGTTTCTTGTGTTATTGCTTACATCATTTTCATATCCTGACTTTTCACTATGTATTTTTTGACTGTAAATATGCAGTACTACTAAATGAGTAGGTTTGCTGTAGAGATGTATTGATTTGAGCATGGTTATTGATAAACCTATTAACATGGTTCTGTCTCTCACACTAGTACAGTTATTATTCATATTTTTCATAACAGGATTCCTAACCCATTGTAGGAACATTGCCTAAAGAGGTACTCTCATTTGAAAATGTGTCGGGGGAGTAAAGCTCTTTCCCCTACTTTGAAAAATACATTGGTCTCCTATGTTGGATCTTAGGATTTTCAAAAGTACTATAAATATTGCCAATTACAGGCTGGTAATTGGGCAAATTGGTTGAAACTATAATGAACAGAATTATCAGACACATAGATGAACGCAGTTAGTTGGGGAAGAGTCTACACGGCTTTTGTAAAGGGAAATTATGCCTCATCAATCTATTAGAATTTTTTGAGGGAGTTAGCAAACATGCACAAAGGTGATCTAGTGGATATAGCGTACATGGACTTTCAGAAAACCTTTGACAAGGTCCCTCATCAAAGGCTCTTAAGCAAACTAAGCAGTCCTGGGATGAGAGGGAAGGTCCTCTCATGGATCAGTAACTGGTTAAAAGACATGAAACAAAGGGGAGGAAGAAATGGTCAGTTTTCAGAATGGAGAGAGGAATATAGTGTTGTGTCGTCTGTCTCCCCCCCACCCCCACCCCCCCCATGGATCTGTACTTGGACCAGTGTTGTTAAACATATTCATAAATGATTTGGAAAAAGGGGTAAAGAGCGAGGTGACAAAGTTTGCAGATGATACAAAATTATCCAAGACAGTTCAGTCCAAAGCAGACTGCGAAGAGCTACAAAGGGATCTCACAAAACTAGGTGATTGGCAACAAAATGGCAGATGAAACTCAGTGTTGATAATGTATATTGGAAAACATAATCCCAACTATACATACAAAATGATGAGGTCTAAATTAGCTGTTACCATGCAAGAAAGAGATCTTGGAGTCATTGTGAATAGTTCTCTGAAAACAACATCTGCTCAATGTGCAGTGGCAGTCAAAAAAAGTTAATGTTAGAAACCATTAGGAAAGGGGTAGATAATTAGACAGTAAATATCATAATCCCACTATGCCTACACCTGGAATACTGTATGCAGTTCTGGTCACCCCATGTCAAAAAGATATATATATATATATATTAGAAATGGAAAAGGTGCAGAGAAGGGCAACAAAAATGATTAAGGGGATAGAACAGCTTCCATATGAGGAGAGATTAAAAAGACTGGGACTGTTCAGGTTGGAAAAGAAACAACTAAGGGGGAGGGGATATGATAGATGTCTATAAAATCGTAAATGATGTGAAGAGTAAATAAGGAAGTGTTATTTACCCCTTCACATAACAGAACCAGGGGGTCACCCAATGAAATTAATAGGCAGCTGGGTTAAAACAAAGAAAAGGAAATACTACTTCACACAACACACATTGCCAAAACTATAACTGGGTTAAAAAAAAGAATTAGGTAAGTTCATGGCAGATAGGTCCATCAACGGCTATTAACCAAGATAGTCAGGCATGCATCCTTATGCTCTGGGTGCTCCTAAGCCTTTGGCTGCCAGAAGCTGGAACTGGACGACACGGGATGGATCACTTGATATTTGCCCTGTTCTGTTAATTCCCTTTGAAGGATCTGGCATTGGCCACTGTCTGAAGACAGGATACTGGACTAGATGAACCACTGGTCTGACCCAGTATGGCCATTCTTATGTTCCTATGATCACTTAGCATTGCATAACTACTCTTATTAAAGACAAAGGTAAAAACACTCTTTACTTTTTGGAGGGTGACTGTGAGAAGAAGAAGAGGGCTCGCACAGACAGAATTGCAAACTTGTTAAAGGATAAACTTTTCAACAAATTATATTGATCATATCTACTCTTTTTAAGTGAAGTTTAAAAACTACAGTGTTTGCAGGATATTGGACTTTGCTACTAATATTCAGATTGTCTTTCCTCATTTTGTAACCATAACTTGTTACGCTGATCTTAATTATTCAGAATGGTAAGCAATGATAGGATTTTTCAATACTGCTGATAGCTTTCCAGCCCATTTTTCCTTCACTCCCTCTTTCCTTCCTTTCTTCTCTTTTGTCATTTTGTGGTCACCTCCCCACTGAAGTTGTGTTTGTACTCTGGAGATGAATAGCTTGTTTTCTTAAATAAAAAATAAAGAATATAGCCATAACTTGTAACAATTCATTGTATTTGCAATTAACTGTTGGAATACTGCTTCCTGAGGGAGCAGTACAAGAACTAACAATGTATTCTCGCCTTTTCTCATTCTCACACTAACTCTTGTTTTTTTTCTTTCAGGTTCAGTATTTACATGTCTTACTGTAGCACTGGGATTTTATCGTCTGTGGATATAATAAAGCATCTATTTAAAAGGACATGTGCTTTCTTGCCTTATAAAAATCAAGGATGTTTTCTCCTAGTTTCATTGAGTCTTCACTTTAAAGCGAGTCAATACTATTTTATTTATATTTATTTTTTAAAATAATCTATATTGAAAATGTACCCAAAATGTGCCTGGGAATAAATTGTTCGTGTATCTCAATATAGAGAGAAGATTGCCTCTGGCACAAACTAGGCATAATCTAGACAGCTCTGCCAATTCCCCTCAATCCTGACCTGCAATATCCTTTTCCTATTGTAGTTTTAGAGCCTCAGTTAAGCAGACTGCAAATTATACCAAATGGTGTAGTGACTGTGTGATGTGGTGAAGAATCCACTAGGAATTATATGCCAGACTCTGCTGAGATAGGCATGTGCAGTAGCAGTTGTATGTTTCAGAACAGAATTTGGTCATAAATTTAAAATCTCCAAATGTATTTAATTAGTGACCTTACAGCAATTTTGGACGTAGGCCTTTGGAGTGAAACACTACTGGATTAATGCACAGTCTACACACTTCCTCTTCGTTAATAAAAATGTATTCATATACTTATATTGTAAAGAAATATTTCTTTATCTGTTATGCTGATTTTTAAAGTGTTTGCATCATGGTTTGTTTTCCAAATTGCCGTCCAAACAAACAGTTATGTTTCATGAAAAGTGTTGTGTAATGGAACAGTGTCTCTATGACCTTTTTGGTTTTTTACGTAGCATTTTAAGAACTCACATTTAGGACACACAAGGTTCTGAAACTCATTGCACATGATGATTTTAAATTTTGTACTAAAACTGGAACAGAAGTTTGAAGAGCAGTAAGATCTAATAGCTTATATTAATCTCTTCTACAACCTTATGTTGAGATACAAACTGCTCTCTGTCACTGCTTGATTGATAGAAGAGAATTGCCTCTTTTACTGTTGAGGTGAGAATTAAAGCTGATTAGTTCTCTTCTAGGGAGGAAAGAGCAACTGGCTATCACTTACTAGAGTGATCGCCTTAGGGCTGTGGTCACTAAGGGAATGTCTACACTAGCTGTTTTCCCAGAAGTTCTACAAATGGTACAGCTCCTCTACTGGACCACTAATGTAGACTAGCCACTGGTGTGTTTAATCCTGCACAGACCAAGGCCATATGGAATGGTAGTTACAATATCAATGCCTTCTCTACATTAATGCTTCCACTAGTGGTAGCAATGAGGGGAAATTATGGGGAAATGGGGCTAATGTGTCCAGGGTCAATCACCAAACAGAGCAGCCAGGTCCAATCACTCTCATTAACCTAGGGTCCTGTCTCTCTGCTTAGCTTCTCTTTGTTTTTTTCCTCTCTCTGTGGGCTGATAGTAAAGGCTGGCAGGTACCATACCAGTTTTGCTCCCTGCTTTATTTCTGGAAGTCATGGCAGGCTGGCTAACTTTTTGTATATATACCCCAGTAGCCATTGAACTTTCTTGGCTGTTGGGGCTATCATTTGTTATACGAAGACAGAGAGGAGGCCAGATGGAGGTAGAAGTATCTTACAAAAGCAAGGACTACCCTGGACCTAAAGGCTAGTGGATAATCATTAAAAATGTAACTAACAATAATCTGAGTTTAATCGCTCTTAATAAAAATAACCAATTGGTCTTTCCTATTAGTGATTCTTAATTTAGTAAACCTTACCCTAGCTGCTAAGAGTTAAGAAACAACATAAATAAAAAGACTTCTATAAAACACTGAAAAGGAGAGAACATTTAAGAGGTAGTGTCAAGGAAGCTAGTATTGCAAAACAATATCCTCCAAATTACTAGCAACTTTTGAATTGGTTTTGTGTTTGTCAAAAAACTATAAAAATTATGCAACTCTTAAAGGTTGTTTTAAAGCTGGATTTTTATATTTATTTTAAATGTCACTATTAAAGTGTCAGGCATTATAATTTAGGTAAACGTTAGGTGTGATCTACTTCAGTCTTTTATATATAAAAGCATATAGTGGGAACTATATATTCTTGTTACACTGGAATATAATCTCTGACCAGCTGGATGCCTAAGCAGTTGATGAATTGTCGTAGGATTAAAATATTAGTGAATTGTAAATTTATTCTGCATATTTAATTTCAAATATAAAGTGAATTCTGCTGAAAAGTGAGATTCTTATACAAGAGAAGTGTGACTTTTGCAGTGAAATAAAGCTGCAAGATTATAAGATTTATTTATTTTTTGCTCCAGAAATGGATCTTGAAGGAAAAACAGCACTCTCAATGTTTGCTGTAGACTGGAATTAATAAAGTTCACAAAAAGGGGCAACATACAGAATAGGAAACCTTCAGTACTCCAAGCCTGTAAAGTCTCCAGGTACGGTGCTCAAGGCCATGAAATTTCTAAATCAGATATGTTGTTAGATGCAAAACCTTCATTCATCAGGGAACGCGGTACAGTTTGCTATGCATTTAAAAGCCATTGCAGATCAGTTATGATAGTTTCTGACATATTCATGCAAGCTGTAATATCTTTACCTGCATTGGCATTAAAAAAAAGTGCAAAATCCCTTTCTGTATTTGAAAAGCTCAAATAAATCCCTTCCAATCTGATCCTTAATATCGAAATCCAGCTTACTGATACAGATGAGGAGCAAGCACATCAGCACCCATGAACTAGTTTTTGGAATGTTAAGATTTATATCCAAAGAACAAATAACTACAAGCAGCAACTGGGAAACCCAACTCCAGTGCCATTAATTTTCCATTCCTTAATTTCTCTAAAAGCTTTTTTCTGCACACATGCTACATAATGTCTTCAGTATTATAGCTTATTTCTCATCAGCATTTGAAACTTATTTCTGTATCAGATTTCAAAATTTTGCCTTTGTACTGGCAGACCTCATTTCAGAAGGTGTGGTCATCTGGCATAGCTGGAAAATGGGGGGGCTTTTGTCTTTCTATAAAATCACTGCAATTCTGAAAGTTTCAAGGCAGCCTACATTTCTATCAATAGTATAGTATGCTGCTAAGGAGGAAATGGGTGTTCAGGTCCTGAGCACCTTTAGGCCAGCATGAACAGACAGTTCTGCAGAGGGGATTGTGTGGGGGTAGGGGTTGGGCAGAGAACGCATTGTAGTCTTCCTCTACCAGAAATACAGGTTGATCCTATAATAAGCCTTGGGGCTCTGGGGAGCAAATGTGAATCAAGGAGGAACTCTCACAAAACAAACTTAACATGTTGTGACAGGGTTGGGCCAGAGGGCTACAGGAGAGTAACGGAAGGCAGATATATTAGCCCCAGGCTAAGTAGGTCCCTTTTCTCTGACTAAGGTAACAGGGAAGGTTTCAGAACAATCAGGAACTTTCTGGAGACAAGACAGGCTGATTAGAACACCTGCAGCCAATCAAGAAGCTGCTAGAATCAATGAAGGCTGGCTAATCAGGGCACCTGGGTTTTAAAAAGAAGCTCACTTCAGTTTGTGGTGCGTGTGTGAGGAGCAGGGAGCAAGAGGCACTAGGAGCTGAGAGTGAGAACATGTACTGTTGGAGGACTGAGGAGTATAAGCATTATCAGACACCAGGAGGAAGGTCCTATGGTGAGGATAAAGAAGGTGTTGGGAGGAGGCCATGGGGGAAGTAGCCCAGGGAGTTGTAGCTGTTGCACAGCTGTTCCAGGAGGTGTTCTAGACAGCTGCATCCACAGGGCCCTGGGCTGGAAACAGGAGTAGAGGGCGGGCCCAGGTTCTCCCCAACTCCTGGTCGGACATAGGAGGAGTCAGCCTGGACCGTGGGATCGGAAAAACGGCCAAGCTGAGGGCTGCTGTGAAGCTCCAAGGCGAGCAAATCCATCAATAAGTGCAAGACCCACCAAGGTAGAGCAGGAACTTTGTCACAATGTAAATATGCTAGTAAGAAGAAGAAACTGAGATGGGAGTTCTTACATTTTTGTTTTTAATTTAAAATCTGTAACCAAAAAAGGCCTCTTTCCCTAGTAAGTTCTAACCTGTTTCTGTTTCCTTACAGCTAAATTACCTAGCCCTGTCTCTATTAAAAATCTTAATTTTGTCCTTTTTCAAGTGTGGTGTTAAGGGCTTCTGTGCTAAAACCATGAGTGGAGAAAGAAGAGTTGTTTAAAGCTAGATATTTTCTTTGCATTAACTGGAAATGTTCCTTGATTCTTCTATACACATGATCTGCCTTAATGTTAATGTACTGGGTATCTGTCTTCACAGCACCAGAAGCAGTCTATTGCCTTTAACTACATATACCTGATTCCTCTGATGTAATTGCTGAATATTATTCTTCTTACTTTATCCATTTTTATATACCCTGGCATAGGTAATCTGCATCCTTTTTCTTACTCCTCTGCCTGTCTATGCCAGCAAACAGTCTAGCCACTCAAGGTCTTGTCACTAACATTTTATCTATTAGTCTCGCTTTTAAACTATTTGCTTCTATTTTAACTGCCTTGGATCTTGAAATTTGACCAAAATATTAGAATAATAATTAAAATCAGGATCATATCTCAAGCCAAAAGTTTGACACTACTAAAAATTATGCTAAAAGCTTTAAAGTCTGATTATGGTCAGTAAATGACCATATAAAATGGCATTTTCTCACTTAACATATGTACTCACTGAGTGAAATCCTGGCAACACTAAAGTCAATGGCAAAATTCCTTATTAACTTCAGTGGAGCCAGGAATTAACCCTATATATATTGCAAGTCATGTCTGCTTTCCTTCCAGGAAAAAAGTGATTGGTGTGTTGTTTTGGTGGTGGTGGTTTTTTGTTATTTTTTTTTTCCTACTCCTGCTACCACCTGCAGACCCGATACAGCCCAGTTTTATTTTTTTCTATCAGCATAATTGTTAGCTGAATTCCAGTTGCTAATTTATTGTTACTGGTCACAATGCGTGGGCAAGACTGATTTTTCTCATCCCATTGTAAGTTTTCAGGGCTCAAATAAAGGGATCTTTTTTGCTTCTAAACTAAGCAAATTCTATTTGAAAGACACTGAACATGAGACGGCACAATGCATACATGGTCACTTTTCCTGCTATAAAAAAAATCTATACTGGAACAGGAATTGTATTTGAAAAATAAATCTTTATTCCTTGATCACTTTTTAGTTTCATAATGCATTTTTAATTCTGAGTTTTATCAATTCTTACGTTTTTAGTTGTACAGCTATTGAATTTATATTTATATTTTTACAGATTTAAAAAGTGCATTCCATTTGAGCGATTGTTACATTATCAACTGTTCATGTTAAGTGCATAAATGGAAGACTGACCTTTGCCATTAATGAAATGTGTGGAATATTTGGTGTTTGTTTTTTAATCTGAAATAAAAGCATATATGCTGGCAAAATGACTTGCCTATTTTTATCAAAGCTGATATAATTGAGAAGTTTATTCTTCCTCTCACAAGATTAGTGGAATATACTTTTTTAGCAGCATATCACATTTTACCATTTTTCTGAACATTGTTCCTCTACCACTTCAAAGACTATCGTGTTCCTGACAGAAGTTATTTAGAAGTAATTTGTTGCCTTATTCCCTGTAGAGCATTCAGATTTCTGTGTGCCCACAATAGTCTTCACTTGCTGTTCTTTGCTATTGCTTTAGAGGAAATAGGAAGTTTGGTCTGAGTCCTGCCTTTTCTGTTCCTGTGATCCATTATACAGGCATTTACCTTCATCTGTCTCTTCTGTGGTCAGTTTTCTCCAGATGCCAACTACTGCACCAGATAAGTCAGGTATCCAAATCAGCTTGGCTTACATTACATAAGTTTTTATAGCAACAGAAGTCAAATCAAGCATACATACACTCTCTGGAAAGTAAAGATAAGCAGCCACTAAGCTGGTAGCTAAGGAATAACAAAGTATTGTCTGCGCTTACTTTCTTTTCTGAGTGACTTGGCAATAAGTGAAGCCTTGTCTACACTACACTAGGAAAACTACATTGCTGAGGTGTTTGCAACATGTGCTTTTAACTGTTGTTCCTGAAATAGTGCAGAACAACATGGCTAATCTTTGTCTGTGCATGTCTCTAAACTCAATATCCCCAGTAGATGCCTGTTGTCTACACTTGCAAAAATCCACTGTTGATAAGGCTTGGGATGAAAAGTGCTGAACATTAGTGTAGCATTTCCTCACCATACTTCATCTATAGTTTTGGCTAATGTTTATTCCTGTCCTCAAGGTAAATGAATATTGCCCAATATTCAAACTAGGCTAACTTCTCCTTTCCTCTCCTTTGCAGTCTTCCCCTGCCCACCTCCTATCAAGCTCTTCTTTAAAAGCGCAGTGGTTGCTCAGCTTTATTACTGATTTTTGTATATGTTTTAGTAAAGTTGTGATTAACATTAAATGGACAGTCCCTTCTTGCTGTATCTGTAAAATTTCACATTACAGATATTGGGCAGATATTTTTTTAAAGGATAAGTTGTGCATGTACAATGTTGTGTGAGAATTTTAAATTCAACTGTGTGATGGGATATACCAAGGTCAAATTGAGGCTAATTTTGGCTAATGAGCTACTGTGGGTCCACTCAGCCCCAAGCAGCTACACCTGCCCTTGCAATCAGATAATGAAAGCGGGGGAGGAGGACAGTTCACTAGCTGGCTAACTAAGGAGAAGAACAGATATGTTATGTGTTGCTCTTTGAGAGAAAGGACCAGTCCAGGATCTCTACAGAGACTGCTGACTGCCAGAGCCCTGTGGAGGAAGGTAGGCTTGGCCAAAGCTATTGAGTTTCTCTTTGCTTGATTATAAAAGGACTTTGGCTCAGGAGGGGCCTTCTAAGACTGCTGCAGGGAATCCTTTCCCAGGTAGGGTGTGGGGAACTGCCTCAATTAAACTTTAGACTTATTTGTGCCCTACTCAAACCTGGTGTTTGCCTGGAACACGGAAGAGCACGTGGTCACAAACTGTTATGGTACTTAAAACTTTCCTAAGGTTTATACAATGCAGTCTTGAAAAGAATTTTCCTCACTAGCTCAAAATGAGTCTAATTTTGATGGCTTTAAAACTATTTTAGCTGCATGTGCAGAATATCCCTGTATCCGTTAGAGAATTTAGAAGCCAAGTCCTAGCTTTGCCTGCATCTGGATGCATGCCTTCAACTTCATAACCAGGAGGGGAATGGTGGGATTGGAGAGCAGGGCAGGGCCTAGGGGTAAAAGATAAAGTCAGTGTGTTTATAAAAATGTATGTCTAATCTGCTTGTACTCAACAAGCACCCTCTCTGTTGCTCCTGAGTAATCTCTGTCAGGGTGTTGTGTGGCCCCCTTTGGGCAGATACTGCAACTTTTTGAAGTAGTATTATGCTGAGCAGTCAGTTTAGTCCTAAGCAATTCTTGTTTTATCCATTATCCTCAATCATGTTATGGCAAAGGTATAGTTAAATATTTGTATGAAATTTTCCTTAGGGACAAATGTAAAGGTCCTTGCTGAAAAGACCCCTAAATGGATGCCTATAGCAGTTAAGGGGATTTTGTGGCTTAAGCACTGTCTTGTGTGGAGGCTTACAGCAAAGAGTGGACTCTGGCTCTAGTCAGACCAGAAGAGATCCTTTGTTTTACAGAGTAGCTGGGCAAAAGAGAGGTCAGTGAGTAGGCCCAACTGAATTAGCCAATTATTCAGTTTTGGAGGCTTGTTGGAAGACCAGTTACACAAGCCTGGTCTACACTAGAAAACAGATTTAGGGAGAGAGAACAAACAGGGCAGTGTGTCCACACAAGCCATACTGGTTTTGGTGCAAAACCATATACTACATCGATGCAGCTGTACTGCTGTGTTCCTATTCCACAGAACCAGGTACAGCTGCCTGATGCAGTGGCTTCTGGGAGATCTTCAAACTAGAATTCTTCTGGGAATTTAGGGGAATTGTGGAAGAAAGGATCAAATGTCCATAATGCCTTGTATTATTTCTTAGTTGTCCTCAAAAGGAGGCCATAGTGACAGTTCAGCTCTCTCTCTTTGTTTAGTGAGAGATGTTTGAGTTGAATGTTCCTACTAACTGGGTTCTAAATACAATGTAACTTTAAGATTTATGGGGAACTCAATTTCTTTTTAAAATGTTTCTTCACTGAAGGATTCTGCGTGAGTTCACAAATTCCAGAACTGTCATTGCAACCCCCCCTATTTGTGATGTCACCAAATGAAGCATTCTGGGATACATGTGGTAAACTAGGAAGTACCATGATAATCCAAAGATTGAAAAAAAGATTTTTTCAAAAAGTGAGTTGAAACTTACTTCTGTGCTGAATGTCCCGAACAGGCATCATGCTTAATTCCACTTCAGTCTTTTATTTGACGCTCACCTTTAGAAAGACGACATCAGTGAATGTGGACTTGTTAAGCTGAGTAAAGGAGAATGTTTGTTAGAATATTATGTAAGGGTTGAATTTCTTAAAGTGGCAGGCTAAAGAGTGATCAATGTGAGTTTATAACAGAGGTGCATGTGTTGGCTGCACCAGTAACTTGCTGGGAGCCTAAGGATCACACCTAGAGAGATTTTCATATTCTTGCTTCCTGAGCAAATCTGCTTGCCTGTCTGCTGGCTATAACTGCCAACACTGCGATGTGGATATCACTCAAACAGCATTTTCTTTCCTTTTGTCTGTCTGCTGCTCAATCATCTCTTATATTTTTGAGAGAGAACACTGCAATGAATATTAAAATAGTGTATCTGGATGTCCCATCAATAGTATTCTAAAACACTGCATCTGTATTGCAGTCAGATCCATAAAGCCTTCACTGTCCAATTAAAATGTTTATTATGTAATAGTAGTTAATTTCCATTGTGTACAATGCAGCAATTACCCAAGCAGTTGCTTGGTTTCTTTCCTCCTCGGATTTGAGGGAACCTATGGTTAGGGTCACACACCTTGAAGACTGGTGCGGGGGCAAAAGGGTGCTGCTTTTCCCTTCATGCTTCCCTTTTAACCACTCAGTCCAAGTGCACCCAGGATTTTTGAAATGTCAATAGTGTTGTTTCCAGCAGGCAGTAAGCAGATAATTTTCACTTGATCAAATCAGATGTTTGGTTATCCTGGGCTGCTGGACAACCAGGTTTTCCTAACCTGCCTGGCAGATCCTTATTGCACTTAGAGTTATAAACTTGATTGTGATAACAAAGAGGTGTTGGGGGTTGGGCATGTAACTTCATTGAAAAAATAAATCTAGTTTGATTTGATAGTAGATGGCAGATGGTTATTACCCATTTGCTAAGGCATCTAGTCTGAGGGGTAAATGTCTATTACAGGGGTGGCCAGCCTGTGAAGAAGCCAGAATTTATCAATGCACATTGCCAAAGAGCCCCAGTAATACATCAGCAGCCCCCCATCAGCTTCACCGCCCCCCCACCCCCAGCTCCCAGCATCTCCCACCCACCAGCAGCCCTGCTGCTCAGTGCCTCCCCATCTCTCCTGATCAGCTGTTTTGAAGGCATGCAGGAGGCTCTGAGGGGGAGGAGAAAGGGGAAGAGGCAGGAAGGGATGCAGTGGGGGTAGAGCCAGGGGTTGAGCAGTGAGCACCCCCCGGCACGTTGGAAATTTGGCACCTGTAGCTCCAGCCCTGGAGTCGGTGCCTATACAAGGAGCTGCGTGTTGGCCACCCTGGTCTAGTAGGACTTCACCTCCATTTTCATGCATGCCAATATTTCCATATGCATAGAAAAAGGAAATATTTTTTCAAGTAGAAACAAAAAATAAAATGGCACTTCTGTGGTCCTATCCCAGGACAGTCAAAAATATAATATAGTTGACCTCAGCATTATAAAATCATGAGTAAATTCAAAATCATGAGATGTTAATGTATTTTGGATTCTTTTAATTTGTTGGTTTGTTTTTTTTTAACTTTCAGGGTTCAGATTTAAGCTTTTTTTTTCTACATACGCTTTTAAAATATGAAAGCTGAGATTCTTACTTAGTCACAAGAATCCAGGAGCAGGGACATGAAGAAAAACAAATAGTGACACTCATAATAAAAGTATGAGTTAGCAACAAAGTTGCGTTTTCTTTCATTTTAGGCTTTTTTAAGCAAAGCAATTCTAATGCAATAGAATGTAACCCAAATCCTTACACCCTGAAGTCAATGGGATAGTTATGTGTAAACATTTCCTTATCAATCTCCTGATGGGTATTGGTCTGAGATCTTTGTACTAAACAACTTGCCGCTTGAAAGCTAATGTACTGTTAAAACATCAACATGTGCACCAAAACCACAAGGCCTTGATGTGCACTTTAGTTTTGGAGTAAGACAAGAACAGAGATATGGATAAACATACATATAGAAAAGCATGAAAAGGTGTTTATACCACACAGCATGGTGGCTTTTTAAACACCTTAATTAGATTAAATAAATAGTAGCAAGTGGGAGGAAAAAACATAACTGAAGTGGTTTATCCACAGTCCATAGAGGAGTGGAGGTATGCAGTGCCCTGATTGCCCTTTGTAATAAGCCTGAATGTATGTAGTGGTAAAGAGGTCTACACTTTAACAAATGCATTTGAACTGCCATTGGCTACCTACCCCTTCTTTTAACTAGTGGCAATGGTGTGTCAGAAATTGTTTAACATTAGTTTTGTTTAGTTAAATATGGATTATTTTCTGGGTGGGGGATCGAATTGTCCACTTCTGTTGATTTTTAAAATCTCAAACTTAATGTCACTGTAATGTAGGGTGTTTAGGCATTGACTCTAAACTACACTTTTTGTATACACTATCAAAGACTGAAAGGGAAGTATGATTAATCATCATTAATGATATAGTAGGAATAAGCCGTATGGTGACACTCACAGAAAAGACTAAATCATCAGGAGTTGAAAGTACCCATGAGGAGAGAGATTAGATACATGAGCAGAAAATATCAAAATTAGATTCTTCATGGTACAAAGTAAACTGATCTTTCTGGGGGGAAAGAATTCAAGTGGGATGGAGAAACCTAGCAAGCAGTAATGCTAAGAGACCTAGAAGTGACAGTGAACAAACAAATTAGATAGGAGCTTGCAATGCAGTTTTGGCCAGTATACATTAAAGGCAGGGCTGGATTAAGTAACAAATCTGTCTAGGACCGCAAACTCAGGGATCACATGATAACCTGATGAGGTCATTGTTGTTACAGCCTGAAAGGAACAAGGAGCTCGTTGCTGAGTGAGGTATCTGCTTTAAAAGAGGGAGGAGCTGCGGTAGTTTCTACTCCACCCAGAGCTGTGAGTCAGGAGGAGAGTTTGCTTGCCTTGCACTTTCCCACCCCCATCAGACCAGTCCTCCCAGTTCTACCCCAGCTGAGCTATGTGGAAACCCAGCTGTCCAAAGCAGAAGGGTACTTTTTGACCTGTCCCCAGAGAGCCCTCTGCTAGGGTGGCAAGTGCCTGAGTTCTGCCTCTTCCCAATGCAGACCCCAGCCTGCCTGAAGATAAGGAGAAATTGGCCCCACCAGGGCAATGGGGGGATGTGAGAGAGCATCCTACCACCCCAGCACAGGGATCCATGCATGCAGGTTACACAGAAGGTTCTCTACTGCAGAGGTGTAGGATCCCAACATGGAGTCTCTGCTGAGTGGCAGGCGGCCCCTTAATCCTCTGTTGTTATAGTGGGGAGCTGAAGGCTCTTCCTGGATCAGATCCCAGACTCTGTAAAGACAAGGAACGGTGCGCCAATCGTTGGAAGGTCCTAGAGTAGATCAGTTAGTGGTATTTGAACCGTATCCCAAGAGGTTAGTGCTCTTAAATTTATTTGTGGTCTCTTCACTTGTTTTTTAAACCACCATGTGGTCCAGATCAATGAAATTACTCATGAGCTACATAACTAGAGGAAATGACAAATATGGATAAACGCTCTTTACCTCTTCAGGGGGAAGAAAGACCTATTCCCCCATGCACAGCACATTATAATTAGGTTAGTACAGAGTTAGCTTTTCATATTGCTCGAAATAATTGGCATAGGCTACCACTAGAAGCAGGATGCCAGCCTTGATGGGCTATTGTTTTGATCTCTGTGGCAAATATGACAGGTTTCAGAGTAGCAGCCATGTTAGTCTGTATTCGTAAAAAGAAAAGGAGGACTTGTGGCCCCTTAGCGACTAACCAATTTATTTGAGCATAAGCTTTCGTGAGCTATAGCCGCTCATGAAAACTTATGCTCAAATAAATTTGTTAGTCTCTAAGGTGCCACAAGTCCTCCTTTTCTTGTGGCAAATATGTTTGTCAAGGCTTTTTCCATTGTGCATCTAACCTAACAAAGTATGTACTTGATATACAATTTTTTATTTATTTATTTATTTTTTTGCAATCCTGCTGTATTGGGAGTACACAGAAATGACACTGTCCTGTTTGCGTTTTTAACTACCTGTGTATAAACACAAGCTGTACATATTCTCATTAGTGAGAAATGATTCCTAAAAACATCAATATCATAATGGCTGCATTGGTTAAATTTGTTAAGACTGTGTCAGCATTTCCATTATAACTCCTTTTTCAGCTGGATTCAGGTACATCTTCCTCAGGAGCAACAGGGACTATGGGTGCTAAGGAAGTAACCAGGTTTAGCCTTTATGTAAAGAGCATAGTTCTTGCATTACTGAAGAACTGTATCCTGCTCTACTCAGCCATGGGGCCAGTTGTCATGGTGTGGGTTTATAAAAGTGGGGAGGAGAAGAAATAAGGTGATCCTGGGGAAATTTTCAAAAAGTTTCTACTTAGTGATAATGACAGGCCAGTTTATTCCATCTCATGATAAGGAATAGGCAAGGCCCCTCCAAGAACTCCTTTTTGAGCAAATGATGATGTCAGGGCTGATTCCCCACTCTGGCATATCAAGTGCAGAAGGCGGGGGCCTGCAAGGATTCTAAAAATTAATACTGGCCACTCCAGGCTTGTATTAAACTCCAAAGGTTACAGCTTTTCTCTGACCTTGTATGGGCAGATGCTGCCACCACCCAAGTGCATAACCCCTTTGAGAGCGCAGGAAGGCGCACTTGGGAATTTCTTCCTGTAGGGTACCCTCAAGCCCTTTCACCCCCACCTCCGGGGAAGAGCTGAGAGAGAAAAAACAAAGGAAATAAGCTGTTGCCACCAGCTAATAAAAAAAAAAAAAATGCACAAACCTCTTAAGACACAGAACTCCAATCCTTTTCTGAAAAAAGGTTTTTTTGTTTTTTTTTTTAAATAAAATTTACATCTATTGCTAGATTTTAAAAGAGCAACTACAAGGATTAAGCACCAAGAATAGCTTCCTTGAGGTCCAGCTTAAAGGTTACAAGCAAAACCAAAGCACCTGGGCTTAGCACAGAGGAACCCACAAGCCATAAAGAAATAAGAGATGCACCTCATCACATCTTCCTAGATATTTCCTGATCTACTTACATATCTGGGGTTTCAAATGAGTAGTTTCCAGATATGACTCAGATGATTTTTCATACCTGGCCCAAAGCTTCTTACAGCATCACTGCTTTGTCCCCCTCTCCCCAGGAGAACAATCACAGACAGACAAAGGGGAAGTTTTTTCTCAATTTAAAAAAGTTCTAGCCTTCCCATTGGCTCTTTTGATCAGGTGTCCACTCACTTCCTTTTACCTATGCATAGCAGTGAGACTTTTTCACCCTTTACTGGTAAGGCAAGTAGAGAACAGCTACTAAGAGGGATTTTATAGCTGGCTGGGTGTCCATAACAGGGAGCTCCCCTTCCCCGCCCCCCCCAGCTTTATTTATCACAAATGACCACCTTCTTAATCAGAGGGGAGGGACCAAAAAAGGAATTGGGGTCACCAAAAGGAAAAGTGGGGGGTTGTGATCAAAGTCATATTGGGTGGGACACTGAGCAGAGAACTCCAGGTGATGTCCATTGCTCCATGAAGTCAGAATTCAATTTGTTCTCTGGGAAGGGGATGGAGTGAGAGAGGTTAGATATCTATCTTCAGAACATATGCCATCCAGGCAACGGTAGTGCAAACTTCCCTGCATCACCTTTTCCATGTGCTTCATCCTTGAACTGGAGGAAGAATTTTTAGAATATGATAGCTCAGTCTCCATACCCTGGTAATCCTTGGTGTCTCTGAGACTACCACCAAGTAGTCAGTTATTTGCCAGTCATGGTTCGGGATGCCGGGGGGGGGGAGATGCACCTGTCTGGGAGACACTGGATGGAGGTTTGTAGTTTAGCTGAAGAAATTCAACAGCAGCTGAAATGTTTGTATAAGATCTCTTCCTGACACTCTCTCTCTTTTTTTCTTTTTAAACTTAACTAAAGGGAAAAAAACAAGTTGATTTTTATATGTGACATTAGCTTTCTGCCCAAGAACATACAATATTGGGACCAAATTAGATTCCAATTTGCATAACTCTTTATCTTCCTAAGAAATGCCTTTGACCATAAGCCCCTTGTCAGGGTTCTCCCTCCACTCTGAACTCTGGGGTACAGATGTGGGGACCCACATGAAAGGCCCCCAAGCTTATATTCTACCAGCTTAGGTTAAAACTTCCCCAAGGCACAAATTGCTTTCCTTGTCCTTGGACAGTATTGCTGCCACCACCAAGTGATTTACACAAAAATTCAGGGAATTCAGGGAAGGGTCACTTGGAATCCCTATCTCCCCAAAATATCTTCCCAAGCCCCTTAACCCCCTTTCCTGGGAAGGCTTGAGAATAATATACCAACCAATTGCCTTAGCAATGTGAGCACAGACCGACCCTTTGTCTTCAGGACACTGAAAATCAATCAAGTTCGTAAAAGAAGAACTTTATTTATAAAGAAAAGAAAAAAATCACACCTGCAAAATCAGGATGGAAGGTAACTTTACAAGGTAGTAAAAATATTTAAAACACAGAGGATTCCCCTCAGGGCTCAGCTTCACAGTTACCAAAACAGGAATAAAACTACCTCTGTAACATAGAAAAATTCACAAGCCAAAACAAAAGATAACCTAACATTTTCTTGCCCTACTTACAATTTCTGTGGTTTTAAATGGATTATTCCAGGTATGTTTTCAGGAGATATTGTACCTGCTTGGCTTCTCCCTCCATCCGGAGAGGGAACAACAAAAGAGAACAACAACAAATCCTCCCCCTGCAGATTTGAAAGCATCTTCTTTCCTCATTGATCCTTCTGGTCAGGTGCCAACTAGGTTATTTGAACTGCTTAACCCCTTACAGGTGAAGCAATCCAGTACAGCTGCCAAGGACGGATTTTATGCTACTACATACATAAAGGTTGCTACCCTTCCCCCTATATTTATGACACCCCTTATATTTGAGACTTCTGAAAGCATAGCTCTACTCCGAAGAGTGACTGGTTTACTCTAAGTAGTCAGAATCAAACCAATTGACTTTGGGCTTGTTAACTTGTGACAACAACAAATGTTTACCTCTTTTTTTTACTCCAGTCATCTCTACAGAACCAGCACAACATAGAGAGAAGAAGCTAGATTCAATTCCATCTTGTGTATCGTAATCAAAATAAGAACAGGAGGACTTGTGGCACCTTAGAGACTAACCAATTTATTTGAGCATGAGCTTTCGTGAGCTACAGCTCACTTCACCGTAATCAAAATAGTTTACCAAGTTCCAGTCAGCTATACCTGTGTATATAGTTCTTCTTTTATGAACTTGATTGATAAACAATGGTATTGGGCAGTGTAAACAAGGCCTAATTTGGCCTACAGAACCCTCATCACTGATGTGTGAGAAGAAAGGAATCCAGTGGAACCCTGAGAGCATAGGGTGAGTTTGCAGGGCTGACAGTAACGGCTTGTCTACACTGGCACTTTACAGCACTGCAACTTTCTTGCTCAGAGGTGTGAAAAACCACCCCCCTGAGCGCTGCAAGTTTCAGTGCTGTAAAGTGCCAGTGTAGACAGTGCCCTAGCCCTGGTAGCTCACCCCTCGTGGAGGTGGGGTTTTTTATAGCGCTGGGAGAACTCTGCTGTAACTGCACAAGCCACATTAGAGCCCTTCAAAACAGCAAGGGGGTGGAGGTGTCACTTACTTATAAACTGAACACATTTGATACATAGGGAGGCAATAAAGATGGAAACACCACAAGGTAGCTTTTAGTAATTATTCAAAGTAGAGCCACACTATAAGTGGTTTTAGTCTGTAGGGGAGAGGATGGGATGTGAGTTCCTCTTTCAATCTAACGTATCTAGGTTTTAGACTGCTCATTCCTATGGTATCCCTGCTAAATGCACTGGTGCCCAGATTCTCTAAGGAAGCGTGCCATAGAAATGTGTGTAGTAGTATGCCGTTGTTTAAAACGTATTTAGTTATGTAATAAAATTAAAGGTGCGGCCAAAATGGAGTGCAGCAAAAATATACAGACATCCATACCCTGACACCTCATTGGAGGGCAGGCACCGTTATTGGCCCATGATTCTGAAAAAATATTTTTAAACATTAGTAGCACAGCTTTCATTAAAGCCTGTACAAACCCGAGCTGAACACTCCTGCCCCAACCATTTTGAAAATTTACCCCACAGAATAAATACCTTATTAGCTCCAACCGTTAATCCTTGGGAAAGGCCTGATACTGCACAGCATGGGACAATAGTTGATGCTTCAGAGAAGGGCCACAAAAGAAACCATGTGTGTCGCCAATTGTATAGTGCTGCACTTTGACATGAGGGGGATATTCCTTCCTTACCTCCTGCAGGCAACCAGTTTATGGAAAGAAGCATGAAGTAATTACCCTTATTATACTCTTAGCTTCCCTAGCTGCAAATGCTGTTCCTGGACAAACAATTTTCCAATGCTTTTGCAAATCCAGCCACAGAATTATTTGCCTCTAATTCCTCCTATGGCAACAAGCTGCATGGGCTGACAAATGTTGCATAATAAAGCACTTCCTTTTGTTTGTTCCAAATTTAATGTGCTTAATTTCAACACGTGCCCATTCTCATTGTTTGGCTTGTAAAATTTCCCTTTGAAATAAAAATAATGTTACAAGTTTTTTTTGTTTATGTGGAGAAAATAAATTTTAAAATACATGCTATGTTCCCATTTGCTTAGTTGGATGTGTGGTTTCTGCCCATAGACAATATGTGTTGTGAGGAGAGGGAGGAAACCAAAAGCAGAGGCTTTAGTTGCTCTGTCTTGATGCTCTGGGATTTACATACACTGAGACTGGACTAAAGTTCTCAGTATGCATGTCAGTGGTTCTCAACCTATTTATCCTTGTGGGCCGCATATGCAGCTCTGTGTTATGCCTCCCCACAGTATATATACTACCTGTATATCTACCAAAAAAATATGGTTTAGTATTAGATGAAAGCAATAGGATTCAAATCGCTCTAGTACCTTTCATTTCAGCACTGGCAAATGTCTACCAAGAGCATTTTCAATTAGCAAAATAAGTCAAAACGGTCACTGTTATAATTACTTTACTGTAAGGGTGGCATGGCATGGTGTTATGCCGCCCTCACTTCCATGCTGCTGGCAGCATGGCTGGCCCGAGTGCCTGGACAGCACAGCTGCGGAGCCTGTCTACCCTAGCCAGTGCGAGGTGCCCCCCCTGCCAGAGATGGTCCCCCATCACCCGACCCCTCTGAGACTGTCATTCTCCACACACACACACCGCAACACTGGGCTGGTACACATGCCTGTACAGGGCAGAATGGCTCACCCAGGGACTGCCTCTCCCCAATCTCCCACCCAGAGAGTGCCACCCATTCAGGGACTTCCACCAGACTCCCCACCTAGTCTGTCCCCCGTGCACCAGCTGCACTTCCCCTCCCGGCGTCTGCTGGCGTCCTTCGGGGGGAGGGATAGCTCAGTGGGTTGAGCATTGGCCTGCTAAACCCAGGGTTGTGAGTTCAATCCTTGAGGGGGCCATTTAGGGATCTGGGGTAAAAATTGGAGATTGGTCCTGCTTTGAGCAGGGGGTTGGACAAGATGACTTCCTGAGGTCCCTTCCAACCCTGATATTCTGTGATACCCTGGCTGTCCATCCTGCCTGCTTGCCACTGTGGGAAGCCTGGTCCACCCAGGGTCACTAGACCTGTGATCAACACCCTGCAGGATCACCCTGGCCTGCTGTTGGGAGTGGGGGCTGACATTGCTGAGCCTGATCCTGGGCTGCCCCATTTTGCACCTCCCTTGCCAGCTCTGTGCCTGGGGCAGGTGTCCCTCCTGTCCTGACCCAGAGGATGTCACATGCAGCTGTGTGCTGATTGGGCCGCAAGTGGGCTGTGGGTTGAGAACAACTGGCGCATGTGCAGTGGTTTCATGAATAAGTTGCAATCATCGTGGTCAACTAATTCTCTAATCCACCCACTATAATCCATACACGAGATCAAAGCTGTTGTTTGGCACACTTACAGTCTAGCAGGTCAGAATAACTCTTCAAATTTCTGCACAGAGCTGAACTGAGTCATATAGCTCTGCTGAAGGAAGGGCTCGCCGCAGCTGCAGAGGAAGAGGCAGAATTTTGTCTCAGCGTTGAAAGTAACTCTCAACATTTACTCATTCATATATCAGGCCTGACTGCTTACATTGTTCCATGCCTCATTCTACTGTCATTTCTATTTAATAGTGCTCACAAGTGTGCTCGGAGTGCCACAGAAAATGTATACAAGACTAGTTTTGGAATCTGTACACTAAAATGGCTCAATTATTATGGGATACAAAATGAAAGTTGGGCTATTAAATGTATGGCTGTGTGTATCAAGGTGTTTCAGAAGTCTCCTGGCTAGTACTACCCAATTCCAGGAAACATAGCTACGAATCAGTGGAGGTAGTGACCTCCACTGAGCGCAGGAAATTGCACTGGGGAAAACAATTGAGTAGGGCAAATACGTGCTGTTGGACAACGTGTGCTGAAGCTACCTTCTCCTCTAACCTAGAGTAAAGCGTCCTGGGATTGAAGAGGACTGTAGAAACAGCTGTCCACAGTCAGAGACCTGGAAGGAGCCTGTGGAAATTATGGACAAATAATTTAGGTAGTTTGTTTTTCATGAGATTGTATCTTACTTTGTGAAGACTTTGCCACAAACCCCTCTTGAGGGGACTGAGGCCTGATCTACGGGCAGATTTTTGTACCAGTATAACTTTCAGATAGGGACCAGGGTGTGAATTTTTTTGGTTTTCTTAATAAATAAAAAAAACAAGTGATACTGGTAGAATGCCTAGAGTGGATTCAGGTGCTTTCTACCAGTATATTTGTCCCTTCCTTTATAGGAATAGCCATATGGTATAACCACCTTTTTATACCCATAGAATTGCATCCACAGTGCGGAGTTTATACTGCTTTAACATTAGCCAGAATAAATCCCCCTGGCAGAGAGGTTTCTTCAGTTTTGGAAAAAGCTGCATAAACATAAATTTTTGTTTCATTTGACCTGCCTCGCTATGTATGTGAGTGATACCCTTGCTTATAAGTGAGTAATAAGTCATTTGAGTGTGTACACTTTCAAAAAAATGACCTGTCTAAAATGTACGTATGACTAAAGTGAGAAACCATATAATTATATTTCTATAACCCAAGCCCTTCCTTACCGCTCCCCTTTCCTTGTGTAGGTTTGTTTTGTTCTTTGTCAAGTCCATTGTTTAGGTTCCAGTCTTTCAATGCCTTCTGCTAGCATGGATCCTTGTGCCCTGACTGAAAAAAGGCATTTGGTAAATGAGATGTTTTCCTCTAAATTCTTGTTAGAAGTTAAAGCTGATATTAATCAGAGGAGAGAAAATCATTGTCAAGTGTATTTGAACCCAAACACTGCCACGCCAGTCACTCCCTCTTTGTGGCTTGGTTGCAATGCAGTCAGTGTCTCCAGACTTGGGAGACAAAAGTGAAATTAAGTGTGCGGTTGTCCCCTGCAGAATTGCGTGTGCATCTACTCTTGACTTTAATAGGACCAGCATGCATAATCAGAGCTTTTTCAGACTCAAAGGCCCTGAACCCGCAAAGTGCTCTGCATGGGTGGACTTTTGAGTCCAGGTGAAACCTTCTTAAATTTAAATGTACGGATCTATGTGCACAGAACAGCATGCAGGACTGGAGCCTAAATTAGGAAGTCCAGGCAGAAGTACAAGCAGACTATGTAACGTGGCATTGCTGGAGGAGGCAAAAAGGCTACTTGTCTTGCAAGGCTGTGTCGTTCGCTTTCCTGCTTTTTCACACTAATCTTAAGTCTCCCTTTCACACCCTCTTCATAAACATATTCTATTATGCACTTATACCACTTGCTTTGATGCCACAGTTTCCCTGAGCCAATGGCTCACCTTTGATGTACTTAAGGCAATTGGCAAATTATTCTGTATATTCATAACTGTGCATTTTGACATTTATGAATTCCCTTGTATTTAGCTTGTTCTCTTTAGTGTTTGATTCCCTCATTTGTGCAAATAGTTTCTCCATCTTATCAGACACACACAAATTTAAAGAGGGGACCAGCTAAATCTTGGTTAAGCTATTGTAAATCATGTGTAACTTCAATTTATTCACTAGCTTCTTCAGATTTACAAAGAATTTCTTAGATTTCAGAGTGGGTGGGGGTGGAAACATGGGTTCAGCCTTCTTGTTGTTGGTATTCCAGTGATTTCCACAATGTGCTTCCTGGGTATATCCAAATACAGAGGATGATATGGTCCCTATTCCAATCCACTGACAGTCTAATTGACAAGATACTGATGTTGGCGAGAGGGATATAATCGCAATATATACATGATATATATTTACAGAATTCTTAAATGCATATCTGCTATCTCTCTGGCTCCCAGTCATCCAAGTCGTCATCAATTGGCTAGTGTCTTGTAGTTGTTGCTGGAGAAGTGGATCTCAAAAGATGAGAGGTTTATAGGTCAGTTCAGAACAGGTCTTTTACATATAAACAGAAGCATGGATGACAGCATGTAAATATCTGTCTGAGCAAATAAAAGCAAGAGTTGATGCTGGCATTAGTGACAGAGACGGCAAAAGGGTGACATAAGAGGCAAGAATAAGTAAGAAGAGCAGGACAAGGTTGTGAAGGAGCTAGATGAGGACAAGAAGCTTGAATGTGATGTGGTGGAAAAAGGGACAGCCCAGGGGTGGGATTCAATAAATGTGGGGGGAGAGGTATGGTCAGACAACAGGCAAGGAAAACTACTGTGGCAGTTTTTGTTTTGAATGAATGGGGGTAGTTGTAGGTATCAGAGAGGAAGAGACTGACATCCTTGATTACTGCCATGTTTATTGAATAAGTGAGGCGGTGGGGGAAGGTCAGATCATAGAGATGTTGCTATGGAGGAAGAAGCTGCAAGATTTGGACAAGACCTGGATATGCTGGATAAGAAAAATTTGGGAGGGGGAGGAGAGTCATCTTTGACTCCTCCAAGTTATAGGCTTGAGTGACTGTCAAGTGTGCAGTGGGCTTGGGAGGACTGATTAGAAGTTAAGTTTTAAATTTATGGTGGAACATCCTTGAGGCGAAATTTAGGCTGCTAGGTAACAGTTGGAAGTCCAGGACCTCCGTGGTAGCATTCTCTGACATTCTTCCAGTTCCACGCACAGGGCCAGTTAGACGGGCAGAACTGCAGGATCTCAATGCGTGGATGAGACAATGGTGTAGGGAGAAGGGGTTTAGATTTATTAGGAACTGGGGAAACTTTTGGGAAAGGGGGAGCCTATGCAGGAAGGATGAGCTCCACCTAAATCAAAATGGAAGCAGATTGCTGGCACTTGGTTTAAAAACTGCTCTGACCTTTTTAATTTTAAGGGCTCTGGGAAAGCTGACAGAGGCACACATGGTTTGGACAGAAACATCCCTTAGGGGAGGCTCTACTAATGGACTTGCATCCGATGAATGCATCCCATGAAGTGAGCTGTAGCTCACGAAAGCTTATACTCAAATAAATTTGTTAGTCTCTAAAGTGCCACAAGTACTCCTTTTCTTTCTACTAATGGAGATCCTCTGTCCTAGTAAGGAGGAGAGTATGGACAATAAAATACAGGTAGGATCCGATGAGAAACAGTCAAATAAAAAAGTCTCATTCAATTACATCATGTATTGGGAGACCGCTAAAAAATTGACAAGATTTTAAAGTGCTTATATACCAGTGCTAGAAGTCTTAATAATAAGATGGGTGAACTAGAGTGCTTCATATTAAATGAGGATATTGATATCGTAGGTGTCAAGGTTCCTCCCCCACTCTGAACTCTAGGGTACAGATGTGGGGACCTGCATGAAAAACCTCCTAAGCTTATCTTTACCAGCTTAGGTCAAAACTTCCCCAAGGTACAAAATATTCCACCCTTTGTCCTTGGATTGGCCGCTACTACCACCAAACTAATACTGGTTACTGGGGAAGAGCTGTTTGGACACGTCTTTCCCCCCAAAATACTTCCCAAAACCTTGCACCCCACTTCCTGGACCAGGTTTGGTAAAAAGCCTCACCAATTTGCCTAGGTGACTACAGACCCAGACCCTTGGATCTGAGAACAATGAAAAAGCATTCAGTTTTCTTACAAGAAGACTTTTAATAAAAATAGAAGTAAATAGAAATAAAGAAATCCCCCCTGTAAAATCAGGATGGTAGATACCTTACAGGGTAATTTAGATTCAAAACATAGAGAACCCCTCTAGGCAAAACCTTAAGTTACAAAAAAGATACACAGACAGAAATAGTTATTCTATTCAGCACAGTTCTTTTCTCAGCCATTTAAAGAAATCATAATCTAACATGTACCTAGCTAGATTACTTACTAAAAGTTCTAAGACTCCATTCCTGGTCTATCCCCGGCAAAGACAGAATATAGACAGACACACAGACCCTTTGTTTCTCTTCCCTCCTCCCAGCTTTTGAAAGTATCTTGTCTCCTCATTGGTCATTTTGGTCAGGTGCCAGCGAGGTTACCTTTAGCTTCTTAACCCTTTACAGGTGAGAGGAGCTTTCCCCTGGCCAGGAGGAATTTCAAAGGGGTTTACCCTTCCCTTTATATTTATGACAATAGGCATCACAGAAACTTGGTGGAATGAGGATAATCAATGGGACACAGTAATACCAGGGTACAAAATATCAGAAGGACAGAACAGGTCGTGCTGGTGGGGGAGGGGCACTATATGTGAAAGAAAGCATAGAATCAAATTAAGTAAAAATCTTAAATGAACGAAACTATGGATAGTAATTCCATGCTCGAATAATAAGAATATAGCAGTAGGGATATATTACCAACCACGTGACCAGGATGGTGATAGTGACTGTGAAATGCTCAGGGAGATTAGAGAGGCTATTAAAATAAAAAACTCAACAATAATGGGTGATTTCAACCATATTGACTAGGCACATATCACCTCAGGATGGGATGCAGAGATAAAGTTTCTTGAATTACACCTTAAATGACTGCTTCTTGGAGCAGCTAGTCCTGGAATCCACAAGAGGAGAGGCAATTCTTGATTTAGTCCTAAATGGAGCACAGGATTTGGTCCAAAAGGTGAATATAGATGGACCACTTGGTAATAGTGACCATAATATAATTAAATTTAACATTCCTGTGGCGAGGAAAACACCATAGTAGCCAAACACTGTAGCATTAAACTTCAGAAAGGGGAACTACATAAAAATGAGGTTAGTTAAACAGAAATGAAAAGGTACAGCACCAAAAGTAAAATTCCTGCAAGCTGCATGGAAACCTTTTTAAGACACCATAATAGAGGCTCAACTTAAATTTATACCCCAAATTAAAAGACATAGTAAGAAAACCAAAAAAGCCACCATGGCTAAACAACAAAGTAAAAGAAGCAGTGAGAGGCAAAAAGGCATCCTTTAAAAAGTGGAAGTTAAATCCTAGTAAGAAAATAGAAAGGAGCACAAACTCTGGCAAATGAAGTGTCAAAATATAATTAGGAAGGCCAAAAAAGAATTTGAAGTACAGCTAGCCAAAGACTCAAAGTTATAGCAAAAAAATTTTAAGTACTTCAGAAGCAGGAAGCCTGCTAAACAACCAGTGGGGCCACTGGATGATCGAGATGCTGAAGGAGCACTGAAGGACGATAAGACCACTGCAGAGAAACTAAATGAATTCTTTGCATCTGTCTTCATGCTTGAGGATGTGAGGGAGATTCCCAAACCTGAGCCATGTTTTTTTTGTTTTTCTTTTTAGGTGACAGATCTGAGGAACTGTCCCTGATTGAGGTGTCATTAGAGGAGGTTTTGGAACAAATTGATAAACTAAACAGTAATAAGTCACTAGGACCAGATGGTATTCACTCAAGAGTTCTGAAGGAACTCAAAAGTGAAATTGCAGGACTACTAACTGTAGTCTGTAACCTATCATTTAAATCAGCTTCTGTAACAAATGACTGGAGGATAGCTAATGTGACACCCATTTTTAAAAAGGGCTCCAGAGGTGACCCCAGCAATTACAGGCCAGTAAGCCTGACTTCAGTACTGGGCAAACTGGTTGAAACTATAGTAAAGAACAAAATTGTCAGACACATAGATGAACATCATTTGTTGGGGAATAGTCAACATGGGTTTTGTAAAGGGAAATCATGCCTCACCAATCTACTAGAATTCTTTGAGGAGGTCAACAAGCATGTGGACAAGGGGGATCCAGTGGATATAGTGTATTTAGATTTTCAGAACGCATTTGACAAGGTGCCTCACCAAAGGCTCTTAAGCAAAGTAAGCAATCATTGGATAAGAGGAAAGGTTCTCTCATGGATTGGTAACTGGTTGAAAGAGGAAACGAAGGGTAGGAATAAATGGTCCATTTTCAGAATGGAGAGAGGTAAATAGTGGTGTCCCTCAGGGGTCTATATTCGGCCCAGTCCTATTTAACATATTCATAAATGATCTGGAAAAAGGGGTAAACAGTGAGGTGGCAAAATTTGCAGATGATACAAAACTACTCAAGATAGTTAAGTCCCAAGCAGACTGTGAAGAGCTACAAAAGGATCTCTCAAAATTGGGTGACTGGGCAACAAAATAGTAGACGAAATTCAATGTTGATAAATGCAACGTCATGCACATGGGAAAACATAATCCCAACCATACATACAAAATGAGGGGGTCTAAATTAGCTGTTACCACGCAAGAAATAGATCTTGGAATCATTGTGGATAGTTCTCTGAAAACATCCACTCAATGTGCAGCGGCAGTCAAAAAAGCAAACAGAATGTTAAGAATCCTTAAGAAAGAGATAAGACAGAAAATACCATATTACCTCTATATAAATCCATGGTACACCTACATCTTGAATACTGCATGCAGATGCGGTCGCCCCATTTCAAAAAAGATATATTGGAATTGGAAAAGGTTCAGAAAAGGGCAACAAGAATGATTAGGGGTATGGAACAGCTGCTGTATGAGGAGAGATTAATAAGATGTGGACTTTTCATCTTGGAAAAGAGATGACTAAGGGGGAATATGATAGAGGTCTATAAAATCATGACTGGAATGGAGACAGTAAGTAAGGAAGTGTTATTTACGCCTTCTCATAACACAAGAACTAGGGGCCACCAAATGAACTTAATAGGCAGCAGGTTTAAAACAAAAAAAAAGGAAGTATTTTTTCACACAACGCACCGTCAACCTGTGGAACTCCTTGCCAGAGGATGTTGTGAAGGCCAGGACTATAACAGAGTTCAAAAAAGAACTAGATAAATTCATGGAGGATAGGTCCATCAATGGCTATTAACCAGGATGGGCAGGGATGGTGTCCTTAGCCTCTGTTTGACAGAAGCTGGGAATGGGTGATGGGAGATGGATCACTTGATGATTACCTGTTCTGTTCATTCCCTCTGGGGCACATGGCATTGGCCACTGTCAGAAGACAAGATACTGGGCTAGATAGACCTTTGGTCTGACCCAGTATGGCCGTTCTTATGAGGAGATGTCAGCGTTACAGGAGGTGTGGGATTGGATGGCCAACAGTTCAAGAGTCCAAGGTAAATTGGCAAGTCATCCGCAGAGAAATAGTAGCTTGGAGCCATGTGATTGTACAAGATTATCACCACTGTGTGGAGCAGGAGGAGAAGACAAGAGGGACGGTCAAGGACAGAGCCCTATGAGACCCTCATGGTGAGTGAGAAAGGAAGAGGAGGACCGACCAACAGGAGGAGTGAAAGAACGACCAGAGAGGTTGGAGGAAAACCAGATGCAGATGGAGTTGTGAAAGCTAAGGGAGGAGATGTTCAGAAGGAACATCTGATCTACTGTACCAAAAACAGAAGAGGGGCCAAGAAGGATAAGAATGAATTGGAGACCCCAAAAAAAGGTCACTATAAACTCTGAGAGCAATTTCAGTAGTGAGGAGAGAGTGGACACCAGACTGGCAGGAATCCAGGAAACAGTAGGAAAGAAATTTTGGTCAACAGAAGTAAATGTCAAGTTTGAGTTGGGTCAGTAGTTGGACAGCACAGTGTGTCAAGGATGGGAGAAACTAGAGCCTGCTTGTACTGAGAGGAACAAGTAAGCAAGAGAGGCAGAGGCTAAGAAGGGAGTGAGAATTGGGGCCTGGGAAGTAAGTAGCCAGGAGGAGATTGTCACTGGTGCTGGTGGGCTTGTTAATGGAGGAGAACCAGTGAAAAACCTAGCATTAGTCATTAGGGAAGGAGGGAGGTCAGGGTAGATCTTATACAGACTTTTCCCCAAGAGAATAATTTTGCATAGAGAAGGAAAGAGGGAGTTTGCCGGCATGGGGTAGGGAAGATATTTTGAACATTCTTTCTATGCTGAGCATTAATTTGGATGTTTTAAAGTATACTGGAGATCCCATGTTTGAAAATCTTCTGGCAGCAAATCCTTAGATGTTAAAGCTGGTTCTCTGACAAGGATGATGGAAGGTTGGGGGGTGGGGAGGAAGGAGAGAGCAAAAAGGAGGCTGGGGGGGGAAATAGGGAGAGACAGGGAGAAAAGAATGTAGAACTCTCTAATTAACCTAATTGGCATTAGCCATAATCTCTCCTGGGATTGATTTGCGAGATTCTCAGTGTCTGCAGCACTTAATAGTTGTGGGATGAAATGGAGGATCCTGATCACCTGGCAGACAGGCAGGTGTTGTTCCAGTCCTTCCTGCTGACTTCTCAGCAACAGCCTGTCTTCCCTTTGTATGGCCTGGGAAGCAGGGAAAGTAAAAGCAGCTTTCAAAACTGGGGTCAGGAGAGGCATGCCCATTTGCATTTTGGGTTATTATGGGTTAGCTCAGCAGGCAGAGTCTATAATACAGATAAATGATTTTGTAACTGGAAAACTCATGTCAGCAACTGCAAATCATTGTTTTTCTTTAAGAAATGAGGCAAATTACATGAGAAGGGAGGGAAGTAAAATGTCATTTTAGTTAAGAAATGTGCAGATGGAGAAGAAGAAAAAGGATAAAACACGTAGTTTGGGAATGATGGAGTGGTTGTAAACTGACCAGAGTGCAACGGTTTCTGAGGGCAGCGCAATGGGAAAGAGAAAGATTGGGGAAGTTATTTAACCTTAATTTCTCTCTCTTGTATTTGGGACTAACACAGATGCAAGAGAGCCCTCGTTCATTCCCAGGCAATACCTTTTTTCCCCCCTCATTATTAAAGTGCGTGTGTGTACACACACACACACACACACACACAATCTGGCCCAGTATTTTTATTTTTAATAAATAAATTTGGAGTAACTCTTCTGAACTCTGAATTTTCACCAGCATAATAGAAAGAAAAGTTGGGCCCAGTGTATATCTTGGGTTTTATATTTCAGAGCTCGCCCTCCCTCCCCCCCCAAAAAAAGGCTTCTGGCTCTTCACATTTCCGCTTGCAGAGACATTACACCTATTTAACATAATCTTTCTGTATTCCTCCCCTGTTCCATTTCTTTTATGCTTTCTCTTTCTTTTCTGCACAACAGCTAAATCCAACTCTGAACAGTCTGCTCACAGGACTGAATAACCTGCTGACTTTAAATTCTGTCCTTTCATCTGGTTTGTGGACCCTGCCCTCACAACCTTAGTACATGCAAGAAAACAAAAAATAGGTCAGCATTACATGGTCTAGCCTCTTCCAAATATATTTTTGAGTTAAGAAATTTAATGGAACATCAAAGGAAGTTAAAATGAGAACAAAGCTACTGTCATGAAATATAGCAACGAGAAACTAACCTGTTGAACAGTAAACACTTTCCAGCAGGTTGAATTATGTATGATATGTTCCAGGCATTGTAGCACAATATGCAACATGACTACCTCTTTATTGCTTTGATTTTGTTGTATCTTTCTTTAACTGACAGAGTAACAAGATTTGGAAGAGTAACTGTACTTAGAAACATTTTCAGCATTGTCTGTTAATTTTGCTAGGGGAAAACCCCTCTATTTGTCAGATGCTATTCATAAAAATTCTGTTCATTCACTTCGATTTTTATGTCTGTAAACTGGTTTTATTCTCCACAGAAGCAATCCTGTCCTCACTGTGCTTGATTCATAATAAAATCTTGAAGCAGATAGGCCATTGCAGTACCATTAATTGGATATGTTTCAGACTACCATGGAACTTCGTGTGACAATTCAGTGTACCTGGGGATATGTTTTCTTTTGACTAGAAAAGAGTCTGCATAATTTTCTGTGGCTTTCGCTTTATGCCTGTAAACAAACACTTAACTGGGTATCCTATCAATGCAGTCAAGGAGCCTTAAATCTATAGCCACTGAATATTAAGTTGCTTCCTCCTCCTTTCTCTCCCTAACCTGCTTTATGCCAGTGCTGCAATGATGCAGACAACTTTGGATGAATCATAGAATCAATTGACTTGAGAGAACAGACCTGTTGGTGGATAATCAATTGAACATGTGCTCCCAGTTTGATGCTGTGACTAACAGGGTGAATGCAATTCTGAGACGTATAAGCAGGGAATATCTAGTAGGAGTTGGGAGGTGGTATTATAGCAGGGGTGGGATAGATATCAAGTTCTGGTGTCAATACTTCAGAGGGTGTTGACAAATTAGAGCTAGTCTACACTAGAAATGCTACAGCAGTGCAGCTGCAGCATGTCTGGTGAAGCTGCTGACAGGAGAGAAGTCTCCCATCAGCATAATAAAACCACCTCCCCGAGAGGCAGTAGCTATGTTGGTGGGAGAAGCTTTCCCGCAGATATAGCTCTATGCACACTGGTGCTTAGGTCAGTGTAATTTACATCACTCAGAGGAAATGTGGCTTATTCATACCTTGAGCTTCATAAATTATACCAACATAACCTGTAGCATAGACAAGACCGAAGAAAGGGTTTGGAGAAGAGCTATAAGAATTATTTTTGGGTCTGGAAAATCTGCCCTATAGCAAAAGACTTAGGATGATCAATCTGTTTATCTTATCAAAGAGACGGTTAAGAGCTGACTTGATCACAATCTACCTACATGGAGAGAAGATTTGTGACTCTTTAATCTAGCAGAACAAAAGGCCTAACAGGATCGAACAGCTGGAAGCTGAAGCTAGAGATAGGCTGTGCATCTTTTAGTTAGGATAATAAACACTGGAATGACTTACCATGAGATGTGGTGAATTTTCTGTCACTTGGTTAGTCTCTAAGGTGCCACAAGTACTCCTTTTCTTTTTGCGAATACAGACTAACACGACTGTTACTCTGAAACCTCTCTGTCACTTGATGTCTTTAAATCAAGATCTGGTGACTTTCTAAAAAATTTGCTCAATCTCAATCACAAGATACAGGCTTCGTGCAGCAATTATTGGATGAAATTATATGGCCTGTGTTAGATAGGAAGTTGAACTAGATGATCAAAAAGGTCCCTTGTGGTCTTAAAATCTATGGATTGTTATTTTATGTGTCAATCATGTGCTTGGCCCTGTGTAAGGGACACGCACAAGACAGAGTCCTTGTCCCAAGAAACTTACAGTCTCAAAAACACCCTGTATTTAATGTATTGTAGATCATTTAATTTGTCCCAGTGTTTCCCTGGCCACGGCCTTTTTCTCCCATTCCTTTTATACCCTCTTACTTTAAATCCTTTTGTGTGCCTTGTTTTGAATTTTAAGAGGGTGGGTTTTATTTACACTTTCATTGGACTGTGTTAACATGTGCCTGTGCCTCTCATCCACCTGTTGTATTATTTAATCATAATCTTTGACTGAGTGCTCCATGAGGCAGCGACTCTCTCTCTCGTCCAGTAACTACTGTAATGGGGCTATGATCCTTGACTGTGGTTTCTATACACTACTGTAATAAGGAAATTTTCCATTGCACCTGCTTAGTGCAGTCTTCAAGCAGTGATTGATTTATTTAATTTATTTTGTAGTCTCAAACCTGTTTTTTTCGGACCAAACAAGGACACTAGTTCATTTTAAGTTTCCATCTCCCGCCACTCTTGGCTGATGAGAAGTTACTTAAGTTTTCCAGAAAATATTTTTCTATATTTCTTGCTATCCCTGCCTGCCTCTCAACCTAGCCATTATTAGATAACTAACTTCTTGTCGGCTTCATAGCAGAAATGGATGTGGGGGGAGTGGCATTACTTTCAGAAAGTAATCAGCATGTGAAAAACAGTTATATTTGAAACCGTTTTTCTGCTATTTCAACTATGGCAAGCAATATCAAGCACTCACTTTAATAACACATAGTTAGTTTATTTATAAGTAAATATTGAACTCTGTCTCTGCTTAGCTTCGATGTACTTACCATTAGAAAAACAGCAACAGAATGGCTTTTAAGCCAGATAAGTGGCAAGCTAGTTTCAATAAGTCTTGTTGTTAGAGCCTTGAGGCTTAAATATCCTTTTTAAAAGCTTCCACCAAATTGCACACATGTGGGAGACAGACTGCCTGTTTGTACACAAACTTAGGTTTCTAAATTGATGTGATTGCAGGTACAATTACTTGCACTCACAATACTGGAGAATGGATTGAGGTCCATCTTGTTTATTGCCATGGCAACGGTGTAGTATGATCCATGCTCTGGTTTACTAATATGAGTACCTGTTATGAAACTCTCCATAGAAAGGGTTAAATGCAGATAGGCTTGCTGAAAGTATCCCTTGAGGGCTGGCTAGGACAACCTCATCTGGATGGTTAAGGGTTAGACGCTCTTTTGTCTGCATGGACAGCTCTAGTGGGCGTTGGTTATAGTTCTCATAAAAGTACCTTTGTGCTTCCTTCCATGCTGCCCTTCCCAAACTAATCTGTAAAGTAGGAACCTGCACCTTCCAATTTTTCCTCAAGCCCAAAACGGGAACAATGACCCTTATCTGTCTTCTCCATTCCCTCCGTTTTTACACCCCCTTGTTTCATCTTGTCTATTTTGACGATAAGCTCTTTGAGGCATGAATTCTCTCTTATGTACATACAGTGCCTCGTGCAATGAGTCCCCCTGCTCTGACTGGGATCTCTGGGCAGTACAGAACAATAATGGAGTGCAATAAAGGCTTAGTCAGTGGGGCTGTATCACTTGTTATAGGCATACTGTCACTGAGAAAATTATGAAGAACTAAATCCTTTTAGTGGAACTCACCAAGTGCAGGTTTAGAACACTTTTGTGCTTCCTCTGCTAGCAAATATTTCCACAAGTAGGCTACTCTTAATCCGTGATGCTGATATGAACACAAAATTAAAAACAGACACATTTCGTTCACTTGCGGTGGGCAAAAAAAGCCAGTGTCAAAGTAGGGAGAAAGTACCAAATGATTATTGAAGAATATGTCAAGGTTTCTTTTGCAGCATTTCAGACCTGTGGATTGGCTCCTTTTTCATTGTCCACATACCCTGTGAATAGGGAGCCAAATGGCATTTTGGCTTTTTAAGTGTTTTGTTTTTCCCATTGAGAGTTCAAGCATTTTTCTGCCAGTGAATCAACCATTTAAGCAAAATGTGGTGGCTGGACTCAGGCCTCACCAAGGTTTAGTTACTATTTCAGAACTGCTGAAAGAAAAATTGTAAGTGGGCTGGAAAGGGCCTCCTCAGTAATGTATGCAATCCTTTCTTGTAGCCAAAAGCATCTTCAACGAGGAATCAAACTGAAGGTACTGTACTTAGGAAAGCCCCTCTTCCTTCATGCATTTATGTTTCCCAGCTAGGGTTTTGCCTATACTTGCAAAACTAGTAAGCATGTTTCCGCCCCAGGGGAGTGCCCTCTGCACTTCCACGAGTGGAAGCTGTAGTGCAGACAGGGTGCAGATTTTTACCAGTTGTGTCCTGTAAGGTTAGATGATGTGGTAAAAACACATGCCATCCTAATTGCACTACAGCTTCTCCTGTTGAAAACTCTGATGGAGCTGCAGCCAATTTGCCCAGTGTATATGCATCCCTAGAGAACATGGTGCTTAAAACATCTTTGAGGTCAATGAGGATCCAAATTTGGTATATTGCATTAAAGACCTTCTTAAGGATGTTGAATGTTACCTTGCTTGGAAAAAAAAAAGACATTTAAGGCCTCATGAACTTGGAAGCATCTCTGAATTCAATACATTGCTATAAGACTGGGCCTCTAAAGTGCTTGGTTCAGTGGAAGTTTTGCTATAGTAAAGACTGTAGGAGTATATTCATATTTTAATTGTATTGCATTTTTTCTGTTTGGAAAAACAAAAGCAAAAAGAATCACATTAACATCCTGCAAAATTATCAACTTTTAAAATGCAGGGCTAATTCCACTTTTAAACAATGTCATCTACTCCCCCTCTGACACCCCCCCGCCCCCCACGGAAACCTTACAAACAACTTTGTTTTTCTTTACACAATCTTTGTTCACCCTTTAGCCAGCTGAAAGAGGACATTTCTGG
The DNA here is from genome assembly GCF_965152235.1 of Eretmochelys imbricata. NCBI lineage: Eukaryota > Metazoa > Chordata > Testudines > Cheloniidae > Eretmochelys > Eretmochelys imbricata. The sequence goes on along the minus strand of NC_135573.1, from coordinate 109,801,533 downwards.
ATAATCACTAAGGACTCTTTCATCAGAGGTGTAGCACGTCAGTGCTGGAACAAATAAGTATTGGTCAACAACCCTTATCCAATACCTCTTGCTGGTTTTTAATTAACTAAATTCACACACTTATTACTACACCTAGTTAATAGCTCTTCTCCTTGCAGGTGCTACAGTACTGCATTGCTGCCCAAGTAACAGTTGTACTTTTTGTTCTGCTGTTTGGATCAGTCCTATTTTGTAGAAAGGCTTGGAGCCCATGTTTTTGAATCGCTACGTTAGGCGTGGGATCCAATCACTGAGGCCTTCAAAAATTCTGGTGACTTGATGTCTGTGTTCTTTGAGTGGGTCTGATTTTTACTACAGTACTTCCTTTTCCTTGCATTTTTTTAGAGAACAAAACATTTTTGCTTTATATAAGACCATACCATTTTGACATGTCAATTAAATAAAGAAAATCAGACTGTGGTCACTGGATATACTGGAGAAAACAATTCATCACTTAACCAAAAACTTCCTTTTACAGGAATTGACATTCAAGATGCATCGCATGCGGGGGAGAGGAGGAACACTCATGTTTGAACTGGTTCATAGATCAGGGTGAAATATAAACACTTAGTTGCTGTCTCCTCTGCTATTAATAGTCTTCCTTCTTTATATAACTCCATAGATGTACATACACCGTACTGTGGGTAAAATATGCTGAACAAATAAGCATCCCTGCCCACAAGGAGCTTTTATTTCCACATGAAAGGATCCAAAGCACTACAATGCATTTAGAGAAGTGCACTGAGTGGGGCATGGCATTTATAGATGGAATACTACAAGGAAAGTGATGAAGTGAGCTGTAGCTCACGAAAGCTCATGCTCAAATAAATTGGTTAGTCTCTAAGGTGCCACAAGTACTCCTTTTCTTTTTGCGAATACAGACTAACACGGCTGTTACTCTGAAACCTACAAGGAAATGGTAGGTCTTCAGAAGACATCTGAACTATTGCTATCCTAACAATCTGTCATGAACCCCTGCAGAACTAGACAAATGTATTATATGTAGCAGCCATTGTATTAAAACCTATTTTTAAAAAAAGTGATTGGCAAGATGCCAACCATTGAGATCGAGATAACAATTCTCCTGTGTTTTGTTTTGCTAGTAGTGCTGCCATTAAATACATGGCACAGGCAAACAATTCTGGCGCTTCATAACTTTTGAGGGCTTGATTTTGCAACCTCAATGTTCTTTTAATGTCATTTTATTGTGTGTAATTTTCTAGGTTTTTAAACAAACTGGAGAAAATAGAAATTCCATCATGTGGCATCATATTGACACCCACACGGATCAGCAGGAGAACTGGAACCTTTATATCCACAACACAGATCTCTGCCACTTGAGCTAATGAGTAACTGATTATCTTCTGACAGGTTTCAGAGGAGCAGCCCTGTTAGTCTGTATCCGCAAAAAGAACAGGAGGACTTGTGGCACCTTAGAGACTAACACATTTATTTGAGCATAAGCTTTTGTGAGCTACAGCTCACTTCATCGGATGCATTTAGTAGAAAATACAGTGGGGAGATTTATATACACAGAGAACATGAAACAATGGGTGTTACCATACACACTGTAAGGAGAGTGATCAGGTAAGGTGAGCTATTACCAGCAGGAGAGCCGGGGGGGGGGGGGGGGGGGGGGAGGGGGAACCTTTTGTAGTGATAATCAAGGTGGGCCATTTCCAGCAGTTGACAAGAACGTCTGAGGAACAGCGGGGGGAAGAGGGGGTGGAATAAACATGGGGAAATAGCTTTATTTTGTGTAATGACCCATCCACTCCCAGACTTTATTCAAGCCTAAGTTAATTGTATCCAGTTTGCAAATTAATTCCAATTCAGCAGTCTCTCGTTGGAGTCTGTTTTTGAAGTTTTTTTGTTGAAGAATTGCCACTTTTAGGTCTGTAATCAAGTGACCAAAGAGATTGAAGTGTTCTCAGACTGGTTTTTGAATGTTATAATTCTTGACGTCAAGAATCAAGAATGTGAAGCTCTAGCAAATCTCTGAGCATTGTGAACAGTGATTTCCACCCCCACCACCCACCAAAGGCTTATAAATTGGCCAAATTTGGATGGATTTTCGTGCGGAGAGCAAAAGGCCCGTCTCTAAAACAAAGGCCATCCCCTTACTAAATTTCAAGCCCCTGCTTCAAAGCATGAGGGTGCTAAAGCTGATAAAGGAAAAGCTCACCAGTATTTTTTTTTAACATGGGTAAAACAGCATATTTTCCCCTAGCCTCGTTCTTAGAAATGGTTGAATTGTTGTGGCTGGAATTAAATGAGTAAGTGGGGGAGAGGAGAATCAGCCTGAGGCAGATGCCTGGCATGAACAACTTCAACCTGAATGGTTAGTTTGGGAAAGTTTTATAAGCAACTGAAAACAGAGTCTTATAATGCGAAATGTCAGTCAACCTTAATAGGTGGAGCTACCAACCTCACCTATAATAAGGCTAGATCCTTAGCCATGGTGCCAGAACTTTGTGCCTCGCCAGTAGATTAAAATGGGCTTACTTGGCCTCATTAGGATTCTTTTTTTAGAGAGGGATCCTCAGGTGGCACAGAGCTGTTCTAATTGCTCTATTTCATAGCTTTCCTCAGGTACCAGGTTAGTATATGTGGCTGGGAAGAAGGAGATGCATCTGGGGCATCCTATGCCCTGGTGAGTCCTGGTAGCTTGATCAAACTGATGAATGTATGCACCCAGAGCCCCCTTTCTGATCTGTGCCAGTCTCTAACTTGTCACTCCCATGTGATTAACTTTATACAAGGTTAGTATTAAGATTTGAGAGGCTGCAGACCAAATTTGACTCGGGAGGGTTTCCCAAATCAGGCCATGTCACGGCCACAATATGAGCTTTGTCAAATCCTTATGTAATGTTTTAGCTATCCTTCTCATTTCTCCTACCACCAACAGAGTACTAAAGACTTCATTTTTGAAAGCTGTCATGCAGAAGAATGGTCGCTCTGAGGCTTTGTAGGCTATCCTACAAGTTCACTAGCTTCTGTCAGTGTTGATGGTTTTTGACCTTATTTTACTCAGCAGGCATTCAATGATGATCAGGCGGAAGTATTTTCTTTATTTCAAAAATAAAAGAATTCCACCCCTTCCACCATTGTGCTCAAAGGGTAAAATTTTCAGAAGTGTCTGTGCCTAAATTCCAGTTTCAGAAGTGATGTGTTCATTTAGAAGCACAATCCAAGTCCATGGGACCTAGGCTGTTTAAGTGCCCAAAGTCACTTTTTTGAAAAATGGGAATGATATGCTTTTGAAAACGTTACCCTAGGGTAACGAACTATATCATTTATGGAAAGGCCAAACATAATGAGTTAAACATGACTGACTAGTCTTAGCATTCAGACACTAGTGCTGCCATTCCAAGTAGACTTTGCTTATTGAATAAAAGCTTATTACAGAAATGTAGCATGGTAATCACCTTGTCTTGTGTCCATAGCATGCTTGTAACCCAGCATGTATCCACACCATTTGAAGCACTTTGGCGTGCAGGCTTTACTGTTAGCTTTGTTTGAAGTAAATCTATTCCAAACCACCAGGTGATCCTACAGCAGCACAGTTCCAGTGTGGACAGAAATCACTGGTGTAATAGCCCCAACAGCATTGCAAGCAGTCCCTCCTCCTACAGATCTACACTGCGCCAGTCACTACTTAGGTGGCTTAGTTACTGTCTGTCCTCACAACCTTAAATAACCAAAACTATATTATTGAAGCATGGAACTAGATCAAAGAATCCAGGCAAGTTGTGTTTGCATAATCTGCACTGAAAGAAAGCAGAATCGGCTGACTAAACTAAAATCCTTTGTCCTCATATGAATAATTTGATTTATGTTGCAAAGTGGTCCTTAATAGTGAATAATTACATCTAAAAATACAACTTTATGTTAAAGGATATATAATAAAACCACTCTGAAAGAAGAGGATGATGCACCATACATCAATTTTAAACCCTTGTAGACTGTATCTTTGTAAGAATTACTATAAATCCTGGGCTCAATGCTACAAAGTCTGTAAAAATAAAGATATTTTAATATGCAACTTTTCTAGTTTTCTAGAATCTGTGCTGAACGTTCATGTTGCTAATTAGAAGGCTCTATACAAGAGGGATGTATATTCACAGGATATCAGCTGAGTTGCTGTTCATACTTGAGACATACAGACACCTTTTTAAAATGTCCAAATGACAGAGCTGATGCACCAGAACAAGTAGTGACAGGCTGCCAAGTAAATTTATCTTTGGATACCTAACTGTAAATAGACTGCCAAGATTAAGCAAACAAATAGCTTATCAGAAAAGCCCATTAATTACCAAGAACTAACTGTGAGATAATCAGGCCAATGCTGAATTGTTAAAGAAGCTGGTTTACAGACATTTACTATTTGTAGTCTTTAGTTTAAAAACAAAATTATGTTGACTAGAGCTTTAACAGACTTGGGCCTGAAATGCCAATGGCAGACTTAGGTCCGAACACCCATTTGTTAACACATTATTAGTGTCACAGTTTCAGGCTAACTGCACCTGTATTACCCCTCTGTGGTCCACTCCCAGGGTTGTCAGGTCTCCTGATGTCACCTGTCTCTGGACAGGGACCCTTGTCCCACTCCCTTCTGACTAGGAGTTTTAAAGCTGCACATCTCCCTGCCTTACATTGTGATATCCCCAGTAAGCCAGTCTGTCTAAAGGCCAGTGCCTGTGTTTTGCTTCCTGCCTGAGGGCTATAAACAGTATATGCTAGCAGTTACAAGTTACACACAGCACTTTCTAAGCAAGCACATTTATTCTTAAGGTAAAAACATTAGAGGAAACACACTAAAAAAAACACTAAAAGTTTCTACACATATGCTAAAAGCTTGGCAGGAGTAACCCATCAGTCTTTAGGGTCTTAATAGACCATGGTCTTTCCAACCCCTCCACAAGGGTTAGGGGGGCCCTCCATTGGACAAAAGGTCCTGTCTGTCTGCTAGATCAGAAAGAAGGCCATGAGGTCAGTTCAAGACCATCCTTTTATACTAAAAGCCCTTTGTTTGTCTTCTAGTCTCTGGAAAACCTAGCCTGAACAGTACATGTATGCAAACCTACCCAAGAGGCAGGGCCGGCCCACAACATTTTGGCACCTGAGGTGGGGAGCTCAAATGATGCCCCCATGCCCACTCGCTTGGGCCAAAACTTTGAAAGGTCTCAATTCTGCCTTCTTCCTGTTCTACTCCTCTCATGGTACTGCTCTGCTACCTACCCCAATAAAGGAGAACTAACAACTTAAAATGCCTTGTTCAAAAATTTTAAGTAACACTTAACTTTCCAACGCCTGAACAGGAAATGTAACTTTTCTTGTCTGCATAGTAAACACTGGCATTTTTATCTGTTTGAATAATCAAAGTGGTGCTTTCCATGCCTTCTTGGTTGCAAAGATTTGAACTGCTTCCTGCTGAAGGTCCACAGTCTGGGCCAGCTCATGCTTTATTGAGATGGTTGCAAGGCCGACCAACTTCTCCTGTGTCATTGTGGAGTGTAGATGTGTTTTTATTAACTTCAGCTTGGAGAAGCTGCAGTCTCCGCTGGCAACTGTTACAGAAAGTGTTAGAAGTATGCACAGAGCAATAAAAGCATTTGGAAAGAGGGTGGTCATCTTATTTGTGCACATATATTCCAGAACAGCCTTTGGAGTTGATCCTGCTGGAATGTGTCTTGAAAGGGCTTTCAGTTCATCACCTAAATCACTCGCATCAATATCGCGCATGTCATCATGTGTCAACACTGTCTCTAGTGCCCTGCTGTCATAAATATAAAGGGAAGGGTAACCACCTTTCTGTTACAGTGCTATAAAATCCCTCCTGGCCAGAGGCAAAACTCTTTCACCTGTAAAGGGTTAAGAAGCTAAGGTAACCTCGCTGGCACTAAAGGTTTTGCCTAGAGGGATTCTCTATGTTTTGAATCTGATTACCCTGTAAGGTATTTACCATCCTGATTTTACAGAGGTGATTGTTTTACCTTTTCCTTAATTAAAATTCTTCTTTTAAGAACCTGATTGATTTTTCATTGTTCTTAAGATCCAAGAACTGTGTCTATGTTCACCTGTACCAGTTGGTGAGGATTATTATCAAGCCTTCCCCAGGAAAGGGGGTGTAGGGTTTGGAGGTGATATTTTGGGGGAAGACGTCTCCAAGTCGTCTCTTTCCCTGTTCTTTGTTTAAAACGCTTGGTGGTGGCAGCATACTGTTCAAGGACAAGGCAAAGTTTGTACCTTGGGGAAGTTTTTAACCTAAGCTGGTAAGAATAAGCTTAGGGGGTCTTTCATGCAGGTCCCCACATCTGTACCCTGGAGTTCAGAGTGGGGAAGGAACCCTGACACCTGCATTGCTGGTGTAGGCCTTCTTCAGGTATAGTGAGGAGTTTTGGAATATCATACAACATCCCAGATATACTGCTGTGTTCCTTGAGCTGCATGAAAGTTTCTTCAACTGACCGCATTGCACAATCTAGCACCTGATTCAAGAATTCAACTTTGAATTGTTGTTTGCGATCTCTTATGGGATTATCCCGTGCCTCGTAATCAAAATGTCTTCTTCTTTGATGATTCTTGTGTTCTTGAATTGGTAGGAAAATACCTTCAGTGTGAAGTTCCTCCGTCAACTTCTGTGCACTCTTCAGAATGTTTTGAAATCCCTCATCTGACCGGTAAGACTGTAGGTATGACTTTGCTTTGTCCAGTTGCTCCAGATATATCAAGGTCAACACCATGAAGTCTCTTGCTTACAACATTTATTTCAAACAGTACGTCATGCCACAACACTAAGCCACACAGAAATGTGAAGTTATGTATGTTTCTGGTGATTCCATTTCCCTCTGCCACTGTTCTCCCACGAACAGTTCCTGTCATAGCATTATCCTCCATAATGGCAACTATAGCATCATCTATCTTCTTAATTTGGTGTTTGATAGGCGTTATTGCCTCCACTCGACTTTCCCATCGTGTGGCACTCAGTGGTTTCAGTGAAAGAGAGGATGTTCCCAGATGTTGCTTCAAAACTTGCCATCCATGAGTTGATGCAGAGAAAAATACATAAATGCTTTGAATTACATTAAAAAATTCAGCAGCCTCACTAGAAGCTGATGCTGCATCACTGACAACCAAGTTCAATGAATGAGAACTGCATGGGACTAAAAAAGCTAGAGGGTTTAACTCTCAGATCCGTGTCTGCACTCCTCTGTTCTTTCCTCTCATGTTGGCACCATTATCGTAGGCCTGACCTCTCATGTCAGCGATTGCAATTCACGTATCTTCCAGCTTTTTAAGAAGCACATTTGTCATACCAGCTCCTGTATTATCATAAATGTCAGTAAATTCTAGAAAATGCTCTCTGACAGTCACCATTGCAGGGACATTTTCACTAAGTTCTGTTGTTACAAAACACACCATTAAAGTCATTTGTTCCCTATGGCTGATGTCAGGTGAGCAGTCCAAAATAACAGAGTAATATCTTGCTGACTTCAGATCTGCCACAATCTTCTGTTTGGCTTTTGTTGCCAGTAACTGTATGATCTCATTTTGAATTGTTTTTCCAAGGTAATGGTGTGTGTACATTTCTTGGGTGGTGATTCTTCTTAGATGCTACTGGAGTACAGCATCAAACTCAGCCATCAGCTCCACAATTTTAAGGAAGTTTCCATTGTTTGGCACATACAGCTGATCTGAAGTGCCACGCAGTGCTAGGTTTTGGATAGCAAGCATTCTTACAATGGCAATGAGCCTTTTCAGAACATTTTGCCAACAGAACCTAGTGAAAATGTCCCTGCAATGGTGACTGTCAGAGAGCAAGGGATGTTTCACCAACACAGATTCATAGATATTTAGGTCAGAAGGGACCATTATGATCAGCCAGTCTGACCTCCTGCACAACGCAGGCCACAGAATTTCACCCACCACTCCTGTGAAAAACCTCTCACCTATGTCTGTGGGATCCCATCAACGTGGGATGGCCGGGAAAGGTTCATGACGCTCGCGTCTTCAGGAACTCTGGTCTGTTTAAACGGCTGCAGGAAGAGATTTACTTCCTAGACCAGAAAATAATTGTTGGGGATGTTGAAATGCCTATAGTTATTCTTGGGGACCCAGCCTACCCCTTAATGCCCTGGCTCATGAAGCCATACACAAGCACCCTGGACAGTAGTAAGGAGATGTTCAACTATAGGCTGAGCAAGTGCAGAATGGTGGTAGAACGTGCATTTGGACTTTTAAAGGGTCGCTGTCATAGTTTACTGACTTGCTCAGACCTCAGCAAAACCAATATCCCATTGTTATTGCTGCTTGCTGTGTGCTCCACAATCTCTGTGAGAGTAAGGGGGAGACGCTTATGGCGGGGTGGGAGGTTGAGGCAGATCGCCTGGCCGCTGAATATGCGCACCCAGACACCAGGGCTGTTAGAAGGGCACAGCAGGAAGCGGTGCGCATCTGAGAACCTTGGAAAACCAGTTTCATGACTGGCCAGGGTACTGTGTGACACTTATGTTTGTTTCTCCTTGATGAAAACCCGCCCCCTTGGTTGCCTCTAAATTCCCTGTAAGCCAACCACCCTCCCCCCTTTGATCACAGCTTGCTTGCAAAGGAAATAAAGTCGCTATCGTTTAAAAAACCATGTATTCTTTATTAATTGATTATTAAAATAGGGAGATAACTCACAAGGTTGCCCGGATGGGGTGTGGGAGGAGGGTAGGAGGGAAGGAAAAGGCCACTTCAAAACTTGTTGAATGGCAGCCTTCTGTTGCTTGGGCTGTCCACTGGGGTGGAGTGGTTGGGTTCCCGGAGCCTCCCCTCCCGCGTTCTTGGGTGTCTGGGTGAGGAGGCTATGGAACTTGGGGAGGAGGGAGGGCGGTTAAACAGGGGCTGCAGCAGCAATCTGTGATCCTGCTGCCGTTCATGAACCTCCACCAGACGCCGGAGGCTTCCTGCCGCCACCTCTCCTCACGTTCATTGGCCACTTTCCTGTACTCTGCTATTGTGTCCTTCCACACATTCTGCTGAGCTCTGTCAGTGCCAGACGACTGCATGAGCTCAGAGAACATTTCATCGCGCATGCGTTTTTTTTCGCCGCCTCATCTGAGATAGCCTTTGGGACGGAGGAGGGAGGCTTGAAACATTTGCAGCTGCTGGAGGAAAAAAAGGGAGTGAAGTATTTAAAAAGGCACATTTTACAGAACAATGGCTATACTCTTTCACAGTGAACAACGCTATTCACATCACATAGCACATGTGATTTTGGTACAAGGTTGCATTTTGCATCTTATATTGAGTGTCTGTGGCTTTGGTGTTAGAGATCACACACGCAGTGCCAGGCAACAGAATTTGGCTTGCAGGCGGCCATGGTAAGCCATAGTCTTTTGGCTTCTGCAACCTTCATGACAGCAGCGCCCTCCTCTCCCATACCAAGCAAAGCACGTTGAGTTGGCCATTTAGTGCTGCAGTTTTCCCATTAACGTGCAGCAGCAGAAACCAAACTAACCCTCCCCTACCCCCATCCAATTCTCTGGGATGATTGCTTTACCCCTCACCCCACCCTGTGGCTGGTATCAGGGAAGATCCCTGCTAGCCAAACGCAAACAGCTCAGCGCCTATGCCGCCCCCCTCCCGCCCCCGCATACCACATGGCTAACTGCGGGGAGCATTTCTTTTCAGCCACAGGCAAACAGCCCAGTAGGAACGGCCACCTCTGAATGTCCCCTTAATTAAATTCCCCTATTTCAACCATGTTACAATGAATGATATCACTCTCCTGAGGATAACACAGAGAGATAAAGAACAGATGTTGCTTGAATGCCAGCAAACACTGGGACCATACGCTGCCAGGCTTTGTCATGCAATGATACCAGATTACTTGCTACTAGCATGGCTTGGTAAAGCGTCCTACCATGGAGGATGGAATAAGGCTGCTTTCCCCAGAAACCTTCTGCAAAGGCTTTTAGAGGACCTCCAGGAGAGCTTCATGGAGATGTCCCTGGAGGATTTCCGCTCCATCCCCAGACACATTAACAGACTTTTCCAGTAGCTGTACTGGCCACAAATGCATCCCAAGTCCTCAGGGCTACTTAATCATTAAAAAACGCTTGCTTTTATAACATGTATTCTATTTAAAAAGGTACACTCACCAGAGGTACCTTCTCTTGCTTTGTTGGGTTGGGAGGGTATTTCAGTCAGGGTGATAAAAAGTTCCTGGCTGTCGGGGAGAATGGTGTGCTGTGTGCTCTCCTCAAGCTCGTCCTCCTCCTCCTCATCTTCCCCGTCCGCAAACTCCTCAGGCATGGTGGAGAGTACCCCATCATCGGAGTCCAGGGACAGGGGTGCGGTAGTGGTGGCAGAATTACATGCAGCTCAGCGTAGAAGGGGCATGTCTGGGGCTCTGTCCCGGAGCGCCCGTTTGATTCTTTGGTTTTCTGGTACTCTTCTCTGAGCTCCTTAAGTTTCACGCGACACTGTGTTGCGTCCCTGCTGTAGCCTCTGTCCCTCATGGCCTTGGAGATTTTTTGAAATGTTTTGGCATTTCGTCTTTTGGAACGTAGTTCTGATAGCACAGATTCCTCTTCCCATACAGCGATCAGATCCGGTACCTCCCATTCGGTCCATGCTGGAGCTCTTTTTCGATTCTGGGATTGCATGGTCACCTGTGCCGATGAGCTCGCCTGGCCAAACAGGAAATGAGATTCAAAAGTTCCCAGGGCTTTTCCTGTACACCTGGCCAGTGCATCCGAGTTCAGAGTGCTGTCCAGAGCGGTCACAATGGTGCACTGTGGGATAGCTCCCGGAGGACAATACCTTCGAAATGCGTCCACACTAACCCTAATTCGAAATGGCTATGTCGATTTCAGCGCTAATCCCCTCGTTGTGGAGGAGTACAGAAATCGGTTTTAAGAGCCCTTTGTGTCAAAAAAAATGGCTTCATTGTGTGGACGGGTGCAGGGTTAATTTGATTTAACTCTGCTAAATCTGACATAAACTCCTAGTGTAGACCAGGCCTGAGAGTGATAGCAATTTTCAAATACATAAAAGGCTGTTATAAGAAGAGTGATAAATTGTTCTCTGTAACTGCTAAGGACAGGATAAGAAGTAATGGGCTTACATTGCAGCAAGGGAGATTTAGGTTAGACATTAAAAGTTTCCTAACTGTCAGGGTAGTTAAACATTGGAACACATTACGTAGGAAGGTTGTGGAATCTCTGTCATTGGAGGTTTTTAAGAACAGTTTAAACAAACACTTGTCAGGGATGGTCTAGATAATACTTAGCCTAGTGGTTCTCAAACTTTTGTACTGGTGACCCCTTTCACACAGCAAACCTCTGAATGCGACCCTCCTCCATAAATTAAAAACACTTTTTTTTTAATAGTTAATGCTATTATAAATGCTGGAGGTGAAGCTGTGTTTGGGGTGGAGGCTAACAGCTTGTGACTCCCCATTTAATAACCTGGTGACCCCCTGAGGGGTCACGACTCCATTTGAGAACCCCTGCCTTAGCCCTACCTCCAGTGCAGGGGACTGGACTAGATGACCTAACAAGGTCCCTTCCAGTCCAACATTTCTATGATTCTATAAATCATTCATAACTGTAATACAGTATGGCCTGCAAAGATATTGCATATGATTGCAATATCTGTTACAATTAGATGTTAATAACACTAAGATTAAATATGCACACTGAAATTACCAATATATAATAAAACACACTAATACTTGTGCTTTCTGAGGGAGAAAATATTTAGGCTGTACAGTTGTACTTTTCCTTTCTCACAGAATATTGAGAATACAAAATTGAAGGAAATAATTTTAACATAGTCAAAAGTTGGCTCCCACACACAGCTTGCAATCTTCAGTAATCAGTGGATTCTAGTGAACTAATCAGGTCAAATTCAGTGTTGATGACTCTTGTGATCTTATTTCGAGTATCATGATACTTGGTGTTTTTCTTAAAGCTCCATCTGTTAAAATTAAGTGATTAAGTCAGAATCTCAGCTTTCAGTTTTTAAAATGTAAGTTCCTAACCCTCATGGTAAGAGGAAAAAACCTCATAAATGTGTATCATCAAGGCTCAGAAACCAGAAGGCAAATAAAAAGAACCAATCATTCTTATTTTTAAGAAATAAGAATTTTTGAGTCCACCTCATTTTTTAGAGTGGGACCAGAGTTATGATTTTTGAACACTTGGGGTTGGCAACATTGGAAATTTTATCTTAGTTTAGTTTTTATTTTAAAAAATAATCATTGCCCTGCAATGTTAGCAACCTAAACACTGCAGCATCCTGCTAGAGTAAAACTGACTGCAAATTAGCTACTTATGCATGTCAGTCAGCTTGGACAAAAAAAATAAACTGAACAGCATAAATGAATAAAAGTGAACTGTTAAAAATCTATTTCAACTTTCATCTGTGAACTTATTAGTAACATAAGTAAGGAGATTTAGTTTTCAAGTTACACAGTTTTTAACCTAAGAATGTCCCCTTCGGTAGAATAAAGATCCATCATATTTTGTTAAATGGTCACTTCACAAATGGAGGTACTATGTAAATTTAGAATGCTGGATGTCGACATGAGCCTGCAAGGCCTTGTCTTCAATGCCAAACTCTAGCCATAACTCACCATTGGTACAACTTCACTGGTGGTAGCAATGAAGAAAGCTGCAATGTAGATAGAATTCAGACATTTTTACTGTGTCATTGATTGAACTGCATCACCAATGAATTAGAACAAGAGTGGGTGTTAACATAGGTGTAACATGACAGACATAATTATTTTCTCTATGCTAGATCAGGAAATTATTTTTCCTACAATCATCAAGATTAATTCCATTTTAGATCATATAATTTAAAAATTACCTTCAAAATCACACTTCTTCTGTTTGAATTTTTTTGTCTACTAGTGTTGTAAGTATTGTCTAAGATTATTATAACTGAATGAGACTACAAAAATATTTCTACTTTTTTAGTTTGGGCATTTATTCTTTACATATATGAAATAAGAGGTGGTTATCTGCAAATTTAGGTGTCTCTAACATGCTTAAAATACAATAATTAAAAATAACATCATATTTATAATACTAAATATCCAGGAAGTTTAAAAATAAATTCCCTATTTTTCTCTAAACATTGCCCCAACCAATATTCACTTCTTCAGCAGCTCTCCTAAGATGATGTATCTTGCAGCACTCCCTGAAGTTCTGAGCTATTTTGGACCTCTTTCTGTATAGTCATTATCATGATTTCACTATAGTCTCTTTCCTCCTGGTTTTTGGTGTGTGTATTTCACAGAGCAAGAGGGGAGATGGGGGGTGAGGGGGAAGGAATGTGGTGTTGGTAGCACAACAAACATTGGCAGTAGGACTTAGAGGCAGCTGTATTACCTCAAACTTCTTTGAACTTCTATTTTTTAACTGGCTTGATTTCAAGTTCAGTGTCTCTTTTTAAAATTCCACTTCTACCACTGAGACTAGTATGTGCATTCTTAAGTGTGCTAGGCACAGAAAGGGGAAAAACACTGTTCTTATAAAACATCAATTATACCAGTCAGGTCAGTTAAAGGAAAAAGCATGATGAACCTCTCTGTGTATGTGCAGCTAACCATTCCTTTAGCCTTACTCATCCCACTTCCTGGTTCTCCTTTCCCTCAGGGTCTTCCCACTTCTATAAACACAATAACAATAATTAGGATAATCATTGGACACTTCAACATTCTTGGGATCAGAACATCACTCATAGCTAGTACAGGATCTTTGCCAAAAACCCTAAATTAGTTTTCAAGAAGAAGTGGGTCAGCATGACACACGTTTTTGGAAGTCTGCAGTCTCAAATCTTGCTACACCCAGCTTAAAAAAAAAAAAGTATATTTTCAGCATCAACAAAACCTCAAAAACCACTTAAATGCTAAGGGCTTGTCTACACTTACCAGAGGATCGATGCATCAGCGGTCAATTTAGCAGGTCTAGTGAAGACCCGCTAAATAGACCGCCGATCGCTCTCCTGTCAACTCCTGTAGTCCACCTGATCAAGAAGAGTAAGGGGAGTCGATGGGAGAGCATCTCCTGTCGACATCGTGTAGTGTGGACCCCGCGGTAAGTAGATCTAAACTACGTCGATTTGAGTTACGCTATTCACGTAACTCAAATTGCATAGCTTAGATCGACTTTTCCCTTTAGCGTAGACAAAGCCTTAGGCTCAGATCCACAAAGGTATTTAGGTTTCTAACTTCTGCTGAAATCAATGGAAGTTAGGCACTTAAATACCTTTAGGGATCTGAGCCTTCAATCCTTTCAGTTACCAATTCTCCCTCGTGATTACCTTGAAACTGTCAGTGCTTCAACTGATCTCTCTTAAGCTCACAGAAGGGCATATCTAGTATTCAGGAGCTACTGTGCAGAATAAGCCACGTAAGAATGCTAAAGGATAATTATACTAACCTTCTGGAAATCTAGTAATTCACCTATTCTTTCCCAGATAGGTGCTGGAATTTACCAGTTTTTACATAAATGACATTTACCCTGAGTTTTCTTGAGAATAGCAGTTGATAAAATTGGTCCATATCTATCAATTCTTATATTTTTGCATTTACTACCTTTCCTCTCTTTTGGTCATTCTCACCACGTAGAAACAACGAATCGTTATTTTCAAAAGGATTCATGTAACTTTGTCTTCCAGAAACTTAGGGTAGAAGCCTGCCAGTGTTTTGGAACATCATCTGATTCAGTAGCTTGTAAACAAGGATGCAGTGGATGGTCTCTGATTTATGTTACCTGGAGTCTGTCGTGATGGGCACACTTTTAATGAATAGACTAGATAGAAAAGCATAGTCTAGTTTGTGATAGGAAGTCTGAAGTATGCTTATCAAGAACATGTAACTTGCAAATTTCTATCCTAGACCTTTTGAAAGAGAGCTTCAGTGGTGTCATTTGGTACAATAATTCCCAATATTTTCAGTTCTGTGACCCTCTTTTGACAAACGTAACCTTTCAATGACCCTCTGATAGTACAAACTGTATTGGAACTCATCCATTATGTCAGCCGTTCTCAAACTGTGGGTTGGGGTCACAAGGGCTGATGTTAGACTTGCTGGGGCCCAGGGCTGAAACCTGAGCCCTTGACAGCGAGGCTCAGGCTTTGGCTTCAGTCCTGGGCAGTGGGGCTCACGTTACAGCCCCCCCCACCCAAGGCTGAAGCCTTTGGGCTTTGGCCTCCCCGCCCAGGGTCATGTACCCTCCTGGGGTCATGTAGTAATTTTTGTTGTCAGAAGGGGGTCTCGGTGCAATGAAGTTTGAGAACCCCTGCATTATGTCATTGGAGACAGATTGCTGAAGCAGACAGTGGTGGGAAAGGGATGTGCATAGGAAAAAAAGGAGAGTAATATACTTTAAGCTAAAAGAAAAGGAGTACTTGTGGCACCTTAGAGACTAACCAATTTGTTTGAGCATGAGCTTTCGTGAGCTACAGCTCACTTCATCAGATGTATCATGCATCTGATGAAGTGAGCTGTAGCTCAAGAAAGCTCATGCTCAAATAAATTGGTTAGTCTCTAAGGTGCCACAAGTACTCCTTTTCTTTTTGCGAATACAGACTAACACGGCTGTTACTCTGAAACCATACTTTAAGCTACTAGTTTCTCTGGACTCTTTTCTTCTTTCTTCTCTCACTTTCCTTTTCCTGTTCCTCATCCTCACTCCACATGATCTCTCTGCACTTAGGACAGCAGGAACTAAGAGAACCTGACTGCACATGATCATTCCTCCACTTTGGAAACTGTGGCCATTACTATTTCTCACCCCCCCACACACACACACTCCAGTCCATTTTAAAACTAGACTCAGGATTAAATAAAATTATTTTTCTTACATATTACAAACTTACTTGCTTGTGCTAGGTGGGTTGCTTCAAAGTGACTCACAAATGCATCATGACCCACCAGTTGGGAACAACTGTTCTAAGATAGCATTATAGCTTGATTTTTCTGCTTTCACAAAATGGATAAGCCAGTGCACTCCAGTCAGGTTTTATCCCACTCCCCCATATATTTCTCTCACGACAAGGCTTTTTATTCACATTTGCTAGATATTTAATTTCTGTGCCTGTTTCGACATTTTAGTCAGCCTTGCACACTAGGCCAGATGATGCAGACTGAAAACTTTTGCTTACAGATCTATTCCAATGAGCTCCTAAAAATGTCTTTCTATTATTGTGCAAAGTGTATGCTTCATCTGGTGAACCTGCAAAAATACTTGTTCTGAAATGTAAATTGGGAGCCTGGTAAAGAACTGCCTATGGCATATATGCTTTTATGAATTTCCATGTATTGTGACAGCAACAAGCTGCAGGAAAAGAGATTTGAAGTAAATATGACTCAAGTATTACTACCTATTTCCAAAACAAAATTTGACAAACTGAAATAAGTAATGCAACATAATCCACCCTTCCGACAGTGAGTAATTCTAATTTGATGGCCAACAGAAAAGCAGCCTAGGTATCTCCAAACGTGAAAATATAATAGGCCAATAAGGATTAAGTTGCTGCATATAGTGGGATTCTGTACAAAGCACATATCATCGTGCTGCACACCGAGAGGTTTGTAATGCTTAGCATAAGACACAGTGCCCATCTGGGTATTAAATGTGTAAACACAGAGCCCAGGATGTCCTATTCAGACCAGGCATAAATGCTGTAATTGAAGATAAAGCATCCATGTGGAAATCTAAAATAAATATAAGAAGCAGAATGCAAAAGAATCATTGGAACCATGTGAGATTCCTGTTTTGCCCTTTGTCTAAAGTTGGCACAGGTATATTGTTACTTAAAAAAAATGTATTAATGGATTACCCAGTTTTATAAAAATAGAACTGTTGCGCTATACATGAGTAACACTATAGCAACATTGTAAATTGTAGCTTGCTCGCTATTAGATTCCACAAAGTTAATAACTGACGATGGCCCATAAATCATAAGTTCCTCACTTTGGCAATTCTTTCAACATATGGGCAAACAGGTTTTCAGAAAAGTCAGATCAAATAGTGAAGAGCTTGATAGAACGCCTCCAGGTAGATTCCAGAGATCCATACTTAGTATTGTTAAAGTATCTCAATATACTCACAATGCTTTTGGATTAAAATCACCACTTCAGCAACCTGTGGACAGAAGGATAAAAATTTTAGTGCCCGTATCTAATAAACTTCTTGAGGCAAAGACAATTAACTCTACAGTAGTTACAAAAGAGGTATGCAGCAGGAAACTGGAACACAAGGAACACTACAGGAAGAACAGTATACAGTTTCAAAGGGGAGATATTAGACTCCAAACAAACTAGCTGGCAATTTACCAATGTAACAGCTATACCACCCACATTAAGGTCATACATCATAACTATCCCAAGGGTCAATCCTGCAGGAGGAACTGAAGATGTCTAAAGAGAACAAAGGAAAATACTGGCGCTCTCTCTTTCTTGAAGATGGCCACAATGCTACTCCTGACATCACTTGTGCAAAAACAGAATCGACCTACTCCTACTCATTGAATGATGATGAAAACATGAGGAGTAGTAAACACCGGATGCAAGTAGTGGATCCACCTCTGCAGCTGAACAGGCCTTGCAAAATTCCTTCTTTTGCAAGAAGAAGTGGCTATGTAATCAGAAAATCATTAAGGTTAAAAGATAATAGCTGTTGACAGATGTCCAATAGGAGGCAAAGTAATCCCTTCTATTGTCAGGGCATTTATGTTGTCTATTCATTGGTTGAAATGCTCATTTAAAATTAGAATTTTAAGAAATGGGAGGTAGGGTGTAACTAGCATGGCTTGTACAAAAGAAAATTTTCTCACTGATCTATTATTCTGTTGGAATGCTTTGTGTCAATAAACTAGAGGATAAATAATTACTGGCTGGTAATTTATTTAGCCTTTCAAAAGGCTTTGACAAGATGCCTCACCAAGAGACTACTTCAGAAGCTAAGTAATCATGGGGTAAGAGGCAAACTTCTGTCATCTGTCAAAATCTGGCTAGGAGACAGAAAACAAAGAGTAGGACTAAATATATGCATTATAGTTGTAGCTGTTTCCTGCCCCCCCACCCCAAGCTTCTCTCTCTCCAACAGAAATTGGTGCAATAAAAGATATTACCTCACCCACCCTATAAGATTAAATGATCATTTTCATCATTGCAGAAGCTGAACAGTGGATTGCCTCACATGCTAGTACTATGTTCTGTGTTTAATTTGTTTAGGAGAACCTCAGGAATGGAGGTTGTTTGTAGCTCTGAACAAAACATTAGGGTTGTTCTTTCAAAAGCTTACAACTGAACATTGACTTAATACAGCTTTGAAATTTTACTATGCAGAAGGAAAATGCTGCTTTTAACCATCTGAATTTAAATGAAAGAAGCACAGAAACTGTTTTCTTATCTTGTCAAATCTGTTTTAAAAACTTTCCCTTTTATTTTTTTAGTAGTTTATGTTTAACATGGTGCTGTACTGTACTTTTTTTTGGGCGGTGGGGGTGGTCTCTGCTGCTACCTTATTGTGTACGTCCAGTTCCAAATGAGGGGTGTGGTTGACCAGTCAGTTTGGAATTCTGGTGTTCATAACTCTGAGGTTCTACTGTATGTGGGGAAAAAGGGGGTTGAGTGAGTAGTGAGGTGGCAAAAGTTGCTGATGACCCAAAGTTATTTAGGTTAGTCAAAACCAGCAGGGACTGTGAAGAACTTCAGGAAGGCCTAAGAAAGCTAGTTGAATGGACAACATGATGACAAATGACATTGAATGTAATAACTGCAAGGTTTCAGAGTAGCAGTCGTGTTAGTCTGTATCCGCAAAAAGAAAAGGAGGACTTGTGGCACCTTAGAGACTAACCAATTTATTTGAGCATTATTAATATTTATGCTCAAATAAATTTTAGTCTCTAAGGTGCCACAAGTCCTCCTTTTCTAATAACTGCAAGGGACTGCATTTTGGAGGAAACAATGTAAACTACTTAATTAATTTAGAACCTCATAAAGTGTGTATCAGCTCAGGAAGCGGACTTGGGCATCATTATAGACATCTTGGGAAAGAGGCTCAATATGCAGCTGCATTCAGAAAAGCAAATAAGATGTTAGGATACAAAAGGAATGAGAATAATACAGAAAATATTATAATGCCTTTATAGTGTGGCTTCACCTGGAATACTGTGTGCGTTGCTGCTCACTCTACATCAAAAAGGATATGAGAAGAATGAGACCAAGGGCAATTGGTCTTGTAACAAGAAGGATGACAAGACTGATTAGGGAGCAAGGTGGTTTTAGGTAATATCTTTTACTGGACCAACTTCTGTTGGTGAGAAAGAAAAGCCTTTTGAGAAGTTGGTCCAATAAAATATATTACCTCACCTACTTTGTCTCTCTCTAATATCCTGAAACTGACACAGCTACAACACCACTACATACAAGAATGATTAGGAACAGGGAAAAACTCTTATGTGAAGACAGATTGAAAAGACTGAAATTACTTACCTTAGAAAGGAGTTGAATAAGAGGGGAGATAGTAAAAGTATATAAAATAATGAATGGAGTAGAAAAGGCAGAGCAGGAACTTCTGCTCTCCCTGTTTCATAGTACAGGAACAAAGGGACCAGCATTAAAAGGTTGCAAATTCAAAACAAATAAAAGGAAATACTTTTGCACACAACATGTAATTAGACCATAGAACTCATTGCCACAGGAAGTTGTTGAGGTCAAGACCTCAGGAAGATTAAAAAACAGACTGGATAGTTGTATGGATAACATAAATATCCAGAATTAAAAGTTACTGCTAACAAAAAAATTAGAACATAAGAATGGCCATACTGGGTCAGAGCAATGGTCCATAGAGCCCAGTATTCTGTCGACCAACAGTGGCCAATGCCAGGTGCTTCAGAGGGAATGAACAGAACAGGTAATGATCAAGTGATCCATCCTGTTGGGCCATTCCCAGCTTCTGGCAAACAGGGGCTAAGGACACTTCAGAGCATGGTTTTGAATCCCTGCTCATCATGGCTAACAGTTATTGATGGACTTATTCTCCCTGAACTATCTAGTTCTTTTTTTGAAGCCAGTTATAGTCTTGGCCTTCACAACATCCTCTGGCAAAGAGTTCCACATTTTGACTGTGCGTTGTGTGAAGAAATACTTTCCTTTGTTTGTTTTAAACCTGCTGCCTATTAATTTAGAATGCTAAATCATTAAACTTTCAAGGTTTAAGCCAGTTTCTGACTGTATTGGCAATCAGGATAAGACCTAATGTGGGGGTCCCTGCGCTGGCATGGTGTTCTCACATTTGCCTCTGACACATCCAGTATTGGCCACTGTCTGAGACAAGACAATGGATTATCTGGATCTCAGATCTAATCCAGTATAGCCATTCATTTTTTTTACCTCTGTCTTAGATGTTTCTATTTGTGTGTGTTTATTGGAGTTGCAGCAGGGTTTGTTTGTTTTTTTTAAACTGGTATTTTATGCTTTATTGCCATTTGATCAAAAAAAACCAAAACAAAACTGTAGCTTCTAGGGATCATATATACAGACTCTTTCACACATGTCAGAGGTACAACATTTTATAATTCTGACGCATGTCATGTGACAAGATACAGGAAATAATAATTAGTCTCTTACAAACATTCCTGAGTGCAATACCTTTATTACACCACTGTCACCCAGAACTATGGAATGAAGATTATCTCCTCTTTTAATTTCCTGTTTTCATTCTTGTCTTGAGCCTCTGCCACCTTAAAATCTTGCTATCTATAATAGTTATTTAAAATTTGTTTCAGGTACTATGCCTGCAGTTGAGCTGCCCCTCCAATATTTATGGTTTTAAATTTTTTCTGATTCTTAAATGTTTTCTAAGTAGCTGTGTGAGAGACTTGCACAGGTAGTTGACTAACTACTTGACTATATAGGGGCAACAATGAATCTAACTATTCAAAGCACTGTCAAAACCACAAAGTAAACAAATAGGGGAAATAGGAACATTTTCCCCCTCCCCCTTTAATCCAGCAGTTCTCAAACTTTCTCATAGTATAGACCATTTGCTATAAGAAAGATTGTATGCAGTGTTGTTGTAGCCATGTTGGTCCCAGGATATTAAAAAGAGAAGGTGGTGACATAATATCATTTATTGGTAGGGCCCTACCAAATTCATGGTCCATTTTGGTCAATTTCACGGTCATAGCATTTTAAAAATTGTAAATTTCATGATTTCAGCTATTTAAATCTGAAATTTCACAGTGTTGTAATTGTAGGGGTCCTGACTCAAAAAGGAGTGTTTTTTTGGGGGGGAGAGGGTTCGCAAGGTTATTGTAGAGGGGGTTGCGGTACTGCTACCCTCTCTGCTGCTGCTGGCGGCAGTGCTGGCTTCAGAGCTGGGCAGCTGGAGAGCGGCGGTGGCTGGCTGGGAGCCCAGCTCTGAAGGCAGCACCCTGCTAGCAGCAATGCAGAAGTAAGGATGGCCTGGGTATGGTATTGCCACCCTTACTTTTGTGCTGCTGCTAGCAGGGCACTGCCTTCACAGCTGGGCACCTGGCCAACAGCCACTGCTCTCTGGCGGCCCAGCTCTGAAGTCAGAACAGAAGTGAGGGTGGCAATACTGTGACTCCCCTAAAATAACCTTGTGACTCCCCCCTGCAACTCCATTTTGGGTCAGATCCCCCAATCTGAGAAATGCTGGTCTCCCCCGTGAAATCTGGTCTTTTGTGTGCTTTTAACCTACACTATCCAGATTTCATGGTCCATGATGGGTACATGCAAATATATGCTATTCATGGCCATAAATTTGGTAGGGCTCTATTTATTGGATTAACTTCTATTGGTGAGAGAGACAAGCTTTTGAGTTCCACAGAGCTCTTCTTCAGGTCTGGGAAAGGTACTCAGAGTGTCATAGCTAAATACAACCTTGAGCATATAGAATATGTGCTAACTACTTATGCTAGTGGTTCTCAGCCCATGGCCCACGGGCCACTTGCGGCCCAATCAGCACACAGCTATGGCCCACTGACATCCTCAGGGCCATACAGATCGTTTATATATATAAACTATAACATCTATATCTATAGTGTGTGGATGAGGCCCACATTGTTGTAATAAACCATAATCCAGTACAAGACCATGATTTTTAGTGTCAGCCAAAGTTATGTATGTAAGCTCCCATGCTCATCTTTTGAAAGTGTTATGTTGTAGGTTTCTTTTGAGGATGAGGACTGATGGGTCACAGAGTGAGCGCTTTGTGAATAGCTGTAGTATGAATGTATTGAATTTTAGTACCGAAAACAGGGAGAAAAACCCACTCTATGGGAGGAGTAACTCTTGTAGACCACAAGGAAGTACTCACTCCATAGACCATAGTTTAAGAATTGATACTCTAATTTTTTTTGTGTACAATAATCATAGGTGTTCCTTGTAATAACTGTACATTATTTTTGTTACTGGCAATCTAAGAGATATCATTCCTTTAAGATCAAATACATGCTAAGCAACAAGAACAGGAGTACTTGTGGCACCTTAGAGACTAACAAATTTATTAGAGCATAAGCTTTCGTGGGCTACAGCCCACTTCATCAGATGCACAGAATGGAACATATAGTAAGAAGATATATATAGATAGATATATACATACATACAGAGAAGGTGGAAGTTGCCATACAAACTGTAAGAGGCTAATTAATTATGAGTTATTATCAGCAGGAGAAAAAAACTTTTGTAGTGATAATCAAGATGGCCCATTCAGACAGTTGACAAGAAGGTGTGAGGATACTTAAGGAAATAGATTCAATACGTGTAATGACCCAGCCACTCCCAGTCTCTATTCAAACCCAAGTTAATGGTATCTAGTCTGCATATTAATTCAAGCTCAGCAGTTTCTCGTTGGAGTCTGTTTTTGAAGCTTTTCTATTGCAAAATTGCCACCCTTAAGTCTTTTACTGAGTGGCGAGAGATGTTGAAGTGTTCTCCCACCGGTTTTTGAATGTTATGATTCCTGATGTCAGATTTGTGTCCATTTATTCTTTTGCCTAGAGACTGTCCGGTTTGGCCAATGTACGTGGCAGAGGGGCATTGCTGGCACATGATGGCATATATCACATTGGTAGATGTGCAGCTGAACGAGCCCCTGATGGTGTGGCTAATGTGATTAGGTCCTATGATGGTGTCACTTGAATAAATATGTGGACAGAGTTGGCATTGGGCTTTGTTGCAAGGATAGGTTCCTGGGTTAGTGTTTTTGTTGTGTGGTTGCTTCTTACTATATGTTCCATTCTATACATCCGATGAAGTGGGCTGTAGTCCACAAAAGCTTATGTTCTAATAAATTTGTTAGTCTCTAAGGTGCTACAAGTACTCCTGTTCTTTTTGCGGATACAGACTAACACGGCTGCTACTGTGAAACATGCTAAGCAACAGCTGCCCAGACTCCACCACAGAACAGTGTTATCCTCTACAAAGCAAAAGGCTCCTTGCCTAAAATCAACAGACCCAATCTATAAAATAGGATTATTGTACAGTAGCACCCTGAGGCAAGTGTGATCATATTTAATGCCTGTGCAGGTTGCTGACTGCCACAGGTACAACAGGGCAGCTCCCTCCCTCAGTCTCCCAAGACTGTACCACCACCCAAGCCTGCAGGAGCTTCTTTCCCCGCCCCCCAGGACTGACCAAGAAGGCCAATGGCATATTGGGGTGTATTAGTAAGCGCATTGCCAGCAGATCGAGGGAAGTGATTATTCCTTTCTATTTGACACTAATTAGGCTACACCTGGAATACTGCATCCCATTTTAGTCCCCCCCCTTACAGAAGGAATGTGGACAAATAGGAGAGAGTCCAGAGGAGGGCAACGAAAATTATTAGGGGCCTGGGGCACATGACTTACAAGGGGAGTCTGAGGGAATTGGGGTTATTTAGTCTGTAGAAGAGAAGAGTGCGGAGGATTTGATAGCAGCCTTCAACTACCTGAAGGGGGGTTCCAAAGAGGATGGAGCTCGGCCGTTCTCAGTGGCGGTAGATGACAGAACAAGGATCAATGGTTTCAAGCTGCAGTGGGGGAAGTCTCAGTTGGATATTAGGAAATGCTGTTTCACTAGGTGGGTGGTGAAGCACTGGAATGCGTTACCTAGGGAGGTGGAGGAATCTCCATCCTTAGAGGTTTGTAGGGCCCCGCTTGACAAAGCCTTGGCTGGGATGATTTAATTGGGGCTGGTCCTGCTTTGAGCAGGGGGTTGGACCAGATGAACTCCTGAGGTCTCTTCCAAACGTCCTCTATGATCTCACCCTCTTGGCTCAGGGGTGAGAGTGAGCGAGGGAGGCCCCCTAGGATTTTTGCTGGCGCTGGTGTACCTGCAGCTCCCCACCCCTCGTCCAGGTAGTAGCTTGTAGCCTGAGCTAGCCCATGTTCAGCCCTCAAGTCTCAGCCAAGCAGGACTGGGACAGGAGGCCCCCAGGCTCGGACGAAACTAAGAGCATGGCAAACGTGCAGGCCTCCTCTGCAGCTGCCACGCTTCGCACTAGCGCCCGGTGCAGGCGCGCCGCGCGCCCCAGGCTCCCCCGCCTTCACGCCTCCTCTCGTGCAGGAGCGGATTGGGCGCCGCCCTCGCGCCCTGTGATTGGCGGAAGCCCCTCCTCCTTCTCCTTCTCCTCCTCCTCGCGCCGCCGCGGGGAGCTGCTCAGCTGATCCGGGACGTTCCACCGCAGCAGCAGCAGCAGCGTCTGGCGCCGGCCTGGGGACCAGCCGCGGTGTCTCGCGCTCTCACCCCGCTCCCCTCTGTCTGCGCAGCGGCCCGAACTCGAGCCACCCGCGCGTGCTCCCCACTAGCCCCGGGTCCGTAACCGCCGCCTTCCTCGCCCTTCCCCTCCCCCCGCGACTCCGGTTCCGGGCTGCCCGTCTAAACCGCCCCCTCCCCCACCCCCACCCCCACCCCCGCCTCGCTCCGCAGTGCCCGGGCCTGCCCGCCGCGCCCGCCCCGGAGACGGTCCACGGACAGCCGCCGCCGCAGGAGGTGGCGGAGGCCGGGATGTCCGGGCAGCAGCAGCTTCCGTTGACGGCAGCTCCCCAGGCCTCGGGGATCGCCGCCCCCGCCGCTAGCGCCGGCCCTGCGCCGGCCTCGGCCCCGGCGGCCGCGCTGCTGCTCCACCCGCCGCCTCCCCCGCCACCGGCCACCGCGGCCCCGCCGCCTCCCCCGCCTCCGCCCGCCGCCGGGCCTCTGCCCGCCCTGGGCCTGCCGGCGGGGAGCAGCGCCCCGGCCGCCTTCCCGCACGGGGACCCGGCCCTCAACGAGCAGGAGAAGGAGCTGAAGCGGCGGCTGAAGCGGCTGTACCCGGCCGTGGACGAACAGGAAACACCGCTGCCCCGCTCCTGGAGCCCGAAGGACAAATTCAGCTACATCGGCCTCTCGCAGAACAACCTGCGGGTGCACTACAAAGGTGAGAGCCCGGCCCGCCGGGGGGCGTCTGCCCTGGGCTGGATGCAGGGCCCGGCCTCACCGGGGGGGCGCCCCCCTCGTCTCCGCTCCCGCCGGGACCCAGGGCCCTCCCCGCATGGAGCCGGGAGCTAGGCCATGGCTCTCTAGATAGAGACAAACCGCCTGGGGGTGAGAGGGGTATGTACATATGCGGCCTCCCTGGGGCCCCTTGCCCAGTTCCCTGGGGGGGACCTGGGCTCCTGGCTTCTCACCTCGGCGCCCCTTCTACTTAAGTCTGCTCCCCTACTGGGTCTCCTCCTCACCTGGGAGGAAATCGCGCTTGGGAAAGGCACCAGCTTGAACGGGGAGAAGACACAACAAGAAATAACTCTTTCTGAGATCTCCTAAAGAGTTTACATGATCCGGGGTGATCATCCGGGTTCCCCGTTTCCCTCTCTCCCCCCCCCCCCAGTATAAACCCGTGGGAGAGGAGCAGGAAGGCCTATCCGATCTCTTCTCCTTTCTCACTCGGTTTTTTTTTCTTTTTTTGGGGGGGGGAGGCTATAAACTAGTAGACTTCCTCAGCCTGTTGATTCTGTTATCAAACGAGTTTGAGGACAAGCAGGAGAATAAAGCAGAATCGGCATGGTGTCATGTGTCTAGCTACAAAAATAAGGACAAGAAATGCTTTTTGTCTAGAAATGGAGAGAACAGGCGGTATAAGGAGTTATAAGATGCATAAATGTAAAACTACTAAACACGGAAATGTCAGGGAGGGGAAGCCACAGAGAAAACACATCTTGATTTGTAGGAAATGAAACATATGAAATAATAGAATTAAAAGTAGTCACTGATTATAGTCCCTGTGTAAGTACTATACATAATGTTGAGAGTAGTAGTGTGGGTAGTATTCAAGATTAGTTTTTCCTACATTTTAATCTCAATCTCATACTTTGTGCTCAGGTTTCTCACAGATCAGTTTACAGTATTGTTAAGGCTTTTATTGCAGAAGAAAAGATATGCAAATTACATACACTCATGTAAATCAGCCAGAGATAACAATAAGGTACTTTAAGTATTGGTTGTTGTGAAAATGTCATATAAGCTAGAAACATGAGTTCACCCTGACCTGAAAAAAACACACATCTGGCATTCCACGCCCAAGTCCTAAAGTAGAAATGCTTCAGATTAAAAACAGCTTCTGGGTTGGCAACGATGGCGAGGTCAGATTGTAGTCAAAATGAGTATGGGGGAGGGGAGGAATAACCCTAAAACCTTGTGGTTACCCTTTCTCAAAGTTTACAGAGGTGAAGCTCAAGTGAAGTCTTGAGAAATATTTTACGGTTGATTCAAAGAGGAGGAAGATGGCAACACAAAACATATAAATCATGAGATATGGGTGCCAAAAAAGGCTAGATGTATTCTGTAAAATAGCCTACAATAGACAGGTCCTAATCTATATTAAATACAAAATATTCATTTTATGTAACACGAAGTTTGATGCAAACATACAAAAGCCAATAAATTCAAATTTGGTAAGCCTTATTTTAGGCTTTTTGGTTTGTAAGTTAATATTTCCAGGATGTCCTTTATATTTGAATTTTCTGGCTTTTGTTTGGATTTTTATTACTTTGATATTTTTAGGAGTATTTTGTGTGTACTGGGATCTGGCTGCTGTAAGGATTCTCATAGCAAGGACATAGCTTTATGGTTAGCAAGTCCTCCCACTTGTATTTGTTTTTGTTTTGCTGTGTGTTTTAAATAATAGTTTATAATAAACAGGTAGATATAGAATCTTTCTGATCTGTTTTAATGTGACAATATAGTTGTTTTTCTCTTTGCCCTCTTCCTCAGCCCTCCCACCAGCAGGATGTAACCATGTGTTTTTGAAACGTGGGCGGCTACTTAGAGAACATTGGGCACTTGGAAACTAGGGAGATTGTTGCTGTAAAAGTACATTGACTAAGTTATCACGCTAATTACTGTTAACTTAATCTTACTTGATGACAATGCGGGGATGAAGGATGAATAGACCAATGGGGTCACCAGACTAGTCCAAGGGAACGTGGATCAGAAGTGGAGTGGGTGAGGGGCAACTGTAATACACATAGCCTCCTCTCCTTCTCCTAACTAGAAATGTGCTATATTGTTAAAGCAGTGAATGGCTGCTTGAAAACTGCCCATCTTTCCCTCCCTGTTCCATTGTCACCTTTAATTTTGGCCTGGTCTACACTAAGAATTTACATTGGTATAGCTGTGCCATTGTAGTGTTTTACATGTAGACAAGCCCATAGACAGGCATTGGAGTAGCTCCTATATATGCTGGTAGCCCAAGCTTCGCTTCGCTTCTTTGCTTTTGCAATTTTTGGCTAAGCTACGACTGGCACCAACGGACGCCACCCCACTTCTCTGTATCTACTTGTGAGGGGAGAACTAAAAGAAAATAAATGACCAAAGAAAACCCCCAACAACATTAAAAGACGCAAGCAAGACAAAACAAAAAGAAAATAGAAAAGGACAGGACGGAGAATGGATGATGGAAATAAGGAAAGATGGTATCAACTGTGTTCTTGCATTTTATAGAATGTCACCCATTGCAAAACGATTTCAAATAGGGCTCCAATTAAAGAAAAGGTTCAGTCTCTCTAATCTTGTAAGTGCTGGCACCGGCAATACACCTTCAGCTATCTAGACAATGGGGAAGGAACATTTGGTTCTTTGTAGTTTGAGAACCAGTAGTTTTGTTTTTGTAAAGATTTTGATTGGCACATTTGGATTGGGGAGAGATTTGTGGGATTCTCCATCAGTCCACTTGAAAAATAGATCCAGTCGAGACGCATGCAAGACCAAAAAAATGACTCCTTTAGAATCATAGGGTTGGAAGAGACCTCAAGAGGTCATCTAGCCCAATCCCCTGCTCAAAGCAGGACCAAAACCAACTAAATCATCCTCCTTCCTCTTGGTCTTGTTTTTGTACCTTAAATACATTTATTTAACCTTCCTCTGTTGCCCCTCCAACATTCTGATAGAATCAACTTTTCTGGAAGCATTTGTTCCTTATCTGTGATTGGCACTGTTCTGATAACATCATTTTCCTCTCCAAACGTCTTCCCTCTTCATTTCCCTTCCACCTGTTTCTCTCACTTTTGTTTCGCCTCCTGTTTAATGTCCCAAGTGAACTTTCCTCTCTGATGGGAGGTTTCCTTTGTGAAATATTGAAGATGAAGGGAAGAGGAGAGAAGTAAGTTGACGGTAGGAAAATCCTGCCATTGAGTGAGCTTTATGGAGAAAGTGTAGAGGTCAGTGTCGAGGCCACATTTTGATCTCCCAGATATTAGTGTGCAGTATCTTAAAATCGAAACATGCTTATGAAAAAATAATTGTGTGAAAAAACCACTTTTCAGTTTGTAGTCGGTCCTCTGTTTATTTTTTCAGATCACTTAATAATTTGAACAAACTGTCATATTGCCAGATTTGAGTTTTTTGTTTTCTCTGGTTTATGAGAAAAAGGAAATCCATATCTCATGGAGTTTGAGGATTTGTAATTTTCCTGCCCACCACTAGATAGTCCATACAGAGTTTCAGGTAGACAGAATGTCTTCTCCCACGCTTGACAGTTGTGTTGCTTCGTTGTGCATGAATAGCATTCACTGGATCATTGTCTTTTTGTAAACCTAATGTAGAGCACTTGAACTAATCAGATCTGTCTCAAAAGGAGATAGTGGTTACCAGGTCAAGGTGCAAGAGGAAGGACTACAGTCTGATGGCATTAAGATGATGAAAACAGGCCATTAGCATACATTCTCAGGGGCAAACAAAAATTAAAGATCACTGCCAAAACTGTACAACGTTGTCCATCTGAAGCATACTCTCATAAAAATGGTGAGGCTGTGTGTGAGGGGAGCATCTAGCTGTCCTCATATCACCTACCAGAACCAGCATAATTTTTTCCCAAAACTTCTGAGTCAGTCATTCAGTTATGTATTTTAGAAATTCCGATTCTTAATTCTATAGTTTTGTCAAAGTTTAGACATATATGTATTTTTTTCTAAAGTATATATGGGCATCAGTAATACCTCACCTATGTTTCTTAAATCTGTCACAAAATAAATATAAAATAGGAATAAGCTGAAACTGGGCCCTCTGGAACACCGCAAACTATCTACAGATTGATTAGAATTGACCTAGCACTATTTACATTGATTACTTAGACTTTTCTTGGTATAGCTTCATAAATGAGAAAGGTAAAACCATTTCAGAAAAACGTGTTTGTCAACTTGCTAATATACCTTTCATTGTCATCTAACAGTCCTTAGCTGAAGGTGAGAACGTTGATCAGACATAAAGGTCCATTTTTATAGGGTATAGGCCCCAACAAAATGGAATTTGTATGAAAATACTATCTTTGAATTATTGGTTTAAATATTTTTAAATTTTCATTCATTCACAATAAAATGGGAAATGAAAATGTTCCAGTGATTTTCTACCATGTTAATGTTCACCGATACTCTCTGATAGTTATGTTTTCTAATACTGTGTCTGTGATCATAAGCCAAAAAGTAGCACAGGATTTAATTGCGAAGATAATCATAAAGAGATTTACCTAAATAGACAGGACAAACCATAAGCGGTACAGTTTTTCAAACAAAGAGACAAAAAACCAGTAATTCTGGTTGGTTTGTTTTTTAATTTGTTGTTTCCTAGAAACAGAGTTCATTTAGGTCACCTGTGGGTGATTGCCAAACAAAATGGGCAAAAATGATACAATTTGAATAAACAGCCATTGATAGGATTTTTTTCAGTGAGGCTTTGGCTAATAGATATTAACCACACCTTTGTTGACGGTGCAGTCTTTTTTCTTTCCATGTAAAGACAAGTCCTCTCTGAATTGCCTCTAATGCCAAGTTAAAAATCTTCTAGCTGACTTCCAGTGCATCCAGTTGTATCTCTAAATTTCTCTAATAAACAAAAGGGAGGGATCTGGTTGTGGTAATCCTGTTCAGTTTTCCCAGGAGCACTTGAAGTACCACCAAACCAACACTGTGTAAGAATGGCAAAGTGATTCTGTTTTGATTGCTGTCTGTGTTACAGTGGCAAAGTTGGGATCTAATTTTGCCCAATTTAAAACCAAGTGTCATCTGTGGAAGAAATTGAAGTAAGGCAGTATTCAACAGACCATTTTTTGGTCTCATTAAAACCTTTCCCCATGTGTTCACCAAGAGTAGTTTTGTTCTTATTTCTCTTTCAGCTGGCTCACTAAGCTGTCTGCTAAAACTATCAAAAATCAGATTTTGGAACTGTATTTATTTAAGCTGTATTTAAAGAGTGTAAGGTCATGCATAGCTTTGTCCAGCTGGGTACTCCCATTGACTTAAGTAGGACTACTCTACTCAGTGTTTGTGAAGGTATGTGCTTAGAGCAGCGGTTCTCAAACTGGGGGTCAGGACCCCATTTTAATGGGGTTGCTAGGGCTGGTGTTAGACTTGCTGAAGCCCAAGCCCCACCACCTGGGCCCAAAGCTGGAAACCTGCTGCCTGGGGCTCAGGCTTTGGCTTCAGCCCTGGGTAGAGGGGCTTAGGCTAAAGGACCCCTCTACCCAGGGCTGAAGACTTTGGGCTTCATCTCCTCTTCTCTTCCCCTCCTCTCCCCCCTGACCCCCAGGGGCAGCGGAGCTTGGGGTTCGGCTTTGGCTCTTCTTTTCCTTCCCTCCCTGCCCAGGGCAGCAGGTCTGTGGCAGGCTCAGGCTTGAGCCTTCTGTCCCCACTCCTGGGGTCGTGTAGTAATTTTTGTTGTCAGAAGGGGGTCATGATGCAATGAAGTTTGAGAACCTCTGGCTTAGAGCTTTGCAGGATTGGGCCTACATATTACATTTTTGAAAGCTTAAAAATGTCATTTTCAGTAGACGTTAAACTATTATGTTCCAACTGGCTTTTTCAAACGTGTTTTTTTTTTTATGCTAAGATTATTTTTACACTGTGTTCAATTTGTAAATGCCTGAAAAGTCTTTAAGTTAATCAACAGGAATGTCTAGCTGCTATAATAAAAGCAGGAAACCCTATTCACAGAATGTTGTAGCCTCCAAGTTTTTAAAACCTTTTTTGACAAAGTCAGACTTTTGGACAAAGTCAAAGTTTAAACTTTAAAAAGCTAGTTATTGTAATTAGTTGTCTGCAAGCTCTCCTACAAAGTAAAACTAAAATCTGTAGTGGATGGCTGTGAAACGGCTGTGTAAGGTCCTATCTCTTTGCAGAAGACTTTTTTTTTTTTTTTGAAACCCTTAGTTAAATATTTTAAATATACACTTCAAAAATGTCATCCTCTGAAGACCCTTATGAAAAATAAACGAGACACAGGCGATGATAGTCTTTAAAAGGAAAGCTCTCTACTTTAGGTAATGTAGAGAAAAAGGTGGGGATGCTTTACATGTGTGTGTGTGTGTGTGACGTTTGAGATACTCGGCCGACTGCATTCCTTGCAGTAGAATTCACTGTCAAAAGTGATAACCGCAGATCATCTGAGACAAAAACCCGTATATTTAAAATTCAGCGCCTACATAGGAACAATAAGGAAACTTTTGAAGGGACAGAAACTTGAAATGGAGTCAGTTTTTAAAATGAG
The DNA here is from genome assembly GCF_965152235.1 of Eretmochelys imbricata. NCBI lineage: Eukaryota > Metazoa > Chordata > Testudines > Cheloniidae > Eretmochelys > Eretmochelys imbricata. Next base: position 109,769,462 of record NC_135573.1, on the reverse strand, counting down.
CTAAAAGTAGTTTGGGGTGCCACTTTCTCCTGAGTCTCCCTGGCAATATAGTGGCTTTACAGTTGCGTTTTCTTAGTTCATAAAATGTTTTTCTCTTCTGTTGTATGAAAGGCCCACACAAATAGCGGAAACTGACTTGAATATACAGTGGAAGCAATTAAACGAACTACAGAAATCACTTTCAAATGGATAAAGTAAACTTGGGAAAATATTTTTTCTGTAGTCAGTTCTTTGGTTTTACTTGTAAACAGGTTGGAATTTTTTTTAACACAAGTAATTTCTAAATTAATAGTACCTCCTTTAAACAGAACAGTCAGAGTTCATGCTCTGCTCACAAGCTTCAGAGAGGCCCCTTTAAGGCTTTGGCTGCTTATTAGGCCCAAGGACTTCTGTATAGACAAGTCTGGCAACCTAATTTATGGCATCTAAACAATGAACTGCTAACACTTAAGAACAAAACAAAAACTTATTCTGGAACTTCTAGAGCTGTAGATTTGCTTATTACTCTAATAGAATCATCCTGGGGTAATTATAACTTACCAGTGTTGAGAAATACAATAAGTGCATTCAGTCTTGTAATTTGAGTACATGGCAGGAGCATGACTTGACTGCAGAAAGTAAATTACAGGCTACTTATAACTTTCAGTAAAAAATCAATGTTGGATTATTCATACAGTTTTTTAAATTAAAAAAAAGAGGTTATTAATGACACATACTAAAGGTAGTACACAGCCAACTAGAATTTGAAAACCACTGTCCAAGGCCAAAAACACAGAGATTAGGACTTCTTGCAGTAGCAGATTGATATAGCATTTGCTGTTTTGTAACCAAAAGAGCAGGGCCTACGTTTACTTATTTGAAGACTTTATGAAGTTAATGCAGTGTTCTCCAGCCTTTCTTGTGGGAATAGCAATATGCTATTCCCAGAAGACCGTGGCGGGCGCCGGACACCTTGCTGTCGAAAAGCGGCAGCGAGAAGAAGCGCCGCCACCGAAATGCTGCAGAGAAACGGCAACGCTTCTCGGTGGCATTTAGGCGGTGGGGTGTCCTTCGGGCGCACAAAAATGCCCCGGTGGATGCCATGGCGCCTGCGGGTGCCATGGCACCTGCGGGCACCGTGTTGGGGACCCCTGGGTTAATGCATTGTTGAAATCAAAGAAATTCAGAGCATGGAAATAAGCCACCTGCTGTGCTTGCTGTAAAGTAACTGACCGTTTTATTGTAGACAACAGTAACAAAATATCTTGAAATTGTTTTAAAGAAATATAAGTATACCAAGCAGTAGATTAAACTCAATTGTATCACATTTCAGTTTATAAAAATCAGTAAATGCTGTGCAACTGAGAAGCCATGCAACGCTTTCAAGACTTATTATGTGGACTGTTGTCCAATTATATAGCCACATTTTATTGCAAACAGAATGAATCTTGTTTTGTAATTATTTGTTTTCAGATATCTGTAAAGCCTTTTTTAAGCATGAGAGTATGTCTCTCGGCATGTTTAGACAAAGGACAATGGCTAGCATATTCTAAACACGTTCATAATAACATTGCTTCATATGCTGTTCCATACACAAATAATGAGTCTGATCAGAAATTTTTTATGCACTGTAGTAAATTGACTACTCAAATCCTTTATTTTGAACAACTGACTTGTACACTGTCAAACTTGCACTTCTACAGTTTACTTTAGGTTTTAATGTAAATTAGTATATTTTAACTGTTTTGCAGGTCATGGCAAAACTCCAAAGGATGCTGCTTCAGTTCGAGCCACACATCCTATACCTGCAGCCTGTGGAATATACTATTTTGAAGTTAAAATTGTCAGTAAAGGAAGAGATGGGTAAGCATTGAATGTATCTGTTTGTTTTCATACTGTTTTTCTGCCTTTCTGGAAGAGTTGCACTTCACGTATTTCTATATTTCCATACCAGTTTTCATTTAATCAGTCTGATCGCTTCAAAGTCAAAACGTATTATTCAATTAAAAAATACTTTATAGCAACTAGATGGCTCAGGAAACTGGTAACAATGCATACAGTGAACTTTTTACCTCTCAGCATTTTAAAGCTAGCCTTCTTCATTATTGACCAGAAATTACCATCTGGCAGCCTGTGGTAGATGAATTACTTAGTCTTGGTTCATTTTCCAATAGTTAAGGATCCTGATTATAAAAAACACAGTAATTAGCATCCTTGTTGGCAGTTTTGGCAGAGGAGTTACAGATTGAATGGCCACAAAGACTGAGCCTGCTCTCTTGGGTGTCGTCCTTTCACAATGTGGTGGAGGCATGTTCTTAAGCTAACATTAAGGAGCTTGCACAGCTACCACCCAATACTGTCCATTATGTGGCCAAATGGAGAAGTTTATTGTCTGGGACTGTCAATCCAGTACCTTTTTCAAGTACTGTATTCATTTTAAAAAGTAAATGATATTTGTGTATATTAAACTACTTGGCATTGAACTATTGTTGAAAACATTTCAAATGTTAAATATGCTGAGTAGATGTTTAGTAATTAAGCAATGACCCCCTGGAAAGAACACAAGGTCTTGAACAGTTGAGCAAGTACAGCTGCTATTTTCCAGAGTGTTTCAGTTTGTGAAAGTCATCATGAGTGTGTCTCTTGTATCTCAGAACTTCCAGGCTGCGTTGCTTCGTAAAAAGGTACATTATCTATCCAGGTAAGGGCTTACTGGGAAAATTCCTCAGTGTGAACAAATAAATAAAGGTGGGTTGGCAAATATGCCTCAATTATATGGGGAACGTTTGTCTTTTGTTTTTTGGTGGGGAAGTTCTAAAAGCAGTAGTATATTTATATATATATTTTTTTTTGCTTGGGGGACTGCACACTGTAACACTTTTGTGGTGTTGCTCTGACAAAAGGTGAGTAATCCTTCTCTGATGTGGTTTAGTAAGTGTATCGTGATAGCATCTAAAGGCCAGAGTAGTATTGGTGTTTCATTGTTACAGGCGTTGTACAAGCATGTAATTGACTTTGAGGTTCCCTAGGCCAGGAATTTTTGTGACAGTTTTTTCTCTTGCCAAGATTATTCAGCTTCAGTAAAGGTGTCAAGAACAGTTAATTTCACTTTGTCCCATCACTTCACCTTCTTTTAAGACACCAGCAAGTCCTCCTTGAGGTAATGGGTAACCTTTTGTCTTTTGGTCAGAGCATGGACTAGATAGGGACATATTGGGAAGACAGCCTCTCAACAGAATATGGTGCAAAGACAGGAAGCTAGCTGAGGGATTGTAGGAGGGGTTGGGGGATCAGAAGAGGAAGTTTACTAAAGCAGTCTTTTGGATAGATGTCGTGAGAGTTTAGAAGATTTTTTTTACGGCATGTCAAGTGACTGCTAGTGCATGAACAAAGATTTTGGCAGTGAGAATAGTGGGGCAAGAGTGGATTTTGATTGAGTTAATGTGGAAGAAGCAATGGAGATTGGATATGGGGTGGGATGGGGTACCAGTGCGTTATAAATCAGATTACACTGAGGTTGCAAGCCTGGGAGACAGGAAGGATAATAGTAGTCAGTGGAGATAAGGGAGTTAGAGGAGAGGGAAATAATTAGTTTTGGTTTTGGAATGATTAAATTTGAGATGACTGCACGTGAGGGTGCCCTAAAGTTTCCTCTTGAAGCTCTGTAAGACGACTTTTTGGGTGTTCTTGATGCGATGGTCTCTGTGGCTTACCTAACTCCTTCTGACAGTTCAGCCATCCCACCTTGTTTTTCCAAGTGCCTGTCTCAGGCTGTGTCTGCCCTTCAAGAGCAATACTGGCACAACTGGGTCACTTCAACTACTGCACTGTGCTGTAGACACTAGCTACAGCGATGGAAGGGCTTTTCCTCATCAGTATAGTAAATCATCCCTACCCCCCCCCCACCCCCGCCCCGAGAGGCAGTAGCTAGGTAGATGGAAGAAAACCTACTCCAAAGAGCCAAACAATATAGCTTAAGACAGAAGGCAACAAGTGACTCTAACAAACAGGGGAAGGAATAGGGAAAGGTAATAGTATTAAGATTATAAGCTGTTTGGAACAGGGACCATCTTGTTCTGTTTTCTACATGCCTCACACAGTGAGATTGTAGTCCATGATAGTTGGGGAGCTCATAGGTGCCACCACAGTACAAATAAACAATTGCACAAGTTGATTGTTTCCAATTTCTTTAAAATGTGTTAGTTTAAAAAAAAATCAACCAACCACTGCCTTGTTTCTAGTATTTGCTTTGTTATCCTGTGCCTCTTTCTGGATAGTTTTACTCCTTAAGCCTCTGCCTATTTCTAGAGTCTGTTTGGTTTTTATCTTCTCTTAACTCCACCCCCGCCCTTTTGTTTTGGTGGCACTCTGTGGCCATGTCTACACTATCTGCCGGATCGGCGGGTAGTGATCAATCTGTTGGGGATTGATTTATCTCGTCTAGTGTAGACGCGATAAATTGATCCCCGATCGCTCTGCTGTCGACTCTGGAACTCCACCACTGCAAGAGGCGGAAGCGGAGTCGACGGGGGAGTAGTGGCCGTCGATCCCACGCCGCGAGGACGTGAAGTAAGTGATTCTAAGTTGATCTAAGATACGTTGACTTCAGCTACGCTATTCTCGTAGCTGAAGTTGCGTATCTTAGATCGATCCCCACCCCCAGTGTAGACCAGGCCTGTGAAACATTGGGAAGGGAGGTGGGAATGGTGAAAGATGAGAGAGGAGGAATGAAGGGGAGTAGAGGAACAAAGGATGTAGGCATGGAGAAGAGGAAATAGGGAAAAGTGTGGCAATAAGGATCAGGTGGCATGAAAAGTCAGAATAAGTAATAACTAAATGTCAACAAGAACTCCTTTAACACCAGTTGGAAATGTCAGTGGTGTTGATTTGGAGAAATGCAGGCTCAGTGTCAGGAGGAATGTTTAAATATCAGTCTGTAAAAGTGTACAAGCCTCTGCTGATCCAGCAGCCTTTTTTGGAGAGCTGGAGACTTCTAAGATTTGACTATGGTGCCTGGGAAGCAACTGTTGGGACTCATTATCTGTGAGCAAGGCCACAATGGCTCCAGTAAGAAGGGTGGGTAGGGCATGGTGAGGAACCTAAAACAAAAACCTGTGTTCCCTTACGTCCCTTGACTGTCAAGCTAAAAACACTGCTTCCAGAAAAGTCTATTCATGCATTTAAAAATAGTGGGAGTGATGCCTTGTTTCAAATATTGACTCCAATACACTGTCACTTACTGTTATAGGCAACCCTCATCAGTGTAAAAAAAACACATTTGTGCTTTGGTAAACATTGGGTATCACAGTACTTACTGACAAAATGTTCCGTGATGCACTTGGGGAAATGTTTCTTGGTTATTGTATCAATGAGATGGTTATATATATTAAACCTTTCTCTAAGGTGTTGAATGCATGCCTTATTTACTGTAATTTTGTATTGGAAAACTGAAGTCAGTTAGGTTTTTTTTTTTTTTTTTATGTGACTACTCAAAAATGTAAAGTTAGTGCTCGGGAACATGAGTGGCCAATAGTACTTGTCTGAGTCAGGCATTGTACAGTCAAGCACTTTGCTAGCTTCTGCACACAGCTCTCAATACACGCAGTCTGATCTTGGTCTCTAGAACGGTTACTGGACTATGCCAAATTGTGGTGGTCTAGAGGTGATGATAAATGGAGCTAGGATGAGATCACTAATCCATTTTTTCTTTAGTGACCCTCACTGAGATTTGAGCCGTAGTCTCCAGACCCACTGTATAATCGTAGAAATTGTAGGACTGGAAGGTACCTCGAGGTCATCCACAACCTCCCTAGGAAATTTTATTCCAGTGCTTAACTACCCTGGCAGGAAGATTTTCCTAATGTCCAACCTAAAGTGCCCTTGCTGCCATTGAAACCCATTGCTTCTTGTCCTATCCTTACAGATTAAGGCAGGGGTGGGCAAACTTTTTGGCCCAAGGGCCACATCGGGGTACAAAACTGTACGGAGGGCTGGGTAGGGAAGGTTGTGCCCCCCAAACAGCCTGGCACCTGCCCCCTGTCTGCGCTCTTCAAAACCCCTGGCCCATGCAATCCCTGCTCCTTGTCCCCTGACTGCCCCCTCCCGGGACCCCTGCCCCTAACGGCACCCCCCCCCCCCCGAACCTCTGCTTTATCCAACTGCTCCCTGTTCTCTGACTGCCCCCCCATCCAACAACCCCCTGCCTGTCCCCCAGGACCAACTGCCCCTTATCCAACGCCCCGGCCCCCTTAACATGCTGCTCAGAGCAGCATGTCTGGCTGCTGCGCCGCCCGGCCGAAGCCAGACACGCTGCTGCGCTGCCCTGCATAAGCGGGCAGCCTCGCTGCCCAGAGCGTTGCCTGCGCAGTGGTGTGGCTGGGGGGGAGATGGAACAGCGGGGGAGGGGCCGGGGGCTAACCTCCCAGGCCAAGAGCTTGGGGGACAAGCAGGACGGTTCTGCAGGCCATAGTTTTCCCACTTCTGGATTAAGGAGAACAATTTTTTCATCTTCCTTCTTGTAACAGCCTTTTATTACTTGAAAACTGTCATGTCCCTCCTCAGTCTTCTCTTCTCCAGACTAAACAAACCTAGTTGTTTCAATCTTTCCTCGGAGATCATATTTTCTAGACTTTTAATAATTTTTGTTGCTCTCCTCTGGACTTTCTCCAGTTTGTTCACATCTTTCCTGAAATGTGACACCCAAAAGTGGACACAATACTTGAGGTGAGGCCTTATCAGTGTGGAGTAGAGTGGAAGAGTCTTGCTTACAACACTTCTGCTAATAAATCCCAGAATGATGTTTGGGTTTTTTTTTTTTTTTTTTGAAACAGTGTTACACTGTTGACTCCTATTTTGCTTGTGATCCACTGTAAGCCGCAGATCCCTTTCTGCAGTACTCCTTCCTAGGCAGTCATTTCCCATTTTGTCTATATGCAATTGATTGTTCCTTCCTAAGTGGAGTACTTTGCATTAGTCCTTATTGAATTTCATCCTGTTTACTTCAGACCATTTCTTCAGTTTGTCGAGGTCATTTTGAATTTTAATCCTATCCTCCGAAGCACTTGCAATACCTCCCAGCTTATTTTTCGTTAACTTTATAACTGTACTCCCTATGCCATTATCTAAATAATTGATGAAGATATTGAACAGAATGGGACTCAGGACTGATCCCTGCAGGATCCCACTCAATATGACCTTTCAACTTGACTGAACCACTGATAACTACTCTCAGGGAATGGTTTTCCAACCAGTTACCCACCCACCTTATAATAGCTCCATCTAGGGCTAGGCTATATTTCCCTAGTTTGAGGTGGTCACGTGAGACAGTACCAAAAGTATTACTAAAGTCAAAATATACCACATCTACTGCTTTCCTCCTATCCTTAAGGCTTTTGTTACCCTGTTAAAGAAAGCTCTTCGGTTGGTTTGACATGTTTTGTACTTGACAAATCCATGTTGACTGGTACTTATCGCCTTATTATCTTCTAAGTATTTGCAAAATGATTGCTTGATTATTTGTTCCATTATCTTTTTGGGTATTGAAGTTAAGCTGACTGGTCTGTAATTCCCTGGATTGTCCTTATTCTCCTTTTTATCGATTTGGCACTATATTTGCCCTCTTCTAGTCCTCTGGAGTCTTTCCCAAGATACTTGCTAATGGCTCAGATATCTCCTAAGTCAGCTCCTGGCATATTCTAGGATGGATTTCATCAGGCTCTGGGGTCTTGAAGACATCTAACTGGACTAAGTAATTTTTAACATGTTCTTCAGATAGTGTTTCTATGGGTGCTCCGCTGTAGGTGTGTCTGCATCCCTGCACTTCTGATCAGAGGTCTTCGGTAGCACTGTCTGTTCGGCTTGCACATGCGTTCTCTCCCACTCATGCTCTGCCTTGAGGCTAACTAGTGCTGTGTGGGCTAAAACCCTCATTTCCTTCTCAGTTGCCCCTGGATAGAGATACTTTACCTCTTAGAATCCCTTTATCTTAGATGTTCTTAGTGTGATAGGGTTTCAGTTACATTTTGTCCCTTCCCTGTTAAAATATATTTATCCCTTTCCCCCCCTCCCTCCCCCCCCCCCTCCCAGAGATTGTCCCCAGCAAGGGGCATGTCTGATACCTCTTAAGCCCAGGGGAGCTTCTCCTGCAGAGAGGCCATACCAATAACAGATGGACATTCCCACTGTGTCCATTGCCTCAGAGAGGCCCACATTCCACAGAAGTGTACTTTTTGCCAGTAGCTAAATGCCTGATTCTGGGAAAAACTGGAACTAAAGCTGAAACTGCTCCTGGTGGAGGGACCTCTGCAACCAACCCAGTTCCCGAGGCTCACCTCATCAAAGAGACATTACTGCAGCCTTCTACCTCCAAAGGGGGTGAACCAAGGAAGAAACCTTCAGATTCCAAAAAAGAGAGCTACGAGCCCTCACAGTGAGCCCTGAGGAGATCTCCGGCACGTTTGGTCATTTCAGTACCGATGGCTCCTAAGCATGGAACCAACAAATCGCGTGGGTCATTCAGTGCAGACACTGCTACTAAGCGAAGGACCCTATAGGCACAGGTGCTGAGGCAGTGGTACCACCAGTTGGAGATAGGAGTATGGGCTGTACCACTGTCTCCGTGAAGAGAGCACCAGTGTGGAAGACCTCTGTACTGATGACAGCTAAACAACCTTGTTCGGACTGCTCATCTTGGCCAACGTCGCCAGATTGCTTGGTACTGACAAGTCAGCAATGGAAAGGCCTGATAGTACTGATTGCCACGGTACCATAGGAATTTTGGTTTTCTAAGGATCTGGTGGTATCTGAGAGTACCCTTTACTTAGTGCTGGAGCCCCAGTACCGGGCACAATTTGACCACTGGAGTCACCACGGTACCGAGCTGTTCACCTCCAGTCTCCTTGTCTGCTCCACCAATATCCAGTGAAGACTCTCAATACAACCAGGAGGATGCTCTCTCTCGCCACTCTTGTTATGCTCCTTCCCACCATCAATCTAGGCCTTCCCAGATACACCTTTTGTTCTGGACCTCAACCACCAGGATATGACCAGCAATGGGCTCTGCCACCCATGCCCTTTCCACCACCCCAGTGGCCTTACTGGATCCATGGGTGGCCTATAGGCACCAGACTTCCTGGGCATCTAGTGTCACCCCCCAGGAATCCGTGAGGTCCCCTCCCTCTGCCTCCATATCTAGAGCCTCCTGAGCAACAGGAGATTGGACTAGAAGAGGAGGCCACATCACAATCTAATTTCTTTTCCTTGTTTCCAGATGAGGCAGTGATGCCCACTCCTGCATCCATGGCAGAGGTTTTCAAGACCTTACAAAGAGAGTAGTGGATACACTGAAAATCCCTCTAGAGGAGGTGAAGGACACCCACCGTAAGTTCCTGGACATATTACATACATCCTCCTCAAGGATTGCCCTCCCCATCAACGAGGCCGCTTTTTGATCTGGCCAAGCTTATATGGTAAACACCAGCACTGGTCACACCGACATGTGAAAAGGCCGGCAAAATGTATTATGTGCCCCTCAAGGATATGGAATTTCTCTTCTGTCACTTTTCACGTGATTCCATTGTGGTGGATGTGGTGAAACTACAGTGGCCGTCAGCATCACTCGAAATCCACCCCTAATGATAGGGACTGGAAAAGACTTGACTTGTTTGTGAGGAAGGCCGACCTGCTCTTCTGCAACTTTTCAATTCCAAATTGCAAACTACCAGGCCCTAAGGGCCAAATAAAATCCTATGAACTATGCCAAATTTAACACCTTTATTGAACACCTGCCAGAGTCTCTCAGACCGATTTCATGCCATCGTTCATGAGGGACAGTTAGTGGAGAGAATAGCACTCCAGACCGCACTAGATACCATGGGTACTGTGGCCTGCTCGATTTCAACAGTGGTTGTGATGCAATGGGTGTCATAGCTGCATCTTTTGGGGCTGCTGAGGGAGGTTCAGATAATGGTTGAGGACCTCCCCTATAAAGGCTTGAAACTGCAGATAAAACCAGTGCCTCACTCTACACTCTGAAAGATTCCAGGGCCACACTATACTGAGATCTATATACCTGGACAGAAAAGGAAATTTAGTCCTCAGTCTTCTCATAAGTCACATCTGACTCAGTACCCACCACAGCGCTACTATGACTACAGCGGAATAAGTCCAAATTTCAAAGGTGCAGACCATCAGGTCTTCCATGTCACAACCTTCCACCTCAAAACACCAGTTTTGACTCGTTGGTCACGGCCCCGAGAGATCACTACCGATAACACCAGCTGCAATTTTCCGACCTCTCTCATCCCTTTGGATGCCACCTTGATCTGTTATGTCAAAATTGGGAACACACAATTTCCAAACCCCATCTGTCAGATGTTCTCTCCAATGGGTATTCAATTCATTTAACCCCCCTCTCTGCCCTTCCTCAGGCACCCTTCTCACAAGAGACTGTTAAGATAGGAAATAGGAGGTAGGAGTTGATCTATGCCTAGGAGCCATAGAACCTGTTCCTGTACATCTCTGAGGCAAAGGTTTTTATTTCCAATATTTCTTGATCCCCCAAGAAACGGAGTTTGGAGACTTATACTGGATCTCAGAGCACTGAACAAAGTTGTGAAGGCTCAGAAATTCAAGATGGTCACACTAGCAGTGATTATTCCATCTCTAGAACAGGGAAATTGGTTCTCCGCTCTTGACCTCCAGGATGCCTATTTCCACATATCTGTTCTGCCATCCCACAGATGATTCCTCCGGTTTACCCTAGGTCAGGACCATTACTAATACAGAATACTCCCCTTCGGCCTCTCATTGACTTCCAGAGTATTCTAAAAAGTTCTCTCCATAGTAGTGGCTCACCTATGCACTTGGGGGGTCATGATCTACCCATACAAGGACTGTCCCCTCAGGAGCCCACTCCTTCGATGATGGCCACCCACAGAACTGTGGAAGTATTTACGAAGCTAGGGTTACAAATCAATGTCCAAAAGTCAGCCTTAACTCCGGTACAGCATTTGGAGTTTATAGGGGCCGATCTCTATTCCTTGCAAGCAAGAGCGTTCCTTCCACAACAGATTCCACAGTCTGTCCATGCTCATAAGTTCAGGCCAGTCCATAGACATCAGCCAGGCATTGGCACGCTTTTGTAATATCTTACGCCAGACTATACATGAGGTGTATTCAGACACGGTTCAATTTGGCTCACAGACCAAACAAAAACAGGTTAGACAAACCTCTCTTGATGCCCTCCAGGATCAAACACTTGCTGGGTCTTTCTACCAACCCAGGGAATGTTTGCACAGGGGTCCGGTTTGCACACTCTACACCCCTGACATTGCTTCTCACTATGGATGCATCCCTCATAGGTTGGGGAGCACATCTCAACAACCTCATACTCAAGGCAAGTGGTAGTCCATGGAGAGGACTCTCCACATCAACCTCCTTGAACTCAGAGTAGTCGGGAATGCTTTTGCTCTTTCTTCCACTGGTCAGAATATGCACATGAAGATCATGACAGATGACACCGCGTGCATGTATTACGTAAAGTGTCAGAGGCTCCAGATCATTATCCTTATGCACAGTAGCATTAAAGCTATAGAACTGGTGCATTCACTACAGTGTTCTAATATCAGCAGTCTACCTACCAGGGATGCAGAATATAATAGACAGTCTCAGTTGCAAGTTCTCACACGACCATGAGTGGGAAGTGAACCCAGCAGTACTCCACAGTGTATTCTGTCAGTAGGGGACATCAACAACAGACTTATTTGCTACTTACCTGAACATGACATGCTCACGCTATTGCTCCAGGGCTTGCCTCGAACAGCACTCATTAGAGGACATGCTCATTCTTCCATGCAACAAGGGCCTTCTATATGCCTTCCCCCCATTCCCTTTGCTGTTGAAAGGCCCGTTAAACATAAAAAGGGAAAAAACAAATGTCATGCTAATTGCTCCCACCTGGGCTGAGGCAGATGTGGTACCCGTACCTGTCACAGTTTGCGACATGTCCACAGATCCCTCCTCAACCCACACCTTACCTCCTCTCGCAGAACAAAAGACACATTCTCCATCCCAATCTATGGATGTTCCGTCTCAAGGCTTGGGTCCTTCATGGTTCCAACATGGTTCCTGCTCCAAGGAGATACAGGAAATACTACTACACAGTAGAAAATTGGCTACCCATCATACTTACCTGAAAAAGTGGACTAGGTTTCAGGTTTGGTGTAATTCCAGACAAATTACCCCAACATCTTCTTCTCTCCTCGTGGTGTTAGACTACATGCTGGATCTCAAGGGGTCAGGGCTGTTCTTCAGTTCGCTCAAAGTACACCTGGCAGCCATGCTGACTTTCCATCTACAAGTAGAGGGTTACTCAGTTTTATCACACCCAACTACAAAGAGATTCCTCAAGGGCACAGTGAACCTCTTTCCCCAACCCAGACATCCAACTCCAATGTGGGACCTAAATCTAGTTTTAAAGAGCCTCACTAGACTTCCTTTTGTACCTGTGGCCACTTGTTTGCTCACATACTGTCAATGAAGATAGGTTTTCTGGTAGCCATCACCTCAGCAAGGAGAATAGGGAAAATAGTGTCACTAATGGCATATTTTCCCGCCCACCCCGCGAACAGTATTCTTTAAAGACAAGGTTACCCTTGGGTCATACCCAGAGATCATCCCCAGGGTGACCTCGTCTTTTCATATAAACCATCTGATCACCTCCTGACGTTTTACCCTAAGCCTCATCATGATAACAAGGAGGCTATAATGCACATGCTAGACATTAGGAGAGCCCTGGCCTTTTACCTGGATAGGATGAAGGCCTTTAGGAAATCTTCTGAGCTTTCCCTTTCCGTTGTGGAAAGGTCTAAAGGCACAGCGATATTGGCCCAGACACTCCCCAAATGGGTCTTGAACTATATTAGACATTGCTATCATGTTCTCAGTGTGGTACCTCCATCTGCAATCTGTACACACTCCACAAGATCAGTTTTCTCCTTTGTCGCCTTCTTCAAGAATGTTCCTATCTTGGAAATCTGCAGGGCAGTGACCTGGGCATCTGTGTATACCTTCGCAGAACATTAGTGGAGTCTCTGCTTCCGATGCTATCTTTGGCTCTGCAGCATTATCATCCATAACAGACTCGACTCCAAAGTCCCAACTTCCCATGGGGGATTCTGCTTCACTACTCGAAGAAGAGAGTTACTCACCTTGTGCAGTAACAATGGTTCTTTGAGATGTGTGTCCCTATGGGTGCTCCACAACCCTTCCTTTTCCCTTCTATTTTGGAGTTCTCAATAGGGACTCTGCATCAGAGAAGGAACTGAGGGTGGTTTGCCCACGCAGTGCTAGTTAGCCTCGAGGCAGAGCACGAAGTTGGGGGAGAGCGCATGTGCGGGCCAGACTCTGCTACCAAAGATATCTGATCAGAAGTGCAGGAACGCAAACATGCCTACGGTGGAGCACCCATAGTGGGGACACATCTCGAAGAACTATCATTACTGCACAAGGTGAGTAACTCTTTCTTTCCGTATTTTAACCTCAGGTCCTACGTCATTTTCACTGGCGTTGCCTACGTTACACACACAGTTGCTATTAACCTTTTTGGTGAAAACTGAAACAAAGAAGTCATTTAGCACTTCTGCCATTTCCATGTTTTCTGTTATTGTCTTCCCCCCTCATTGAGTAATGGGCTTACCCTGTCCTGGGTCTTCCTCGTGCTTCTAATGTATTTGTAGAATAGTTTCTTGTTACCACTTATGTAGTCTGACCTCATATATCACAAACCACTAGACATCACTCAGGTATCTCTGTATGAAACCCAAAAACATTAGACCAAAGTGTCTACATTCTTAGGAGATTTTACTGTGTGCCACAGGCAGAGAACAGGAGAGATTAAGGTGCCATTGGGGCCCCTGCAATAGCAGGGAATTGATTAGATGAGAGATGCCCATATGGTCCCAGCTGGTGAACCACACCTCATTGCACAGAAAGGTGAAAAACCCCCAAGATCCCAGCCAATCTGACCTGGTGGAAAAATTCCTTGCTCGCCCCAGCTCTGGTGAATTACTGCGACCCTGAGCATGTGAGCAAAACAGAAGCCAGGCATCTGGAAAGAGGATTCGCTGTACCATCCTAGAACACTGGTCCACCTTGTCTTGTGTTCTGTCTCCAGCTGTGGTCCCTGAAGCTTAATTGGAAGACAAAACCAAACTCTTCCTTCTTCCCAGGGATACATCTAGTCAATTGTGCACAGTGGGAGGGGGAGAAACCTCCCTGAGCTATTCAGGCAACTGGTTGAAGTCCTGAAGCATAAGATTTGGTTTATCATTCTCTTTATGCAGAGCTGCACATGTTAAGAACATCTTGAGGGCAATGAGGGCAATCCAGTTCTCCCCTGGGCCTGTGAAGGAAGTGGATGATTGGGAGTAGGGGTGGAGATCTTATAGTCATAGATTCCAAGGCTAGAGGGGATCACCAAGGCCAGACAGCCCACTCCCTACCCTCCCTCTCCAGGCTGTAGAATTCCCCCCCAGAAGCTGGATTAAAGTTTTTTAGGAAACAATCCAGTCTTGTCCTAAAGACTTGAAGCGATGGTGAGTCTGCTGCCACCCCTGGTAAACTGCACCAGTGGTCAACCACAATCCCACCAAGGAAACTGAATCTCATTTCAGGGTTGAATCTATCTAACTTCAACCTCCAGCCACTGGATCCTGTCTCACACTTGTCAGCAAAGTCAGAAAACGGTGTTAGGGATGAGTTGTGTTCTTACTTTGAGTTTAGGGACAATTGTGAACAATGTTATCTCCAAGGAGCATAGCTTCTATCTTACTTATTTGGCTGCCTTGGTATGAAATATTTGAGTGTTTTAGGAGAGAATATGGGTTACGTTAGTAGGAAACCTGTGGTGAGCTTACTATGAAATAAACCGCCCGTAACATGGAATATATGGCTGTTCTAGTAGGAAATAGGAACCTACCTTTGTAGGAAATATGCTGTTGCCATGGTATGAAATGTATGAGTATTTTCAAACAGAACATGTTGCTAATTTCATATACACTGTACAAATATGAATGTTTAATAAATAACAGTACCTTATAAACTTGGCATTTAAAAAAGTGTACACCTTATTTGGAACATTGTAAATGAAAACAAAGTTTTTAAAACAAAAGTGAGCATACCTTTTTGCTGTAAAGGTCATAAATATGTGTATGTAGGGCCTTACGTTGTTCTCTGCATCTTGGGGAGTGGCATGGTGGTAGAATGGCATCTCCCTAGTTTGTGACGGAGTTAAAGGTATCTCCCAAAGCCAGCATTTTCTTTGTTGTTTTGTGGCACAGAATGCCTTGAAAGACCGGTTTCTGGATGAGGTTGTACTGAATGATCTGTTTCACAATTCAGATATTTTCAGAGATAAAGGGCTGCTGGGCACGCACAGGTTGTGACATAGGCACAGAATGTGGCTGAGTCCTTGAACACAGGTGCCTTAGTCTGCAGGAGGATGATCTTTCCAGCATATTCAGCACCTGTGTCTAAGTTTTAGCCATTTTTCTGTCCTCCTCCCTCTTCTTTTTGTCATGCTTCAGGAGCTCTTCCCTCCACACATCTTTCTGTCCCTCTCTTTGGATGTGTTCAAGAGCTCTTTGAATGCCCTCTCTTGAGCACCTATTTCTGCTATATAGGACAGGCATTTGCTTTATGTTAGCATCCTGTCCTTGGTCATTTCAAAGTTTCAATAGTTATGGGGGGAAAAAACTAGTTGTTGGTCCATCTGTAGTATTTATGCCAACAGTGATTAAAATGTTGACTCTCCCTCCTCCCCCCCCGGCCCCCCTTGATGTTGGAATTGCAATCCCTTGGGCTTTTTTGTGTTTTGCTTGGACATGGTAAGACACTTTCAAATTATTCCCATTTTGAGTAGGATCATTGGCCCTGTGGTATGAAGGCAGCAGCAGGGAGTTACTTCCTCCACAACTAGGAGGATAATAAATAAAAGGTGCAGACTGGCATGCTGCTGGCAGAGTGGGGGTGGGGGGGAAGCATCATTCAGCCTAGTTAATTGACTTTACACTTCTGTAGGTTGTGCTTACTATGGAGCAGCAGCTTTCAACCTGGAGTCCGAGGTCCCCTGGGGGGCCACGAGCAGATTTCAGGGAGTCCACCAAGCAGGGCCAGCATTAGACTCACAGGGGTCCAGGGCAGAAAGCAGAAGCCCTGCTGCCCCAAGCCCCGCCACCTGGGGCTGAAGCCTGAGCAACTTACTTTCACTGTGCCCTGGTGGCCCTGGGCAGTTGCCCTGCTTCCTACCCCCTAATGCTGGCCCTGGCTTTTCCATGCAGAAAAACAGTTGTTATAGTACAGATGGGCCATGGAATTTTTATAACATGTTGTGGGAGGCCTCAGAAAGAAAAAGGTTGAGAACCCCTGCTATGGAGGATGTTACACTCAAGTGTGTCCACAAGAATCAGAGGAGGAAATTTTTCAGAAAGGCAATGGACAAACCGGGAAAATATGCCATGCTACTATGTGCCAGAATAGTGACCCCAGAGCAGGTCTAGCAGTGGAAGAGATCCACAAGCTATCTGAGATTGCTCTATTGCCATGTAATCTCAGTGCTAAATTGGAGTATTACCTTTGTCTTAAACTTTCTTTTGTAACACCCAAGGATCAGCATAAAGTGTACTGCAAAATAAATATGAAATTCACCCACACTGGAACTACTGCAGAATTCTAAAGTACCTTAAAATCTTTCTTTTTGAGATGTTGATGTAGCATGATTTGGTCAGTTTACCTCATAATAACTTGCATTGCCTCAAGGCTGATGGCAGTGATGAAACTAAGATCCAGAAACTTTTTTTGCTTTCTTTTCTGTACGTGGTGGGTTAAATTCTTATAGTGCTTTACGTTTAATTTTTGTAATGTTTTTGTACCAAGCCTTGTCTGAGTTAGCTCATAATGACTCACATTAGCTAAAAGTGGAGAGGGCAATAATAAAACTGGGCATTAATAAAAGTGAATCCATTGCTTTTTTCTTTTCTGTATTTCCTGCTATGATAAAAAGTGCTTTTCTTTTAAAACTTATTAACTCCCATGGTGCTGCTGTCTTCGGTGGGAGGCATACTTAGGTAGGGGAGGAAACAACAACAAACACACCATGGTAAGGTGTGTGGGAAAGGAGGCAGCAAGATAGTGGTGGCTGAGTTAGCAAAGGGGGGGGCGGAAATGGCTGAGTTTATATATTCTTTGCCATGGCCTCCATTTTCACCAAGAGGGGTGGGGGTGTAAGTTCAGGTGGCAATGTGATTGTAGACAAATATTATGGCATCCTTATTGTACTCAGAAGTAAGTTGCTCAAAACCTCTTTCGCATAAACTTATATAAAAATATACAATACTTAGTGTTCCCCTCCACAGTTTTTCTCTCCTTGTGATGCAGCAGGAACATCTGGCTGTGATTCATTCAGCCCCTGAGTCTCTGGGACTGAGTCCACTTCTGTATCTGCCATAGCAACAGGATATGAGGTTCAGTATAGCTATCTGCATGCTCCGCATCCTCTCCACTGTCAGCAGGGTTTTCTTTGGTGTCCACACAATACAGTAGCTCAGTGATGGCATCTCTCCCAGATATATGAGAGTCACTGTAGCCACAGAACCTCTAAGATCTCTTTATACTCTTAGCCCAGCTGGATCTCCTTTTCCTTAGTGCAGCACTGGGTTGAATCCCTGTTGTGCTTTCTCTCCATTTGTTTGGATAACTACTGGTATACTTGTGTGTTGTGGTGGTTCTACTTCAGATGATTACACACACCTCTCTCCAAAGGGCAATGAAGTGGAAATCTTTGTCACAACAAGACCACACTGATGCATGAGGTATGACTGCCTAATCGATGATCAGGAGAATAACACAGGTATCTGAAACCCACACAAGGTGGAATTGCAAAGGAAAGACTGGCTGCATGCTAGTGATTAAACTGCAAGGTGACAGCCAGCCAGGATAATTCTGGAGCAGTAGAAGGCACACAGGTAAAGAGGCAGGCGACCCAGTTAGTCAACAGAGCAGCATGGGATACCAGCAGGATGACTTGGCAGTAAAATTGTGTAGCATTTGCCACAGAATGGAGATGGAGATGCACCCACACCTACTCTACTGCGATGAGGGAGGATTTCACCCTCAGCAAACACGCTTCCAAAGTAAAGTTGTTAATGCATATTCAAAGGCCAGATTCTCAACAATATATTTTGTTATTATATATAAACAATAACTTCAATGTGAAACAATCAAATTTGTGGTGGGTCAACTTGAAAGTGTAGACAAAACCTAAATCTAGGGGAAAAAACGCACTGGCCTGTTTATGGCTACCCATTTGGCAGATTAAATTTTACAAGAAGAGAATTCAAATAGTTGAACCTTAACCTTTTTGTAATTCCTTAACATTCTGAGAAATTTATATATTGGGTGAAGTGCAAGTAGACAGTTTGTTCTTGTGCTACGTGACTAGTTGGAAACCTCAAGAAAAAGTGTTTAAATTAAAAAGAAGGAAATATAAAAGCCTTTAAATACTATTAGGAATAGTCCTTATCAGCATTTCACCTCTAGTTCTATCGCCAACCTTAAGCTTTTATTCTGCTTTCTCATGGGCTGATTAAAATGATTGTATATGATGTATGGTTAAGATTACACTGTATTTTAAAATATTAGTTCATACCGAGTCTTGCTAGCACTGTATGAGTTCATGATTGCCTTCCAGATATTTGGTTTAAGGCCCAGACACTCTCCATTAACCCACCCTCTTCCTCAGTCCACTCATATCAGTACCAAAATTGGGGCTAGATTTTGGGTCGGGGAAGAGGCAAGGAGGGAACTGCATTCTTTAAAATATATACATATCTTTGAGTTGTAGCTATGTTCTCATTCTCACCCTCCCCACGTTCTTTAGTCAAATTGGTCTACAGATTGACTGCATTTTGAAGTGAGTCATGCTCCTTCCTGTTGTTCTCACCATCTTTACATGGACTGTTTTATGCCATGACATGCCCTGAGTGGGGGAGGGCTAACTGTCCCTTGGTTTCTTTGTGACTGCCTCCTAAACTGAGCCCCACTTTATGCCAGTGCTTCTTGTAAGTGCTGCAGTAATTGCCTGGGACAACAGCCTAGAGTCCCATTCTGCACCTTGGTCCTGGCCTGCCGTTGCCTGTTTGCTTTGTCATCCTTTTGTTCTGGGCCCTTCTTAGATCCATAGATTTGCCCTTAATTTTACTCCAATTCCAAAACTATAGAAATTCTTGATATGTGAACCTTAGGGGTGTGGGAAGTAACTGTACAATTCATCTGAGTGTTTCTTTGTACAAGCAATTAATTACTCTGGGCAAATATTTATACTTTTTAAAATCTTTCAGTTCATAAAACACTTAATCCATAGCTCTAGGTGCTGGATAACAAGTAAAAATACAAAAGCTTTATTATTTCAACTAATTTACATGCAGTATTTTAGTACGCAAATAAGAAATCAGTGTAGAAGTTGTGATTTTCAGTAACTAAAAGTGAGAACCAAAGTGTGCAGACTTTTTTTTTTTCTTCTTCTTCTTCTCTGTTTCACAGATGCATCGATCCCTGTTGAGGTTAACTGTCTTTTGTCAATATTTGATTTCACATACTTCTGACTGATTTCTAGCTCATCCTTTCCTTTTCCAGATTTCTACAATAATATAAATTAATTGAAATACTGTCTAGTTTTACTTTAGTTTCTGTAAAGACGCTATGCTGAAACCCTTTAGCTTTCTTAGCAGTATTAAGGGACTCACATGGTATCCTACAGTAACAGTACGGTTAGTGGGGTGGGGTAGTTAGTGTACCACTTTCTTCACCAGATGAAACCACTGTCTACAGCTATATTAAATGACAGATCCCTTTTTGAGAGTAATATCCATAGAGCCACCTTTTAAAAGTGATATGAGGTGGAGAGAAGGGGGCAGAAAATTTTTTATCTTCAGAGGCAGGAACGTCATCTGCTCCTTCAGATTAAATGGAAGTTCTGACCAACATGTTGCATGCAGTCTCAAGTTTCAGTGTACTTGATCTCAGTCTTTGATCCTGCAGTTTGACATCATCTTAGTACTGTTCCTTTATAAAATACTGATATAAAAATTTGACTACAGGCTGAAAAATTGTTTTTTAGTGTAATTTTGGTTAATTTTAAATTTTGGACTTTCTTGTAGTTGGACTTCAAAAAAAAAATCTGTCTAAATTTATACTGATTAAATGGTATCCTTTACACTTGCTTACAAAACCCTCTTGTCCGTTGTATTTTGGACAGATTTAAAATTTTCACATTGGAGTCCTTCATATATTGGGGATTATAGACTGGCCTTGTAAATCTGATGCCTTTACATATTTAATGGAAAACTAGGTTTTTCCATTTACGTTATTTGGAATAGTTATGTTGACTCTGTCTTGATCAGTGTCTCAGTAATGTAATTAAAAGTCCAACTCCTAACCCCTTTGTTTACTGACTGATGCTTCAGCTTCTTTGTATCAGAAACTATGGCATTCATCTTTGAAGTGCTGAGATTCCATCATAGATTGTCAGCACTTCAGGGGTGTGCATGGGATACATCAGACATCACTGGAGGGAATGTTTTTGCATGTAGCGATACATGAGGCAGCAGGGAAGCAGCTAATTGTTTGTGGTGATCGGAAGACGTGACGGGAACCCTGAATTCCCACAAGAGAGCATGTTACATCTATGATGTACTGGTCACTTTCAGGCCATTTAGCCCATGGCCAGTTAGTAGTTATAATTAAAATATCAAGTTAACTTGTACTCATAATAGAAAATTTATCTGAAAATCAGATGTATACAAAGAGAAAAATGTTAAGAACAAGCTTATTAGTATAGACTATTTTCAAATTGGCCTAGGGAATATTTTTTTTTTTGTTCATTAGCTACTATGCCTTGATTGATTTATGTATGCAGTGTTGTAGTCGTGTTGGTCCCAGGATATTAGAGACCCAAGGTGGATGAGGTAATAGCTTTTAATGGACCAACTCTGAGTACCTTCCCAGACCTGTGTAGCTCAGAAGCTTCTCTCTTTCACCAACAGAGGTTGATGTAATAAAAGATATTACCTTGCTTACCTTGTCTCTTTGATTTATATTATGTGAACTAATTTGAACTATTCTCAAAACCACAATAAATTGAACAGTTTGCTTGCTAATAACATAAGAATGGCCATACTGGGTCAGATCAATGACCCATGTAGCCCAGGCTTCCAACAGTGGCCAATGCCAGGTGCCCCAGAGAGAATGAACAGAATACGTAATCCTAAAGTGATCCATCCCCTGTTACCAGTTCCCAGCTTCTGGCAAACAACATTCAAAGACCATGATTAGGGTTATTAGACTGACTTTAATAAATGTCTTTTAAAAATATACATTAATGTTTCTAAATCTGTATGTAGTCTATAAATGTATGTATTTGGTAAAGTAATTTGTGTCTGCATTTTCTCAAGGGGTTGGTGGACTCTCCAGGGGTTCATCTTTCTCTGGAATTGCCTTCTCTTTAGCAAAGCTGCTTTGATTTCCCCCTCTTCATAGCAACAGTTACTGGCCTAGTGAAGCAAGGCCCTATTGTCAACTTGATGGCCTCCATTAGTACTTTTATATAAAAACTGAGATGTTTGAAGGAGAGGGAACTTGTTCCAAAATTATTCCTGCCTCACGGACAAGTACCTCATCCATGATACACCAGATCAACAAATACATTGGGAATGTCTTTCCTGTTTTGATTGCACTGCCACTATGCCAGTTTGCACTGCCAGTGTCTGAAATGATCTCTCAGCAATTTATCTGGAACTAGATTAATCAGAATAGTGTTTCTTGGAAATGTCTTTCATCTATTTTTGTTCTTGTATTGTAAAAGAAAGATAAGTTTGTTTTTATTTTGATTTTTACAGTTACATGGGAATTGGGCTTTCTGCTCAAGGTGTAAATATGAACAGACTACCAGGTATGTTTAATATTTATGTGTTTGATTTTAGAAACAATTAAACAATATAATTAACTTAATGGTTCTACAATATAGTAAGTAAATATATTTTGAAATGTGTGATCCTGATGAGCATCGACAATATGTTTAGCAGGGCATAATACGATATAAAGACAGTCCTTGCTGCTATGTAGAGCTTTCAGCCGAAAAAGTTAATTCTTAATCATGGTCACTGTACTTTGGCTCTCAGGGCATGAAAATCCAGGGTGGATAAAAGCAAATAACATTAAAATCCCTATTTTTTTATTTTAAATATGATCTTTTGATTTAAAGTAAATACAGACTTATTTTTAATAATCTGTTTAAAATTTCCTTCGCAATTGGAAACCTATGTTAAAGTCTCTGCTTATTATAATATATTAAAATGATTTAAATGAAATATAAAAAATTGGCACTAAACATGTACTGTTGACTAAGTTTTGAAGTCAAACTACTGAACAGGTAGAAATCACTGGTTAAGAATCTGGAAGCAGTCAGTTTAATTCACTATAGATTATGCTTAATTTGTTTAATAAATGAGTTAATTTAAATACAAAACTTTTTTCTTATATATCCAGAGCATTTAAAGTAGTTTTATTTAATTAAAAAAATAAAATGCCATTTTTGTGCATTTTAGTTGAGTTTGAATAGAACTGAACACAAATCACAAGTAAAAAATCTAGTAAATAAGAAATCCCATCATTCACCATTTTCTTAACTTACATGTATTCTAATTTTTATTTATTAAGCGATGTAACTGCATCAATAAATGTTTTAGATATAGTGTAGCCTGCTAGTTAGTGAAGAAAGCACCGGATGTAGTGTAAGAGCTATTTTAAGTTGGTGTGAGAAGATAAGATTTACTTAGTGTTTTAATGGTTACTAACCTTGCTTTAGGAAAATAACATACAAATGCAAAACACAATTAAAACTGATTATTTAAATCAGTGTTTCCTGTTTTCTGATTTAAATCATGATTAAAATAGCTCATTTTTAAATCACTGACTTAATCAATCCAGCCTGTTAATATCCATCATACTTTTCCTATTTAGAACGCCACCAAGACACTTCAGCTACAGAACAAATACAACTCTGGTAAAGTAAGCAGTTGTATGAAAGCCTGAATCACAAAATACTTCCTTGCTCAGCAGATTTGTAGTACGTCATTTTCTAATAGCTAACAGAGATGCCCTGCTGTAATCAAAAGTATATCATTGTTAAGAGTAGAGCAGAATATCTACTCTTGTCCCAACATGGTTTCCTTATCTATTTTAAGACTGTTAAGGAATGCACAGTATGGTGCCAACCACAGGTGCCGGCCTTCAGTTTTCCCTGTGGGTGCTCAACCCCTGCTCAGCCCCGGGTCTCGCCCCACTCCACCCCTTTCCCCAAGGTCCCACCTCCACCCTGCCTCTTTCCATCCGCTGCCCTGAGCACACCCCGTCCCCACTCCTCTCCCTCCTTCCCAGTGTCTCCTGCATGCCGCGGAACAGCTGATCCACAGTGGGCCGGAGGCGCTGGGAGGGAGGGGGAGGAATTGATCAGCGGGGCGATCAAAAGTATTACCTGCTAACTTTTTTCCATGGGTGCTCCAGTCCTGGAGCCACCCACAGAGTCAGCTTCTGTGGTACCAACACTCTCATGCTTAACTGTGATCACACAAGTAGTTCATTGATTTTTCAGGATCAGGGCCTATATGTTAATACAAATACATGGAATATTGTTGTACAGTGTCAACACATTGTGACGTGTTAGTGTATACTTTACCTGGCTTTTCAGATATTTTAAACTTAGCTATTTCAAATCGTATTGGCCTAAAAAAATCCTATTTTTTTAACTTGTTTTTTTAATAAGAAAAATAGTAGTAATCCTATGGCTGAGATTTTAAGTGCTCAGAGGCTAGCAAAACAAGTTAGTTCTGACAATTAGTTCTGATCCTGTAGTGTAATATATAACATTTATTGTCTGTGCTGTCAAATGTCCTTATTATATGTACATGCAGACAAAGTATGGCTGTTGTGGGAACCGTAACTTCCCCGAATTGTAGTGTGTTTACGTTTCACCTAAAATGTTATGTTAAAGAAAAGCTTCAGTGTAATACAGAAAGATTCTGATCACTAAAATAGCTTCCCTTTGAGTAGGACTAGGAATGCAGCTCCCATTTTTGAATACATAAGAAATAGGAGACATAAGACTTTTTAAAAAACTTGGTTAAGTTTAACCAAATGTAGATAATGTTAAATTAGCCTTACAGCATCTGTAGTCTCCAGTTTCTGATGCATCCAAACAAGTTGCATTTTCAGTCTAAACCTCCTGTCAAGAGTACAACAATGCCAGTGTCCAGTGATGTGGGTAGCAGCTGTGAAGTCAGTGGATTATCGGTGGGTATTCAAAATTATGAATAAGAATAAAGAATTCTCAAAGGTGTTACTAATTCATGTAGCTTTCCTTTAGTATAGTATTTTTGTGTTGAATTTTCTGAAAGGCCCTTAATTAAAGTGGTGTCTAGTGAAGCCATTATATTTAAACAGTGTGGGTTAAGTCCTAAATCAGTACAACCAAAGTGTGAGAGGGCTTTTTTACCATATTTTACTGACCTTAAATGCTTTGTATTGTGAATTTGCTGCATATTCTTCTGTTAACTATTTTCATAAATTTTACTTCTCCTTAAAGTATGGCCAGTGTAGATCTCCGTATTCAGGATATGCATATTGCCCTAGTTGCATGGAACCCCATAGAAAGCAATGACCTGTGAAGGCAGTGCACAGGCTCCTTTATATACCTCACTGAACATTCAGATCTGCAAAGGAGCCATATGCCCTACTTCATCACAGTTCCTTTCTGACTGTTTCTGCTGTGAGTGTGGAAGACTTTTCTTCTCTGTACCTCACCACTATCGTTAGATTTTTTTATAATTTAATATAGTAAGTACTGTTAAAAGCTTTAATATTCTATTTGCCTCTGTGACACTTTGTAGATCAGCCTAGCCTGTTGTATTCATTAGCAGTTTATTTTTCCCACTTCTTGTTGAATTTCCTGGTGAACTCAGATGTGTGGGGGTTTGAGCAATGCTCTTTCTTCAATCTGAGCAATGTTCTTTCTTCAGTATGAAAATGTTTGGTACCTCTGTGAAGCTCTTCATCTCTCAGGATGATTGCCACTTTTGATCAGACTCATCTGAGTTTATTGGGTGTGCTTAGAAGAAATTTGAGTAATCTGACTAATCTGGTACCTGCAGATCTGAAGGGCCTGCAGTCTAGCCTGCCAAAGGAACAGAAGAAGTACAGCCCCATACAATGGAATGGTATTTCAGATGAGTTTGATGCCAAAAGGAAGCTAGGGATCTTTAGAAATCTGTGAAGGTGATGCCTCAATACAAAGCATCTTAGTTCCTTGTGTGTCACTTCTCTTGGTGTCAATTGCTCAATCAGATCTGCATGCCCTATGCAGTATCCCTTGAGAGGAACTGTGTGACCTTTGTAGGTCTGTGGGAGGAATCCATTCTAGCTTCCCCTGAGGAGCACAATCTCTATGGAAAGTGCTGTTTGCCTTCCAAAAATTCATTTGTTCCAGTGTCTCTGGTTGAGAAACTAGGAGCTGTTCCACACTGTAGTTCTGCAGAGGTCAATTTACTGAGAGTCAGGCTTGAAGAGATTTTTGAAATCCGTAATCTTTGCAAATATTTAACTGCAAAACACTGAACTTCGAACGCAGGTTTTTAGATCTCATGGCTTCTATGTAACACTATTTTCTGCACAACAGAAAAACTTGAATCTCTTGCGATAACAGGCCCTCAATGTGTAGTGAAAGGCAATACCAGATTGTCTTGAGGGGAACACCTTTCAATTTTAGTATCAGTTGTGATTATGAAAAATGCATTGGGCACAGGTTGGATGGATGGGCTCACTTGGACAATCTCACATCTGGGTTTACCAGTACTAATTCCTAGACCATGTGACCTTTATCTAAACCTCCTGTTCCCCTCTGAACTCTTCAGAATCTTCATTCATAACTTCCAGGTCAGGTTTCTTCACAGGATCTCTCAGCCTGGCTGCCTAACTGTGCTAAACCGCTGAGTTTGGATACTGATCTCCCCCTGGAAGGTCATTAGGTCTTTTTAGAGGGTCTTAATGCTTCCACAAGAAACAGCTGTGGACAAAGCTTTGTTAGTGAATCTCCAGTAAGAACTGCGCCATTGTCTCCCACAGTTCCTTACATTTTGGATTCTCTCTCAAGCACTCTCGATTATCCTTGAATGCTGATAGGGTCAATCTGAGAGCTGCATTTGCATACCATTTGCCAATACACAGATACTAGCGCACCATAATTAGCACATCATAGTTCAGAGACTTTTTTTAACAAAGAAAAGACTATCTCATCCTCCTAAGCATTTAGGAGCCACCACCTTCTTGTAAATTGAATCTATATCAGTTGAATCTTTACGAGAATGCTTTTTGTACCATCTAGCCATACAGATTGTATTTTAAGTGGCTATAACATCAGCTGGGAGAATGTGAGAGATCTAAGCTCTGGTGACTGATCCTCATTATCTGGTGTTTCAAAGGATAAAGTGGTCCTGCATTCTCAAATATTTAACTAAGGTGGTCTTGAAATGTCTTTTTAAATCAATCCATCAGCCTCACTTTCTTTCCCTAGACCTCATGAGGTGATAGGAGAAGCCAGGGTGCATAGTCAGTGTTAAAAGGAGCCCTTTATCTAAACAGGATTAAATCTATATGCATGCCTCTCAGCACTGTGGCATCTGCACGTAAATTGGGAGAATATGCATCTCTGCTCAGATTCATAAATGGATCAGGCTTTGTATCCAGCTATATGAAGCCTGTACAGGTATGACAACAGCTGAAGCCTTTTGTAAATATTTCACCAGGTTCAGAGTAGCTTCTGCAGCATGTCTGAAGAATGTTCCTATTAGAAATGTGTAAAGTTGCTACCTGGAGCTCAATTAATATATTTACACATCATTGCTCTCTTTAGTGGGCAGCAGTTATAGAGCTAGTACTCAGCTTTCCTAGATGTTTACCTCAATGATAAGTATTCTTTTAAAAAAAAAAAAAAAAAATCCTGAAAATTCAGGAGAGCAGTCCTGAAACTTTAATTCTGTGACTCTTCCTTTAACAGTTACTGCTGGGTAATCTCCCATGAGCGGGGCTGTCGGATAGCACTCAGGAGAATGAAATTACTCCCAAGCTCTTTAGGGAGATTGTCTATAGAGCCACATTCCAGTGGAGTAGCCAGGTGGAAAAAACGGTGGGGAGTGAGAGGAGATTAAAAAAGGTGCCACTCTCTGGTACTCACCTGGCAGCGCTATGGGTCTTCAGCAGCACTTCAGCGTTGGGTCCTTCACTCGCTCCGGTCTTCGGCACTGAAGGACACCTCCCCACCTCCCACCCCGCGCCACCGCAACGCTGCCGAAGACCAGAGCGAGTGAAGGACCCGACGGCGAAGTGCTGCTGAAGTACCGGGAGGTGGTGCCTTTTTTTATCTCCGCTCCCCCTGACCCGTCGCCCAAGACCCAGAGCGCCGCCGTGTGAGTAAAAATTGTAAAGGTGCCACGTAATTAAAAAGGCGCCACTTCTGCTCGGTGGGGGAGCGGCTGCTGCCCCGCTCCCCCCCGTAGCTATGCTCCTGCCACATGCCCCGCTTATTTGGAGTCCGTTGGAGTTGCCGATTACGTGGAATGAAACTGGGTTGGAATTGAGATTTGAGCTCCTTTATATACCCTTGCATCGGATGGTCAGATCTGTAAGGGAGCATACATGATGCTTAGAAGGTCACTCCTTTCCAGAGAGTTTTTTGTGTTTGTACTGAGGGAACGCTACAGTTGCTTCATACGTAACTTTCCTTTTGAAAACAGAAGAAAGTGTGCAGTTGTGTGAAACTTATTTATCCTGCAGCTTCTCCACATGCAGAATTAGGCCTTCTTGATTATATTGTGTTAATGACTTTTTTCCCCTGAGTTCACTTCTGCATTTGAAGTTTTCTAGGGCAGCAAGGCTAGTAGTACTACAGTCTGTGGGCTTGGCTATTATGTGGAGGTTGTGCTGCTTCCTGCTGAACAACAATTAAGGATGTTCAAGAGTGGCCGTGACTTTCTCCAGAGACATGTCTGGGTCTTTAGACAGTCTGAATGGGACAGTGACGTGTGCCTTCAAGTATGGATGTTGTAAAATGTGGGAAATTAAGAGGAAACCTCATTATTTTATTGGGACATGCCAGACATGCAGGTAGCTTTAACATTCAGACAGTGGATCTGGTCAGTTGTAAAATGTTGACAATTTTGAATCTCAAATCTTTTAAAAAGGGAGAGGGAATTGATAGTCTTTGCCACACTTTCCCTTTTTTTCTTGACTAGTCTATTTGAAATAGAATTTTATGTTCAACCATTTTTGAAAGAAGATGATATTCAAGTGAACCAGAGCATTTTAATTTAGCACTTTCTGTCTTATGTGTATTGGTAACAGTTATTTTACCGTTTTACAGGAATAATGGTGAGTGTGGTAATCAACCTTAATAAAAAAACTGCTTGGGTTGTAACAAGCTAACTTTTGCTGTATATGTTTATTTTTGTCTATTAATTTGTAGTGGAAACAAGTGAATAAAACTTGAAATGCTTTGTTTTAGGTTGGGATAAACATTCATATGGTTACCATGGAGATGATGGACATTCATTTTGTTCCTCTGGAACTGGACAACCCTATGGCCCAACATTTACAACTGGTGATGTCATTGGTTGTTGTGTAAACCTTATCAACAATACCTGCTTCTACACAAAGAATGGACACAGTTTGGGTATGGAAAACAATCACTGCTAATGATAGCTGATGTCAACAAACCTAGTGCAGTTTTTTGTATGTTTAAAATCTTAAAATTGTATTAAGCTGCCCCTGACATTGGAGTTAAGATTCATGAGCACCTTAAATATGGACTGGTTTTTTTAAATGGGTTTTATACTGCAGGGCTTTAAACTAGCCGATAAGAAAAACTTATTAATGCAACATTAAAACCTTATACATGAATTTGGAGGGTTTGCCCACACCATCTTTCCCAGGAGATCTGCATATATTTCAACTTGTGGTGACTAAGATCTGGCATATGAATTTTCTGAAGGTCTCTAGTCTTCAATTGTTGCAATTAAATTCAAGCTTATATTTTTGAATTTGTAATTATATACTGTGTGTTACTGTTAGATGAAGTCTGCTAACAAATCTAATTACCCTTTGTCCCAGAGCATAGGAGAATGCATTTCAAATAGTGCGTGTCCCTTTATGGACAGCACACTGCCAGTAGCTCCATACCCCTTAAATCAAAGGGGCTTTATCTTAAAGCATATTCACTTCTCACCTGGAAGAAAGATGATCTCTCAAGTAACTAGTTCCCAAGCCATTTAGAGCTGGAACAAAGCCACAAGTTAGTTACATAGGCCATCCCAAATGTATGGCAGTTAACCCTTCACCATATGTTTTAGCATCATGTCTCATTATACCACATTGTACAGAAACTTTGAGGATGAGCACAGCAGGGATGGGTGGTGTTAAT
Source organism: Eretmochelys imbricata (assembly GCF_965152235.1). Classification (NCBI taxonomy): domain Eukaryota; kingdom Metazoa; phylum Chordata; order Testudines; family Cheloniidae; genus Eretmochelys; species Eretmochelys imbricata. Next base: position 109,739,905 of record NC_135573.1, on the reverse strand, counting down.
CCTGCATAAATTACCTGTCTGGTAGTTTGCACACACTTTAGTGCACAAAGATATTTTTCTTTCCTCATGTCTTGCATGTTTGTATTAGCAGTGGGTTAAGGAGAGGGTTGTGGCTTGGTGAATAGGTTTTGGAAGAGTGTTGAAATAGGGGCTAACAGAATAAGGCTTAGACAATGTGAGAAAATGACAAAGGGGAAGAAGAGTTAAGATGTCTTTTGTTGGTAGGAGTGGGACTGATAAAGAAACTGGCTGTAGATTTAGGCAGGAGCTTAATATAGGCCTTGAAGGGAAGAACAAAAAGCTTATTTAGAGTGATGGAAAGCTGCTGGGAGGCTGCAAAAGTGAGGGGGTGGAGTATTAAGATCAGGGCAACATATAAGAGGTCGTTCTGGAGAAATTGGAGGAGGAGGTGACAGTCAAGAAGTCCAAAGAGGAAGAGATTCCAGTAGTCAAGGCAAGAGAAGATTAGGACATGGACAGCAAGTTAGCCTCTTGGATGTGATGGAAGAAGCAGCAGGATTTGGTTACAGTTTGTGTGGGAAAAAGACAATAGGAATCAAAAGTGATCCTTATATTGAGGGCCTCCATGGTGAAGGATGGAGATGTTAACGGTGGTGGAAAATGGGGTTTGATTTAGGAGGAAAGATTAGAAGCTTTGTTTTTTGTCCTAGTACATTTGAGATGGTAGTGGTATAGCAGATGGAGAAATAAAACCAAAGTAAACTTGAGTTGTCAGCATAGATGGACAACTACTAACAAGGTTAAAAATAAAATCCTTACAGCCTGAGGAGAAGGAAATTTATGATACACCCTGTGGGTTTCAGATACAGAATTTCACTTCTTCAAAAGAATCTATTTGAAATTGGAATCTTTTTCTAAAATTTACCTAAAGCACTGGGAACATAAAAAGGTTAGATTTTTTTTCCCTTCCTAATCCCAGCAAATTACAAAATTACCCTTTTTATCATTTATCAGGTTTTGTCATTTATCAGCTTCTCATATTTTATAACTAGATACTAAAATACCTGGTTTGACTTTATCTAACTCCAATAGAATACTTAGTTTGGATCAGAACTAAATTAATTTTCAACAAAGCTTCTGGTAAATATGCTACTTCTGCTTTAATTTTTGCAAACAAGAAAAGTACAATGCATTGCCAGTAGGAGACACTTCTTTGCAGTAAACTTTCATCTCGTTATTATAGTTGCATATGACAGACCTTGTACATTGCCAGAATATTTTACGAAAATGCTATTGCTACTTTTTTCTGTAGCATTTAAGACAGTCAACTGTGGCCAAAATTTTCACACTTGATTGCTTAAAGATAGGCTGTCAGATCTATACTTAGTCCTATATAACACTGGTAAGAGAACATAGCTTTAAGCTACCAAGTTTCAAAATATTGGTCTGCATATTTTTGTATGGTAGTTTAATGTTTATCTTTTGAAAATATTTCTTTTCTATTTGCCATATACTGACCTTTTGGTTCCTGTTACTACTATACTAACTTGTGCAGAAGCATTATGGATGTCCGCATGCCTGTCATATTTACTTTTGAGGCAGGTCAGGGAAGTTTTTGCAAACCTGTAACAGATAACTATTAGAGAAACTAAATATTTAGCATCTAGATATTCCCTTCAACAATTATGAGATCTGGCAGATTTAACTGACTACTTGAATGCTCCTGCATACTAAATTAAAAAAACAAATAAACCCAAAACAAAAAAAGCCTCTAGGAAGTTACTTGCTCAACTTTTTCCAGTACATTTTGAATACAAGTACATGAAAAATTATTTTTAATGCATCTCTGTTTATTACAGGTATTGCTTTCACGGATCTACCGGTAAGATAAGTGGATTTTCAAACAGAAAATAAATTTTTCTGTATACTATAAATAGCTGTTTCAGATGTACTGATTGTTCTTGTCTAGCTTATACTTCTTGGAAATGTGCACTATGCCCTTTTTATATCATTTTATCTGTCTAGTTTTCAGTTTGACAAATATTACTGAGGCAAAAACTTGAAACTCAGTATCTGTAAATACTAATACTGAAAAGCAAATAGTTACTATTTTTTCTCTGTTCAGATTTTAGTATCAGGGCATTTTCTTGAGGATTTTGACCAGAAAATCAAGATGAGAATGTAATACATAATTTTAAAATTTTATTTATATACCTTGTTTGATTGTCAACTGGTTGTGAGATAATCTGTGAACAATAATGATAAAGCTAACTTATTTTATATTGTCATAGTTTTATGCCCAAATACAGAAGTATGTGTGTCTGTGTGTTCATTCTTGAGAATACCTGAGTTGGAAGCACAAATGTCCATTGTTCAGACACAAGTGGTGGCTGCATTATATGCAAAGGCTTCTTAAAACACCAACTTTTGTGTGTGTAATATCAAATTTAGGCATTTCCTCCAAGAAAGGCTATTTTTAATGAGTGTGTCAATACTAGTCATACTAGGCTTTCTAATTGTAATTTAGTTCATAGTACAAAGTATGTAAACTATTTTAAATAAATTAAAAATACCTTAATTTGGTGACATTCTGCATAAAATTCTATAAGCTCTAGTTATATTTTGATTGGATTTTTCTCCAGCAGCATTCTATATGAAAGGCCCCCCTGTACCATGGTTACACCATGATGTCTCTTTTGTTTGCCTTTCTGTCATTCACGTCATTTTCAATCTGGACTTTGGTGGTGTTGTGATTTAGAGGACCATGATTAAGACACAAAATCCTATTGGAGGGCATCTTTGTGCTATTAGGTCCTAAGAGAAAAAGCTGAAGAGACGCTACTGGCATCCAAAAATTCACTCTGATCCTAGAACGCATTAGTGCTGGCAAAACAGATTTTACCCCTTTGGGAATTGGGACCATATTTTAAAAGTTCACTGTGAAGGCCAATCTCTGAAAAGAAAATAGAATTTAGAAGACAAATGCTTTGAAGTCGTTTTAGATACAAATCAAAGAAATCATGAGAGTTTTAGTGAACTGTTATGGTTCTTTGTAGGCATTATACTTGAATTTTGAAGCTAAGGAGTTTCCCCTATCCTGTCAGTTCTTACCTTAAACATTGCTAAAACATCTGAATTTTAGTGGTGGTACACCTGAAAATGGAAATGACCCACTTTATAAATTTGTGTTAAATTTTTTTGCTCTTGTTTAGAAATCAATTTTTTTTTTAAAAGTCCAGGATTATTTAACTTGGAGATACATGTTTTCAACATAAAATCGAAGCCAAAAAGTGTGAAGTTAACCATGCTTTAAAAATTGCATTTGTTAGTTTGATGAGGAATTACCAGTGTTGAGGTATGGATCTCAAAATAATGGGCAGTGTTTTATTTCCTCTCCCACTGGTGACAGAGTTGTATGTCGTCCTATTGCTGAGGTTGGTATCAGTTACTAAAATTTGACTAACCACTGGGAATGCTAGGAGACTGAGTACTACTTCTCCCCAGTGATAAATGTGGGTGGGGATGTTGAAGGTGATTAAAAAGTGGGGGGAATCTGGAGTAAAAGGAAAAAGTATTGATTAAAAAAAAAATCTCTTGCAGCCAAACTTGTACCCTACAGTAGGGCTTCAAACACCAGGAGAAGTGGTAGATGCTAACTTTGGGCAGCATCCATTTGTGTTTGATATTGAAGACTATATGCGAGAATGGAGAACCAAAATTCAGGCTCAGATCGACAGATTTCCTATAGGAGATCGGGAAGGAGAATGGCAGACAATGATTCAAAAGTAAGAATTAGAGGGATTTTAAAGACTGTATAATTAAAATTCTCTAAAAGGGATTTTAAAATGGGCATTTAAAAAAAATGTTTGTACGAAATCCTAATTAAATTCAAATAGTTGGAATAGTTTTAGAACAAATATAGACCCTTCTTAAATGTTCATGAGAACTTTGTATTTTTCCTGTCATATTGAAATGATGGTAAAAAAATGAAGCGCATTCTTTGATACAGTAATTACAATTACCACTAAGATTCATCAGGGCAGCTGGCTGGTATATAAAATTAGTAATAAGCTATATGACGTTTGACTTCTTGGTCACCAGTTCAAATGCATCCTTGATCAGTAGTGACCGAAAATTCATTCTGTTGAATGGCCATTGGGATGGCATATGTAGAAATCTCTATCAGTTCAGTTCCTGGTAGATAGGTGTCTGTATCAAAGAAATAACTGTAGTTGTTTTAGTTTTTAAAAAACTACTACAACAACTTGACATTAATTGACACAGATAATGGCTGTCTCAGCAGAGAAGCAGGGGACTGAACGGCCTATGGAGATTAATAACTATTCATCTGGCACCCCAAAGCATGCTAGGTGCCTCACAAAACATGGAATACACTTGGTCCCTGCCCCAAAGAAAAGTCAATCTGAAATGACAAGTGAAGTTGAACGCAGAGGGAGTGGATATGGAAACTGATACACACAGGTTATGGACATAGACTACCTCAACTCACAAGTCTATGTGGAATGGCTATATATGTATTTGTATGTGTGTATATATTTATAGCTATTGAATATAAATTTTTTGTGCCTAACTCAGGTAATTAAATTAAAAATGCCTGAATTCCTCGTGTATTTTCAGTTGGATATGGTTTTTAACTCAGTGCCAATATTGTTTGTGTTATGTGATGTGGAATAGTAGCTGTTTCAGAAGCAAATGAAGCGATCCGTATATGTAATTTGTTTAACTTCGTAAAGTATTTTGGGATGAAATTTGCAGTTTAAAAATTGCCGCTGCTCTCACTTGCTCTCCTAGCTTCCCCCTTCTTTCATAAGCACTAAATTCACTTAAACTAAAGAAATCAGATCTTGAAAACCTATTTTATGGTATTCTTTCTTTCTGCACTCTCACAATGTTAGTAGAACTTGTAAATTTGGCTGTATTAGTCCAGCTACTTGCTGGAATGCATTGTTTACAACAGTGTTTTGTATTAATGTGGCATTAATTTTAATTTTTTGAGCAGACTCACTGGCTGGGGGAACATCACAATGAACATATTTTGGTCTTCAAGTGAATGCTCACTATATTGTTAGTTCACCACCACCTGACAGACACCATTTTGTCGTCTTTCCCAGCCAAACAAGCATTTTAATTTTAAAAAAACTACTGAAGGGGCAATATAACTTACTTTGTCATTCTCAGTGTACTTAGATTCAGAACCTTAAATACAATATTTAGGATCAATTACAATTCATGTGATTAAGTGAATTGTCACAAGTATTTGAATTTTTTTACCACCATGCAGAATCAGAACCACTTGCCACCACGATTGTTTTCTGCACCAATGTTTATGCTAAAAATCTGTTAAAGGCTTTTCCTTTAGGACCTTGATCCTATAAACACTTATGCATGTGCTTATCTTTATGCACGAGTAAACCCATTATGTCATGTTTAATTTATGTACAAGGACTTAAATGTTTGCAGGAGATCAATAGTTGGGTTATAAGTACAAATTCATACCAATGTCACTAGCGAGTGCAAGTCAATCGGCTACTCTGTAGCTTGTTTAAACTGGGTTGGTAGTCTGTCTAGTTGCCAGTAGACACGTGTTGGTATCGACACAGTCACAGATTTCCTTAAACATGGAGTCTTCCCTCTTACTCATAAGGCATGTCTATACTGGCCCCCCACCCCCCCCCAAAAAAAAAAGGAAAGAAGAGAGACCACAGCAGCAAGTCTCAGAGGCTGGGTCCACTGACTCGGGCTCATGGAGCTCAAAATAGCAGTGTAGGTGTTCAGGCTTAAACTGGAACCTAGACTCTCAGACCCATCTCCCTCACCCTGTTTCAGAGTCCTGGCCCCAGCCTGAGCCCAGATATCTACTCTGTTTTTAGCCCTGTGGCATGAGCCTGAGTCAGTTGACCTGAGACATGCTGCAGGTCTCTTTTGCAGTGTAGACATATGCAGAATTTCATGCCAGTTCTGGGATGTGGAACATTTTTGGTGCTGTTTGGAGAAACTCTTATTGCTACTGAGCATACTGTATCTGTTCTGTGGATTAATACAGGATTTGGCCTCACAAGGCTTTAAGTCCAACATGTTTCATGAGCAAGGAATAAATTTTAAAAAATCAATATGTAATTTGATCATAACTTGGGTTAACAAATGGGGTTAGTTAAAAAAAATCCCATTGTTTCTATCTAAATTGAAATGTTAAAAAAATAGTTTGGAAAAACAAGTACAAGTAAGAATATGCTCTAACAAGGAGCTTAGCTCTTCTGGGAAGGAAATCAAATAGATTCAGTTAATGTATTCATGACTAGATGGGATAGGACATTTTTATATGTTGCAAATATATATTTCTGTTTTAGGTATCTTACTAATTCCACTATTTGCTTTTGTCAAGCAAGTGATTTTGTTTGCTGAGCTGTCTTGAAAGTTGAAAAGTGTCTTCAGTTTATTTTACCTGCATAATGGTGTAAATGATGTTGCATATTTTAACTGTTTTGAATTCTCTTCTCAGAATGGTTTCATCTTATTTAGTTCATCATGGGTACTGTGCAACAGCAGAGGCTTTTGCCAGATCTACAGACCAGACTGTACTAGAAGAATTAGCCTCCATTAAAAATAGACAAAGTAAGGCTGGAAAGTACACTGCATGCTTTTTAAAACAAATTAACTTTAAATTGTCTCTTATATTAAAAACAATTCCCTACAATTTAATCTATGAAACTTCATCGTGGAATGTCCTTTCAACAATCTTACAACATTATAATTCAGTGCATTAATGCACAACTATAGAATCATAGAATATCAGGGTTGGAAGGAACCTCAGGAGGTCATCTAGTCCCACCTCCTGCTCAAAGCAGGACCAGTCCCCAACTAAATCATCCCAGCCAGGGCTTTGTCAAGCCTGACCTTAAAAACTTCAAAGGAAGGAGATTCCATCATCTCCCTAGGTAACACATTCCAGTGCTTCACCACCCTCCTAGTGAAAAAGTTTTTCCTAACATCAAACCTAAACCTCCGCACTGCAACTTGAGACCATTACTCCTTGTTCTGTCATCTGGTACCACTGAGAACAGTCTAGATCCATCCTCTTTGGAACTCCCTTTCAGGTAGTTGAAAGCAGCTATTAAATCCCCCCTCATTCTTCTCTTCCGCAGACTAAACAGTCCCAGTTCCATCAGCCTCTCCGCGTAAGTCATGTGTTCCAGTCCCCTAATCGTTTGTGTTGCCCTTCGCTAGACATTTTCCAATTTTTTCACATCCTTCTTGTAGTGTGGGGCCCAAAACTGGACACAGTACTCCAGAAGAGGCCTTACCAATGTCTAATAGAAGGGAATGATCATGTCTCTCGATCTGCTGGCAATGCCCCTACTTATACATCCCAAAATGCCACTGGCCGCCTTGGCAACAAGAGCACACTGTTGACTCAGATCCAGCTTCTTGTCCACTGTAACCCCAGGTCCTTTTCTGCAGATTCTGCAGAATCATGGATTCTTGAGCCACTGGTTTGTTAATCTTGAAAGTACTGTTTAATTTTGGAACTAGTTTAATGAAGAGGAATGTTATGAATTACCTACCATGACCCTGGTGTTTGAAAGGAAGGACACAAACATGTTTGGCGTTATCCTGGAACAAATGTTAATGGTGTGTCTAGACCAGTGGTGGGCAACCTGCAGCGCGCGGGCCATACACAGCCAGTCAGGGTAATCTGCTGGCGGGCCCCAAGACAGTTTGCTGATTTTGACTGTCCGCAGGCATGGCCACCTGCCGCTCCCAATGGCTGCGGTTCGCCGTTCGCAGCCATTGGGAGCTGCGGGCTGCCGTTCCTGAGGACGGTCAGTGTAAACGAACTGTCTTGCAGCAGCCTGCCAGCAGATTACCCTGACAGCCGCAGGTCTGGTCTAGACTAATGTTGACAATCACATTGACAATCAGCTCTGGTTTACTAGTCAGTTAACTTGAATGGGACCACAGACGTAGACTTTGCCTTGAGTAGGAAAAGTGGTAGAGGCTTAGCTAGCACGTGCTGTTTAGATGCAGATTGCATTTGTCAGGTTTACGGTTGGAAAATATCAACACTTTTAGTTCAGTTTTAGCAGGATGAGTTGTAGTCTAGTCAGGAGCTTAGGCTGTAAATTAAATAGGTGAAAATTAAGTTAAGGTGTTACTCTGATTTTCATTAGGTGAGGAGTCACATTTAGGTTGGGCTTAGCTAGCATATTAACTAAACACAATCTAAACTTGACCATTTTTCATAGTTTAGATATAACCTGGTATTCCTGGTCTTGCAAATGACAGCAGTGCAGTGTGGGCATACTTTATGAAGACATATCAGTTAAAAATAAAATACTCACAACAATGTTACCTAGGGAGATGGTAGAATCTCCTTCCTTAGAAGTTTAAGGTCAGGCTTGACAAAGCCCTGGCTGGGATGATTTAATTGGGGATTGGTCCTGCTTTGAGCAGGGGGTTGGACTAGATGACCTCCTGAGGTCCCTTCCAACCCTGATATTCTATGAATGTCTTAATTTTTAATCTTCCTTTAAATGAGCTATTTGAGTAACTGGTAGTTCAGTGTGTTTGTCAAAGCATCTGGCAATATATAACCTATATAATGCTCATAAATATCTGTAAAATAAATACAACTCTTAAAATATTTCAAAATTTCCAAGGAAATGAATGCATTTCTTTCTGTGAATTTTTTGGTAAAAATCCTATTGATTCATGTTGGTGGTATTTTTAATCATTTAATGTTGTATACGAATCCTTACACTGTGCAAGATTTAACCTTACTTTTTTGTGCTTTGGTGAACAGGAATTCAAAAATTGGTTTTAGCAGGAAGAATGGGAGAAGCCATTGAAACAACACAACAGTTGTATCCAAGTTTACTAGAAAGAAATCCTAATCTCTTATTTGCATTAAAGTGAGTCTTCAGGTTATGTAGATGTTTGTCTATAGATAACTGTGTAGTCTTAGGAGATATTACATAATTAATTTTGTTCCTGTGAAAGCTTTAAGTTCAACAGAATTTTTAGAAACTGCTTATTTAGTTAACATTTCTGTGTGCTAGATCTATCTTCTAGATCAAATAACTGTAGATTGTCGTCAGGGTCCTTTGAATTCTGCAGCTCTGTGGATATAATTCGCTTCTTGCCGAAGAATTGTCTTCCAGAGTCTGAGTTTTCATCTAAATCTGTATTTTTAAAAAAATTTTTGGAACCATTTTCCATTATGAATGTTTAATGTTAAACTTTCTTTTGTCACTTATTAATTCCAGACACTGAGTCCTCTTCCCTCACTGATTTTGAGGGAAATGATAGATTCTTCGAGGATAGTCCCTGTGGGTGCTCCACTTTAGGTGTTTTGACACCCTGCGCTTGTAATCGGAGATTTGTGGTAGCAGTGCCCAGTTGGGCCGCGCACACGCTGTAGTTCTCATGCTGCTCCGAGCAGTTACACAGCAGTGCGCAGCCAACTGTCCCTCAGTTTCTTCTCTACTGCCTTTGGCTTGAGTTGGCGCAGTCAGCAGTGCCTTCTCCTACATCAGATAAGATTTATAATAAATAGTTCATAGTGATAGTGTAAGCTTAGTTGTAGTTAGTTTCCGTATCACTTGCCTTACTCTAACCTCTTTAAAAATTTAAAAAAAAAAAAAAAAAATCCCTTTACCTTTCCTATCTACTGCTGCCTCTCTGGCAGGTGTGCAGCCTTAGCCTCAAACAGGGTTTACCATTATTTTTTTATTTCTGCAAGAGACTGACTCCCGCAAAAATGGCCAGCTCACCTGACTTGCAGACTCTCCGTATTGGTCTTTGATGGTCATGCTCAGGGTATCCGCTGCCTTGGCGAGACACATTTCTGCAGTGTAGGCACTTTTGAATAAACTGACAGCTAGGACAAGAAAAGCCAGGGATCTCCAACTGAAGCTTCTTATGATGGAGAAATCCCTCAGGCCAACCTCTGACCCTGCTTCCAGGTCACCCCCTGGCTAATGGTCACCAGTCTCTGACATGGGCTCCACTTCAACAATGGCTGCCAAGTAGCCTACCCCTAGAAAGGCTACCAAAAAGCAGTTGCAGACATCTCTGCACTGAGAATTGTCTAAAAGAAAGCAATCCCCAACTGAAAAATTTGCCCTGGTATCAACGGCACTGAGCGTGCCAGAACACGAGGCACCTGGAACATCTGGCACCGCGAGTTCCTGAATAGCTAAGGACCCTATGAGGCTAGCTAAAATGGAGGCTTACGCATTAAAATGAAACATAACAGCATCTGTGGAACGGAAGAAGATCTCTGCACCGAGCGGTACAGTGGCGTTGCCTGCTGTTCCTATGCTGCACTGCTCTAAATCCTCAGCACTGGCAGCTTCAACTCATGCTCCCGGGCTGTCCACCATGCCGTCTCCGGCACCGAGACTCAAGGTTTTCCACAGCAATTCATGAGGCATGCGGACCAGACAGTGATCTCAATCTCCTCTACTCTGCACCGAGGGTACCCCATCCAGATTGGTACCAAGCCAGCTGACTAATCCCTGCAGATATGCCACCCCATCTCCAGTGAAGAGGAAGAAGAGGACGAGGCAGTAATATATACTCGTTGCCACTCCTCACCCAAGCTTTGACCATTTCATCACCGACCATCTGCAGATACAGGAGGATGATATGGTCACCCATAGGCACCCCCTCCCCCATACCATTCCCACCTAAATGGTCATACTGGGATCCCTGAGCAGTGTATAGGATCCAGTTGCGGGCCCCTAGCCTGCCTAGGTCCAGAACAGCCTTGTTACACTTCAACTGTCCAGGCACCCTCAGAAACACAAGAGGAAGACACTGAGGAACCTGAGGACACAGCCAAACATGACACTTCACCACCTACTCAGCTCTCATCTTTGTCACCAGATGAAACCATAATGCCACCACCCCTCACCACAGGGGATGATTTCAAATCCTTTCAGAACCTCTTCAAAAGGGTTGCTGAATCCCTGGTCATTTCGTTGGCTCAGCTACCAGAAGCCCAACACAATCTCTCAAACATACTCAGGCCAAGATAGCTCTGCCAATTAGTGATGCAGTCATGGAGCCTGCAAAAATAATCTGGCAAACACCTGCTACAGCACCACCCACATGTAAAAGATCTGGCAAAAAATATTATGTGCTAGCAAAAGGGGCTGAGTTCCTATTTACACACCCTGCACTAAAGGGGCAAACAACGCCAGTCTCGAATGACCCCATACGATAAGGACTGGAACAGGCTAGACCTTTTCGGGTGGAAAGCTTATTCCTCAGCTACACTTCAGTTCCGCATAGCCAACTATGCTGCTCTAACCAAATACGCACAATCTGTTCTCCAAAAGGTCAACTTTTATTGAAAATTTACAAGATGACAAAAAAGAACAGTAGAATGCAAACATTTCTGAAGGGGGTCTCATTGCCAGGAGGGCCCTCCAGACCTCTTTGACTCGGCAGACACGGCAGCACGATCCATTGTGACATCCGTGGTCATGCAGCATGCATCATGGCTCCACCTCTCCAGGCTCCCAAGGGAGGTCCAGACAACGGTTGAGGATTTACCCTTTGAGGGGCAGAAATTATTTGCAGACAAAACCGATGTTTCGTTACACACCCTAAAAGACTCAAGGGCGACCTTAAAAACCCTTGGCATTTACGTACTGTGACAAAGCTCCGAGCCTTTATTGGTGGGTCCCGTGCTTCCAGGTGGATTCAGTGGCCTCAGAAGCTCACTAACACCCTCAATATGACCTTCCTTTCCCAGTATAGCAGCAAAGGTCACAGCTTATTGAGCTACTTTCATCATAGGCCAGCATGGAAGGTGGAATACCCACAGTCTCTGTTGTTCCTTAGAGCTCAGTAGGTTCAGTTTGGTCTCTTGCCTGAACCAAAGTCTACAGAGATTCCCCTTGAGAGGGGAAGTAGAGTGAGGGGGAAGGGGGAAACCCGGGCCTACCCTCTACTCGGGGTTCCAGCCCAGGGACCCTAATGGTAGCAGCTGTTGGTGGCTTTTCCCTTCACTGATGATGCTGCTTTGGTTCCCTGGGCCGCTTCTCCATGGTCGCCTTTTCCCAAGCTTCACCCTTACCTCAGGATTCAGCAATGCTCCCTCTCCTTCAGCTCCCTTCACCTGGGCTTCTCAAGAGAACTGGAAAGGAGAGCTTTTAAGCAGTATGAGTAGGACCTTAATTGGTTCCAGCTGTCTCCATTAACCTAATGGCCTTAACTGAGCCTTTGCCAGTTAATTGAGGTCAGGTGCTGGTATTAGCCTAACTACCTTAACTGGTTAATTTGGTGTCAGGCGTCTTGATTGGCCTGGAGTAGCCTTTGTTTGGCTATCCAGGGGACAGGGATCTACTCATTCTGAGGCTGATATACCTCTCTTCCACTACTCTCTTATATCCTTCTGGTCTGAGTCTGTCACAGTACCTGAAAACAAAAAGAAACAAGGCAGGTTTTACAATCAGAGATTCCGGTCTATGCCATACTCTCACCCCTAAGACAATATGACCAACGGCGTAAAGAAAGATAGAACAGACATCAGCAGAACCAAGATCAGCCTTTGATATCGCAACAATCCACCTCTAAACAATCATGAACCAGAAATGGTGCCTCACCCATTTGGGGACCGTCTGTCACTATAATACCCAGTCTGGAACACCATCATGACAGACAATGGGTTTTAGAGATTATCCAGAAGGGCTACTCCATCCCCTTTATTTCTATCCCACCTATCCACCTCCTTTCCCCCATCCCTCCCCAGGGACCTTTCTCATGAGCACCTGTTACAACAGAAAATAAACCTGATTTGTACAGTTAGGTGCAGTGGAACCCGTACCATCACAACACAGGGAGAGATTTTTATTCACATTACTTTTTAACTCAGAAAAAGACCAGCGGGTGGAGACCCAGTCTGGATTTACAAAAAACTCAAATTCATGAGAGCACAACAAAATGGTGAATCTAATCGCAATAATTCCGGCATTAGAGAATGAAGATTGGCTCTCGGTTCTCAACCTTCAGGATGCTTATTTTCATATTACCATCCACCCGTCATACGGAATATTCCTGAGGTTCAACATAGGGAAACAGCATTTCCAATACAGAGTGCTACCCTTCGGCCCATCTACTGCCCGAAGGGTTTTTTTCCAAGGTTTTCACTGTCGTTGCAGCTCACCTGTGCCGACATGGAGTATGATATTTCCATACTTAGATGACTGCCTCATAGAGGCACCAACACAGCAAGAAGCAATAAATGCCACGCAGAGCATGATAACCCTTTTCACAAATCTAGGGTTGCAAATAAATGTGCAAAAATCCATACTGGTTCCCGCCAAAAGTTGGAATTCATAGGACTCTGTCTCGACAGTCTAACAGCAATGCTAATCGAACAATGCTTCCTCACCCTAGTCAACGTAACTTCAACAGTGAGGGACAGCCCACAAACATCCTCCAGAACATGTTTACAACTCTTGGGGCACGTGTGGGTGGACAACAATGTTTGTTGTCAGGCATACCAGACTCCACATGAGATGCTTGCAGGCCTGGCTTCAAACACTGTATATTCCGTACAGACACCCTCTTAACAGATGCCTCACTATGCCATGCAGAGTAAAAGACTCGTTAACATGGTGATACAACCAGAGAACATCTGCTCAGGAGTCCCTTTCCATCAAAGAACTCCAACCATGACAGTCCCCACAGACACTTCCCTAATAGGTTGGGGGACACATCTACTCAACAATACTGTAGAAGGCCGCTGGTCCCCTGCAGAGTCCAACCTGCACATACATTTTGGACTGCCCTTAGCTCCAGTAAGTTTATGTGAGTACTTCTAATCAAGAACAATACAATCAAGATCCTCACAGACAATATAGCATGCATGTTTTATATAAACCACCACAGAGGAGCACGATTATACTCCCTATATACAGAGGCAATACGCCCTTAGAATTTGGTGCATCACCAACAACGTAGAGATATCTGCATCCTATCTGCCAGGATGTCAGACTACAACGACGGATGTACTAAGCAGGGATTTCTCGCAAACCCACGAGTGGGAGATGGATCCTGGAATTCTCAAATCCATATTCAAACTATGGGGGTTCCCTACCATAGATCTATTTGCAACAGCTCAGAATGCCAAATGCCCACAACATTGCTCCAGAGTGGGATTGGGACACCACTCCCTAGGCAACACTCTCCTCAAAATGGGAGGCACCACTGATGTATGCATTTCTTTTGACCCCACTCCTAAGCTGAGTCATTCACAAGATCAAGCAGGACAAATCCAGGGTCATCCCAATAGCACCCACATGGCCCAGACAAATGTGGTTCCCATACTCGTGCTAGATGGCAGTGAAACCGCCTCGAATCCTTCCCTTAGTACCTCACCGTCTATCACAAGATGCGGGATGAGTCTGTCACCCGAACCCCAACCTTAAAGCCTGGTTACTCCATGGCTGATGGAGGTCAAGAAGGCCTGTTCTGAGGAAGTAAAAGCTATATTACTGAACAGTGGGAGACTTATGGATATATGTGTTTCCTGTACTTAAATGAAAACAATTCTGCATCTGGTGCCCAGATAAACAGATCTTGCCACAATCGTCCACCCCACTGAGGATCCTGGACTGTATACTAGGACTTAAAAAATCGGGGCTATCCACAAGCTCCATCAGAGTATGCTTGGCTGCTATTACTTCCTTCCACAACAAGGTGGATGGGGTCACTATATTTGCTCACCCAACAATTAAATGCTTCCTTAAAGGCATTCAAAACACTTATTCCACAATAAGAAACTACACCTATGTGGGACCTCAGCCTTGTTCTGTGTGGACTCATGGGAAAGCCGTTTGAACCCCTTGCAAAATTTGTTCTTCGTTGCACTTATCCATGAAGGTGGCTTTCCTGGTTGCCATCACATCTACCAGACAGGTGGGAGAATTAGGTGCCCTAATGGCACACCCACTGTATATGACATTCTTTAAAGATAAAGTAATCCCATGACCGCATCCTAAATTCATTCCCAAAGTTGCCTCCCCCTTTCATTTAAACCAATCCATTTACTTACCTGTATTTTTTCCTAAACCACATGCGGACGGGAAGGAGGCCTTACTCTGCACATTGGATGTTTGCAGAGCATTCGCGTTCTACGTAGAAAGAACAAAAACATGTAGAAAATCATCTAGCTAATTTGTTTCCATAACAGAATGCTTGATGGGTCAAACCATCTCAAAACAGGGACTTTCCAAATGGATAGCAAGATGTATCCATTTGTGCTACCAAAACAACGATCTACAACCTCCACTGGGAGTTCTCTCACACTCCACCAGGGCACTAGCAGAATCTGTGGCCTATCACTGAGATTCGCAGAGCAGCTACCTGGGCATCAGTCCATACTTTCACTAAACACTATGCCTTAAATTCTAAGGCTTAGAACAACAATCAGTATCAGATGCTCACTTTGGACTTCGTGTTATCCAGTCAGTAGACTAACGCCAAAGCCCCTCCCCTCCACTCAAGGGCACTGCTTAACAATCACCTAAAGTGGAGCACCCACTGGGACACTCCTTGAAGACACCTTGTGCAGTAACTGAGATTCTTTGAGATGCTTGTCCCTCTGGGTGCTCCGCTATCCTCCCTCCTCCCCTCTACTTCAAAGTTTCAGGCCAATTGTCTCAGGTAGAGAAGGAACCGGGACAGTTGGCTGCACACCACTATGTAACTGCTCAGAGCAGCGCAAGACAGTCATGGCGCATGTGTGGCCCAACCGGGCACTACTACCACAAATCTTAGATTACAAGTGCAGGGCATCAAGCACCTAAAGTGGAGCACCCATTGGGACAGCCATCTCGAAGAACCTCCGTTACTGCACAAGGTGAGTAACCGTCTCTTCCTGAGGAAAAAGTTTAATTTAAAATAGAACATTTTAATCTTTCTAAAGTTTCCTTTTTTAAAGACTATTGATTGTCAAAATTCTTGCAGGATAAGGTTCTTGCTGTTCTAGGTCCTCCCCACAAATCAGTTATTTGTTCTCTTGAGGTTACGTTCTGGTCAGATACTCTCTAACCTCATAGACTGAAGACTGAGAATATACCTACGCGACCTGCGCTATGCTGGTACAGCTGCAGCTATGACGTAGCACTGTAGTGTAGGTACATCCTACATTGACAGAGGGGGTTTTTTCATTAATGTGGTTAATCAACCTCTGAGAAGCAGTAGCTAGGCCAATGGAAGAGTTCTACTCTGATGGTTAGATCGACCTAACTATGGCTCTCAGGATGTGATATTTTTCACAGCCGTTGGTGGCGTAGCTAGGTTAATCTTGGTTTTTAAGTATAGACCAGGCCTAAAACTCTGACATCAAGTGCTTTGTCGGACAATAAAACTTTGTTTTTAAGACTTAAAAAATTACTTCTATTTGCATTGAATGTTTATCTGAAATTCTGAAGTGGCATATCTTTTCCCTAAGATAACTGTTGGTTTTTTTAATTGTTTAGGGTGCGCCAGTTTATAGAAATGGTGAATGGTACAGACAGTGAAGTGCGGTGTCTGGGAGGCCATAGTCCAAAATCACAAGACAGTTACCCTGTAAGCCCTCGATCATTTAATAGTCCTAGCATGAGCCCCAGCCATGGAATGAATATTCACAGTTTAGCAACAAGCAAAGGAAGCAGCACACACTTCTCTGGTGAGTCAAACTAGGGGAAAACCCCGCACTATACTGAGTTCTTTCTTCAATTCTGAATGTCAAGACAAAATAACAGATCTGTCAGATTTGCATATTAATGATGTGTTTTCCTAGTTTAACCTACTGAATTAGTTATCCAAAGGGAAGTTTGTACTGGTCAATCGGCTGCTTTTGGTGATGTCAGTCGTTTGCCAACTGGAAATAGTGCATAGCTGGGGTCCAGTCCTCAAAGTATAAATCCAGCTAGGTGAAAGTAAAGGCTTGGGCAACCAGCTAATCCTGTGGTGTACGTCACTTGAGGACTGGTTCCAAATATTTTGGGAAGTCTTTTGTGTAGTGGTGTGGTTTTTGGCACCTAGTATGCGGTTGGCTGCTTGGAGGTGATTCTAGGGTGGGACTCCCAAATGGCACTGCTTTTCCCTTGGCAGGGGAGCCATTGTATTCCACCTCCCCCACACTGCCTCATTTGATCTGCTGACATGACCAGAAGCTACCATCTCCTTCAGCCTAGGAATGAGTATGGGACATAGGGCATAGAGAATGACTGGTAAGGAGTCCCAGAGCAGTGCTGTGCTGGTATGGGGGGGTTGGTGGTCAGCAGGTCAGTTTCTGATTTTCTGCTGACCTCCAAACTTCAATTGAAGCTGCTCAGCTCTACTGAGAGTGGTCAGGCTGTCTTAAGCAGATCTTTATCTTAAAAGACAGACTTGAATGTTTCAAGGCTTCCAGTTCAGTTTAAGTAATATTAAATATTTGGGGGAAGGACCAGCTTTCAAAGTGCAAGCTGGTTGGACAGAGGGTGAGACTGGGCACTGTGAAAGTAAGTGGAAGTTTTGTATGTCTTCACTGAACCCAGTCCTCTTTCAGCAGTAGTTGGTGTCCCTCTGTCCACTTTCAGTTCAATTCTTTTTATAAAATCTAAATTGGGGCCAACTTCTTGTCTTCAGTCTAGTTTTCCCTAAGTAGAAAGTGAGAGTTAAGTGGCCAGTGGGGGGGACACTGCTGCTGGAAAGGCAACTGCTGTCGTGGGAATAGAGAAGGGACCAAAGAACTTATGAAAAGTTAAACGTGTAGCCATTATAATATTTAAATAGAAGGTATTTATAACTTGTATCCTGTTTATCTATCTTCAACTTTGAAAGTTTAGTAGGATGTGATGCAGAAAATCTCTCACCCCCAAAACGCTTGACTTTCTATTGTTTTGAAGATAAAGAATCTATGCCAAGTTGTACATTAGTAGTAGCTGATAGATTTATTGGATGGCCGATTGAAAGTGCTTGTGATCTATTGCTACAGTAGAATATATAGAACTCCCATTTTCAGGGCTTGATAAAATAAAGTATCAAATTAGTACACGTTGAATGTGTCTGCTTTTAAATTACAGCTTTCCTCAATTAAATATTACCAGGGAGGGATGAGGTGTTAGCAGGAAAGACTAGTACACCAAGCTGGAGTAATGTTTAACCAAATGTTCTGCGGTTTAGCGAAGTGTAATTCTCCATCAAATTTTGATCCTCATTAATCCTTTGTTTAGTTGATAATATTGAATATACCTTCAAATTACTGAATTTACATATGAAAAATAACATAATGTTATTATACAAAGCCAATTAAGATAAAGTGTAGTCATTAAAAATCAAGGCTGACTCTAGCCCAGTCAGGATTTTCAGATACTTTCTGAATGGTATATTCCAAGTAAAAGGTCTGTAGTTCCTCTGACTTGTGTATTTCACTGGGAACATTCGCTAGTGAACTGAAAATCTGATATAAAAACTGCTGTTAACGTTTGTTAATTAATTTTATTACCTGGCTTTTTTACTGTGAAAGCCTTAAATCTGTTTCAAAGGCTTGAGGAGTGGAAGCTAGGTATGTGGAATTACTTGATAAATCTACTGTACATGAACAAATCAGTCTTATGCTTATTTCAGTAATGTGTACGTAAAATCACAATTTGTAACTGACTGAAAATACCAAAATATTATTTTGTTTAGGTTTTGAAAGTAGTTGCAGTAATGGAGTAATACCAAACAAAGCGCATCAGTCTTACTGCCATATTAAACACCAATCCACAAGTTTGAATGTACCTGAACTCAACAATATAAATGTATCAAGATCACAGCAAGTGAACAGCTACACCAGGTGAGTAATCTCCCAAACAGATGTCTGATCCACCGTGATGCTAGTTTTTGTCATAAACGTCTTTATTTTGCACTGCAGAGAGCGCAATTTTTATATGGATTTTTAGGACCCAGGCACAGCATGTGGTTTTTGAAGTCACTGATAGTTCATAAAATGGGATGGGGTGAGGCGGTTGGAATTATTTTCTCATATTTTTCATTAACTGTATTGTACTGAGTCTTGAAGGTGAAAGTATAATAGTACACATATACTGTTCTGTTAAATTATTTGTGACATTTAGAGACATCAGATTTTATTCTCATACCAGCTTCTTCAGGTTGTCAAACTTCTCCCTTCATCTTCTGGTCTGGTGCTTAGTCAAAATCATTTCTGAGGACTTCAGTGACAAACATATTCACTGCTTTTTATTTTATGCAGATAAGATTGAGTGAACTGTGGATTCTCATGTATGTATGTAACCACAATGGTTTGCTGTAAGCACTAGATGTGTGCAATCCTTTGCTTTTAATGGGTTTGCGTATGTCAGAGGTGGTAATTCTAAAATGATAGATAGCATAGGTATAACTGAGCCGAATTTGGCCTGTAGAATGTTTGTTGCTGGTGCTGGGTGAGATGGACAGAACCAGACTTGAGTGCAGGAAGAGTTAACAGACCTAGCAGGTGGAGGGGAAGTGTTTACTTTTAAAACTGTCTGTGATAAACCATTATGACAACAAATATGGAAATACTACTTCGAGTGCTTGCATATGTCCATTTCACATTAGGTGTGTGCTTGTCTTGTGTATAGTTGCCAGAAATTTTTCCCTTCAGGGGTACCTGTCAGGTCAGCTCTAGCGCCCTCTGGTGCTGCGCACTTATGGTGCAGTATAAGGGGTCTGGCCAACCCTGCACCCTCTCAATTCCTTCTTAACGCCCGTGACGGTCACTGGAACTGCTCCTCTTCTTTGGCAAGCTACATTCAGTGGTTCTCGTTTGTCACTCCAGCCTTCCTTTTTTCTTATTCCCAGTAGTTATTTCTCAGTTTGGACTTTAGTTAATAGTTGTAAATAGTTAGTTGAACTCAATGCATTAGCATTGCTTCCTCTGCTCCTGGAGCTGGGCATGCCTTGGTCTCTGAGCTTCAAGCCCTGTGGCATGGCCATGCCTTAGAGCAGCCCACACTCCAGTTGTTTAAAGTGGTTGAGTGAGACTCGTATCCGGGATCGCTGTCGGATCTGCCACCAGTTCAAGTTGGTATGAAGAAAGACTGGGAGGCCAGGTTAAAATACATCCTGATGGAGGCAGCACTCAGACCCTCCTTGGAGTTGAGCCGGACCGACTCAGCATCGAGAACCTCAGCATCGATACAGAGTGCTCTCTGCCTGCTGTAAGGGACTCTCAGCACCATTTCCCATCACTAGTGCCGAGAAAGAAAGGTAAGAAGCAGCTGGGTAACAGGGTGTTCCCCAGCTCTAAAAAAAGCAAAGCATGTGAGACTCCACTGCTCTTCCCCTGAGTCTGGCCATTCCTCTGTCCCCACTTGACAGACAGGACTGTCAACTGCGTCCAATTTGCAGGCTCGGAGTCCAGTTCAGGATCAGCCGTCAGCACCAGAGGGACAGCATGGTACCAGCAAGATAGTGGTGCCGTCCACTCTGGAGGCATTCATTGTGGCCAGAGACTTACTGGTGCTGTCAGTACTGCCATCACCAGCCATCCAAGAGTTGACATCCTCTGTACTGGCAAGTAGAAGGGAGCATGTTGACTTGAACTCCCGTTCAGTACTGGGGCCATCAATACTGTCTAGAGCAAGGATTGCAAATTCAAATCACCATAAAGGCCACGTGAGGACTAGTACATTGGCCCGAGAGTCGCATCACTGACACCTTTTTCATACAAAGATACAAAAGCCCATGCCTCTGCCCCCGGCCCTGCCCCACTCCACCCCTTCCATGAGGCCCCACCCCTTCCCTGCGCCCATTCCCGCTCCTCCCCCTCCCTCCTAAAAAGTCCTAAGCACTGCCAAACAGCTGTTTGGCAGTGGGAAGCGCTGGGAGGTAGGCAGAGGAGTGGGGAGGCGGCATGCTCAGAATAGTGGAGGCGGGGGAGCAGTGGGTGAGAGGAGCTATGGTGGAGTCGTGCATCCAGCCGAGAAATCCATACTCTTATTTTCACACCCTCCCCAAATCCTATATGATGGGGGATCCCAGTGTGGGGGTACCTCTGAGTGCATGGCCCAGTGGGCACTGGCCTATGGAAATGCAGTGGCCATTCTGGAACTTGTGGGGCTCCCCCCACCGCGGTGACAGGCCCCCCCTCTTGATGCTCTTACTCAATGGTGTCTGAGAGAAGGGCTCCTCCATCTCACTGAGCGGCACCCAACACAGACTCCGGCACCAACATTCAGGACCTGCACCTGCGAGATCCATGTGGCGCAGAGGAAGAAGCGGAGGAACCCATGCTGGTGCAGGCCGCCGCCTCCTCCCCAAATGAGATGGTGTCAGGGCCAAGCATGTCAACTCTCCCTCCCCCTCCACCCTGGGTTGCTTCGAACCTAGGACTGGAAGTGGAGGTAGTAAGAGTTCTCCCACAGCCTAGTAGACATCTTGGCCATGGTGGCCCTGTCAAAGTTGGCGCTTCCTCTCAGTGAGGCCATTATGGGTCCAATTAAAACCCTTTGGTAAACCCCATCCTCTCTGGTCCCCCACTTTGAAGAGGGCAGAAAAGAAGTACTTTGCCCCTGCCCAAGGTTATGACTACTTGTAACCTCCCCCCAGGGTCCCTGGTGGTGTTGGCAGCCAACAAAAGGGACAGGCAGGGACTGTAAGGAGCAACCCCCAAGGCAAAACACCCCCCCCAAAGAAAAAAACAAAAAAAACCAACCCCAAACAAAACCTAGACCTTTCCTGTAGAAAAGCTTATTCTACTAGCGGTTTACGGCTTCGCATCTCCAACCATCAGGCGTTGCTAGAGAAATGCAACTTTAATGTCTGGGACTCAGTATCAAAATTTAAGGACTTGCTCCCTCAAGAATCTAGGCAGGAGTTCTCTGCTCTGATGGAAGAAGGGAAGACAATAGCCAGGGCTTCCTTCCAAGCTTCCCTGGATGCAGCAGCCAGATCTATGGCCTCTGTAACAGCTGTGTGAAAGTGCTCTTGGCTACAGTCCTCTGGCCTACCTGTGGAGGTCCAGCAATCCCTTCAGGGTCTTCTGTTTGAATGGTCCTCACTCTTCTCAGAGCTAACAGATGTGAAGCTCCATGTCCGGAAGGACTCCAGAGCGACCCTGAAGTCCCTGAGTCTCTCTGCCATGGTGCCTTTCGAGGAAATATTTCAGGCCTTAACAGCTCACCCATTTCTCAGCTCTACCACTCTGTCAGGATCTGCACAAGAAGCAAAGTAGAGGCATTTTAGACCTGTGCTGCCTCAACAGCTGTCTCAAAAAGCTAAAAGTTCCGCATGGTCTCCCTGGCCTCCATCGTTCCCTCCCTGGATCTCAGGGACTGGTACACCATCCTCCATTTGACAGACGGCTATTTTCATTGCTTGATTTTCTGAGGGCACAGAAGTTTTCTCAGATTTGTTGTGAATCAGACCCATGACCAGTTCGCTGTTCTCCCATTTGGCCTGTTGGCAGCCACACAGGTCTTCGTGAAATGCATGGCAGTAGTTGCTGCCTTTGTAAGAAAGCGAGGGGTGCAAATTTACCTGTACCTCGATGACTGGCTGATCAAAGGCCAGTCCAAGGCGCAGGGGAAGAACAATATCCACCTCATTCAGGCAACCTTTCAAACACTGGGTCTATTGATAAAGTATCAGACGTCAAACCTCATCTCGGTACAGAGAATAGAGTTCATCGGAGCGGTGCTCGATTCTACCCAAGCCAGGGCCTTCCTCCCAGAAGCCCACTTCCTGATGATGGCGTCACTGATATTGCGCTCCAAGGCCCACCCTGAGGCAGAAATGTGTGACTGACTTTTAGGTTACATGGCCTCGTGCACGTATGTAGTTCAGCATGCAAGACTGAGCCTCAGACCCCTTCAAGCTCGGCTGGCCTTGATGTACTTGCCAAACTGCCATCATTTGGACTTGGTGCTCTCAGTGCCCACTCTAGTCTTTGCCTCCCTCAACTGCTAGAGGGATCCTTGGTTGGTGGGCTCAGGCATTCCCTTTGCCAGGCCCCAGCCCTCGATATCTCTGTCTACAGATGCTTCAGAGTTAGGCTGGGGGTCTCATTTAGGGGACCTCCGGACTCAAGGTCTGTGGTCCTTGGAAGAGCTCTCTATACATATACATGTCAGAGAGCCCAGAGTGGCCTGTCTAGCATGTCAGATGTTCTTTCCCACATTGCAAACGAGGACATGAGGGTACTTACGGACAACACAGCAGCCGCGTTCTACATCAGCAGACAGGCAGGGGCTCACTCTTTCCCCTGTCAGGAGACTATTCACTTGTTTTGCATAAAGCACTTGCTCCACTGCAAAGGTTTTCAACTTCCAGGAACACAGAACGAGCTGGCAGATTACCTCAGCGAGTCTTTCTTCACTCACCATGAGTGCTCCCTCTGTCCACACATAGCAAAGGTAATTTTACAGCGGTGGAGGACTCCCCTTGTAAATCTGTTCGCAACCAGGCAGAACAGAAAATGTCATCAGTTTTGTTCTCTGTGCGGCCACAGCCCAGGCTCACTCATGGATGCCTTCTTACTCCCTTGGTCAAAGCACCTGTTCTATGCCTTTCCCCCCTGTGCACAAAGTCCTGCTGAAGGCCAAGTGGGACACAGCGAGGGTTATTCTTACAGCCCCAGCCTGACCACATCAACACTAGTTCGGTACACTGTTAGACCCATCAGTAGCGACTCTGATGCCGCTCCCTCCCTTCCCAGATCTGATGTCTCCGGGCTATGGTTGAATGCTCCACCCAAATCTCTGTGCCCTCCACCTAACAATATGGAAGCTCCAGGGTTAAACCAATCAGAGTGACATACCTTGCCAAGTGGAAGTGTTTTTTCCATTTGGTCATCACAACAAGGCCTCTCGCCTGCTCAGTTGTCTCTTCAGATGGTGCTGGAGTATCTGCTAGACCAGTGGTTCTCAAAGCCAGTCTGCCGCTTGTTCAGGGAAACCCCCTGGCGGGCCGGACCGGTTTGTTTACCTGCTGTGTCCGCAGGTTCGGCCGATCGCAGCTCTCACTGGCCGTGGTTCGCTGCTCCAGGCCAATGGGGGCTGCGGGACAGGTGGCCAGCACATCCCTTGGCCCGCGCCACTTCCCACAGCCCCCATTGGCCTGGAGCAGTGAACCGTGGCCAGTGGGAGCCGCGATTGGCTGAACCGGACATGGCAGGTAAACAAACCGGTCCAGCCCGCCAGGGGATTTCACTGAACAAGTGGCGGACCAGCTTTGAGAACTACTGTGCTAGACCTTGGTGTTTCAGATAAGCAATTTCATCGATTAAATTATATCTCTCAGCGATTTCTGCATTCCACCCTCTGGTGCATGTGCAATTGGTTTTCTCAAACAATGGCCATTCGTTTCTTCAAGGGCTTAGAAAGGCTATGGATGCAGATTCGGGAGCCCATTCCCCTTTGGGACTTAAATTGGTCTTGTCGAAGTTCACGGGCCCTCCCTTCAAGCCCCTGGCGTCATGCTCCCCACCTGGAAGGTGACTTTTCTGGTAGCAATTATCTTGGCCATGAGGGTCTGAGAGATCAGAGCCCTTTCATCAGAACCCCTGTACAAGGTTGTCTTTAAGGACAAGGTATAGTTCTGCCCTCACCCTGGGTTTTTTATGAAGGTAGTTTTGCAGTTTCACAGTAATCAGGCTATTTTCCTGACTGTTTTTTTCCCCGAAACCACACGCCAATAAGGAGGAGCAGCGCCTCCACACATACGATGTTAGGTGTGCCCTAGCATTCTGTATAGAAAGGACAATACCATTCTGTAGATCTACGCAGCTCTTTGTGGCAAGAGCAGGTAGAATGGAAGGCCTTCCCATTTTGGCTCATGGAATTTCATACTCGATCTCGTGCATTCGCTTGTGCTACGAGCAAGTGGGTGTCCCTCCACCAAACATTCTGACTGCCCATTCCACGAGGGCACAATATTCCTCAGCGGCATTCCTGGCCGAGGTGCCAGTCCAGGACATTTACAGAGCAGCAACCTGGTTGTTGGTGTATACCTTTTCTTCCCACTACACCATCAACCAGCAAGCTAGGGATGACGCTGGTTTTGGTCGAGCTGCATTGCGATCTGCACGTCCATGAACTCTGAGCCCACCTCCTATGGTACTACTTGGGGGTCACCTAATGTGGAATGGACACGTGCAAGCGCGCAAAGAAAAAAGTTACTAATCTTTCTGTAACAGTTGTTGTTCAAGATGTGTTGCACGTGTCTGTTCCACGACCCACCCTCCTACTCCTCTGTCGGAGTTGGCCAGCAAGAAGGAACTGAGAGGATGCGGGGTTGGCCGGACCCCTTATTCTGCACCATAAGCCCGCAGCACCAGAGGGCACAAGAGCTGACCAGACGGGAACCGCTGAAGGAAAACATTTCTGGTGACTGTGCATGGGGCGTGCATACACCTAATGTGGAATGGACATGTGCAGCACATCTCAAAGAACAAATGTTCCAGAAAAAACAGTTACTAACCTTTCTGTAACAAGCTGTATCTCTCAATGCTGGTATTCCAATCCTGGAAGTTGTCCCACCAAGTCTCTCTAATGCCAATTAAGTCATAATTTTCTTCATATACCATGACTTCCACTTCATCCTGTTGTGCCGCATGCTCCTTGCATTTGTGTACAGTCATTGGAGATACTTTGCAGACTGCCCTGTTGCTTTTCTTCTTGCCTTTTTAATGCAATTGTGGTTTCTAGTCCCTTCTCAAGAAATCAGAAAATTAGCGTAAACAGATGAGGTTCCAAAAACACTTCTTTGTTTCAAGGAAGTGTTTTGTTGTAGCAGTTGTCTCTGCCAAAGGTCTTCATGAACTTCAACCCACCTTTTTGAAGCTTTTCGTAAGATGCACTACAGCCCAGCATTTACAAGGGGACTTTTTCTCCTGATGTTAAAAAGGAGCTGAATATTCCTTAGTAGTGAAATTAGTTGTAAACTGGATTTCTTTTAGCCTTAAAAGCAATGTCGGCGAGGAAGTGCATCTTTAACCAGTGCTTTTCATAACTGATAATAGAATGAGCTGGAGTATACGGTTACTATGGCCCATAATTTTTAAAGGTATTTAGGTATTAATTGTCAGTGTCTAAGTGCCTAAATTCCTTTTGAAAATGAGATTTAGGCTTCTATGTCATTTAAATGTTGCAACACCTAAATACATTTAAAAACATGGGTCTGTCTGAGGCTCCAGCCCTTGAAGGCACTCTCTTCAACGAGAGCACATGCAGCTTCCAAAGAGTTCTTTTGCCCAGTGCCATGAACAGAGATCTGTCATGCAGTCTTGTGCTCCATGTGTGTTTTCTGAACACAATTCTTTTGTTTCTTGTGCATGCTTTGGCTGACTGGGTTTTGGTTCTTTCCCCAATCCTGTTCCTCTGCCCTCCATCTTGTTCCTGATGTTGCTTTCCAGTCTGAGTGAATAATCTATGGACTGAAACTTGCTGAAAGAACTGCATTGTTTTGCCTAAAGCTAGTGTTCTCCAAATAGCTTCATGCTTGCTTGCCCTTTCGTGTAAAAAAATAAGAGAACTGGAATAGCAGATTTTCTCAGCAGTTGAAGTATACTTCCTACCGCTTGTGACCAAGCTCAAAACCCACATTGGAATTTCTGTGTATAATTATCAGGGATCCTAGAAATCAGTTTGCCACGGAAAAATGATGAATTTGCGTTTTTACAGAGAATCTTTCGTTTTTACATTTTTGTGAAAACTATAAACCGTACAGTAGAATCCCGTTTACCCAAGCCTTTATTATCCAGCTCTCCGTATTAACCAAACTGGGGCTGAAGTGCGCTGGTTTCACCAGAGACCCGTCACCCAGAGCTGAAGCTCTCTGGATTATCCAATTTTTTATTCTGATCGGGCCCCGATCCCAATTAGATTGGATAAATAGGGTTCCTCTGTATCAGTAAAACACATTGAATTTGTGTAATATTATGGCTAGAGAAACTAAAGTTCAGCCTTTAATCTTAATCACGAAAAAATGTGAATTTTTTTCAGATCTTTTATCAAGAAAAACTAGGATCTCTGATAATTATATCTAAATTAGCTATATGTATTAACATGTATTTTAACATATTTCAACAAAATAGTAAAATTAACTTTTCACATCTCTTAGCTCCAGAGATCTGTACTACCTTATGCTGAGTGTTAATGTATTTCACATTGGCTGTTGGGCTGGGGCAATCCAAAATCCCTGATGCCTGTGTAGTGATTTTCTGTGAATAAATCTATGGTTTATTATTACTGATCCAATGTGATATTATTAAAAAGGTGATATTTTGACTAGGGGAGACCGGGAATTGTTAAGGTGAAATTGTAAAGGTGAAATTGTAAAGTGGAGAAGCAAACAAAAGTATTTTTGAAGTTAGTAATATGTTTTTCCCCCCCTTTCTCAGCAGTGATGTAGACATGGAAACAGATCACTACTCCAATGGAGTTGCAGAGACTTCATCCAATGGCTTCCTAAATGGTAGTTCTAAACATGATCACGAAATGGAAGAATGTGACACAGAAATGGGTCTGCAGTGATATTTTACATTTTTAATAAAAAGTGATGGCAACAAGGTTATGTTTTTACTTGCAATGCTTCCCAAATTGAAAATTAGTGACATAACTGAAATCTTAACTTTCCATTTTGCTAGTATTGTACTATATGTAAATCTCATAACTATCTGGCATGATGTTAATCTGACAACAAGCAGGGGAGGGGAATGTTGAATAGATATTTTAAGCCGGCACATAACTTCAGTTGGAAACCATCGTGCTTTTTGTTTAGATCATTGATGTTAGCAGTTAATTTTTCCCTGAAAACTCAACATTCATTGATAGCAATACAACTAATATCTGTTATTGGACCAACTTTTGTTGGTGAGAGACAAGCTTTCAAAGAGCTCTTCTTCAGGTCTGGGAAACTACAAGATCTGAACAGATTGTTTAGCATAAGTAGTTAACGCATATTTCAAGGGGCCGGTCAAGATGAGGTGGCCTGTTTAACACCTCTCCAGTGGTAGGGAGGAAAGGAAGTAGAGGGCAGGAGGCGGGGGGGGAGGGAGAGGTTGTTTAGTGGGTTACAGATTGTTGTAATAAGCCATGCATCTAGTGACTCTGTTCAGTCCATGATTTTTAGTGTCTAGCTCCCAGACTTGTCTTTGAAAGTGTTGTCCAGGTTTCCTTGGAGGATGAGGACTGAGAGAGTGATTGTTTTAAGTGTTCACCCACCGGTGATATGGTTGGTGTCTGTCTTTTATAATTTTGCTTGTGTGAGTTCATTCAAGAGTGTAGTGATTGTCTGTCAGGTTTCACCCACATAGTTGTTACTGAGGCATTTAGTGCACTGGATGAGGTACACCACATGTTTTGATAAGCCTGTGTAGAGAGACCCATGGGTACAGAAAAGTGTGCTGATAATTGTAGCAGTGGGGATATGTCTGCAGGTTTTGCATTTGTTCTGGTGCTTCTTTGAGTTGGTGTGTCCTGGTGTGTGGGCAGCTTGCATCTGATGAGGTGAGGTTGGGGGTGGTGGTGGTTTGAAGACCAGAAGAGGGGGTTTAGGAAAGATTTCTTTGAGGATGGGGTTCCAAAATGGCCAATACCAAGGAACCCAAGGTATTGGGGAGATGTTTTGGGACAATATTCTTTTCCCTGTGGACAGAGAAAGGAAGGGTTGATAAGAGATTGAAATGGTTCTGCTTCCCACCAAACAGAAATTTAATATTTTCCCCATTTGACTTAGCTACATTTTAAGGTAGGACTATATACTCTTTGTAAAAATGGCTGTCTGTCTTACTCATCAGACCTGTTCTGTGTTCATTCATACCTGTTGACTTTAGTGACAGATAAGTTTAACAGCCTCTTTTAGAGCCAGCACAGCTAAGAGGAAGTTATCTAAATTTCAGTTATAGGGCCTATCCGATGTACCTGTGAAACCATGCTGAAGGCATTGAGGGTTACACAGGTGTAAATAGGCCATAATTTGGCCTCACTAAATCTTTCATAATGGTCATGTGTGAGAGAGAGAGAATCCAGCTTGACAATCAATCCCTGTATTTGCAGGACTGCATGTTGGAAAAAACAGTTTTTTATTTAAAGTGAGACAAATGTATGGATCTTTTTGTAGACTTTCAGAGTACAACAGTTCTTAAAAAGATCTGTGAAACTGCTCCAGTCTCAGAGCATACACTAATGCTGTTCTGCAGCTTCCCTAATAAACTAACATTAGGTCATTGTTTCAGCACAGTACTTCTGTTCCCAGCACTCAACAAGAGTCCTCTGAATTCCCCGCGTCTTACCCTGTGTATTACATTGCTGAAACTGAATAACAAGATCTGGTTTGTGTTCGAAAAACCACTTCTTTACTCTCTTGCAGCCTTTTCCACAGAGGCTTTCTGTGATAGACATGAAACAGCTGCACAGGGCACAGAGTTGCTTTTTTTTTTTAATTTAGTTGTTTACAGCCTCTGGAAAATGAAGTCCTAGACTGGGCTCCAGCTAGCAACACACATCGCTGCTTCAAGACTCGTGGGTGTTTCACTTCTGTAAAAGACATGTGGCTTCTTGGACTACCCAGAATACTTTACACCCCACAGTTTGAGACCTATTTTATGATATTTCACTTTTTTGAACTCTTTCCAGTTTCTCTAGTGTTATGTACACGTGTGTGTGTGTGAGATTGTAGTAACCAGAGATCTGTTTTGGAGGTGACAGTTCACTTATCTAAGATAATTATGGTAAAAATTACTCTTATAATTTGCTGGATGCTATTAAAAGCTAGACCTTATTATCACAAGCAAGTTACGTACAGACTAGACTATTTTTAAAGAGATAGGGAGGATGTCTTTGTGGCTAAAGCACAAGTCCGAGTTGGAGATCTTAATGCTGTTCCATAGCTGCCTGTGTAATCTTGATAGGTCAGCTAACTTCTCCCTACTGTAGGTTCTTTATCTGTAAAAATAGGGATAACTCTCATCTCATAGCATGTTGAAATTGATTAATGTTCATAAAGTGCTTTGAAATCCCTTGGTGGAAAGTATTAGAAGTGGGAAGTACAGTCACCTGTAATTGTTCCAATTTGTAATGCTCAAATAAGATGTAAAAAAAACCTCCAGTTTTTAGCCAGTACCCTTTTGTGATCTGAGATTTCAGATTAGTTGAGAGTTACGCCTGCTGTGCTATTTTTAGCTTTTTCCCCAAGGGTCCTGTAGATTCCTAATAACTATGAAGTGACAGTGGACTTGCAGACATAAAGTATGTTTCTGGGATTAGCTCTGTAGCAATGTCTGATCTGTTAACCTCGTTTTGACAGTTCAGAATTTGTAATGCCGGGTGCTAATGTGAACAGGCAACTAGAATTGTTTTTTCTCCCCTAGTAGACAATAGGCTCATTAGGCTTGGTCTGTGCACAGTGTTGCACCAGTTTAACTAAAAGTGCCTTTAAACCAGTACAAAATCCTGTTGGATATTCTTGATTTTTGAACCTGCCTTATAGCAGTTCAGCTTGTCATTAAATTTACTCCAATGCAAGATGCATGAGGTTTTTGGCCATTTTAATTAAATCTGTTAAACTAATGCAATTTCTGTAGGTAGAGGCTTCAGTAATTACTTAAAGGTCTCCACAGCTGTGCGCTGTACACCAGGCACATTGTGCCAAGAATCCTGGTCCTGAATTACTTTCTTTCTGAGATCTCACACATCTGCTCCTGATTACATGAATTAATCAGTTGGCAGAAACTTATTAATAGCGTACATTTGTACTGCCATATTGTATTAGTGATGCTGATTTGTCATTCTTGCAGAAGTTGACTCAAGTCAGTTAAGACGTCAGCTCTGTGGAGGTAGCCAGGCGGCCATTGAAAGAATGATCCATTTTGGAAGAGAATTGCAGGCAATGAGTGAACAGCTAAGGAGAGAATGTGGCAAAAACACAACAAATAAGAAAATGCTAAAGGTATGGCTATATTTTACGTTAGTAATTTTGGTGACTGCACTTCCAAGTGGAATTTTGCAATATCTGCTGCCTTAACCAAAGCTAGTTTTTTGCCTTTTTTTTTCATGAAAATGAGAAGAGCTATTGCAATATTTTTCTATTCTGAGGAGCATGGCTTCCCATCTTGTGTACAGCAGTTTTATAGTCTGAACATATAAGGTGAACATTACTCTGGCAATAAGAGAAGTAACCACTGTTAAAAATTCTTTTTTTAAAATTCCTAGATTTAAAAATACAAGGCACACAGTCTCCTCCTCACATACAACAAATCATATAGTCGCCTCCCAATAAATCTAGAATGTGGACTACGTAGGTGCCATTTCGAGTTCCGGTCAGATAAACATTGGACCCAGTCAAGCAGCAGAACATGGGGTGCTATATCAAGGGAGAATACATATGCCTGAAATGTGATGTAATGGTTGCTCTCTCTGGGTGGGTGGGAAGTGCAGAGAAAATTTTTGTCAGTTATTTTCCTTATAATTTCTCCAGCTGCTTTTTATAGTTATGCAAGACTGTGGTGGAAAGTAATTCCCATACAAAAACCATATTGAGTTTTGCTAGCTGAAACAAGAACTCTATTATACTGTTTTTAAATCTCTTTTGCTCTCCTTGTCACCAAATACTTTTAATCTAAGTCACCTTTTCACACGTTGAAAATAACTTTTTTAGGTTTTTCTAATATTATGAAGTTGCAGGTTGCTGGGCTAAATGGCATGAGCTCAGTTTTCTTAACTCTAGTATTGGGCACATGCCTTAATCATACAGTAGCCCTGTATGCTGATTTATTAACAAAGTGCATTTGCAGCCTCTTGTGTGGCAGACAGCTAAATTTTAGTTCTAGATTAGAAGGAGGAAAATAGCTTTTATGTCTGTACTAACCTGATATAGCTGTGTAAGTTTTAGATAGAAAACAAAACTGAACACTAATTTTCCCACAGGATGCATTCAGTTTACTTGCATATTCGGATCCTTGGAGCAGTCCAGTTGGAAACCAGCTTGATCCAATACAGAGAGAACCGGTGTGCTCTGTTCTTAATAGTGCAATACTAGGTAATTCTTTATGCTTTTTGCTTCATGGCATGTTTATTCAGGTAAGTGGTGCTGTAAGCACAAATGACATTGCATTCCCTAGACTCTTGCAAAGGGCTGTGTATTCTGCAATATGTATAGTTGAATAACCACTGTACCTGTATTAATGGGAGTACCTGAAAAACTGATAAAAAATCCATAAACCAGAGTTTTGAGAGACTTGAGTGTCCATGGCACAATGGACAATCAAAAAACCCCCCAACACTGAACAGATTATATCAAATTAGTGACTTACTGACAGTGCACTGCAGAAGAGAAACACCAGAATAAAATTCTGTGATGTTGCTTTTGCAGTAATTTATCATAAAACCCTGGTATTGGGGGTCAAAGTCCTCACTCACGGTATAAGTGCCACAACTATATTGCTTTGCTTCTCTCGGAGCCAAGAGAGAGTACCAGAGTACATCCGCCTTTCACCATTAAAGTCAGCAGTTTTTCAAATGACTACAGTAGTCGTTGATTGCGATGCAGTTATTTCATGTATAGGTAACGCCGCAGTATGAGAAACCGTTCTGTGATAACTTGGTAAATAATGACTTACAGGCAACTACAGTTCATCATACAGCAAGACTTATCTTTTGAGAAATATCAAAAACCTCATGCACAAAGGAAATTCAACAGGTTAACGATTTCAAACCATTAGTAATGTTATGAACTGTGCATGTTGTAATATACATACAAACCTGCCTAAATTACAGATTCAGAGTTTGTTACTGTATAGTTGAAAGGCTTACAACGTGTGAAACTGGGTCGATCTTTGGTGTTCCAGTATGCCAGCTCCATTTCTAGTACTGTGTCCTAGAAAGTGATTTGCCTTCTAAATTTTTAAAGATCTATTACACATCTGCATTGTTGAATCTTTTCAGAGACCCACAATCTGCCAAAGCAGCCACCGCTCGCCCTAGCAATGGGACAGGCTTCACAGTGTCTAGGATTGATGGCGCGTTCGGGAATTGGATCATGTGCATTTGCCACAGTGGAAGACTATCTACACTAGCTATGCATTTGAAGATTTCAAGTATGTATTGTGGCATATTCAACATGGAGGTATATCAGCTCTGCTGACTGGAATTTGGATCTTTTAATTATGTACTAAGGACAGGTCTGTCGCTTTATGTTGCTTCCTAGTTTACAGCATGATGCAAATGATTTTCTAACTTAGTGTTAGGAGAAATTTTCCATCTTTAACCTCTTAGACAACTAAGAGTTAAAAGTATCACTGATGTCAGACATCCAAATTGACCATTACAAATTCTTTAAATGATTGTTCAAAACAAACCAAAAATCCTACCACCTTGAGGTGGGGCAGAAGAATAGAAAATGTTGTGGATGTGTTAGCATGTGGGTGATGTAAAGTTCAAGCAGGATGACTTACCAACCTCCACCCTCATTATTATTACATAGTTCAATCAGTGTAACTTGCAAAATGCATAAACACCTGACAGTTTGGATATATAGTGTTGATGGGAAGAAATATTTTTAATGTGTACTGTAAAACTTGAAATACTCAGGAGCTGAGTGAATATGTTTGTTGCTACTTACAATCCCTACCTGTTGATCTTAGTAGTTTGTTTTAACATGGTCTTTTCAACTTTCTTTGTTTAACTACAGACAACTTCTGTTATAGACTCACCAGTTTAACTGTTGTATAATAACAGTATTACATGTCACAGTGTGGTTACGACCTCTATTTATATAAAAACCAAATATTAGTCAATTTACAGTCTTAATTTAATCTTTGTACACCTTGCATTTTTAAAAGTGCTTAAATGAGTACTATTGCAATAAAATGTAGTGATATCATAATTAACCAGCCATTAAAAACTTATTCTACAGATATTAATAGCTTTGGATTTGTATGCTACACTGATTCTACTTTGTGTTCCAGCTTTTGAAACTAATGTGAATTGAGCACTTCAATTATGTACAGGGCAAAAGCAGCAAATGGTTGTAGAAAGTTAAAATAGCTTAAAACTGCTTTCTCATGAGCAAAATACTACCTGCTTCAAGATGTGTTTAGTGCTTGGGGAAGAGTCCAGCTTTCCCAGTCTTTGGCTAGTGGACTGAAGTTTCAACTGAATGCACCAACAATTTGTGAAGTGCTATGAGGGAGCCACCAAGCAAATGCTTTCAACCTCCTGCTCATCTTAAAATAAGCTTTAATTTAATCAAACCCAAAAGCACTGACACTGAATTTCAGAAAAGGGAATTCAGACTCTGGATTTTATTTTCTGCAGTACTTATATTAGTCAGCAAGAAAGCTACTGTGTCTCAGAAGGCACACATCAAAAAGCAAGAAGTGTGATTAAAGGGCAAGGTCCAGCCCCCTGTTGCAACAGAAACAAACTACTGCAGGTAAGGTAGATTACTCAAAGGGAATTTGAAGAGTGAATACTCAACTTGAAAGCAGCTCCACAAGAAGCCTCTAAGGCAATGCAGTGAGTCAACTGAAGACCAATACCACTGACATCATCCTAGGGGCCACTGAGCACTCTGTTACCTGAAAATAGTCGGCAAGTTGACAATCCCATTGCAGAACAATAAATTTCTGAAGGCAGGAACTGGTAGGGCTGCTAATTATGCAGTCTTATTAAAGTCAGGTACTATACCAGCAAATGGGAGGCAGCTAATTCAACCAAATTTACACCTAGAATATATCATAGGAACCCATTAGGTGTAGCTTCTGTTTACACAATTCTAGTAAACTACCTACATAATTTTGAGGCTATTAGATAAGGCAGGAATATTGCCATGGATTAGCAACTTCCTGAGGGGGAGAAAAGATCAACTTTCAAGGTTAAAGTACCAGGGCATATAGTTTGCTCCTAACCCTGGTGGTGGAGGAATATTGGATTTGTGAAAAGTTGAGGGTTGAGAATCTAGCCTTTTTTTCCTATAGAAGTGCTCTGTATCAGAAAGTAAACATTAAACTTGAGCTCACAACTGTGTTGCTGCTGTTTTATAAAGATGGGCTTCATCACTTGATTACAGTACAGACAGCTTGCTTCAAATTCCCCATATGAAAATCCTGCAGATGACTGCTGGTTTTAAACTGACCTTTTCACCTTGTCTGTGCTCTTATGGCCTTTTGCTAGCCATAGTTCAGCTTAAATGACATGAATTGAGAAATAGGGGAAATCTGTGGTGGGTACTGTACAGAAGCAATTCTTGCCTTGTAATGTGCTTTTTGTATTATCTCAATCAAAAGTCCAGGTGGGTAATGTGCAGTAATGACAAACTGCCTGACCTTATGAAGCTGAAGGTTCCTGAAGGCGGAACTCAAGCATTGTGCAGTGGTAGCATCAGAGCTGATTCAAATGCCCTACCCTGGGACCTCAGGTACCATTCCATTGATTGCAGCTTGGCTAGGGAAGACTCCCTTCAGAATAGCAGGTGCCCTTGGCAAGGGCACAAGTTGCTGATCACAAGAGCCTTCTAGATGGTGGGGAAGCAGAGCAAGGCTCTGCTTCCAGAAATCATCATCCAGCAGGTGAACACAACACTCTTACACAAGATATACTTAAAATAGGTTTTATTAATTATGGTATAATGTACAAGTTATTTTGATAACTTAGGTTGCAGAGAGTCAGCTGGATATTGATTTTAAAAAAAACCCTATCCATTAACTGATTTCTTGCAGATATCACAGCAGTGGTGGGTTTAAGAGATAAGGTGGCTCCTGGCCATATTTTAAAAGTTAATGCGTGAAACACAGGAGCTTTACAGACAGACCTCAAAGATAGACGCTAAGGAAATGCTGGCTTTATCTTAATTCTTTGGTTTTTTTTTCTTTATAGACATCCAGTGTTTTTTAAACTGCTTAGCTTTCTGTTTTTCCTCTGACCCTAAAAGCAAAGAAAATGTAGTATTAGGCTGCAGATTCTGGGGTATGTCCAGGGAGCTTTCATTTGGAAAGTTTTAATAGACTACATAGCACTGAGTGTGTGCTTCATCCAGTTTATTCTGCAATGCTATAAAAGGGGCTCCATGTTACAGCAAGAGGAGCAATTTGGTAGTATAGAAAACCATCTGCCTCAGCGTTTCACTTGACTCCACTGTGCCATTTCAAGAATGTCATAAAATCCTGGTGCAAAGAACAATAGGAGCAGAGATACTTTTGCCTTTTGTAACTTCTGAATAGTATTCTAAAAAAAGAGTTGACTTTCTTCCATTTTGAAGCCCACAGATGAGTACTGTATTTCACACACACAACACCTTCAACGTCTGTTGCTTTCTTTGACATTAGTGTGTACCGTTTTATACACATTAGCTAATCATCTTCTTCCCCCACAATACTAAATTCTACTAGTTTATTCCCCCTTTAAAGGGCTGAAAAATAATATTAAGACTTTCACACTTAATGCCCACCTACACCAAAAAAGACAAGTTGAGGGCCTCAACATCCCAACCCTGAGAACTCAATACCATGTTGATAAGCAAACTCCATCCTGTGATATACTGAACATTCACAAATCAAGAAAACATGCTTTGACCAGCAGTTTGAAAGGAATAGATTTTATATTCATTATTTTTAGGCTGTGTGTATGAACGCAAGCGCTAGCTTTACGTTAATACTGAAGCCATTTTGTTTAAGTGGCAGATTCTACCAAACACTCGTGTATATGTTTAAGCACCATTCTTAGAACTACAGTTATAAGCCTGTTTGCAGGTTCAGGGCTCTAGTTTTCAAAATGTTGACTTTTGCCTATAGTAAAACAATATCAGGTGCATTTAAATTGCTCCACCTACTGTTGTCTTAAACCTAATCATCATCATGTTGCATGGAGTTTAGCCTTCCCTTCAACAAAAGGCTCTTAATAACTACTGTAATATTGTGCCTTGCTTCAGATTTATAAATATTAAACTACACTGTTCCAGATTGTGTACTGTTAACCAAACCCCTTTGTGGCTAATTTTTGTCCTTGCTTTAGCTGACAATTTTATCATACTCAAGTATTTTTGCACATTTTAAATACAAACAAAGCATTTTGGGTTCACTACACTTACCCCAATATTTGTTCACAAACTGAACTGCAGCTTTTTTAAGTGGACTCTTCTTGTTCACAAAAGAAAAGAACTGGTTTGCTGAAATAAATGAAAGGAAAAGTTAGTCACAGAGGCAGATGATCAAAAAGATACAGAATTACACCTGGAAGAGTTACTTTACCAGTTGTTCGGTTGGTGCCTGGTCCATATAGATGACTCTGTACAAAGTCTTTGGCCATTTTTTGGTACTGGCTGGTTAGATCTTGATCTTTTAAGCACACGGCCATATAGTTTCCTTTGAATCTAGTTAAGTTAAAAAATAAAGTCACTTGTTTAAAACCCCCAAACAGTATATGTTCTGGCCAACATCTTGCTACAAAATATGCTTTTACTGGCTTCTAATTCCTAAGCCATGTTCCACTCATGTAATATTTTTCAACTTCATTAGAACAAAAATGTTTTGGTGAAATACAAAAGTATTTCTATATTATGGAGAACTCATACCAGCAAGTCTCATATACACATCTTTCCCCAGAGTTCGACAGCACCAAAAATGATGTCTCTGCATTTAAAGTTGTGGGAGCATAAAAGCATTCCTGCCAAAAGCCAGTGCCAACTATTCTCCAGACTCATGTCACCAGTTGGATGCTTAGACCATGTTTGAATAATTTTGATATTTTTTCTGTGGGATCCAAAGGCTTCATCCCACCACTTCCAGCAAGGGGACTTCACTGCCCATGAGGCATCATTTTAGTCCCTCACTACTGTTGCACAGCATGATAGCCAAGTCATATGCATAGGGCAGGAACCTTAACCCTTCTTTTCTATATTTGCAGATGAGATCTCCCTGCAGCACTCAGAATGACTAGGGGAATCCATGCACAAATGCAGACTTTCTGGGCATAGTTTTCCCTGTAGGCAGAGGAGGAATTATCGGTGTCCTGAAGCTCCTAGCAAAAGGGAGAAGAAAACTCACAGGATTGTTGAGAGACACTCAGCAATTTTTAGCAAGTTTATCTTTGCTGTCTATTACCAAAAGGCACACATTTCCCTCCACAGCATCAGCCAGAGGGCCTTTCTGGCTATTCCATAGCCTCTGCTGCTCCTGTCTGTTGGCAGAGCATGCTGCCTTTAAGCACAGACCAACTGCAACACATTCATATTGTAGTTTCATTGTAAAACCTACTTGGCCACATATTACTTCAAAAATAGCACAGGTGTGGGAGGTGCTAAAATGCATTCTTCTCAGGAGACCACTTGACTTATATCAAAAGGATGTCACAGGGAGGAATGATATGGGGTGCATGAAAGTGTTGGGATCCCAAAGCCCCCACATTAGTAAGACAAGAAAAAGCATTCCTCTCCTTATCATTGAAAAAGCATTGTACTGCAGGAAAGAGGTATCCCACATCTTTCACTCACACAGCATGGCCTGAGTCAAACTGACATGACTGAGGGGTAGAAGTTTGATCTCAAAATAGAGTGAGTTCAAGCCCTTTACGATTTTGACCACAGTAACACTTTAACTGAACTGGAGCTACTTATCATACCTAACAACCCGTTTGTTTCCTCTGTTGTCCTGTCCTGTGTTACGTTCTTCATTCTTATTTTCAGACTCATTTCGATTTTCACCTAAAATAGATGCAAGACAGTCAAACAATTTCTACACACTAATGTCAATCCCCAGATAGTAAGTGAAACTGATCATAGGTAGGCCTTTGGAAAAAACAATTCACAGGTCTTTGATTGAACCAAACATTTCCAGTAGCAGCAGCTCATATGGTAAGAGGTGCTGCTTTCAGTACTCTGCCTGAACGGCCTTGTTGAGGACAAAACAGGCTTTGGAGGACACACCTTTACATGTGATTTCAGAGCTTAATTACTACCTTCCTGAACAATACGGGGGTAGGGGGGTGCGAAGAGGAATCATTGCTGTGGCTGGGTCACAGGAAAGGATGAGAGGCAAGAATCAAAACATTAGCGGATCAGTATTTAGCACTTCAAGTTTTCCAACAGTGAAAGTGAGCAATAAAGCTGTAGAGATGAAACAGCCTGTAATGTTGCACAATGGCTGTGCATAGCCCAAGGAGTCCTAAAATACAGTCCAAGGTTGGCTTCACTCCCTGTATCTTAGAGAATTAAGCACCACTCATGAAGACTGATTTCTCAAGAAACCTAGAGTTCAACTCCATTATTGTTTCTAAAGCATTATGAAGATATAAAATTGGGGGTAATGTTTACATAGCTTACAGGAGGTTGTGAAATTATATTTGTAAAACAATTGAGATCTGCAGATGAAAGGGACTACAGCACTACACATTTATGTCTTTGTGAGTGCCCTGGATTTTGGTTTTGATGAGGGGAGAGGTTTCTCCTCTGTTTCTACAGTGCCATGAGAATACGGAACATACATGGCCCTGCTCCAAGAATCAAGGAAGATAACAAGTGCATTAGTAAAGGCTGTTTTATGGTTGTGGTCATTTCTGAGAATTACAAAGATGCAAATACAAATGAATGCCTTCCAGTGTTGGGTCACCCAGAAAAACCTGGTTGTCTTCCACCGATCCCTCTTCTTTATTTAGGCTGTCCAGCTCTCCAAGCTGTTCTGTCTATGCTAAAAGTTTCTTCAAACACTGAGTATTTTAAATCAAGCACTTGCACAGCAGGCCTCTCAAAACAGAGGACATGGAACTAGGGCCAACACTGATAACTCCAGAAGAAAGGAGAGTCAGAGAGGAAGTTAGAATTGCTAAGCTGCAGCAATCACTAATTGTTAAATTCAGGTTTCACTATCACAAGGGATTGCAGCGCCACAGAACAATCTTACTGCAGCTATTTCTAACACAGAATGGACCTCATATCTGGGACATCATAAAAAGAAATTAACATAAGTTTATATCTTACCTTGTTTGGTTGTGTCAGACAGGTTATTGTTGCTTAGGAGGGAATGAGAAAGTTTGTTTAGAAACGTTACTCTTCACATTTAGGAAAGAGCCCATCAATCTGTGGTTATTCACAGTTATGTATTTTAACTCCTTACAATATTTACAAAGTCCTAAATAGAATAAAGACTTTCAAATAATTATTTTTGTATATGATCTTGAGCCTTAAAGATTAGATGGGGATTGGAACAACCTAGGTAACCCTACTAGAACTTTGTCTTTAAGTTTCAGTACGCTGTTGAATGTTCAAAAATACCTTAAATAGTAAGCTTCAATAGCACATGTACAATCCTGTTAATGCCATAAACCATCCTCTTGCAACAACACAATTCATTATTAAAGACACACAGAGGGAGAAACAATCTAAGCAACGTGACGTTTTTACATAGCTAATTTTCTGATTGTAACCATATCTGGAAAGATATAATGTGAGTATAATTAGAAAAGCGAGTCTGAAGAAACCTCTAACTCTTAGATCCGCAGAGACAATATAGTTATAGGAGAGAGAAATGCATTCTGTTCTTGCCCACCCATCATCAAAGTTCCAACCACTGATTCTTTATTACTGCTGATCTTTTTTTGCAAGCCAGAAAATACAGCTAAGTCCTAATAAAATTAGGGCACTGTTTTGTGCATTAGGGCACTACTTATACTTACTTAATCTGTGGTCCTGAAGTTAACTCCTCTAGAACATTTTCAGGAAGTAATTTTCTTTTCTAAAGAAAATTAAGGAAATGCTTTAATGGCTACAACTCTTCATTTATGTGATGTTCCTTTTCAAGACAGTATTTGATGACAGCAAAGCTGTTCTACATATTTTTGAACTTGTCAAAATACCAATGTCAACAAATATTCAAAAATTTGGTTAACTTCAACTCTTGGTGAAAAATCACTTGTAAACTGGGGGGGGGCGCGGGGGAGGGAGGTGGGCTATTCTTACAAGCTCCACCAGCAAATTTAGTCCTGTCTACTCTACTACAAAGAGTACAAAAGAATAAGTAGATTATGCAGATGTTCAAAATACGTTCATGTGGGTCTCTGGGCTCGGCTACTGGTAAGTAGGTTTGAATAGACCCATGGGTTCTAATCAGTTCCTAGAGCTCCGGGGGCTTAGCTCCTTCTTGACTGAAGAAATAAATAAGTGGTGATAGATGGTAGCTACCCAGCCCACCCAGCTGTCAAGTTCAGACAGCCATAGATTTTATATATCTTGGTACAGTAGAGTCCACTTATTAGCAACCCCTCAGCTGCCAGCAAAAAGTTGCCATTATCTGGCAGTTGCCGATAAGGGAAGCAGTGCTAGAATGTGCTTTCCCTGACTGCCCTCTGCAAACCTGCCTGCAGGCAAGGCAGCAGTGGGGAGGGGTGCTGCTACCCAAATGGAGTGGGGGCACTGGAGGCCCACAGAGCTACACAATACCGTTTCCCCCTGCACCCTCCAGGGGTCAGTGCTCAGCGTGCTTGTTTTCCTTGGATTCAGGCCCCCAGGAGGGCAGAACCTGGAGAACGCAGGGAGAGGTACTGTGCAGCTTTGGCATCTGGGCTACAGCCCCCATCCCTGCTACTGCCCTCGCCACAGCCTCCCAGCCTGCAGGCCCTTATCGCCTGTGCACTCCCCTGTGCGTAGGCCGGTTTGCAGGGCTGCAGCAAGGAAAGGCAAGTCCCAGTGCTTCCTTGCCTTACTGTAGTCTCCCAAACCTGCCTGTGGTGGGCTCTCAGGGCTTCCTTCCCTGCTTGCAGCCAGGGCCTTGCTTTTCACGAAGTGGCATGTGGCTGCCAACAGCCAAATCCCATTCACACTACAGTGGATGGGGCGGGATTCGTTCCTGCAGAGTGGTGATATTAACCAGAATTGTTAATACCCTGGCCGCACTGAGTGGACTTTGCAGTAAAGGCTCCTCCACTCCCACACTGTCATGAGAGACACTGTCCTTGGGCAGGGGGCTCATCATCCAGGCTCATGGCAAACAAGGATGCCTCTTGGCCTGTAGGCTACATCTCTCTTGCAGCAGCCTGGCACCCTCAGTGAGCAGGGCCTGCGATCACAAAGGACAAGGCAAGGCAACCTGGCCTGGCCGAAGCAGGCCCTCTTTACCTTCTGCTCTTTGAAGAGCTCCTCTTGCCGCCGCCGCTTCTCCTTCAGCAGCTCCCTGTCCCTGTGGGGAGGAGAGAACATGCAGGTCAGCGCTGGTACAATGTTACAAAGTACTACCATCACAATTTGCTGCCTCTGCCTTTCTGCATCTTTGGGTCCGGAGGCAGCAAATTGCGACACATGCAGATATGCTTTCCACAATCTGCTCTCTCTACCTTTCCCCATCCTCTGGTGCAAGGGAAGCAAATTACGATTCACTGTTTTGATAGTTCCATCACTATTTGCTACCATTGTGAAATCTCCATTTTAAAATTTGGGCACAAATAAAACAAGATATTTTTCTAGTTTGGAGAAGCGTTCTACAGAGTTAAACCAAAGGCAAAACCCCAAATGAAGATGGTGTTATTTCTTTATTAGTCTCCTTCCATCGTAGTTAGGTAATACAGTTTTTATAGCAAACAAACATTTAATGTACACAAATTAGTTGAAGGCATAGTAAAATAGTATTTTA
The DNA here is from genome assembly GCF_965152235.1 of Eretmochelys imbricata. Lineage (NCBI taxonomy): Eukaryota > Metazoa > Chordata > Testudines > Cheloniidae > Eretmochelys > Eretmochelys imbricata. Next base: position 109,697,340 of record NC_135573.1, on the reverse strand, counting down.
AATACTAACCAATAAATTGTCAACAAAAGCTATTAGGCAGCAGATCTACTGTTGTTCCATATACAGAAACAAACACACACACAGTCACCGTTACACACAAATTTGTACTACTCTACTTTGGCACAAACATATGAGCCCATTACCCCCAATCTTATTTCAGGGAAAGATTCTCAGGCCTTTGCCTCACTGCTAAAATTGAAGTTGCTTGTCCTCACTGTGTTTTTAGCTTAGAACACCCACGCCTTAGTTACTCCACGTCAAACAAAATGGAAAAGGGCTGGATTCACAAAGGGACTTATGCACTGCATTTAGGGATGTAAAATGTTAACCGACCTTAACTGTTAATACCTGGCCAGCCACTCACACCCCAGCCCCCGGCTGCCCACACTGGGCCAGACCCCCACAAATATGGTCTAGATGAAATTACTATAAGGTGGGTGCACAAGTGGTTGAAAGAGTAGTCATAAATGGTTCACTATCAAACTGGGAGGACACATCTAGTGGGGTCCCACAGAAGTGAGTCGTCAGTTTGCAACTATTCAATATTTTCATTAATGAGAGGGGAGCATATGCTTACATAATTTGCAGATGACACCAAGCTGGGAAGGGTTGCAAGCATTTTGGAGGACAGAATTAGAATTCAAAATAACCTTGACAAATTGGAGAACTGGTCTGAATTCATAATGCAAGAAAGGTGTAAACACAACATATACTGTGTTTGTAAGTTAAATTTTCCTGCAAGCACATTAACAATAAAAAAAAAGATTCTATCACATATGGTTAGCAAACAGGTAGAAGCTGAAATCAAAGAGGAATCTTTACAGTTAAAGCAGCTAAAACATGGATCAATTGATTAATTATAATAGGATAAAAGTGCCACCACTTTATATGCATTGCTTTTAGAGGGGATCACTGTACAGCTAGGCCAACATCCTCTGTGTGCCCAGCAGAATCTCCCATGATGCTATTGGGCTTCATTCTCCTGCTCTTGAAAGATGTTCTGACCAGTGCAGAAAAGAAAGGAGGAGAGATCACCTTAAATCAGAGGTTCTCAAACTGTGGTCTGCGAACAAGCTCCATTCATGTGGTCCGCGGATAGTTCCCTCTAAGAGGTGCGCCTGGGTAGCCGCACACAAGAGAATGAAAGGGCAGCAGGGCTCCACTAATTAGGTGCCTGGACCCTGGAGAAGATGCACATATGAGGTGGTGGCAGGGAATAGGGAGTAGATGGGAGGGGGCACTGGCGTGAGAAAAGGGGGTGAGAGGATTTTGGGATGTGCAGGGCTGAGGCAGCCAGAGAAAGAAGCGACTTTCCCCAGCTCCAGGACTGCGGCTGCCAGAGAGAGACAGCCCTCCTTCCCATCCCCAGTTCGGGGGCTGCTGTGGCGGAGGAGAGAGGGCACATCCATTGCATTAGAAAAGTAAGACTACTAATATTAAAATAGCAGTTGTGCTTTTATTTGTAGAACAAAAAACCAATTATTTGGATAAAAAAGCTATATAAACCCCCCCACCCCCCAAGTGCTTTACAATAGTTAGCAAATTTTTGGAAAGATCATTAAGTGGTCCGCTGAGACCCTCAGCCATTTTCAAGTGGTCCACGAAAAAAAGAGGTTTGAGAACCACTGCCTTAAAATTTTAACCTTAAACCATTTATTGAAATTTTTTTCAGGCCAAAATTGATACCTGTGAAACGTTGCGAAGGCTTCCCTACACAGGGCAAGTCAGAAAGTTGAGTGCTTCCCTACTTCACTCCTCTTTAGATTTAAGAGCAACCAACCTGGAGCTACACCTGGACCATGCAAAATGGCAGAAGTGTTCAACAGGTGAAAGGCCCCATGACTAACAGTGCCCTGCGGGAGGGCTCCGGCCTGGCTGCCCTGCCTGCCGCTGGCAAAGCGAAGGCCACTTGGACTGCGGAGCGAAAGGCTCCCGGCCGGGGTCCAAGGTGCCGTGACGGACGCGCACGAACGTCCCACCAGCCGGGCAACCGCGCGCCCACGGGAAGTTGCCGGGGGCCGCTGCAGCTCGAGGGCCCGGGGCGCCCCGCAGCGGGACCCGGGCGGCGACAGCGGCCGCAGCAGCAGCGCGTGGCGGGGCACGCTCGGGTAGCACGCGCCTGCTCCGGGCCCCCACGTTCTGACGGGCCGCGGTTCCTCGCCCCGCCCCCTGCCCGCAGCGGCGCGTTGCGGGTCAGCGGCTCCCTGCGGGTGGGGGGAGGGGTGGGTCTGGCCTAAGCGGGGCGATTGCGGCCACGTCGGGCTGTTACCTCCGCGCTGTGTCCCCGGCGCGTCTCCGCTCGGTCTCCGCCGCGGCTCTCGCCCGCTCGAAGGTCACCTCCTCGGGCGCCTCCTCGTCCTCCTCGGAGGTGGCGGCGGCGCCCGCGGGAGGCTCCGGGGCGGCAGCTTCTTTCTCCAGCATCGCGCGCCCCCCCCCTTCACCTCTGACCCGGAAGCAGTCGCGGGGCCGCCGCGGTCAGGCTTGACCTACAGCTCCCAGCCTGCCCCGCGGCCGGCTCAGCCTAGGACCGCCCACGCGCCGCGCTCCCGCTCTGTAATTGCTGGCGGGCGCCCTGAGCCCCTGGAGCGAGCCGAGCGCGCGGCCCGAGAACCGCTGCCTCATTGGGCGCTGCCCCACCTGACCCGCGCTGCGCTCCCGGCAACCCGCGCTGCGCTCCCCGCAACCCGCGCGACACTGTGCCCCGGCCCCTCCCCCATCCCGACCTGCTCCCAGCGCCCAGGCAGGCTGCAGTAGCGCTGCGCAAGGAGAGTTTCAGAGTAGCAGCTGTGTCAGTCTGTATTCGCAAAAAGAAAAGGAGGACTTGGGGCACCTTAGAGACTAACCAATTTATTTGAGCATGAGCTTTCGTGAGCTACAGCTCACTTCATCAGATGCATACCATAGAAACTGCAGAAGACTTTATATACACACAGAGACCATGAAACAATACCTCCTCCCACCCCACTCTCCTGCTGGTAATAGCTTATCTAACGTAATCATCAGGTTAGGCCATTTCCAGCACAAATCCAGGTTTTCTCACCCTCCACACAAATTCACTCGCCTGCTGGTGATAGCCCATCCAAAGTGACAACTATCTAAAGTGATCATCAAGTTGGGCCATTTCCAGCACAAATCCAGGTTCTCTCACCCCCCCGCCCTTTTTTTTTTTAAAAAAACACACACACAAACTCACTCTCCTGCTGGTAATAGCTTATCCAAAGCGACCACTCTCCCTACAATGTGCATGATAATCAAGGTGGGCCATTTCCAGCACAAATACAGGTTTTCTCACCACCCCCCACCCCCATACACACACAAACTCACTCTCCTGCTGGTAATAGCTAATCCAAACTGACCACTCCCCTTACAATGTGCATGATAATCAAGGTGGGCCAGTCCTTACCTACAGACAGCCCCCCAACCTGAAGCAAATGCTCACCAACAACCACATACCACACAACAGAACCACTAACCCAGGAACTTATCCTTGCAACAAAGCCCGTTGCCAATTGTGCCCACATATCTATTCAGGGGACACCATCACAGGGCCTAATAACATCAGCCACACTATCAGAGGCTCGTTCACCTGCACATCCACCAATGTGATTTATGCCATCATGTGCCAGCAATGCCCCTCTGCCATGTACATTGGTCAAACTGGACAGTCTCTACGTAAAAGAATAAATGGACACAAATCAGATGTCAAGAATTCTAACATTCATAAACCAGTCGGAGAACACTTCAATCTCTCTGGTCACGCAATCACAGACATGAAGGTCGCTATCTTACAACAAAAAAACTTCAAATCCAGACTCCAGCGAGAAACTGCTGAATTGGAATTCATTTGCAAATTGGATACTATTAATTTAGGCTTAAATAGAGACTGGGAGTGGCTAAGTCATTATGCAAGGTAGCCTATTTCCCCTTGTTCCCCCCCCATGACGTTCTGGTTAAGCTTGGATTTATGCTGGAAATGGCCCAGCTTGATTATCATGTACATTGTAAGGGGAGTGGTCAGTTTGGATGAGCTATTGCCAGCAGGAGAGTGAGTTTGTGTGTGTATGGGGGTGGGGGGGTGAGAAAACCTGTATTTGTGCTGGAAATGGCCCACCTTGATTATCATGCACATTGTAGGGAGAGTGGTCGCTTTGGATAAGCTATTACCAGCAGGAGAGTGAGTTTGTGTGTGTGGTTTTTGGAAGGGGGTGGGGGGGTGAGAAAACCTGTATTTGTGCTGGAAATGGCCCACCTTGATTATCATACACATTTTAAAGAGAGTGGTCACTTTGGATGGGCTATTACCAGCAGGAGAGTGAGTTGGGGGGGGGGGGGGGGAGGGTGAGAAAACCTGGATTTGTGCTGGAAATGGCCAAACTTGATGATCACTTTAGATAAGCTATTACCAGCAGGAGAGTGGGGTGGGAGGAGGTATTGTTTCATGGTCTCTGTGTATATAATGTCTTCTGCAGTTTCCACGGTATGCATCCAATGAAGTGAGCTGTAGCTCACGAAAGCTCATGCTCAAATAAATTGGTTAGTCTCTAAGGTGCCACAAGTCCACCTTTTCTTTTCACAAGGAGAGTATGACACACCCCCGCCCAAGCCCGCATTAATTTAGGCAAAGCCAGACCCAAACCCCCGCTCCGCAGTAAAAAGCAACCACAGGCGACAGAAACACTCCTTTAATCTCCTATCCCATAACAAGGTAACAGGTGCTTAAGCAAGGGAAATAACATGAAGACCGTGCAGCTCCCCGGTGCAGCTGGTAAAGCGGCTAGGCTGGAACTGGTCCTCCCATAGGCACCGCGCTTCCATCCATGTCACACACACAAAGTGCAGCGCCGCAAGCCCCAAGCTCCCCCTGGAGTGAACGTTCCCACGACTCTCGAAGTTTTTAGGGTGTTTATTTCTTTTCAAAGTGCCGAAGTGTTAACCCCATAAAAAGTTACTTTCCCTCTTTTCACACAACATCCCTTTCAGAAATTTCACTTCTCATAAAAAAGGTCAAAGATCCATAAGCCTCCAATTGGTTTACAATGAAGTCTTTGTGGAGTTCAGATTCATCTAATAGAGCACCATCATCCTATTCTAGCCAGTCAATTTTGGAGTTATTTTTAATTGTTTTTATGTTTTCCTTTGACAGAAAAGATTTTAGTCAGACAGAAACATGACCTTTTTTAAAATTCCAAAGTCCGGTATTTTCCCCTGTTCCCAATCCTATCACTGCCATCAGTGTAAGTGAGAATCAGGATTTCTTTGATTAGTTTCATCCACAGATCTAGTCTCCTTACAACACTTAGGGTTTCTTCTACAACAATCCAGTTCACCTTATGTGTACTTCCTGATATTCTTAGCAATTTAATTATTTCCCCTCCCTCAGATGAATGCTCATGAGATTATTTCAGTTTCATGGCGAGCAAGCGCTGGAGGCAGGGTGGTACCACAGGGACCTGGGAAATGAAATCTGAAACAGAAATTGGAATGGTTAGGAGAAAAAAAAAGATGATGAAAGCCAGTTATAATACAAATTACCACCACAGCATGTTTGCCCTTTATACGCTTCCCTTAATCCAGTTTCTGCAGGTTGTCTAGTCATTTTAAAAGGGTAATTTTTCCTACACAGACACCGGAGCAAGCAGCACCTGTTGTAATAGCTGTTTAAGCAGCAAATCATTCAACAGGGTAAAGAAGTAACTTGACTGAAATCCTATAGATGTCACATTTTAGTTTTTGTATTTTCAATAAATTGGCAGTTAAACTAAAACACTGAAAAACAAACCAGGAGAGTTTAATACAATCTGATAGAGAATTATAAACTCTTCGGACCCCCTTGTCTATAAAGTTTACGTTTCAGAGTAACAGCCGTGTTAGTCTGTATTTGCAAAAAGAAAAGGAGTACTTGGGGCACCTTAGAGACTAACCAATTTATTTGAGCATAAGCTTTCGTGAGCTACAGCTCACTTCATCGGATCCGACAAAGTGAGCTGTAGCTCATGAAAGCTTATGCTCAAATAAATTGGTTAGTCTCTAAGGTGCCCCAAGTACTCCTTTTCTTTTTATAAAGTTTAGACAGATTTTGAAAAAATAGTAAACAAAGAGCTAGGAAATGTCATTGTCTAACATTTTCTAAACCAGTGGTCCCCAAATGGTGGGAGCACCCCCCTTCAGGGTCATGGCAGAACGTTTTAGGGGGGCACATGGCAGGGCCTGGGCCAGCCCCCACAGGGGCCAGGGAGGTAGCACCACCCAGCCCTCACTGTGCCCCCAGACCCCAAACACTCTTGGCTCCCAGCCACAGCTCTGCTCCACCTTGAGACCAGCTCCAGTCCCAGCTCCACTCCGCGCCCTGCTCTGACCCTCAACCCAGCTCTGCCCTCACCTGCTTTCCACCCTCAGGCCAGAGCCACCTCTAGCCCCAGCTCCTCCCCAGCTCCACTGTCAGCCCAAGCTCCTCTGCTGATGAAGCCTTGGCTGTGCAGTAATGGAACAGGGGGACATGGGCAGACTCCATTACTAGTAAGGGGGCAGAACAGGAAAAGTTTGAACACCACTGTTCTAGACACTTAAGAGCATTAAGTTTTATCAGGACAACATAAGAAATCATTTAAGTTAACATTGCTTCCCCCTTCTACCTAAACTGTGAGTAGTTTTACCTGAACCTATTTGTAGCCGGGGTGGCTTGCATGTTAAATTCTGCAACTGGCACTCCTCTGGCAGATACTTGAGGAGCAAACATAGCAGCAGGATACACCACAGAAGAGGTTCCCACCTGCAGGGAAAAAAACACAGCATCAGATCAACATTTTAAAAAAAGAATCCAGTACCTTCAGACATCCTGAGAGACTCTTGACCTACAGCTTTGCTAAAACATCTAATGCATGTTCAACCCTACAATACGAGTCTACAAGTATTGATATGGCCTGATTTCTGCAACCTGCCAAAATCTGAGGGATAAGAGGTCTGATGCAGTACTCCTCGGACTGGAAGGGAGTAAAAACAGCACCCAAGTTTGCTCTTCAGCCCTTCTAGTTGACAGTGGTATGGCAGTGACTGGTTACAAAATAAGCCATTTTCAATCATATGTGGTTGAGGAGGAGGGAAAAGAAAAAAATCACTCAGAAGTGGGGCCACTGACAAGGGAATAAATAAGGGAAATCCTAACAGAACACAGTCTAAAGCAAGTTTAAAAATATTAGGTAAAGTAGCTGCCCTCCTACCTTTCAGAGGTATTGTGGAGATTAATATTTAATAATAGAACACCATTTATTTAAATAGTTTGGATGCTTTCTACATTTTCAAATATATTGATTTCAATTACAACACAGAATACAAAGTGTACGGTGCTCACTTTATTTTTGATTACAAGTATTTGCACTGTAAAAAACAAAAATAGTATTTTTCAATTCACCTAGTATAAGTACTGTAGTGCAATCTCTTTGTCATGCAAGTTGATCTTACAAATGTAGAATTATGTAAAAAAAACAACAACCTGCATTCAAAAATAAAACAATGTAAAATTTTAGAGCCTGCAAGTCCACCCAGTCTTACTTTTTGTTTAGCCAATCGCTCAGACAAACAAGTTTGTTTACATTTACAGGAGATAATGCTGCCCTCTTCTCGTTTATAATGTCACCTGTAACTGAGAACAGGCATTCTCATGGCACTGTTGTAGACAGCATCACAAGATATTTACGTGCCAGATGCGCTAAAGATTCATATATCCCTTTATGCTTCAACAACCATTCCAGGGGACATGAGTCTATGCTGATGGCGGGTTCTGCTCGATAACAATCCAAAGGAGTGCGGACCGACGCATGTTCATTTTCATTATTTGAGTCAGATGCCACTAGCAGAAGGTTAATTTTCTTTTTTGATGGTTCGGGTTCTGTAGTTTCCGCATTGGTGTGTTGCTCTTTTAAGACTTCTGAAAGCATGCTCCACACCTCATCCCTCTCAGATTCTGGAAGGCACTTTAGATTCTTAAACCTTGGGTCAAGTGCTATAGCTATCTTTAGAAAGCTCACATTGGTACCTTCTTTGTTCTGTGAAATCTGCAGTGAAAGTGCTCTTAAAATGAACAACGTGCTGAATCATCATGCGAGACTGCTATAATATGAAATATATGGCAGAATGCAGGTAAAACAGAGCAGGGGATATACAATTCTCCCCCAAGGAGTTGAGTCACAAATTTCATTAAAGCATTATTTTTTTAATGAGCATCATGATCAGCAGGTAAGCATGTCCTCTGGAATGGTGGCGGAAGCATGAAGGAGCGTACGAACGTTACCATATCTGGCACGTACATACCTTGCAATTCCGGCTATAAAAGTGCCATGCAAATGCCTGTTCTCACTTTCAGGTGATATTGTAAATAAGAAGAGGGCAGCAGTATCTCCTGCAAATGTAAACATACTTGTCCGTCTGAGCGATTAGCTGAACAAGAGGTAGGACTGAGTGCATTTGGAGGCTCTAAAATTTTACATTGTTTTATTTTTGAATGCAGTTTTTTTGTACCTTAGTCTACATTTGTAAGATCAACTTTCATGATAGATTGTATGAGGTGAAATGAAAAATACTATTTCTTTTGTTTATCATTTTTACAGTACAAATATTTGTAATAAAAAACAACGTACACTGATTTCAATTACAACACAGAATACAATATATATGAAAATGTAGAAAAACATCCAAAATATTTAATAAATTTCAGTTGGTATTCTATTGTTTAACAGTGTGATTAAAACTGTGATTATCGTGAATAATTTTTTTAATCACAATTAATATTTTTTAGTTAATCGCATGAGTTAACTGCGATTAATCGACATCCCTAATCTGAACATGTAAAACACTGAATATATTAAAAAGCAAAAGATGAAGTTGCACTTGAAAGAATAATCTATGGTGGAAGAGGCAACTTCGAGGAAAGCGACTACCAGCATAGATTGTGCTATCATTGCAAAGATGCTTCTTCTCTTTTCTTTCTCATTTAGTATAAATTAAATGTTAAAGTAACCTTAAGCACGTTGTTAGGGACACATTCAATTAAAGCTAAAAGTAGTTTCAGGTACTACACCTGTCCCTTTTCCTTCCTACCAATTTATGGGATTTTACAGAATATATTTTCCTATGTTTTGAAATATTTGTCTCCCCCCTTTTAGCAAAATAAAAAACCCATGCAAATAGGGGAAACTGATTGGCTATATTAAACTGACCATCTATAAAAGTTCTGTCTGATACAAAATTAAAACAAAAAAAATGTATTTTAAAAAATGATTTGTTAGCTTTTACAACTTCCTAAACAGTTATAGTAAACAAAAAACAAAAAAAAAAGGTCAAAAGTGTGATTTTTTTTTTTAAAGGTTGCACTGTTTAAGGAATTGAAAAGTTAAGCAGTATTAGGTTGGTCATATTGCACAAGTACTTTCAACTACTGCATATGCAGCTAGTGTATAACTTTAATATAGATAGTATGTGCTATGTGGCCAAGTTAGCACTGCTGAATTTACTTCGACTCAGAAATTCTTTACTGGTATGTTTAAATCATCAAACTTAATGCTACCTTAACAGAGTGAGACTTTATTTTAATGTATTATGTTTCACTGAAACTGTCTCATGGCTGTATCTACATTTCCCATATCTGAGAGATGTGATTTCTTAATTTCAGTTTGCTTGACTAAATAGGAAACCAAAGCATTCCTTACCACCAAACAGAGGTCACAGATCTCAAGTTCATTTTCAACCTCCGTAAGAATGTCTGAATTCAGAGTTTCTCCAAACCACACAACATGGGGACGGAGGAGGCCATTGCAGCCTTGCTCTTCACACCTGTGAAAAGTTACAACAATAGAAGGAGATGGAACATTCAAAGTGATTTTGAGCCTTGCATTGATTTGTTAAAAATGTTTAAGACTGACCTATTTCAATTGCAACAGTATCGTTAGACCACACTTAGGACAACAGTATGTTCAATCTAGGCATGATTAAAGCTACGATTTAGTCACGGGTATTTTTATAAAAGTCACGGACAAGTCACGGGCAAGAACCAAAAAGTCAGGGCCTGTGACCTGTCCTTGACTTTTACTAAAAATACCCCTAACTAAAACTAAGGTGCTGGGGGTTGGCTGAGTGGGGGAAGCGCTCCTGTGGCTGCTGATGCGCTACAGCAGGGGTTCTCAACCTTTTTCTTTTTGAGGCCCCCCAACCATGCTATAAAAACTCCCCGGCCCAGCTCTGCCACAATAATTGGTTTTCTGCATATAAAAGCCAGGGATGACATTAGGGGGTGGCAAGCAGGGAAATTGCCTGGGGCCCCACGCCACTGCTGTTTGGGGGTACAGCTTGGAGCTCCACTGCTGCTGTACTGGGACCATCTGCCCGGGGCTGCCCGATCAGTAGCCGGTGCGGCTGGCCCCTAGGGCCACCCCAGCTGCTTGGGTGGCTCTGGAATCAGCTGCACCAACCGCTGCAGAAGTCACGGAGGTCTGAGAAAGTCAAAGAATCTGTGACTTCCGTGAAAGACTCGCAGCCTTAGGCATAATAATATAAAAATAATGTTTCACATTACAGCTGAAGCTAAGACATCAAATCTCTGATTCCAAAGGACTCTATAGTACTTTACAAAATTAATTTTGTGCGGGCAGACATCAAAGGGGGTATGTTTGTACAGAGTCAGTTGAACAACTGGGGATTTAAACTACTCCACTCCATTTGGACCACATCCTCTTAACTACAGGATACAGGAAGAGCTTCCTCTATTATACAGTGCAACTATATCTCTGGGTGAAGTACAGAAGCTGTTTAACAAGATTGAGCAATACTACCCAACAGTCTAATGCATGAAATGAAAAATAGTATAGTCTAGTGCAAAAAGTTGAGGTAAATAATTTACTGCCACAAAAACTGCCATGGGATTTTTAATGATCACAAGATATCTTGCAGCAGACAACTCCAAGCATAGTATTAGATACTGCCTCAGAGGAAAGAGTGCTAGCTACTGAATAAACAGCAGATTATCCTGTAGTACTTGGCTGCTTGCTACCACTGTTCAACTTCCCACTTGCTAAACAATCTATTCATTGAGCCTTGTCTTTACCAGAGGCGTACACAGATAAATAAGCAATCTATTTTTCTTCACTCTAACCCCTTGTGATGCTCTGTACCTCGGGGAAACACCTTGCACCCCCATGTTCGTCCTTATAATATGATTGTGTGGTATCCAATGCAAAGTTTGTCATGTCGGGTGTCTTCGGAAGGCTCATGATGCACTGAGCATTGTTTTATAGGTTGCAATTTCATGTATATAGTTATGAGGCTGAAAATGTGTCCTCATGGCTTAAAACAAGCCCAGGCAAAAACTCTCCAGTAGCAGAGGCCCAGGCAAAACTCTCCAGGAGCAGAGGGGCAGTTCACATCTCATCAGGGCATGTATGGGACAAACGCAGCCCAGCCTCACAGGAACAAAGAACACTGGCCTAGGCAGACACAAAGGATCTGCTGGATTCTCGAATGAGTCACCCCTCTTCCCTTGGTCAGTTTGGGACTACGATGAGGTAATGTTCACCTGACCCTGAAGGGGGGGGGGGGGAACAAAGCCAAGAGGGAAGAAAGAACATGATAAAAGGGAAAGACATTTGCCATGCGCTCTCTTGTTCATCTCCAGACACCACCACCAAGTGACTGAAGCGCTGATCAAAGAGGTGAGCCTGGCTGAAGGGCAACCAGCCAGCCTGTGGTGAGACACATCTAAGTTTGTAAGGGTACGGAAAGCGTTAAGATCAGCTTAGAATGCGTTTTTCTTTTATTTCATTTGACCAAATCTGACTTCTTGTGCTTAGATTTTAAGTGATTATAAGTCAATCTTTTGTAGTTAATAAATTTGTTTATTCTACCTGAAGCAGTGTGTTTGGTTTGAAGTGTGTCAGAGGCTTGGGATAACAAGCCTGAAACATATCAACTTCTTTGTTAAATTGACAAACTCATATAAGCTTCCTAGGGTTGTGTCTGGGACTGGAGATATTGGCTAGTGTCATTCGGTCAGACAATCCAAGCAGTGGCTGGCCAAAAGTGCTCACTCATGTAGCTGGGAGCAGCTTACATGCCAGAGGCTGTGCGTGAAGAGCCCGGGAGTGGGGGTTCTCACAGCAGAGCAGGGTAAGACTGACTCCCAGTCGAGGATTGGCATGACCTAGCAGATCACCAGTCCAGATAACACCAGGGGAACATCACACCCCTACTCCATATTTCCTTTGTCAGTTATCTCTTGTAATGTTATGTTTAAAATTAAGATGTTTGGCACTATGTTTGGCACTTAAAACGCAGCACTGGAGCAGCTGCGCCACTGAAGAGCTTAAGTGAAGACACTCCTATGCTAGGGCAGAGCTTCTCCCATGAGCATATAGTTAATCCACCTTTGCAAGAGGCAGTAGCTATGTCAACTGAAGAAGCTCTCTGGCCAACACAGCACTGTCTATCCCGGGGGTTAGATTGGTATACATACGTCACTTAGGGGTGTGGATTTTTCAGACCCCTGAGTGACAGTTATACTGATATGTCTATAGTGTAGACTTGTTCTGTCTTTCTCATTTTGTACACTTCTTTCACGTTCTTCTGATGCTATGTAAACAATATTAATTAATTCATTTGTGGAGGCATCCTTTCAAAGTACTTGTGAAATTTGAGGGGGATCATGTTGGTGTGGTGAAAAGAGATGAAAGTCAACACTCACCGAGGAAGATTTTCAACTGGAATCTTGGCATCTTCTATTTCAGGGTCTGGAGCACTGAAGTCACAAAATAAAAACACATTTTAAGTACCAAACAAAATGCTATTACAAGTAAAATGTATTTCTCCAGAGTACTCTCTCAAATCAAGGTGGTTTAGTAGCTGTAGAAAATAAATATATCTACTACAACACTAAAGTCAGTAAACCAGGCTCATAATTGGTTTTAGAATGGTAAGAACAATAATAGGGCTCAGGTGCAAGGCACAAAAAAAGATGGTTTCCATTTATGTGGAGCACCACAAAGGGGCTGGGGGGAATGTACGTGTGCCCCTTTTTTTTGCTTCTCTCTAATGTAAAAAGTTCTGGGATGGGTTTTTTCTTCCTTAAAAAAAACTTTTTCTTAATTTTTTCACATATGAGAAATTCCAGACTTGTCCACCTGGAACAACTCTATATGACCACAGACAGGGCAAGAGTATCACTACACAGATACCAAGGAAGTGAAACCTGATATTGAGGGGAAATGTGATTTTTAGTCAGACCATTTAAAATTCTGTCTTTTTTTTTCATGCCTATTTAATTAAGCTTTTTCCCTACACACAAAACGTATAGCACTTCAACTATATTGGTATATTGGTATTGGTATCCCCACTAATATAATTGTGTCCTCCCTCAGAACTGTAGCAGCATAACTGTAATTGGTTAAATAAAAAACAAAACAAAAAAATCACAGATCTAACCAAAATAGTTATACCAATACAAATTGTGTGTGTAGACCAGGCCTAATGCAATTGGAAGAAAAGACATCTTTGGATTTAATGCCTCCATGCTTTCAATCAAGAGGTGAGAAAGTTCCAAAATTCTCTCTTCATTTTTCCCCACCACCAAATGCCATCAAGCAAAGTCAGAGAGACCAGATCTGATATTCTTAATATTATGAAAGTTAAAAAAAAAGATTTCTAGATCTTCTTTATATATCAAATCAGCAAAACTGGGCACAAATCCAATCTTCCCTTTGCAGGTCATCTTTGGCTAGGTATGCACTACAAAGGGCATAGCTATGTTGGTCAGCGGTATGAAGAAGTGTGATTCCTGACTGACGTAGCTGTGCCGGCACAAGGCCCTTAGCAAAGGCACCGTTATACTAGAAAAACTGCACTTTTACTGGTATAGTTTATTTCATTCAGCACAGCTGGAATAAGCTGTACCAGCAAAAGCACAACTTTGCCAGCATAAACTATGTTCACACAAAGAGCATTTTGCTGCTATATTATACGGTAGCAAACTGCTCTCAGTGTAAACCTAGTCTTTAACTTGAAGCAGCTCTTCTCTTTCGGAGATCTAAAAGGATATTACTAGTTTAATGACTGAAGTCAGATTTACCATCATTTATACCTGAAGTTTTTCTGAGGGCTACGTGCAAATTGTTATTTATTATTTGTACTACTGTAACACGTAAGTACCCGAGACATGATCAGATTGCAAGGTTCTGTAAAAATATACAGGCCACAGCACATATGGAATGTGTAGCTACATGCCATAGTGAAAAGCAGATTGCATCCACACTGCAGTGTGTACCTACACTGGTCAGTGAAAGGCTCTGGCTGTGGGGGAGCTGCCAGAGCCTTTCCCCACTGCTTCCCCCATGCCAGAGCCTTTCCCTGCTGCCAAAGTCACTCTCTGTGGCAGGAAAAGGCTCTGGCAGGTCCCTGTGGCAGGGAAAGACTCCAGCAGTGGGGAAGCAACAGCAGGACACTATACTGCTAAAAATAACAGTGTAGACATCGGAGGCACTATTTCGGTGAGTAGAGAGCTGTGTAGGGTACAGGGTTCAGGTGGGTCTTTACTTTACTCACCTAAGCAGTGCCTCATGGTTTACATTGCTATTTATACCCATACTAGGAGGGAGCATAGTGTATGTATTCCACACTCCACCAGAAGAAGCATGCATTGTAGACATACCTATAGAAAGACAGTCCCTGTATAGAATTGCTTACTGTCTAATTTAAGACAAGATGTAACAAGTGAGCGTAACAAACGGTAGAAAGGTGGGGAGGAAGAGAAGGGGATAAGGGTAAAAAGTTCATATAGTAACATAGGATAGTAACCACTCAACTTGATGGTTCCAGACCATCTGAAATGTTTGTTCTAATGGAACGGATATACAATTTTGTGTAAGTTTTAGGATAAACAATTTTTCATATACTACATTTATATCTTGTGATATTATGGAGCACCAAAGCCATTCCAAAGTTAAGGCTATAATCAAGCTTTTACTACAAGCCTGATTTTTCTCCTACCTCCAAAATCTCCAACAAAGGAATAGGAGTCTAAAAACTGTCAGATTATGAAGGGGGTGGAGATAGATGTTTTCTACTAAATGTGAAGTGATTTGGACAAAGGGTTCCTGAGTTATCACTTCCTAAAACAGGTTTTCAGCAGCTTCCAAAACTTCTAAACTTTTGGTTTTGGTGACAGAGTGGCAAAGATTTTAAAAAGGGAAAAGTGAGGAAAGGAGAAATAGTACATAACAGTTTAGTTCATCTAGTCACAATCTCATGCACAGAACCAATGTTTCATTTCCTAGAGTCCAACATTAAAAGTTTCCAAAACCAGAAAACTTTGCTTCAAATCCAGTCAAGGTTGCTAAGTGACAGCAATGTACCCATATATCACATCATTTACAAAACTGAAGTACTCAAAAGCAAATAAAAAATAGGTAAGGACATCTTGAAGGTTACACTACACCTTCCACAACATTTTTTAAACAAAGTATATATTTCATCACATCAACCATAACTGAGAGACATGGATTGCTGCGGGAATTTTAATGTATTTTTGATTTTGATATCTAAATATTTCAAGGAATATTGGTGTATGGGGATATTAGTTAATATATCAGAAAAAGAAATAAAGTGCCTATTGCTGTTTCTTCAGAATAAGGGTGCAGCTGTAGTTTAATAGCCAAATGTATGACATTCTGTGGCCTCACCTTTGAAATAACAGATGTGTCATTAAAGTGCTCATTATTGATATAATTTGTATTTGACAGAAAATTGTATTTGATTTGTCACTCAGAAATCTTAACTGATCTTTTAAATATAGCTTGTTGGTTTTGGAACTTCCCAGAGCTTTTGTTGTTAAACATCTTTCATTTTTCCTTTTGTGTAGGTGTCACTGCGTTCAGTGGCAATCCAGACCAGGAAGGGGCTGTCACCACTTGCCCTGCAATCCTGGGTGCCTTACAATGTTTTGCTGCTGTAGCTCCCAGCCTGCCTACAAGCACGCAGGTCACACCCTGAGTGTCTGTGTGTTAAACAGCCCTGGTTCAGCAGCTCTGACCCCAACCCACTCTGGCTTCCATCAGCCTTGGTTACAATCAGCAAGGTGACCCCAAATACATTCCCAGTTCTGAATTTTACCAGTGTGGTAGATGTCGTGAATATGTCAGGCCTGACAAGAGTTGCTGACACATAGTAGTGAACCACAAATGGGCCTTGGTGTCACAATAGGTAAAAGAAGATATTAAAAAAAAACCTTAATGAGTGATATAAAATATAAGCCTAAATATATAATACGTAACTGGATCCAGGTTAGTCTCTGCTAGAACCATTTAATGTATCACCATCTAGTGGGTTATTTTTAATGAACTTATTCTGCTAATTTCCTGTAAGTATGATCATTACTTAAAAAACTTGGAAAAACATGGCTAAGCCCCGTGTGCACTTTAGCAGTGAGCTGTTTCAGTGGCCCCACATCTTCCCAGTTCTCAGTGAATAAAGTAGAATTAATGAAACAATATATCCTATGTTTTCAAAGCATCATGTGAGCTTTAAACACAATTCCCACTGAGGTAAATGGGGGACACCTGGCTAAAACCCAGCCCCGCTCTGAAAATATCTACCCTGTTTAAGATAATAAATAAGTAGCAAACTGAAAAAGAGAAAGTATGGGTTTCACAATATATTACCCTTTCCCAGCCAAAGCTGGACATATTGGACTCTTGTAATTCTTTGCCACATTTCCACAGCTGGTGCATCGGGTTTTGAATAAGCTACCTGAAATGCACAAAGCAGCAATTCCAGATTTTAATATCAAACAATGACTTTCAGATGTGGTTACGCATGCAAACAGTTATATCCATCCCAAGTGTTCCCTTATTTGACATTGGAGAATATATCTTGTGGGCAGTTTAAGTTACAGGAACACAGAATTAAGAAATTCCAACATGGCAGCACTGTGAATTAGTTTATTATAAAGCATGTACATAAAACATTTTGGATTGGCAGTCAAAGAAGCCAATAGCATATTTATTCACAAAGCCAAGATACACCAAAGGCAGGAGCACAAGTTTAATAGAAACTGCCATGCTGAACCAGAGAAATGGTCCCTCTAGCAGACTGTGTCTTATACTCTGGTTTATCTCATGACATCTAGATGACTACAACACAGTGTTGCTGAAAAAAATAATTTTACAAAAAAATGGGAATTGTTTGCAATCTGGCTAAGAAGGATGACTTATGATTGTAGCATTTCCCTCGGAGTACAGGAGAACTGTGTTAAAACACACACTTTGTAATTTGCACAAAAAATGCTCAAAAAAGGTACCTCCGACTTCTCAAATAATTAACCACAAATGATACAGTGAGGCCTGACATTACTAAGACTTTGTAATATACTGTAGTATATTTTGAAAAAATGAAGTATAATCAAAATTAAACTACGCTTATCAGAATAAGTAAACAAAATACTTTGTGATGTATTATCCCTGCTCGCAAACTGGAAAACTCAGTAATTTGTAATTCCTACCCTTTAGGATAAATAAGCTAAGTTCTATTGTATGAGTATATTCATCCAAGTGGATCTGAGACATGCAAGGAGAAAATATTAAGAGAGAGACAGTTCCAGTGCCATCGTCCATATAAAAAACAAAATGACAAACAACAAAGGGAAGAGACAGCAGGTGATGACAAGTTCAGCAATAGCTGGTCAGAGTAAGTGCATGTGTAACCCACACACCTCCTTGGGTGTGGTGTTCTGTCCCATCTAGTGGCACCGAGACCACTTAGAGAGAGTTAAATGAGTCTGCTTTACAGTCTTAGCTAACAGCCAGCTGGCTTTTAGCTCACGCAGTAGAAGCTCATACACTAAGCTCCAGAGGTCCCAGGTTTCATCCTGCCTGCCAACGACCAGGGTCTGTTGGCGTTACACATGCATTAAGACTGGTCAAAATTTTCCATCTCAAGTGCTTGACAGAAACTGGGTTTTCAACAAAACAACTGTTTATGTGAAAAAGTGTCTGCTTTCCCTGGAAAATGTTGACTTTTAATCTAAAACTCGAACACCTGAAAACCAAAAATTTTATTTGGAAATGCCACCACAGCACCTCGTGAGCGATAGTGCACCCATCCCAGACTACATCTTCCATGCTGCTCCCTGGTGTCCCCTCTTCCTGAGCAGCTACAGTGCATCATGGGAGGCCTTGGCCACAGTGTGTAATGAGAGATGTAATCTGGCCAGGAGCCAGACCCATAAAGGACAACTGGGCCACGTGGCTCTGGGCCACTGGGCACGTGGCATTTCTGAATAAAAATGTTTTTGGTTTTCACTTGAAGTTTTTGACTTCACTTCAAATATTTCAGTAGAAACTCTCCCCCGCATCTTCTGAGCAGTTCTAGCGTATGCGTGCATTAATACTAACCATGAATTTCTAAGAGGTGTTTTGTGCCCGCCTTTCTGTGGAGCTCATCGATGTTCTGAGTAATGACCACAACACTCCTTCCCTGTTTGCTCAGTCTGGCTTCACACTCTGCAATGGCAACATGTGCTGGATTTGGTTGTTTACTCAACATCAGTTCCCGGCGGTAATGATAAAATTCCCACACACGGGAGGAGTTCCTTGCAAAGGCTTCTGGGGTAGCTAATTCCTGAAAAAAAAAAAAAAAAAAAAAACACCACCATTCATTCATTCATTCGTAATAAGAGCAAAACAACTACACCTGATAGTAGATATGGTCACATGTAAGTTATTAAGGATGTTGAGCAATTAAAAAAAGTAATCGCATTGTTAACCGTGCTATTAATCGCACTATTAAACAATTATAGAATACCATGTATTTAAATAGTTTTGGATGTTTTCTACATTTTCACATATATTGATTTAAATTACAACACAGAATACGAAGTGTACAGTCCTCACTTTATATTTATTTTCGATTAAAAGTATTTGCACTGTAAAAAAAAATAGTATTTTTCAATTCACCTCATACAAGTACTGTAGTGCAATCTAGATCATGAAAGTTGATCTTACAAATGTAGAATTATGTACAAAAAAACTGCATTCAATAATAAAACAATGTAAAATTTTAGAGCCTGCAAGTCTACTCAGTCCTACTTCTTGTTCAGCCAATCGCTCCATTTGTTTACATTTACAGGAGATAACGCTACCTGCTTCTTGTTTACAGTGTCACCTGAAAGTGAGAAAAGTCATTCTCATGGCACTGTTGTAGCTGGCGTCACAAGATATTTATGTGCCAGATGTACTAAAGATCATATATCCCTTCATGCTTCAACCACCATGCCAGATGACATGCATCCATGCTGATGATGAGTTCTGCTCAATAACAATGCAAAGCAGTACGGACTGACACACGTTCATTTTCATTATCTGAGTCAGATGCCACCAGCAGAAGATTGATTTTCTTTTTTCGGTGGTTCGGGTTCTGTAGTTTTTGTGTTGAGTGCTGCTCTTTTAAGACTTCTGAAAGCATGCTCCACACCTCATCCCTCTCAGATTTTGGAAGGCACTTCAGACTCTTAAAACCTGGATCGAGTGCTGTAGCTATCGTCAGAAAGCTCACATTAGTACCTTCTTTGCATTTTGTGAAATCTGCAGTGAAAGTGTTCTTAAAATGAACAACATGTTCTGGGTCATCATCCAAGACTGCTATAACATGAAATATGTGGCAGAATGCAGGTAAAACAGAGCAGGGGGCACACAATTCTCCCCCAAGGAGTTCAGTCTCAAATTTAATTAACGCATTTTTTTTTTTTTAACAAGTGTCATCAGCATCGAAGCATGTCCTCTGGAATGGTGGTCGAAGCATGAAGGGGCATATGAATGTTTAGCATATCTGGCATGTAAATACCTTGCAATGCTGGCCACAAAAGTGCCATGCAAATGCCGGTTCTCAGCTTCTGGTGACACTGTAAATAAGAAGAGGGCAGCATTATCTCCCGTAAATGTAAATAAATTTGTTTGTCCTAGCAATTGGCTGAACAAGAAGTAGGACTGAGTGGACTTGTAGGTTCTGAAATTTTACACTGTTTTGTTTTTGAGTGCAGTTATGTAACAAAAAAATTCTACATTTGTAAGTTGCACTTTCACGACAAAGATTGCACTACAGCAGCTGTATGCGGTGAACTGAAAAATACTATTTCTTTTGTTTATCATTTTTACAGTGCAAATATTTGTAATCAAAAGTAATATACACTTTGATTTCAATTACAACACAGAATATATATGAAAATGAAGAAAACATCCAAAATATTTAATAAATATCAATTGTTATTCTATTGTTTAACAGTGTGATTAAAACTGTGATTAATCGCAATTAATTTTTTTGAGTTAATCACGTGAGTTAACTGCGATTAATCAACAGCCCTAGTTATTACCTAAATGACAAGATAACATCAGAGTATTTGTAACCAGCTATATCTAACAAGAATACAAGTCAATAGCCAGAATCAGTCCTTCTTATTCTATAGGGGCATGATAAGTCATTGTTATACAGGAGGCCCGACTAGATGATCATAACCGTTCCTTCTGGCCTTATAATTATGGATCTATAAATACTGTATTTTATGCAATGAAGAAATGCCATTGAAAGTTGCATATAATTTTACTGTAATATTATCCAGAATTCTCTCCTTTTACACTGTGCACACAGAACTCATTCTACACTGCCCAACCAAGCCTCCTCTTGAGAGTACAAACACAATACAAGGAAATTAAGAGAAACATAATAATTAATATTTTATATGCACTAAAGTAGCCATAAAACTATGCACCTTTGCATGATATATTTTGTGCTACTGGTCATTTCAATTTGGCCTTAATTTACGTATAATATAGCCAAATAATAGGCTTTCATTCTGGCAGCAACTAATACTTTGTCTCCTGCGTGTCTATAAAATCTCAGCCATAATTCTGCATTAATACGCCTTTTGCATTCAGTTTTCTTGTTTAAAAGATAGGGGGAGAAAGCTCATTCAAATAAAGACATCTGAACTATATACTTGCAGTGCTATATAAAGATTGAACATTAATATGTCAAAGTTCTCCTATAAAAAACAACATTTATATAAATATACTGTATTTAAATGCACAATTACTGAAAGAAATAGAGGTGCACCTTTATCATGCCAGTAACTGGATAACTACACAGCTGTTCTAGTTTCCAAAAGAATTAAATCTTTCATGAGCATTATCTTAAACACACACACATAAAATTGATTATGATGGCAGTGCAAATATAAGAAAGGGAACATTAAATCAAGTTAATTTTGAGCCACAGAAGGAGCACAGACAGCAGGTTGCAGTAAGAAGTTGTCAGAGTGTTTCAGACAAAATCATCAAGACAAGACATTTTCAAGCTTTAGAAAGTGTTACAAGCAATCAAATAAACAAAAAAAATGTACTCAATTCCGTCCTTCATCCTTGTTTTTTTCAATTTGTCTAATTCAGAAAGGGAGAGGTGTCCTGGAGGAAAAAAGCAAGCAGGGAAACAGCAAGGAGGACCCCTAAGTGTCTCCAAGAGAGCTAAGATTGTTGTGCTGACCAGCAAAAAGAAGAAGTTGCAGTTGCATGAGGCTACCACAGTGGAGCATGAGAAGAAGCTGCAGAGATGGCTAAGCAGAGAACATTTTCTCACTACTGAAGCACTGTGGGAGCACTGCAACCCTTTAAAATAGCTAGCTGCTTCTGACTCATTGCAATGGCACATTTGAATTAAAGGAATAATAGTCACTCATCAAATGTCTGGCCCAGTACATACCTGAGCTTGCCATTTTCTCCAGTAGCCCCCTGAGCCTCTGAAGGTAGGAACACCACTCTCGGCGCTAACACCAGCCCCTGTAATAATGGCTATATGCTTTGCTTTGGCAAACACTTCTCGAAAATCAGCCATATCTAAATATAATGGAAAAAATTAACAATAATTGATCCAACAGTTTTGTTTCATGTTTAAATAGAGACCATTTAATCACTCAGATATTTAGCAATGGGCATACAAGCACAATGTGGCTGTTGGGCAAAACTGCCACACATTTAATTTTAGAATATCTATTCTTTCCTGATGTTCTGTACATCAAAATTAGAAGTGTTATCTATGAGAAACCATTTTAAGCCCTGATCTTGTAAACACTTATGCACACAAGTAGCCCTACTAACTGCAAGAGGACTACTCATGTGCATGAAGTTAAGTACACACGTTAAATGTTTGGAAGACTGAGGCTTTAAACAAAAGTTCCTATGCTGGAATTAATAGGGATACAATAATAATGCTGTAATTTCTAGTTATATATAAACCCCTTTCAACCAAGTGGTTGGGCCACCACTTCCCGCAACTCCACCTGCGGACGCTCAGGTAAACAAAGTGTCTTGCGGCCCGCCGGGGGCTTACCCTGAACAAGCCGCGAGCCAAGTTTGGGAACCCCTGGTCTAAGGGCTTCCATGGAAGGCCCCAATCCTTAGATTAGGGTTGAAAGGACTGGGACTACTGAGACCCCATAAGAACAGGTGCTAGTTCTGAACTATGGCTGTGATAATCTTGTGATCACAAAGGAAATCAGGGGGAGGAGGGAAGGCTGAAGGACTCCTCCTCCCATAGCCAGTGTTAGGGTTGGGATGATGGCTGGTAAGCTTATTAGCATGCATGTAAGGGTTTTTTTTATTGGTTTTAGTATGTTTTCTCAGTAACATTTTTTATTGTAAGAATAAAATAGGCTTGCATGGGAAGTGCTGTGTGGTACTTTATAACTATAGCAATTACACCTGTTAACCATCGCTGATGAGAAAGCAAGCTGGTGTCCTCTGGCAACCTGTCTGTGCTGGGAATAACACAGTGAAGGCAGGGAACTGTGCAGCCTGGAAATACCCAAGTCAGAAGGGAAAGAGACGCGGGTCTCCACCCAGAAAGACAATGGCTGGGAAGCTGGAAGCCTGAGAGTGGGTGCCCTTGTTGGACCACTGAGGGGAAATACAGATGTAGTTACCCTGACCTGTGATACAACCATCTTAAAATTTTTCATACATTATGCTAATTAAAAGGAAGACACAAATTAAAATCTAGTTAGTGTAAAAAACATTAATTGAAAATAGTTTAAGGTACGACATTTGCCTCTGAGTCACCTTGTCAATTTTTGGTTTGCATTTACATTTATCAATCATTTTCCCAGTAATGTGTGAAAAATCCACACAAGTAGCTTGGAAAAGTGACTGATTATAAAGGGCAAAGAATTAAATTAATACACAAAAGAGCTATCAAATGCACAAGCTGAAAAACAAAAATATTTGCATCTCTAATCTCATTAAATTATAGTCATCTTAGATGTTGCTTTGAACTATAGCAAACAAGATAATTTTCAGAAAGAAATACAATTTGTATGTCAACAGAATCCCTTTAAATTGACAGATGTGAAGTGACCTTCCCAAAGTCACACAGCCCAAACCAGACCACAGCCCTCCTAGAATGTGACTGTGGAGGTGAACTTTCAATACTGTTTGTATTTTACAATCTAAAACAATGGTTCTCAAACCGTGGGTCAGGACCCCAAACTGGGTCGCGACCCTGTTTTAGTGGGGTTGCCAGGGCTGGCTTACACTTGCTGAGACCTGCGGCCAAAGCTGAAGCCCAAGCCCCACCTCACGTGGCTGAAACCTGAGGGCTTCAGCGGTGGGTGGCGGAGCTTAGGTTACAGGTCTCCTGCCCACAGCTTGGGTGTCAGTTTTGGCCCCCACCACATGAGGCGGTGGGGCTCGGGCTTTGGCCCCCACATCCTGGGCCGTGGAGCGTAGACAGGCTCAGGCTTGGGTCCCCCGTCCTGGGGTCATGTAGCAATTTTTGTTGTCAGAAAATTGGGTCACGGTGCAATGAAGTTTGAGAATCCATGATTTAAAAGATGTTGCTTGTTGTATTCAAGTTAAACTAACTCTTTTGAAGAAAGATTTTCATGTAGATTATCACCTGGATTTGAATAGCTGTAGTATTACCCAATACCCTATCTGTGAGTTGGTGGGAGTGGTTTCACTACCTCAATTCCTGCAGAAAGCCTGCAGTGCAGAAGCAGAGGAGTGAATTTTATTCTGTTTGAATATGGAAGACAAATCTAAATATATACACAAAAATATACAGTGACACAAATATATTGCTTATTTTATAAATATTGACATTATAAAAAGTGTTAACAGGAATAGCCATTTTGACCCCTAACTATGTCAGGAACTTGGCAATCATTCAGCTTGATTGCAAGGAAGGTGACTTTCACCCATTTAAAAAAAAAACAAAAACCCAAAGCTTCACAGCCACACTTTTCCATTTAAATACTTGTCTCTCCAAGAATCTCACTTTCAAATTAAAATATAGATTGCTATTATCAAAGCCCGGGCAAGTTCAAATCAAGCTTATAGGCGAGGCACAAAGCTTTTATTAAATCATCATTCTCCTCCTGATTATTACAGCTTCACTGTAGTGATGCTGTATTTAATGTTGAAACTGCATTTCCATTCTAAACACTCATTATCAGGCACTTGTAACAGGTTACTCGGAGGCTGAAATTTCTCATGCTAGGTCAAAGCCTAGAAGGATTTTTTTTTTTTTAATCTTTTCAGTCATTTGAATTCAAGTTTAAAAACATACCATTTATTACATTTTCCATAGGATTTTCTTGCACTTAAACAACAAAAACATTTTTTAAACTTCTAGCTTCCATCCACATGATGACTAATTTGACCTGTTTGCAAAAATTAGGATTAAAAAGTTATAGAAATACAAGGAACAGGCAAACGCATTAATTTCCCATTACTTTACAAAGGGATAAGGCAGAGAACTGATTCTACAATCACAGAGCCAAAAGTGATTCAGCAAAGGAGACTGGTGGTTTGGACCTTGCAATCTTTAAAACAAGGAAACATGTGCAGGTATTATACAGTATGTTTATATAATATACTCTCTCAAGTTTGGAACATTTATGTTGTTCAGTACTGTGTGTCTACAACAATGCTGCTTAACTTTAACATACTCAAAACTCAGGAAGCAAGGAAGACAGAAAAATAATTGACAGAATATTTGTCTGGAGTACAGAAAGAAAAAAATACATAGCACAGGAATGAATTTATCTTACTTGAATTAGGGCGAGCCATTTCTAAGCAAATCCTTTGTTTCTTGGAAGGAGGTGTCTTAAGTCCACAATATGCTTGCGAAACCAGCCTTCTACTGGTAAACTGGAAGAGACTCATCAGGATCACTTTATAGTTCTTAATCTGAAAGGAGAGATCAAATGAAAAGTTATATGAATACATGTTTATGTGGCAAAGATATACAGTGAATATACTCTTAAATACTCTCTTTTCTGTGTCACAAAAAAATGAGGTACAGTATTTACTATTTCATCCTTCACCCCGTTTGCCCAAGTATTGCTTATGGGCAAAGTTCACAACTACAGTATTTCAAACTTACAGAGCAATCAAATAATATGGTAAAACATAACATAAAAGATTTAAAGGACTGCCAATCCTCTTCTTGCAGAGAAAGTACTGAAATACCTATATTTTTTCCAGGTTTTTTCCCCAGTATGAAACACAGACATGTCAAAATCTTACTTGAACTCAAGGTGGAATAGCCATTTAATATTTTCCCCCATAAAATGAATTAATACTTTCCACTCTGCTGTGACCCTTGAGTCCTTGTATTGAAAACATACAGTATAGTCTCATGGGTTTAATAAACAAAAATGCAATACTGTGCAGACTCAGTAATCCTTAGCATATTCAGGGCTTTTAATTTGTAATACTTCATACAACCATTAACTAATTCTGTGATTTATTCCCCCTTTACAGATGGTAAAACATACACTGGGGAAAATTCACAACTGGAGTAAACTATTACAACTTACACTGATTTCACTGGGAATTGTGTCCCCTTATGACAAGGCTGATGAGACCCTCAGACAGGGTAAGGGTGACCAAGTGCTTAGTGGGCCAATGGGCTAAGACCATTCAGCCAAACCCATAATACAGATTTCAATCCTGGTGTTTAGCGTGTTAGATCCAATTACCTCTCAACACAGTACAGCTGCTCTATCCTTTTCACCTTGGTATTGTAATTTTCCTTATACTACGTAACATTTATAAAGAATGAACATATTGGAAAGTGTTATTGGTATATACCCGTTCATTAGCCCATTCGTTTATAAGCCGACCCCCCAAGATGGATAGGTAAAAATAGTAAAAACTTTATGACCCTTTCATAAGCCGACCCCATATTTCAGGGGTTGGCAAACATTGGCTCCTAGCCCATCAGGGTAAGCCACTGGCGGGTTGGGACGTTTTGTTTACCTGGAGAGTCTGCAGGTGTGGAGCCCCTCAGTTCCCAGTGGCGCAGTTCGCCGTTCCCAGCCAATGGGAGCTGCAGGAAGTGGTGCGCCACTTCCCGCAGCTCCCATTGGCTGGAAACAGCAAACCGCAGCCACTGGGAACGGAGGGGCTCCATGCCTGCAGATGCTCCAGGTAAACAAAACGACAATGTATTAGATATTCAATTCAATGATTTCACAGAGTTTAAAATCATCAAATTTTGG
Source organism: Eretmochelys imbricata (assembly GCF_965152235.1). Lineage (NCBI taxonomy): Eukaryota > Metazoa > Chordata > Testudines > Cheloniidae > Eretmochelys > Eretmochelys imbricata. The sequence continues at coordinate 109,670,762 of NC_135573.1, read as the reverse complement.
TGTAGACCCGTTTATAAGTCGACCCCCGCTCTTTGATGCTTCACTTTTTTACCAAAAATATTCAGTTTATGAACGAGTATATACGGCATTTATAAGTTCATTTCCTCTTTAGTGGTAAATGGAATTTAAAGTATTTTAAAAAGATAAATCTCATACAATCCACTAAAACATAGAGAAACTATACAAAAATGGAGGGAAGTAATAATAATAAAAAAAACCAGCCTTCATATTTATATTCACTACAACCAGCATATTTTTTTCCTTAAATAGAATCTTCCCGGATATTTAAAATCCACAGTACTTTCCACTGACTCAGATGTTCTTACATCCCAATCAAAAGAAGAAGCTCCCCCTATATTTTGAAACTGTAGGAGGTAAAAACCACACACAAAACTAGTGATTATTTCCCTTATATTACCTCATCATTTTCTCATTATAATATTGAAAGAATATTCTATATAAAATATTTAAACCAATTTTAACTATCTGATATTGATGACAGAACATATATACTAAGATTATACTAATGCAAAGAGTTTATTGCACTTTACAAATATCATGATTTCATTACTGGCACCACAGCATAATAATGTTGTCTATCAGACATGTTAAAAACATTAATACAGCTTAGACAAGCAACTGTACTGCTGAGAGCACACTCTACATGTATATTACTTTGTTACACACTGAAACAAATCAAAGACAACAACAGTATGTCAAACAGAAACATGTAGGGCCTAACTCCTGCAATGATAAATGTGTGGGTGGACCTGCGTTCACAGACCTGGTCTATGGATGTTTGCATTCATGTAACAATTTGCAGGATCTCAGATTAGAATCTCACTGAGGCAATGGTTTGTGGCAGGAATGAGAGACAGACAAAGGGAAGTCTTATTTAAAGGGTCACATGGGGATAAATATGGGAAAAACCTTCACTTGTTCTTTTCTAGACTAGAAAAATGTGAGCGTTAACAATTTAAATGCAATTTTGCACCTAGTGTAGAAATGAAGACACAGTTTAGCACTTTAAAAATGTGCTAGCGGGAGCCTGGGTTAAACACAACATATCCTGCCCACATTATATGCCAGGGGTCTGTCTAGACTAGGAGAATAGGTATTTGTTTTGTAAATGTATTGGGGTGACCCTAACCAGCTAAAACCTTAAGGCTCACTTCCCCCTACTTCAAAACAAGTAGAAAAATATTTATCAAAAACTTCAAAAATTTTTACACTCATCCATCCCCAGAGTCTCTGGTTGTGTCCGAGGTCCAAGAAAAGACCTGATCTACCAAGGGTATGCTGAAAAATAAGGACTCCAAGAACTGGATCTTTTCAGGCATAAGGCATATTCATCTGTCTCCCTCCAATTTTGTATCACAAACAACAAGGCCCTTTTTGCTAAATACAGATTTTTGACATGGGAAAGAATAAGCCCATACATATACAAATTCCATCAGGAATTTAGAGAAGAGCTAAGAAAAACCATCAAAGAGTATCGGATGGTACCGCAGGTGGCTATGAACCCATCAGATGGCCCATGGCCATTAGCTTTACCACACAACATGCCTCTTGATTGCAGGCATCCAATATATATTGCATAGCAGGTGCATCTGACTAGAGAGGACATCCAACAAGTTGGATGAAGTGCCCCACTCCCTCAAGGATTCAAGGGTGATGCTGAGGTCGCTAGGGATCTACACCCCTGACCAGACCATGTCTAATCTAGAAAACAAGGCTGAGAGGGAATTCTTCAAATATGTAAGAGGTTGTTACAGAGAGGACAGCTATCAGTTGTTGTCCATGCCCACAAATGGTCAGACAAAAGTAATCTGTTTAGTTTGCAGTGAGGGAGACTCGGGCTGGATATTAGGAAAAACTTGCTAACTGTAAGAGCAAAGCTCTAGAACAGGAGTGGCCAACCTGTGGCTCCAGAGCCACACGCAGCTCTTCAGAAGTTAATATGCGGCTCCTTGTATACACACCAACTCTGGGACTGGAGCTACAGGTGCCAACTTTCCAATGTGCCCAGCGGGTGCTCACTGCTCAACCCCTGGCTCTGCCCCAGGCCATTTAGTTCATCCCCTCCCTCAGCATGGGGGGGGGGGGGGGGAGATGAACTAGATGACCTCTCAAGCCCTAGGTTTCTTTGAAGATACAACTTGCCCTTTCTAGGCCCGGATTTTCAAATGTGCTAGGGCTGGTCTTCACACAGTTTTTGTATGGCTTGAATTATACCCAGTGTAATGAAAGCTGAACGGGGTATATGTCAAGCAATACCAGGGACAGGCAAGCCCTTAATATGTGTCAGTGTAACCCACACCCAGCCGGTGGGACACTCTTATCCCTAGCGGCGAGGCAACACAGACTCACCAACCAGCCTGCTACTGCCCTGGCACCCGACCCACGCTTAGCTCAGTCAGTGGAGGCTCACGCTGGGTTGGGGGATCGGGGGGGCTCCCAGCGTCCCACCCCTGGTTTAACAGGTGGCAGCCTTAGGGAGCGAGGCGGGGGGCGGCTCGGGATGCGGCTGTAGCCGGGCAGGGTGGCGCTCCGGCAGCAGGGGCTCAGGCTTTGAGAGCCAGGCGTCCCAGCCCGGCTCCCCCCGCCAAGGCGAGGCCGGCCCGGGCGGGTGCGGGGTTATCAGCCCCCGGCCCCGCACAGCCCCTGACAGGCCCGTGAGGGGAGAGCCCCCAATTCCCCCCCGCCCCGCGTCCCCCGGCAGGTTTCCCGGGGCCCGGCCCCGGCCCGGAGCGGGTACCCACCTCCGCAGCAGCTCCCGGTCGGAGGCCGCAGCGGCGGGACAGGCGGCAGCGGCTGGCGTCAGGGCCCAGCTACGGCCGCTGCTGCGTGGAGGGCGGCACGTCCCACCCCTGGAGCCGCCGCCGCCGCCGCCGCCGCCTGGGCGGGGTGGGAAGGGAGGAGCCGGGCCCGGCCCAGAACAGCCCCCGCCCGCGCCTGGGGCCCGCCCGGCGGATCCAGCGGGGAGCCGAAACCCCGCCGCTAACACCGAGCCCCACGGCCCCGCGCGGCCCCCAAGCGGGCTCTGCTCAGGCCGCGGCTCCCCTCGGCTCGGCCCCGGCCGCGCAGCCCTGTCCGGGAGAGACACTCTCCCACCAGCGGCTCGCTCCGGGAAGCGACGCCGGCACCTGCGGCCCCTCCAGTGCTGGCGGGGGTGGGGGGTTAGGTGGGTTAGCCTGGCCAGGAGGCGATATTCATTTCCCCTACGCTGTGGTGCTGCAAGCTGAAACAGACACTGACGGGTATTTCTGATGGTACAGGGCCCATGTTATAGGCCAGATTTCCCCTCGGTTCTTAGCTCTCAGATCTGAACGGAATCAGATTTTAGCCTTGGGGGATACGAGGGCCTCAAGGCCTACATGGTACTGGATTTCTTTTTACAGTTTCCCCACACCAACTGGCTATGGCGTAGCCCCTTACTGCTCTATCCTTTCTTCACTGGCCCTTCAAACATTGCTGTTGCCCTTTTGGGCTTCTTTCCCTTTTCCATCTTCTGATGCTCTTCTCATTGCGGAGTACTGGTATGCGGCACAGTTAACTCAGCCATTAGCACGTTATCTCCAATTTATCTGAAAACTGCACACCTAGTGTTGAAATCAGCAGCAGAGAGAAGGTACATCACCAAGGAGAGACTGACGAAGACGTTTCCAAGGACCCTGTAGTACCGATTCACATAGTTAAATGGCCAAGACCTTATTGCACACCTGCAGTTAGTGGCTTTCAAATGACCAGAAACATCAAAAACTGGAGAAAGGACAGAAGTAGAAATTATAAGTGGAGAAAACTGCCTGAATCAAAACTTTCCGTTCAAATGTCCTTGAACTTTAGCAAAAAGAACAGGAGTACGTGTGGCACCTTAGAGACTAATACATTTATTTGAGCATAAGCTTTCATGGGCTACAGCTCACTTCATCGGATGCAAGCTACAGAGGTGTGTTAGAAATATTCTTTGAGTCAGAGATGTCAAAAGTAGGATTTTAGGTCACTGCAGAATTGTATCATGTTCGTGGGTCTGGAGGGACAAAAGGAGAGGCCCCGAGATAGGACAGACTCTTCTGATAGGCTAAGAGTACAGCTGGAAAGATTAACAATATTGTTGGGTGGGTTAAGGGAACTACTGTTGTGGCTCCTTGTAGCATGTAGCAGTTTAGACCATTTAGTGTCCTTTTTCTTTTGTAAAGAAGTAAAGTTTGTGTTGTAAATGGCTTGTCTAGTTTTTGTAAAGTCAATCCATGAGGAGGTTTGTGTAGAAGGTTGTTTTTCATGAGAGTATCCAGTTTTGAGAGCTCAGTCACAATCTTTCCCCGGTTGCTGTATAGGATGTTGATCAGGTGGTTTCACAGTTTCTTTGAGAGTGTGTGGCACAATCTCTCAGTATCCACTGAAGTGGGCTGTAGCCCACGAAAGCTTATGCTCAAATAAATTTGTTAGTCTCTAAGGTGTCACAAGTACTCCTGTTCTTTTGGCTGATACAGACTACCATGACTGCTACTCTGAAACTTGAACTTTAGGAAATTTCAGGTTTGAACTACACAGCTTCAATCCATTTCCAGTATTACTCTTCTAAAATATAGGTACTAAAGTATAGAAACAGATTGCAAGCAGACAGCCAGATCAAAAACCACAAGAGAGGCTAGAGCAGGAAAACTCCATAAAGGAGTACTTGTGGAGTTTCCCCCACATTATTCAGTTCAGCTCCCAGATCCTGTGAAACTGCAAGAGACAAGGTGATTGCTAGCTCACTGTTTCAGAATGAGCTTGCACAGCTCTTATAACATCACCTAAGCTCTAATGTCATGTCACTATCAATGCACTGAACATTTACAAGATACCAAGAAAATATATTTTCAGTATGTCAAAATTAGATTCTTGACTATAAGTTTCAGAAGTGCCAGTTTTATGTGCATCCATTGTCAAGGTTGTTCACTTGTTGCTGAGTGAAAAATCTGTTTATTGGGGTGCTTACATGTGTTGGGTCTTATTTTTAAAAGAAAACTAATTTATAATGTCCATATCTCAATAGTTGGGTTATTTTTACTTGTGTCATTGGTATTTTATCTTTTGTCTTTGATAGTGACCTTGGAGCTACGCTTGGAAGGCTTAGATTTTTATCAGTTATTGATTTCACTGTACACATGCACAAATCAATGAAAAATATTTCCATCAATGATAATCACATTTTACAGGTAGGCACAGTAACAAAAATGTTGCTTGCAAACTTTTGAGTCCCACTTTAAGGTGTACAAAATGTGTTGTAATGTTGGTGTTAGTGGATCTGGAGAAGAGCCACCATTTAAGTAGGGTGAAGAGGGCTGGGGGGGAACCATCCCCTCCTGTTGACCCCTGTGCTTTATCATGTGTTAATTTTAGGACTAGGGAAGCACCAGCGTGAGAACCTAGGAGGTGCAGCCTCCCCATAATTTGGAACAACAGTAAACATTTAAATTGATAAAAATTGAAAAAAAAATGCTTAAAAATAAACATCAATATTATCCAAAGTTATAAAAATATCAAATTCTGCCAAGCCTACTTAACAACAATGAAGTTTTCTGTGGTGAATATTTAAATCATAGGGAACAGAATAAATAATTTAATTATGACAAAGTAAATTCAGTAAAGACAAATGCAAAGTACGACACTTAGGGTATGTCTACACAATTAAATTAGGTTGATCTTATACAAGTCAATTTTTAGAAATCGATTTTATACAGTCAATTGTGTATGGCCACACTAAGTGCATTACGTTGACGGACTGCGTCCTCACCACCGTGGCTAGCATAGACTTTCGGAGCGTTGTACTGTGGGTAGCTATCCCACAGTTCCCGCAGTCTGCTGCCCATTGGAATTCTGGGTTGAGCTCCCAATGCCTGATGGGGCAACAACATTGTCACAGGTGGTTTTGGGTACATGTCATCAGTCGCCCCTCCCGCCGTGAAAGCAATGGCAGACAATCGTTTCGCACCTTTTTTCCGTGCAGATGCCATACTGCTGTCAGCAGATGGTGCAATAGGACTGCTAACCATCGTCGTCATCTACCACTTCCGCTGCAACCCTACTCTCCTGATGCCATGAATCCACCTCGCAGGCCCTCTCGTCATTCTGTATAAATATCTATTCTCGTGGCATCCATCATCATCCACCGCTTCCACTGCAACTCTGCTCTCCCGCAGACGCCACACCATGGCAAACATGGAGCCTCCTCAGCTCACTGCTGCTGTTGTGAGCATTGTAAACACCGTGCGTTATCCTGCAGTATGTGCAGAACCTGCAAAAGCAAGCAAGGAGGTGACAGTGCGATCACAATAGTGATGAGGACATGGACACAGACCTCTCTCAAAGCACAGGCCCTGGCAATTTGGACATCATGGTGGCAATGGGGCAGGCTCATGCCGTGGAACACCAATTCTGGGCCCAGGAAACAAGCACAGACTGGTGGGACCGCATAGTGTTGCAGGTCTGGGATGATTCCCAGTGGCTGTGAAACTTTCGCATGTGTAAGGGCACTTTCATGGAACTTTGTGACTTGCTTTCCCTTGCCCTGAAGTGCAAGAATACCAAGATGGGAGCAGCCCTCACAGTTGAGAAGTGAGTGGTAATAGCCCTGTGGAAGCTTGCAACGCCAGACAGCTACTGGTCAGTCGGTAATCAATTTGGAGTGGGTAAATCTACTGTGGGTGCTGCTGTGATCCAAGTAGCCAACGCAGTCACTGAGCTGCTGCTATCAAGGGTAGTGACTCTGGGAAGTGTGCAGGTCATAGTGGATGGCTTTGCTGCAATGGGGTTCCCTAACTGTGGTGGGTGATAGAACGCATATCCCTATCTTGGGACCGGACCACCTTGGCAGCCAGTACGTAAACCACATGGGGTACTTTTCAATGGTACTGCAAGCACTGGTGGATCACAAGGGAAGTTTCACCGACATCAGTGTGGGATGGCCGGGAAAGGTGCATGATGCTCGCATCTTCAGGAACTCTGGTCTGTTTGAACAGCTGCAGGAAGGAACTTACTTCCCAGACCAGAAAATTACCGTTGGGGATGTTGAAATGCCTATAGTTATCTTTGGGGCCGCAACCTACCCCTTAATGCCATGGCTCATGAAGCCATACACAGGCACCCTGGACAGTAGTAAGGAGCAGTTCAACTATAGGCTGAGCAAGTGCAGAATGGTGGTAGAATCTGCATTTGGATGTTTAAAAGCGCGCTGGCGCAGTTTACTGACTAGGTTAGACCTTAGCAAAACCAGTATTCCAATTGTTATTGTTGCTTGCTGTGTGCTCTACAATATCTGAGAGAGTAAGGGGGAGACATTTATGGCAGGGTGGGAGGTTGAGGCAAATTGCATGGCGGCCAATTACGTACAGCCAGACACCAGGGCAATTAGAAGAGCACAGCTGGGCACCCTGCGCATCAGAGAAGCTTTGAAAACCAGTTTCATGACTGGCCAGCCTACAGTGTGACAGTTCTGTTTGTTTCTCCTTGACGAAAACCTGCCCCCTTGGTTGACTCTACTTCCCTGTAAGCCAACCGACCTCCCCCACTTCGATCACCGCTTTCAGAGGCAATAAAGTAATTGTTTCAAAATCATGCATTTTTATTAATTCATCACACAAATAGGGGGAAAACTTACAAGGTACCCTGGGTGGGGTGGGTGAGGAGGGAAGCACCGGGTGGGGTGGTAGATGAGGGGAGACGGGAAGGACAAGGGCACACTACAGTTCAAAACGTATTGAATGCCAACCTTCTGTTGCTTGGGCAATCCTCTGGGATGGAGTGGCTGGGTGCCTGTACAACCCCTCCCCCCCCGGCATTCTTAGGCGTTTGGGTGAGGAGGATATGGAACTTGGGGAGGAGGGCAGGGCAGTTATACAGGGGCTGTAGTGGCGGTCTGTGCTCCTGCAGCTCCCCCAGATGCCTGAGCATGTCAGTTTGCTCCCCCATTAGACTCGGCATTGCATCCTGCCTCCTTTCATCGCGCTCCTGCCTCCTCTCATCGTGTTAATTTAATGCTTTCCTGGATTCTGCCATTGTTTGCCTCCACACATTCTGCTGAGCTCTTTCAGTGCGGGAGAACTGCATGAGCTCTGAGAACATTTCATCGCGAGTGCGTTTTTTTCGCCTTCTAATCTGCGCTAGCCTCTGGGACTGAGATGATAGGGAGAACGTAGAAACATTTTCAGCTGCGGGAGGAAAAAAAGGGAAAGTAGTATTTAAAAAGATACATTTTAGAGAACAAAGGAAAGACTGTTTCACACTGAATCAAGTGATTCACATTACATAGCACATGTGCTTTTGGTACAAGGTCACATTCGGCCTCTTATATTGAGTGCCTGCCGGTTCGGTGTGAGACATCACACATGCTCGGCTGGGCAACAGAATTCGGCTTGCAGGCAGCCATGGTAAGGCAAAGGGTTTCAGCTTCTTCAACCTTCAGAACATGTGGGAACGGTTTCAAACAGCAGCACCCTCCTTTCCCATACCAAGCAAAGCCCGTTGGGTTGGCCATTTAAACGGAGGGGCTGTGGTTTTAGGGTGAATGTGCAGCACAACCCAACCCCCACCCCACCCAATTCTCTGGGATGATTGCTTCACACCCCCCACACCCCCACAGCGTGGCTAGTATCAGGGGAGATCCCTGTCAGCCAAACGCGAACAGCTCAGCACGAACGGGCCTCCCCGCACCGCATAGCTAAGAGCGGGGATGATTTCTTTTCAGCCAAAGGCAAACAGCCCTGCAGGAACGGGCACCTCTGAATGTCCCCTTAAACAAATTTCCCATATTTCAACCAGGTGACCATGAATGATATCACTCTCCTGAGGCGAACACAGAGTACCTCCAGGAGAGCTTCATGGAGATGTCCCTGGAGGATTTCCGCTCCATCCCTAGACATGTTAACAGACTTTTCCAGTAGCTGTACGGGCCGCGAATGCATCCCAAGTCTTCAGGGCAAATTAATCATTAAACACACTTGCTTTTAAACCCTGTATTATATTTACAAAGGTACACTCACCAGAGGTGCCTTCTCCAGCTTCATGGTCCGGGAGCCCACCTTGGGAGGGTTGGGAGGGTATTGGTTTCAGGGTGATGAACAGTTCCTGGCTGCTGGGGAGAAGGGATTCTCCGCTTGCCTGCTGTCCTCAACCTCCAAGATCCAAGGGCTATAAGTTGAAGCTAGACCATTCAAACTGGAAATAAGGCATAATTTTTTTTTTTTTTTTTAACAGTGAGGATCGTTAACCACTGGAACAATCTCTATATGTTATGGTGGATTCTCCATCACTACCAATTTGTAAATCAAGATTGGAACTAAAAAAAAGATATGCTCTTGTTCAAAATGAATTTTGGCATGTTCTAGGGCAGGGATGGCCAACCTGTGGCTCTGGAGCCACATGCAGCTCTTCAGAAGTTAATATGTGGCTCCTTGCATAGGCACCGACTCTGGGGCTGGAGCTACAGGTGCCAACTTTCCAATGTGCCAGGGAGTGCTCACTGCTCAACCCCTGGCTCTGCTCCCACTCTACCCCTTCCCACACCCTTCCCTGAGCCTGCCATGCCCTCGCTCCTACCCCTCCCCCCCCCCGAACCTCCTGCATGCCATAAAACAGCTGATTGGGAGGTGCAGGTAGGGATGGGGAGGCACTGATCAGCGGGGCTGCCAGTGGGTGGGAGGCGCTAGGAGCTGGGCCTGGGGTGGGGGAGCTGATGTGGGGCTGCTGACGTATTACTGTGGCTCTTTGGCAATGTACATTGGTAAATTCTGTCTCCTCCTCAGGCTCAGGTTGGCCACCCCTGTTCTAGGGCCTGTGTTATACAGGTGGTCAGACTAAATAATTAGAATGGTCCATTCTGGCCTTGGGTTCTATGAAACATACACGCTTAGCATAAGCACAGGAGTTTCAGTCAGTACAGAGACAACATAAGAACAGCCATACTGGGTCAGACCGAAGGTCCATCCAGCCCAGTATCCTACTTGCTGACAGTGGCCAATGCCAGGTGCCCCAGAGGGAGTGAACCTAATAGGTAATGATCAAGTGATCTCTCTCCTGCCATCCATCTCCACCCTCTGACAAACAGAGGCTAGGGACACCATTCCTTACCCATCTTGGCTAATAGCCATTAATGGACTTAACCTCCATGAATTTATCCAGCTCTCTTTTAAACCCTGTTATAGTCCTAGCCTTCACAACCTGCTCAGGTATGGAGTTCCACAGGTTGATTGTGCGCTGTGTGAAGAAGAACTTCCTTTTATTTGTTTTAAACCTGCTGTCCACTCATTTCATTTGGTGGCCCCTAGTTCTTATATTATGGAAACAAGTAAGTAACTTTTCCTTATTCACTTCTCCACACCACTCATGATTTTATATATCTCTCTCATATCCCCCCTTAGACTCCTCTTTTTCAAGCTGAAAAATCCTAGTCTCTTTAATCTCTCCTCATATGGGACCTGTTCCAAACCCCTAATCATTTTAGTTGCCCTTCTCTGAACCTTTTCTAATTACAGTGTATCTTTTTTGAGATGAGACCACATCTGTACACAGTATTCAAGATGTGGGCGTACCATGGATTTATATAAGGGCAATAAGATATTCTCCGACTTATTCTCTATCCCTTTTTAAATGATTCCTAACATCCCATTTGCTTTTTTGACTGCCACTGCACACTGCGTGGATGTCTTCAGAGAACTATCCACGATGACTCCAAGATCTCTTTCCTGATTAGTTGTAGCTAAATTAGCCCCCATCATATTGTATGTATAGTTGGGGTTATTTTTTCCAATGTGCATTACTATACATTTATGCACATTAAATGTCATTTGCCATTTTGTTGCCCAATCACTTAGTTTTGTGAGATCTTTTTGAAGTTCTTCACAGTCTGCTTTGGTCTTAACTATCTTGAGCAGATTAGTATCGTCGGCTAACTTTGCCACCTCACTGTTTACCCCTTTCTCCAGATCATTTATGAATAAGTTGAATAGGATTGGTCCTAAGACTGACCCTTGGGGAACACCATTAGTTACCCCTCTCCATTCTGAAAATGTACCATTTATTCCTACCCTGTGTTCCCTGTCTTTTAACCAGTTCTCAATCCATGAAAGGATCTTCCCTCTTACCCCATGACAACTTAATTTACATAAGAGCCTTTGGTGAGGGACCTTGTCAAAGGCTTTCTAGAAATCTAAGTATACTATGTTCTAGAAATCTAAGTATACCCCTTGTCCACGTTTGTTGACCCCTTCAAAAAACTCTAATAGATTATTAAGACATGATCTCCCCCTTTACAGAAACCATGTTGACTTTTGCCCAACAATTTACGTTTTTCTGTGTGTCTGACAATTTTATTCTTGACTATTGTTTCAACTAATTTGCCCGGCACTGACGTTAGACTTACTGGTCTGTAATTGCCGGGATCACCTATAGAGCCCTTTTTAAATGTTGACATGACCACTATTGTACAAACAGCTCTTGAATGAATGTATAGCATTCAGATAGGGTTGACTGGTTTGTTATTTTTGTGCAATATCTTTACAGGCTGCATATTAACACTAGCAAACGTATCCCCAAAATATCTGAAGTAAAAGCACATTTTGTATTCATGAAAGCCTAGAATAAATACAAGTGTGTGTGTTATAAACACCATCGTAAACCAAAATAACATTGTATTTTTACCATAAAATAATGTCCACGTTAGTCTTCAAATGATCCAGAATAGTTGTTTGGGGCAAATACTATAAATTTTTTAGAATTTTTTTTATGTAGTTTTGTTAATTTATATCCTTTAGATTTAAAATACTGTTTTGATATAAACATTTGGATATGTTCTAGGATCGCTTATTATCCTTGATAAAATACTTTTTCACAAAGGAATTCTTCAGTTACAATCCTCATGATAATTTTTTCCACTGATACAGCTTGATCAGTTCTGGGTGGACATCAATACTGTGAACTGTTGCTCTATGTATGTTCTTTTCCAAAAAGCAAATCATACATTTGGGCACAGCCAGATGCATTATATTCTGTCATTACTGAAACCCTATATTACACGAACCAGTCAAAGGTATCAGTGATTTATACTGTCCACTCTTCCACTCCTAAAAGGTATAGTCTCTTTTTAGCATGTATATCTCTCAAGAGGTGCATACAGTATATCCCACTGGAGCACCAAAGCTGTGAACTAGCAAACTCATTAAACCTAATTTTTGATAATGAATCCTTAAATACAGTATTGAAGTCAAATACAAGCAAAACAATCTTTTTTAAAATCTGAAACAAACAGTCTGTATTCTAAAACACAAAAGATCTGTACCCATTAAATACAGTAAGTTGGCAGAAATAGAATATAAATTACAGTTCTTTACAGTAAATAGTAAAACACTAGAGTCAGCTTAATATACACAAAATCAAAGGAACAGCAGCAGCTTTTCAGTAAGGTCCCAGGTATCTCACTCGTTCACTTGGCTAAGAAATAAAGAAAAACAGGTACAGCAGGCCATTCATTTCACTCATTTTTACCACTTGTTACTTTACAAATATCCAAGACATTGTACAGGCATCTACAATATCTACATGTGGAACAGCTTTCTCAAGAATGCACAAGCACTGTACATAAGTCCCTCCATCATTTCCATTATTAAAATAGACTTTACAGATTACAATTATTTTAGAATGTTCCATTTTAGCTTGATCATAACCAGCAAAAATAACAGTGCAAGGTTTGCAGTCGTGATCCATTACTGCTGCTTTGTTTCCCCATTTGCCTAAAATCCATTTTTAAAGGAAATGTTGTCCTCACTTCCTTGCAGTAATACTGTTTCTGCAATCAAACTGCCTGGCTTGGGTTAGCATATGAAATTCCAAACATACAGGCTTGACATTGATAGTATTTTCAACACAATGCCAAATCACCACAGTGGCAGGCCTCTAGGAAGACAAAAAATATATATGAAGCAGTCAGATATTTCAGTGTACTTAAACACAGGACATAAGGCAGCATGGTGCCCAGTGATAAAAGAAACATGGCACCAAGCTAATAGTTAAAACAAACGTTTACAATAAAAACAAGATATAAACAGCAAATGTGTCAGTCTAATACAAGTTCTTTGGTAATTAAGAACAGCATAGTGTAGCTTTTTCAAATGTGGTTTTACATCCCTTTCCCCAAAATAATTTTTTTTTTTTTTTGTTTAAAATACATCTCCCAAGTTGCTGTGTAACAAATAGTCCAGTACCTCATAAGTATCTACAAAACAGCTTTAACTGTATTTTAGTGTGCAGCCATATCTGCCTATTGGCAGACTAACTATAGATACACATTAATATATATATATATAATATATATATATTATTTATAAAAAAAATAGAGAATTAAGTCCATGACTCTACAGAGTGCACATTCAGTATGGACAGATGAAAACTGTACAACGACTTTTAAAATCCTTAAAGGTTTCTACACTTTGATGTGTGTAGCAAGTGCAAAATTACTACGGCTTATTTAATCCAAGACTTCCTGTTCTCTTGTTTCCTCGAAAAAGCAGAAGCCGCTGCATCTCCTGATTGACAGAGGGGTGCTTCTCCTGCTTTAGAAGAGGATGATGACCCCGGAAGTACAGAACTTTTTCGCTTCTCTAAACTTGAGGATGCCTGAGATTGTGAAGTGCTACTGCATCTTTTTGTTGAAACTGGTGATTTACTGAGGCGCCCGGGACGAACAAACAAACCATGTCGTGGCTTGCAGTGGAAGTACTCTCTACCTTTTACAGTTCCATCATGTTTCCCTTAAATGAAAATAAATACATGGCATTAATTTTCAATACTTAGCCATCATGTGCAGTTACAGAACATATATGTGGTGATTATCCTGAAAATACTCTGAGTACTCAAGCTTAAAGCTCTTAGTGGTGAAAGCAAAAGTACGTAACACGAGTGGGGAAGCATTCTGAGCAATGACCACTCCCCACAGTAACTCTTAGCTACCATTTATTCCCTTTAAAAAAGCAAATGTTGTTTCAACATCAGAATTGAATATTTAAAAAATAAAAATTCAGTTCGTTGTCCAAAATCTGGCTTCTTAAATTTTCTAAAAAACCACTAACTCCAATAGTCTGTACGTAATTTCTATAAAAAGCTTTTACACACAAATGGCTTTGGTTCCCTTTCTGCTCCAATATTCTCATCAAAATGAAAGTTGTACTGATAAAATCAAGGTAAAAAAGAGTTTTAAAATAGCACTTTAAACACTTCTCTTTACTATTGTTCTAATGAAAAGTGATCTCTGGCAAAGATAACAGGCAGCAGCTGAAACAAACATTTGAACTCTTCAGCTGCTGGTTCCTATAGTCAATGGAGGTGAATGCTGAATTGGCACCACGAGGTTGTTTCAAATGCTGACAGTTTTAAAAGGTTTCAGTTACCTTAACTTCCCCCAACTACAAAACATGGGAACAAAGGGGAACCAATGGCAGCTTGTATGACCTGAAGTATGAAAAAACACTTTGCATAAACCAAGTAGAACAGTTCTTTGTTTAAAATAACTGAAAACAAAAACATTTAAAAATTAGCTCTTCAAAAAAACCTGTAAACTTAAACAGTAATATACTACACTAAGAAAGGTGAGTATATAAAATAGTCCCGCTTCCTGGCTGGTTTAGTATTTCCCAACACTATAGTTACTCCTGGGGGAATTCTGCATCACTTCGGAATTCATGTCCCCCACAGAAAATACATTCTGCCACAGAGGCACTGCAGTTATGCCTTTTGCCCAACAGAGGCTGCTGTGGCACCAGAACAGAGGGCAGCTGGCTTACCTGGTGTAGCAGCCAGCAGCTGATAGGGAAGAGGAGAGTCTGCATTTCCTCACAGTGCCCTTCCTCACAGTGCCCTGCTGTGTGTGTGTGTGGGGGGGGGGGCACATAGACTGGGGTTCAGAAGGGCTAGTGAGGGGGACAGACTGGGGCAGGGACTGAATGGGAGTGAGGGTACAGGGACATATGGGGACAGGGCAGATGTGCCTGACTGAATGGGAGAGGCTAGGGGTCAGCCAGGGACTGCACAGGAGAGACTCCCCAACACCCTAATAATCCCTCCCCACAAAAAACCTGTTCCATACTTCTGCCACCCACACCCAACAACCCTCCAGGTTCACTCTCAGGCTCCTGCCCACCAATTACTTCCCTTTCCCTCCGCTGCTTTTGACTCCCTCAAGCTTTTGCACTGCTTCTGAGGGATGTGGGAAATAAGTTTCTGTATTGTAGTTTAAATGAATTATTACTGAAAGTTCTGTATTAATATGCCTAGTGAGGAATCTATTTGTCAAAAAACATTTGTTGAATCTTTTTGTTGTCTGTATTGTTACAGACATACTTGCTGACAGGTATTGTGAAATAAATAATTGAAACTGGTGTGATTTTACTGTGTTATTCTGAGAAATAAAATATGCAGAATTTTAAAATTACTGTGTGCAGATTTTTCAATTTTTTAGTGCAGAATTCCCACAGGAGTACATAGTGTGCGAATATACAGTGTAACCTTACATTATGTCACAGGACTGTATTTATAACCCACAGTACCTTATTTGTGGTTACTTACCCAACTGAACGCTTAGTTCAACTCCAACCCAGATTCCAGCTGAAAAATCCACTGGTCCAATGTATCTCACTGTGCCTGTCTTATTACTTCCTAAACATACTTGTTCTCCCACTGCCACCCAGCTAGGCAAAGTGTGGGCTTGGTCTGCAGAAGCACCATCTTCAGAGTCAGAAACATCTAAATGGTTCTTTGTAATGAAATCATTAAGGGAAGAATCAGGATATGTCTGACAGTATGAAGTCTCTTTTACTAATACAGAAAACAGAGGGTTTTCAATGGCGTTTGACAGCTGGTAACCCACAGCCACAGATTCCAGCTGGCCTAAGCGAACGCCCTCTTTGTAAGTGTTTTGTGATAAATCCGAGGCACTGTCCACCCCAGCAGTTGGTATTTCTTTCCTTTTATTAGAGGAACCAGCGGAACATAACTTTGGATCTACTGACTGGTCAAAGTCCTTTCCATCTTCAACACCCATGAACTCTGTAAATGAATGATCTTCGACAACATCTGAAGTGTGCTCAATTGTTGCTTCCCGGGATGAAAACTCAATTTTGTCTCGCATGTTTTTGCTAGTTGAAGAATCTAAACCTGAACAAGAGCCAGCTCTATGTAACATCTCAGAGTTTTTGTTAGTGATATTTAGGGATGATGGAACCTCTTTTGCTAAGGCACCGTTTTCTTTTAGTGGTGACACATGTATCTTATCTCTAGCTAAGCTCCTTTCTGGAAATTCCCTGTTCAAAGATCTCATATCATATGCAAGACATGGTCCTGAATGATCACTGGAGTCCAAATCCTTCATCTGATTGGCTAGCTGGTCTGTGCTATCACTACAGGGAACAAGCATGTCAGACAGTGTAGCATTAGAGGCACTGTGTGAAAAGTAGCCACTAGTAATACTGCTAGTGGTGGGGCTGCGGGATACCTCTTTCTCAAGGACACGAGAATTCATGAAGTCTGTTTTAGTGGAAAACCATTCTCTGTTCTCCAGGCTAGCATTGTAAACACTGAAGTCAGCAAACTCCTCAGGTACGTAAGGCCGAAAATTATGAAAACCCTGTGAGCTTATTAGCTTCTTATTAATGGCCTCCAACTCACTG
Organism: Eretmochelys imbricata; assembly: GCF_965152235.1. NCBI lineage: Eukaryota > Metazoa > Chordata > Testudines > Cheloniidae > Eretmochelys > Eretmochelys imbricata. The sequence continues at coordinate 109,654,065 of NC_135573.1, read as the reverse complement.
TCCTCTTCATCAGAGTCCTGCAAAAATTAGACACAGTTACAGAGGGTTAGCTCTTTATGAAATATTTTCTAGATTAAAGTTTCAAAAAAATTCTCTTCATTGATTTAAGTACTATCCCACAGCTTATATTGTGCAATATTCCAAATTAATTTGTCTCCTAAATATCAAAAGAGTGAAGAGAAATAATTTTACATCCTTTAAACAAAGAATGAGTCACCTCTGAATTGCAATTAGTAACTAACAGAGAAAAAGAAGCCACTGAAAGTGCTGCCCTATCAATATTTTCTAAGCTGCTCATTGTAATGAAATTCATGAAGTGTCCAAAATATTTTTACCCCTGAATTTATATGTAAATAGACCAAACACGTGTCACTTAATGAGTCATGTTCTGAGTCACTTATTGAGTACAAAATAGGTTTTTGTCAAATCCTGTTCCTGGAAACCATACAATACGTTGCAATTCTTTTCATGACACAGACCAACTATTCATTCATTTTAGAGAGTAATCTTTTTATGATAACTTCATCACATAAGATATATTTTTAAAGTTTTTATAAGACTTTTCTGCATGGCAAGTTAGTGTGCAGCAACCCAGGGCACGAATCCACGGTACACCAGCTTATCTTGTACTAAGTTGCCACACGAACACAGTATGAGTCCTATAGTGCAGCTTAGCATACTTTCTGAGACTCTTTTAGAGCCCCCTTTCCTGTACCTCCCACCATATAAAAATGCTTACATTCTCAAAATATAAAAGTAAACTCTTAGTGGGGAGAAATTTCAGAAAATCTCAAAGTACTTTGGTTTTGGAATTATGGAAATATCTTAAATATTTTACTATTTCTGCTTTTGAAATTCTTTTAAACTCAGTCATAAAACTTCATTACACAAAAATAAAAAAGCAAATCAACATACATTTTGTCACTGTTTTAGCTGTTGTACTATATTTTTCTTAAGTGCCAATGTATAACTTTTTGTGCAAGTGGTATTTTGATAGAGAAAAGCATGGGTCAGTTACCAAGAAACACAGGACTTCAGTTTAAATTTTAGAAATACAGCTTAAAAAAAATAACACATTTGTTTCAGCACATAACACTAACATATCTACTGTAAGAGTGGTAGTCTTGCAGTGCAGAACACAAGCAACACCCCTCCCAGTGTATAGCACTCATTTCTCTTAACTGTAGAATACTGACATTTTAAAGGTACAAGAGAGTGCTCACTATGCAATGATATCTAACAATGTTCCTACAGTACTACTTCTACTACACTAGGTCCATTTTAATATATTTAAAAAGGCCCCTCCACCCGCATCATTTGTCATCCTTACACAACTGACCTTCTCAATTATGACATAGTTAAGGTACACAAAAAGACGCCTGAAACGATTCCCTGATCCAGCCAAACACTTAAGCACATGCTCCTAAGATGTTCTAATTCATGGCAGGGCTACAAGAATGACCTGTGATTGGCTCCCTGATTTCCCACCCCTTGCCTCCAGCAGATTCAATAGAGGAGAGAATCTGGGCCAAAATGTTTGCTTTTTTAATTATTTTATGTTTATTCATTGGATTTTTTCACTATAGTCATCACCATAGTATCCAAATGTCTCAAACATTAATGACTTCATCCTCAATGCCGGCGTGAGGCAGGGACGTATTATTAAATCCATTTTAAAAATGGGGAAAATGAGGCACAGAGACTAGCATGATTTGCCCAAGGTAATACAGGATGTCTGTGGTAGAGCTAGGAAGAGAATCTAGAAACCTTGACCAAAATAGACTATCCCACCTTTCCTTCAGTTTTCACTTGAATGTGTTTTAAGATTTTTTTTTTAAATTCTGCACTCTGAGAGGTGAGAAAAAAATTTAAAACTTATTTATTTTAGGTATTTATACTGTGCCCATCACTGTAGTATCTAAGCACTAAACATGGTACAACTAGTACTAGTGCGAATGCCACTCACAGCCTGTTTGAAATACATTATTTAATAAAGCTATGGAACTTTAGAAAAAGCATACAGAACAACCCGTTTGTTCATTTTGTTAATTTCAGAAAGAAGCAATTCTCTAAAATGTCCTCTGAGGCACATTTTTAGAAGGCCACACTTATGTATATTTGATTAAGTGGTCTCTCTCAACCAAAGACAGTTTTCACAGTGAGTTTTTAGAAACTTCCTACATGGTTTGATCCTTATGAGTGATGAACATTATTCACCATGATGCTTTTTTGTAGCTTGGCTCTCCTTAACATTTTAGCCTGTCACCTGTGCAGTGCTCAATACATATAGAAAACCAATAGTTTGAGTAACTCAAATAATGTTATTGCCAATGGAGAACTGGATCCTGGGTTGAATAAATTCTGCAAGTCATACTAAACATTCACTGACAGGGAAAATGTTTGAATGCTTTAAGGCAGGTGGTCCTACTGGTTTGGGTATGCCTGAGCTGACTATAAAAGCTAAGCAGATTTCAGCTCTGTTAGTATTTGGTCAAGTGATTATTTGTTGTTTCTTTGTAACAGTATTAGCTACTCTTAACAATTTCATATGTATACATTTCAATGAGGATTTTATTTTTAAATATTTTATTTATTGATGTTTGGTCTGGAGGCTGGTGGCAGTGCTACATAGTGTCACGTGAGAGATGTGGGACTGATTTCTGTTCCTATTATCTTGTTCTTCAGGGGTGAAATCCTGACCCCACCAAAGTCAATAGCAAAATTCTTATAGACTTCAATGAGATGAGGATTTCACTCCATGCCTTAAATAGACAAAACTACAACAGCCACTATACTTCCATGGGTTGAGAAGCTGTCACCTCTTATAATCTAAGCAAAATTGGGCCTGGGCAAAATTGGATAATGCCCCTCCCATGTACATGCATAGTGTGTAAAACATGTCTGTTTTGTGCATCACAGATTATCTGATATTTTATCTCCTATGAAACTTTTTTCAGTAGCTCTGCTTACATCCCTCCTCCCCCACTTTTTATTTAATATTTTTCCTGTTAATGTTCTTTCCTTTAGAAGAAATGTATTAGGAAATTCAGAGCTAAAATTCTAACAGCATCTTTTACTCAGCTTCCTTACACTTATGTGTAATGTTCTTTCCTTACATGGTCACACATTATGCTGTATAGACAGTATTGAAAAATGTTACATATGTGTACATTTAAGAGTGGAAGAAAGTGCAGATATTACAAATCATTAGTATACAGTTCAATTTATTTTTAGTCTTATTAGAGAAGTATTTTAAGAGCATGAAATATTTTTTCTTCATACTTTATGAGCATCTATGGTTATATAAAACATAGTTTGTAATACCTGAATAGCACATCACATTGTCTACAGTTGTGTGATCATATAGTAAAAGACCCTTCAAATAACACATACCACCCAAAGGGACAGAGTTAGGGTTATTTTCAAAACATTAAGGGAAAACACTATTTTCCTAGCAAATATTGTATGTTTGCTGATAACATATCTAGTTGAATATAAGCTACTGCACATTCTCCATAGAAAGACTAGTTTCTAATTCAGATTATATCATCAACAAAATAAGAACCAAAAAGGGAATCGCAGAAGAACATGCTTGGAAAGGAGCACGAGCCAGGTGTCAAGGAAAGCAAAAGGAGCCCGAAGCACCAAAAACAGACTCCAGAGAGATGGTAAGAAGCATGTGGCAGCAGAAATTAAGAAGAAAGAACTGCCAATAGCACATAGGGGAGCAGCAGTAGCACAGGGATTCAGAGAATGAGAAGTGACAGCACAGTAAAACTGTGACATCTTGCTGATGTAAAGAGCCTTTTATGCCTTCTCTGAATTTAGCAGAGATAAATCCAAGTATCTGAAAGCGCTGAAATTCTTAATTTAGGGGTCACAAGTAGCCCTTAGACTCCCAGCTATTGTGTGACTAATTTCAAACAAGGCACACGTTATTCAGTGGTTACACCACTGGTGCTTTACATTTAATTTTCACAGCACCAAGTTTATTGCCTACTACTGGTATGAGATCTGCTGGAACAAGATTAGAAATGTTAATTGCAAACAGTTTTGAAATGCCCACACAATATTCAAACATTTAATCTGACCTTATTTCATGCCACGACACACACGTATTCCAGCACATACATACAATATATGCCAGTTAACCTATGTTTTAGGTTTAATGCCATATTGCCTTGCTTTTTGAAGATTTAGGCCAAATCCTTAATGTTAATATTGTTGTTTGTGGTTCAAGGTCTATTTATTTTTCAATGTTATGAAAGGAGGATAAAAAGACAAAAATCAAAACTACACTCCCCACAGAATGTGAGAATTTCTGAGTCAGGCCAATCAAATGGCATGTAAACATGTTTAAAAATGTATAACATTTTACCCTAGTTAAAAAAAAATAAAAAATCTGCTGTCCATTTTGTAAATACATATTCAGTCTTCATTTAGAATTCTTGTTATTTACATGGAGTCTAATCCTGCAAGATGTTGCTGAGGTGTCATTATCTGATGTGGCACTCAACTATTCATAGATCCAGGCCTATGGTGACTGTTGGCAGCTTCTTTTAGAACTGTAAACCTGCAGATTTATAACAGTGGAGGACCTGGCCATGTTAATTACACCAGTCTACGTGTGATGGAGGAATCAATCACAGTGTTTCCTGTTAGCTGGGAGTCTTCATTGTGAGTCGGGTGGAGGGGACCAGATTGGCTGAAGTTTGGTAGAGTGGACTAACAAGCCATAACTCAAACACTGAAATCATCCTGGGAGCCCAGCTTAGCCAAAGGTTTGCTCTAGCTTGTAACATCTAGTCCAGCCAGGTTCAGGCACAGTCTATTTTAGCTCTGAAAAATTTAGCCTCGCCTGGGAGCCCACCCTCAGCACAGACCTCCTGTAGCACTGGGAGTTTTATTTTAGCTCTGGTAAGCTATATTGTTAAGAAGGTGTTAGGGGATTTGTGCAAATTAAGTTATTTCAGTCTCTATGGGACCTTAAATTATACATTTTTCTAATGGACTCCTTGAGTTTTAACTTGCCGCTCTTCCCTTCATGGTACTCAAGTCAATGATCCAGAGTTCACAAATGCTGATTGCTGACACACACTATGCTACGGAACTGTAACATGATGCAGAAGAAAAATAAATCAGCTACTGCCCATGAACAGCAGCCATTTTTCAAAAGGCCAAGTCTACTTCAGGGTAAGGGCCTATAAAATTTCATTAAAAAACCCATCCAGACAAGACAAGCCATACTAGAGCTATACCGTAGGAACGCAAGAATCTACAGAATGGGAGGAATTTTTGGCAGCACATGCTCTGAGGTCTACAGGACTGTTAAACCTCCCCCTCCCAATAGTTTTCAGGTTTTGAATTTGCATACCAACTTTCAGATTGAAGCGTATGCTAACACCCAAGTCCTACAGCTCTATCTACCATACAAGAAAAATGCTGAAGCACCTCTCATAGATGCTGCGCTAGTGGGGGTAGCATTTAAAAATTTAACCAGGCAACTAATAATAAACGATTTCCACAATCTAAAAATGGTGAAGACAGGGTTGTCTGTTAATTAAGAGCTGCAATCTTATTTTAGCCACAGCACTTCAACATCAGGCAACTTGAAGCTTTCAAAAAGGGCCCACCACTAAATGCAAGATAACTTACACCAAATGGGATCATTCCATTTACTTTGATGTACACAAAACCTGAGTACATAAGAAAGATTTCTAAAAGTACTTTTTACCTGTTTCACCATTTGTACACTGCAACCCTTAAAACTGATTTTTTTCCCCTGATGGGTTACACATGAGTGATCAAAGAATCAATTGAGTTACTGCAAATTATAGATTATCTTCACAAGAAAGCAACAGTACATTATAATAGCCAGTTTAAAATTTAAAAAACACCAAATGCACATCACCTTCCCCCCACTGCAGCTGTAGCATAATCGCCCGTGAAAGGACCTTAAACCCACCACCAGGCATTATGACAGAAACAGATACAAACTTACAATCTTCTCTTCATGTATGCTATTGTTTTCTACTGGCATGCTGCTGGCATTACTTCCTGAGGGCACAACACAGCCAGCGTTATGTACCTGAGGTGAAGGCATGCTCTGAAAATGTTAAGACACACAACACATCACATCACACAAAGAAGACACTTACAGCTGAGTACAGTATTATACCCATGCAAGTTAGAAAGAGACAAGGACATCTTACTAAAGTGAAACACATAGGCAGAACACATACCGTACCATGGTTCAAGTTAATACAGTTAAAAAGAAATTTGTGCAATCTTCTGAATGGTGTTTTAGGTTAGAAATAAGGTGTCAGTTATGGATATCCTAAAAACACCACTTTGAAAAAATACTGCCACTGTTTTATAAAATAAAAAATATTCAAGGGACACTTTTTTTAAACAACGAAAAAATGAATATCATTGTTTGAAAAAAAGAACCAATACATTCCATACAAAAATACTTACCAAAAAAGTGAAACTGGCCCAATTCCAATGAAAGAGAGCAACCCTTGAAGCACACACCAGTCATTACCAACACAGGATCACAACGTTTTCATGCTATGGATACATGCTACAAACCATTTGCTAGGTACAGCAATTTACTCTTTACTCATAAATAAAGATTGATTCAGAGTTTTGCTTTACTCAGAAAAAAAGAAAATTACCTCTTGGCAAAGCAGAGGTTGAGTTTCGAGAGGGATCTTTCTTTTATGCTCCTCTTTTACGGGCATTAAGGGTTTGAAAAACTTTGGAGGCTGAGGAGAAAATGCTTTAAAAGGGCTGGCCATTAAGGCATGTGGATTCTCCGATATACAACCTAAGGGAAGACCAAAAACATAGTAGTTCAGTTGTGTGTAGTTATTGCACCATCTTCTTAAGTGCAAAGAGAATAATGTATAATCAGGGAAGGTCAAACAGCATATTAGGAAGGTTTCTGGCTACAAAAAGGGTGAAACCATGGCATTTACCCACTGGCCCAAGTAGAGGGTGGCACAGAGGTCCATGGGGGGAGGGATTATTCCACCTTAAGGAACAGCCTGGTGCACAGGACTGCAGGATGGGACAGGCTGCTCCCTGCAGGCTGGTGCAAAAGCTCCCCAACTTCCCCTTTCCTCCTCGGTCACAAGAAGAGACCCGCTATCCTCGAAATCACAATTACCAGATCTTTGCTTCCTCCGTCTCAGCGTTCCCCTGCTTGGCTCCCTGATGTTGCTCTGCCCTGGAGCTAAGCCTGCATTCACACACTATGTGACAGAATCAAGGAAGACCCAAAGAGAATTTAAAAAGGAGCCTATAAGCACGTGTAGTTCTCTGCCCTGCTCTGTACTTTCAATGGAATCCATACCTGCACTCCCCAATCACAATATCTTGTTACAATCTGATCCAAACCAAATAAATTGTTGATGGTATAAGTATACTGACACACAAAAAACAAGCAACCAGGACATCTATGGAGTCAGGATTAGTTTTGAAGTGATATCTTCCAATAAAATCAATGCCATTGTAACTAATTTTTTTAAATGCACAAAACAATATAGAAACCCTTTTTGTTCTTTCCAGCCCTCCTTATTTTGGTTCTCATTTCTTTTCGCCTTGTTGTTTTGCTTCTTCAACACATTTGTCTCTTCTCTTTTCCTTCTTGGAGGTCTCTTCCTCTTTTTCTCTCCTTGCTTCCATACTGTCTCAGTTAGGCTCTTCACTAAGCAGGTACTTTTCCAGAGTATAGGCTCTGTGCACTGCACATGAACTTTGAACCCTGCATTTTATTTTCATCATCCTTATCTCTTGTTGCAATATTTTGCTTTTTTCTCTAAGAGCAATTTAAAAGGCATATATATATTTGAAAGACTTACCACCAGCATCTTTATTTCTGCGAGGGGAATCCCTCGGTAAAGTACCGTAACATGATACATCTTGGTAACTGGAAGAACAGTCGGATATATCGAGGTGGCTTTCTGACCAACCCTAAGGAATTTTAACAGATGCACACTAATTAAGACAAAAACAAAACTAATAGGCAAAGTCAAAGTTCAAAAGTTTTTAATTACCTCACCTATGCAATTTTAAACTTACTGGTTTAACTGTGTCACTGCATACATTTTCTGGTTACAAAGTATTAATTAGTCAACAGGCACACAGCAGTCAGAGACACGAGTTAAAATAACAAAGACTGTGTCTACAGTGCAATCAAAGATGTGACCACAGCACATGTAGACAAACTGACGTCGGCTTTGATCTAGCTAGCTTAAACAGTAGCAATGAAGCCCTGGCAGCACAGACTTGGAGTGCATACCCAGGCTCCCAAAGGGGGTTGTACAGCCTATACTGCCACCATAGCTGTACTGCTACTGTTGTTCTAGCTACCTGGAGCAAAGCTAGCTAGGGTATGTCTACACGTGCAGCAGTCACATACTGCAGTGTACACATACCAAAAGGCAGCCTATACATGTGAATTTTATCCTAAACTTGCAAGGAAAGAGTGAAGTTTAGATAAATTCCACTCAGCCTAAACACCCCTACTCTTAGGCTGGGAGAGAGACAGCCCTTTGCAGCATTCTCTCATCTCTCTATTGAACACTCATATCCAACCACTGCTCACCCCCTTTCCTCTCTATGCAGGGAGCTTTAACAGCTTAGTTCCCTTTTATGTTAGGCTAAGGTCTGGAAAAAAGAAATCTGCTAGCCTGGCAGAAGCCATGGAGGTGGGTATTTCCCAATTAATAGTTCCCCACTGTTCTGTTAAGAACCCTTGTTATTCTTTCTGGAGGTATCTTATCTCTGCTCTGTCAGTTTAATTTCCTGTTTGTTTCCCCCTAACAAGCTCCTTTGATTTAAGTCCATGCAGTTATGCAAAATTAATATCCAGAAGATAAACTGAGGCATATATAATATTCACAGAAATAATACAGAAATGTCTCACATTTTCTAGGTTTCAGAGTAACAGCCGTGTAAGTCTGTATTAGCAAAAAGAAAAGGAGTACTTGTGGCACCTTAGAGACTAACCAATTTATTTGAGCATAAGCTTTCGTGAGCTACAGCTCACTGAGCTTGGTTAGTCTCTAAGGTACCACAAGTACTCCTTTTCTTTTCACATTTTCTACAAAAACATCCCAGAGATTACTTCCTACTTACTCTCTCCCACAGCATAGAAGAGAAGAGAACCCTATTTATGCAGACCATAGAAGACCCTGCTCGCAATAATTATTTCAAAATACGGTTATTCATAGCATTGTTTCATCTGCAATATGACTAGGACCTCAGTCACACTGATCTGCACAGGAAGTTGACTGGCTCTAAGGATATGTTCTAAATTCTCCTACATCTTTCCAATCCCCCTCCCTTAGTTATGTCATGTCAGTTTCTAAAATTATGCTTTACTTAAGTTACAAATAAGTATCATCCAAATGACTATAAATGGTACACCTAAATGAAAACAAGTAATATGAATCCAAGATTCAGATAACGATACATTTCTGCTATGGTGCTTTTTTAGTTTGTTTTAGAAAAACAAGAGAATTGAAGATTTGTGCAGCTTATTCTTCTGAAAATCCAAAATCATATACCTTATCATCTTCATCACAGCCAAAAAGATCTAATCGGCTAGAGGATACCTAGAAGACACCAGTGAACAGGTATGACAAAATATCTTGTGTTCATAGATTATAAGGCCAGAAGGGACCATTATGATAATTTAGTCTGACCTACTCTATGTGTCTACATCAATGATGTAGTCAGCTAGCAGAACCGCTGTTTTAATTGCGTGTGAGAATAAATAAAGTAAGTAGAAGAGCAAATCGTATTCATAGATGTCATAGGGATCTACAAGACTCCTCATAAAATTTACTAGAAAAAACATGAAATCAATTGTTTAAAAGTGAAAACTTTAAAAACTTCTGGGCAGACTGTTTTGACCAAACCAGTATAATGCTGGGATTTTGAGCAGGTACCCAAAACTGGCACCTGAGACCAAAATTCACCTGATAGAAGGCGAGACAGATTTTAGATAAAATCCTTGATGTATTTATTTTTTTGCTATTAAATAGTTATCTTGACCCAATTCCCCCTTCATACTGACAGTTTTAGAGTTTCTACTAGTGCTAGCTCAGAATACATAGACACTTGGTGTGATAATGGTTAGGAAATGTTTTATCCACTCTATAAACTAAGGAAAGACCCATGTCTCTACTACTATTTCAGACAGACTTTCTTACATTGTGGACATTTGGTGTGCTGATGCTCCTCCGTATGTGTCTTGCCTTAGTAGAAAGTGCTTCTTTCACTGTGACTGCCTGTGAAAATATGGAATATTTTGACCTTTGTTTAATTCACTGAAGCTATAATTCCTCTACCCAGCAGCATGTTTAAGACAAGATTTGTCCATTTTACTGAAGTACACTCTTGCATAAGTCCACATATCATGCTTTTGCCATCTATCTAGACTTTTTTTAACCTGATTTTCACCACAAACACCTCCTCAAAATCTCCCCAGTCTTAAAATTCCCATTGGATCTCCTCTCCTTGCTACTTGCCTGCCTTAGTCGTTCAAGACTTAGAATGTTCTCCACCTGCAACACACCACGTGTATATTTCTCTATATAAGTTTCACCATCAGATGTACCCTCATTCTCAGTTCTTGCTGCCATCAGGGCCAGAGTCTCACGATCCTCAATTTCTTCTGTAGCCTAAAATTATAAATTGTAAGATTTTTTAAAATAGATACATTTTTTGAGATCCACTGATTTAAATGCACCATGATTCAATTATTCAGAATCTCTCAGTCTTGAGGACTAGACTGATCAATGGTCCCTCCACAGAACTAAGACTGTCCAGCATCTATATTGATATAGAAGGAAGAATATAACAACAGCCCCATGGTGGGGAAAGCTCTCCATATTTATCAGACACTACATCTCCCCCCAAATGTGACTGTTTAACCAGAAAAACAAAAAGGCTGTATGTAATGGGTTAACTATTTTATGACTATTAACTCTTCCTTCCTGATTCTTAAATAGTCTGTATAATCTTCATAGACTGTACATTGTAATTAGTATTATGCGAGGGTAGCAAGATGGGTGAGGTAATATCTTTGGAACAACTTCCGTTGGTGAGTGAGACAAGCTTTCAAGTGCTCTTTTTCAGGTTACACCCTTTTATTTTTATTTTCAGATGTCCTAGTTCAGTGGTTCTCAACCCAGGGTACATGTAGTCCTGCTGGTATGCAGAGGTCTTCCAGGGGCACATCAACTCATCTAGATATTTGCCTAGTTTTACAACAGGCTACATAAAAAGCACTAGCGAAGTCAGTACAAACTAAAATTTCATAAAATTACTTGTTTATACTGCTCTATATACTATATACACTGAAATATAAGCATAATATTTATATTCCAATTTATTTATTTTATAATTATATGGTAAAAATGAGAAAGTAAGCAATTTTTCAGTAATAGTGTGCTATGATACTTTTGTATTATTATGTCTTATTTTGTAAGCAAGCAGTGTTTAAGTGAGGTGAAACTTGGGGTACGCAAGTCAAATCAGACTCCAGAAAAGGGTACAATAGTCTGGAAAGGTTGAGAACCACTGTCCTAGTTGTTCTGAATGAGGAAAACCTAAATCAAAAACTGTTTTCCTTTAAAATCCTGTTTTTTGAAAATGGGTTTTAAACTAGGTACCAGTCTTATATACATAAATATTTATAATGATAGGTTTCAGAGTAGCAGCCGTGTTAGTCTGTATTTGCAAAAAGAAAAGGAGTAATTGTGGCACCTTCATCCGATGAAGTGAGCTGTAGCTCACGAAAGCTTATGCTCAAATAAATTTGTTAGTCTCTCAGGTGCCACAAGTACTCCTTTTCTATTTATAATGATGTTGTACAAAGGAAATAAATTTTAAAAATGTCTGTAATAGTTTGTTCAAACCTGATACCCACGCTCTCAGTCCAGAAAGTAAAAAAAAGTTAACTAAATCAATAAAATCCTGCATCAGGCTAGATCTTCTATACTCTACAATTATTCAAATAAAAATGTATACAGATTCATCTGGCACAGAGGAATCAAATATACAACTAACAAGTTCTTTTCGTATCAACAAAAACTGAATATTCAATTCCCACCCAAACAATATATCCTGCCCCAAAATATCGTTCTGCTCCTTTAACAGATTGTAAATAAGTGCAGTATAATTTACCTTTGGTATATTGGATACTATTTCATAGGTCACACCACAGGAATAAAATATATTTTTCAAGGATATTCTCCTTTTCAGACTCTGGGTAAAACTCTAGAAATATAAAAGAATTTTAAATTACTGTATCCACAATGGTAATTTTTAGCATATTTTATTATTTTGCATACTTTAACGGTAAAAGAAAAAAACACCCCTCTTAACATTTGTAAGTTCATTAATATTTTGATGCTTCTTCCTAGCATGAAGCAGTCACGTGTTTCTACACTTATGGGCCCAGCTTCCCTAAGCTGCAATTTGCCTTGCAATTTGTGTAGTTTTTTACATTTGTGCAAAGTATAAATTGTGAGTATAAACTGCAACCAAATGAGAATAGTAGCATTTTACACCTTCTTTGCACAGGCATAAATGACTACACAATGAATAGGGAAACTGAGAATCAGATCACAATATATTTATTGTATGGATGTCAATCTCTCTCATTCTCTGGACCATAGGCTGCAAAATAACTTGGAAAATTTGTCTTCGACCATGTCTCTAGGACGATGAAGAGAAAGTTACTCACCTTGTGCAGTAACAATGGTTAAAGCTCCCTGCTTAGAGAAGAAAGGGGGTGAGTGGGCAACAGTGGCAAGAGACTTACCTTGTGCAGTAATGATGGGTCTTCAAAATGCGTGTCCCTATGGGTGCTCCACTGTAGGTGTGTGTGCGCTCCTGCACTGTCAATCAGAGAATTTCAATAGCAGCACACACGGATCCCCACCTGCCATGAGGCTGGCCAGCATGTGCGGGCATTTCTCCTTCAGTTCCTTCTCTACCGCAGAGTCAACCAGTGGAACTCTGAAGTAGAGGGGAGGAGGGAGGGTCATGGAGCACCCATAGGGGGACACATCTCGAAGAACCATCGTTACTACACAAGGTGAGTAACTTCCTCTTCTTTGAGTAGCATCCCTATAGGTGCTCCAGGGCTGGAGAACCCACAGAAAAAAATCATAGAATATCAGGGTTGGAAGGGACCTCAGGAGGTCATCTAGTCCAACCCCCTGCTCAAAGCAGGATCAATCCCCAATTAAATCATCCCAGCCAGGGCTTTGTCAAGCCTGACCTTAAAAACTTCTAAGGAAGGAGATTCTACCACCTCCCTAGGTAACGCATTCCAGTGTTTCACCACCCTCCTAGGGAAGAAGTTTTTCCTAATATCCAACCTAAACCTCCCCCACTGCAACTTGAGACCATTACTCCTTGTCCTGTCCTCTTCTACCTGAGAGGTGGTTCCAGAGAGGATGGTTCTAGACTATTCTCAGTGGTAGTTAAAAGCAGCTATCAAATCCCCCCTCATTCTTCTCTTCTGCAGACTAAACAATCCCGGTTCCCTCAGCCTCTCCTCATAAGTCATGTGTTCCAGACCCCTAATAATTTTTGTTGCCCTTTGCTGGACTCTCTCCAATTTATCCACATCCTTCTTGTAGTGTGGGGCCCAAAACTGGACACAGTACTCCAGATGAGGCCTCACCAATGTTGAATAGAGGGGGACGATCACGTCCCTCGATCTGCTCGCTATGCCCCTACTTATACATCCCAAAATGCCATTGGCCTTCTTGGCAACAAGGGCACACTGCTGACTCATATCCAGCTTCTCATCCACTGTCACCCCTAGGTCCTTTTCCGCAGAACTGCTGTCTAGCCATTCGGTCCCTAGTCTGTAGCTGTGCATTGGGTTCTTCCGTCCTAAGTGCAGGACCCTGCACTTATCCTTATTGAACCTCATCAGATTTCTTTTGGCCCAATCCTCCAATTTGTCTAGGTCCCTCTGTATCCTATCCCTGCCCTCCAGCGTATCTACCACTCCTCCCAGTTTAGTATCATCCGCAAATTTGCTGAGAGTGCAATCCATACCATCCTCCAGATCATTTATGAAGATATTGAACAAAACCGGCCCCAGGACCGACCCCTGTGGCACTCCACTTGACACCGGCTGCCAACTAGACATGGAGCCATTGATCACTACCCGTTGAGCCCGACAATCTAGCCAACTTTCTACCCACCTTATAGTGCATTCATCCAGCCCATACTTCTTTAACTTGCTGACAAGAATACTGTGGGAGACCGTGCCAAAAGCTTTGCTAAAGTCAAGAAACAATACATCCACTGCTTTCCCTTCATCCACAGAACCAGTAATCTCATCATAGAAGGCGATTAGATTAGTCAGGCATGACCTTCCCTTGGTGAATCCATGCTGACTGTTCCTAATCACCTTCCTCTCATGTAAGTGCTTCAGGATTGATTCTTTGAGGACCTGCTCCATGATTTTTCCGGGGACTGAGGTGAGGCTGACTGGCTTGTAGTTCCCAGGATCATCCTCCTTCCCTTTTTTAAAGATTGGCACTACATTAGCCTTTTTCCAGTCAACTGGGACTTCCCCCGTTCGCCACGAGTTTTCAAAGATAATGGCCAATGGCTCTGCAATCACAGCCACCAATTCCTTTAGCACTCTCGGATGCAACTCATCTGGCCCCATGGACTTGTGCACGTCCAGCTTTTCTAAATAGTCCCTAACCACCTCTTTCTCCACAGAGGGCTGGCCATCTACTCCCGATGTTGTGATGCCCAGCGCAGCAGTCTGGGAGCTGACCTTGTTAGTGAAGACAGAGGCAAAAAAAGCATTGAGTACATTAGCTTTTTCCACATCCTCTGTCACTAGGTTGCCTCCCTCATTCAGTAAGGGGCCCACACTTTCCTTGGCTTTCTTCTTGTTGCCAACATACCTGAAGAAACCCTTCTTGTTACTCTTGACATTTCTTGCTAGCTGCAGCTCCAGGTGCGATTTGGCCCTCCTGATTTCATTCCAACATGCCCGAGCAATATTTTTATACTCTTCCCTGCTCATATGTCTAACCTTCCACTTCTTGTAAGCTTCTTTTTTATGTTTAAGATCCGCTAGGATTTCACCATTAAGCCAAGCTGGTCGCCTGCCATATTTACTATTCTTTCGACTCATCGGGATGGTTTGTCCCTGTAACCTCAACAGGGATTCCTTGAAATACAGCCAGCTCTCCTGGACTCCTTTCCCCTTCATGTTAGTCCCCCAGGGGATCCTACCCATCCGTTCCCGGAGGGAGTCGAAGTCTGCTTTCCTGAAGTCCAGGGTCCGTATCCTGCTGCTTACCTTTCTTCCCTGTGTCAGGATCCTGAACTCAACCAACTCATGGTCACTGCCTCCCAGATTCCCATCCACTTTTGCTTCCCCCACTAATTCTTCCCGGTTTGTGAGCAGCAGGTCAAGAAAAGCTCCCCCCCAGTTGGCTCCTCTAGCACTTGCACCAGGAAATTGTCTCCTACGCTTTCAAAAAACTTCCTGGATTGTCTATGCACCGCTGTATTGCTCTCTCAGCAGATATCAGGAAAATTAAAGTCACCCATGAGAACCAGAGCGTGCAATCTAGTAGCTTCTGTGAGTTGCGGAAGTTGCCCCCTGGTCCGGTGGTCTATAGCAGACTCCCACCACATCACTCTTGTTGCTCACACTTCTAAACTTAATCCAGAGACACTCAGGTTTTTCTGCAGTTTCGTACCGGAGCTCTGAGCAGTCATACTGCTCCCTTACATACAGTGCTACTCCCCCACCTTTTCTGCCCTGCCTGTCCTTCCTGAACAGTTTATAACCATCCATGACAGTACTCCAGTCATGTGAGTTATCCCACCAAGGGATAATCAGGGGGTGCTTAGCACCCACCGGCTGCCAGCTTCTCGCCCTGCCGATCAACTCCTCTCCCTCAGCACCTCCCACCCACTGTGATCAGCTGTTCCGCAGCATGTAGGAGGTGCTGGGTCGGGGGAGAGAGGGGACAAGGTGTGCTCAGGGGAGGGGGCAGAACTGGGGGGGGGAAAGGTGGGGCAGGGATGGAGGCTTAGGAGAAGGTGGGGCAGAAAAGGCGGGGAAAGGGGTCGGGTGGGGGCAGAGCAGGGGGTTGAACACCCCCTGGGCCCGGAGGAAGCTGGCGCCTGTGGTACAGAGGCCCTGAACTGGGCGTCTGAAGGCAAATCACTCACAATGGCATAATGTTCTGTGCAGATGCCCATGTAGCTGCTCTGCATATCTCTGATATGGGGATACCCTTAGAAAGGATAAGCAACAAGGAGCCTGACCTTGTGGAATGTGTGCATACTGAAGATAGGTGTGTTACCCCCTGCAATTGGTAGCAGAGTTTAATACAGCCAGATACCCGCATGGAGAGCCTCTGAGCTGACAACGCTGTACCTTTTGTCCTATCCACAACTGAAAGGAAGAGCCTCGGAGATTTTCTGAAGGCCTCTGTCCTAAGTAGAAGGCTACGGCTCTCCACACATTGTGTGTATTGAGGATGGTCCCTCTGTTATCCGTATGAGGTTTTGGGTAGAATTTTGGGAGCTAAATGAGTTGATTCATGTGAAATGCAGAAATTATTTTGGAAGTGAACTTTGGGTGTGGTCTGAGTGTAAAAGGGGGATATGCTATCAAAGCTGCTATGTCCCCTATCCTTCTGGCAGAAGTGATGGCGAGGAGGAAAGGTGAGCAATTGTTGCCAAGTGAACCTTCAGCAAGCTAACAGAGAGACCCAATTTCTTTAAGGGTAACAGATAGTCCAGAATCACCAGTAAGGTGGCTGAATTAGTGGTGACATCCTTGGGTTGGCACCATGTCTGGAATCTCTTCCATTTCTGTAGGTAGGTGCAACGAGTAGCACCCTTCCTACTGTGCAACAGTACCTCCTGTACTTCCTCTGAGCAGGATGTCTCTGTGCTGGAACCACAAAGGAGCCACTCTTTGAGATGCAGGACTCGTTCTATGACAGGAGGCAGGGAGTGATCAGTAGGGTCATCGGTGAACACACCACCAGCTGAAACAGGTAAGGGTACCATGTCTGTCTGGGCCAGGTGGGGGCAATCAGAATGTCCTTTGCTTTTTCCTTTTTTACTTTTACCAAGAGAGGGAATGAAGAAAAGGCGTAAAGAATGCCATTGTCCCAAGGGAGAAGGAGAGCATCTCCCCTGGAGTGTTGTCCGATCCCCACTATGGAGCAGTACTGCACACATTTCTTGGTCTGATAGGTAGCGAACGAGTCTGGCAACCCGCACTGCCAGAATATATTGTGTAGAATGGTTGGTTCTACTTCCCATTTGTGGCAGAGGAGGAACTTGTGGCTGAGACTGTCAGCCGTTGTGTTGTGTATTCCCAGTAGGTAGGCCTCTGATAATAGGACATTGTAGGAGATGCACCAATTCCATAGCTTCAGATGTTCTTGTGCATAAGGAATGAGACCTGGTACCTCCTTACCAGTTTATGTAGTACCTAACAGGCCATGTTGTCCATCATGACCTTCATATGTGTGTCCTTGATCAGCAGGAGGAAGTGACCACAAGAATTTCAGACTGCTCTGAGCTCTAGCAGATTGATGTGGAGATATTTCTCTGATGGGAACCATTTGCCATGAACAGTGTGACCACTGAGATGCGCTCCCCAGCCTATGGGGGATGCCTCGGTGGTCAGAAGAAGAGATGGGGAAGACTGAGCGAATGGGATCTCCATGCAAATGTTCATTGGGTCCTTCCACCAGTTTAAGGATTGTTTGACTACTGTCAGGAGCTTGTTTATATTGTCTTTGTTTGGTCTGTACACAGAGGTAAACCATGCTTGGAGGCACTTCATGTGTAGTCTACCATGACAATGACTGATGTGCCCGCAGCCATGCGTCCCAGAAGCTGAAGACAGTGTCCTGCCGAGATTTGATGCCTGGACCGTATTGTCTCTATCAATGAGGACAGACTGAGAAATCTGTGATGTTGTAGAAGCACCGTCATTTGAATGGAGTCGAGGTTGGCTCCTATAAACTCTAGTTTTTGAACCAGTGTCAAGGTTGATTTTTGTTTGTTTGATCTGTAGGCCCAGTGTTAGAAATAAGTCTTGTGTGGTCTGAGTGACCTGTGAAGGATTGTGTCCTGAGAAGGCAATTGTCCAGGTAGGGAAAAATCTTAATAACCTAAGAACGTAGATAGGCCACTCCTAGCGAAAGGACCTTGGAGAATACCCTGTGTGTGTGTGTAGGGGGGAGGGGGCGAGCGATGAGAGGCCAAAAGGGAGTATTCTGTACCGGTAGTGGTCCTGGCCTAGTGTGAACCTGAGATAATGACGGTGTCTCAGTATGATAGAAATGGGAAAGTATGCATCTTGAAGGTCGAGGGCTGAGAACCAGTCTCCTTTTTTTAACACTGGGATAATCACTGACAGCGTAACCTTCTTGAATTTCTGTGCTTTGACATACCTGTTGAGCACTCTGAGGTCCACTATAGGTCTCCAATCTCCATTTTTCTTCAGTATCAGGAAGTAACGAGAGTAGAAGCCTTTGCCCCTGAGTTGTGTGGGTACGCTGAGATGATTCACCTCTTGGTGTAGTAGAATCTTGTGAGAAGGGTCCTTGAAGAGGGACGGGGAAGGGTGTTTGGGAGCGGGAAGGAAGGAAAAGTGGATGACATATCCATTCTGGACAATTTCCAGCACCAGCTTTTCGGAGGTTATCCATTCCTAGCTGCTGCGGAATGGGGAAAGGCAATCGCTGAAAGAAGGAGGGGGGTTTCCCAAGGTGAGATTGTAAGGAGCATTCTCTTGGTCCTCGAATAACTCATCAAAAGTGTCGCTTTGAAATTGAGGGCTGAGACAAGGGTGGTGGTGGCCCTGATTATTTGAACTTAGAGAATTTTGATTATTTCTCTGTGGCTCGTACGATCTATGCAACAAGTATTGAGGCATGTATTATGATGATCTCAGCTTGAACTGTGATTGAGGACTGTACTTTCTTTTGTAGGCTGTTGGGTATATCCCCCAGGGATCTCAGAGTTGCTCAACAATCCTTTAGTGTGTGGAGGGATGCATCTGTCTTCTCAGCGAATAGCTTTGTTCCCTCCTTCGGGAAGCTGGGCAAATGGAGCCAAGAGGTCCTCCTCATAACCACCGCTGTGGAGATTGAGTGCGTCGCCATGTCGGCCACATCCTGTGCACACTGCAGAGACATTTTTGCCACTAGCTGGCCTTCGTTAATGATAGCCATGAATTGGTCTTTGTATGCATCCAGAAGCTGCTCAATAAATTTTTAAATTTAAAATTTTTAAATAAAAAATTTTTAATAAATGTTTAATTTTGCATAGTTCTGATAATCATATTTGGCTAGTAAGGCCTAATAGTTCGCTACCCAAAACTGGAAGAACAGGTTTTTCTGCCAAACAGATTCAAGGGCTTCCCATCTCAGTCATATGGCGTAGACTTAAACTGGTATTGGGGAAACCTCAAATTGACCGCAACCACTATGATGGAATTTGGAGGTGGATGGGTGAACAAAAATCATGCACCTTCGCTGGCTCACAGTACTTTTTGTCTGGCTGCTTGCATGTTGGTGGGATGGACGCCGGGGTCTGCCATATGACCCTAGCAGGATCTAGAAGTGCCTTAGGGAGGGCTACCCTGATGGAGGTGGAAGAAAGTCCACCAGTTTATGAGGAGGTTCAGACACCATGTAGTTGCACTTGTAGGGCCTCAGTCACTCTTTGAATTAGGTCCTGGAATGACCTAAAGTCACCTGCCAGAGATGGTGAGGGGGAGACCCACCGCCTCATCAGGTGAGGATAATGAGAGGTGGGCTTGAGGAGACTCTTCCTTTCCCACCTCCACTTCCCGTTCTTCCTCCAAGAATTCAGGAGGATCTGGTGCCCTTGATGTCACTGCTGAAGGAGGACATCTCTCTACCTGTTGGTAATTCACACTAGGGGCCTGTGAGGCTTATCATCTCTGGGCCTGCCAGGCGTCCCAGTATGGCCATTGTGGGTAGGGAGCTGGCGGCTGGAACCATGGTTGCCCACACCAAGGAGGTTGAGGGCCGGGGTGGCACCCCTGGTATCGCTTGGTGGGACTGGGGTCTGCATGGTGGGTAGGATGATTAGTGAGAACCCAGTTCCTCTGTCTCTCTATCTGAGTCTGAATGGGAAAGAGGCATAGCAAGGTGTGGAGATGCCATTGTGTCCACTGCTCCTGGCGAGTTCAGTACCAGGGCCCCAGCACTGGGAAGGGCCGAGTCTGGTGCATCACATACAAAGAGGTCCGATGCGCACCTGTAGTCCGCAGGTGCGGATGGTACTGGTATCAGTGCCGATGGCTGCCGGTGCTGAGGAGCTTGCACTGAGGGAGTTGGTGATGTGGACCTGGTTGAATGATCCATCAGCGTAACGCGCACCAAGATTGGTGTCAGTGACCTCACTGATGTAGCCTTCGCTGGGGCAGATCGTCTATGTTTATCATGCCCTCCTCGGTACCGGTATCTCTTTGCCTGTGCCCATCGGGTCTTTGGGTGGTCCGACTGCCTCTGATGGCTCGGTACTGTGCATGCCCTGGGTACTGACTCCAGGTGGCTTCACGCCATCGGTACAGAAGATACTGATAGAGCCAGAGAACATTTCCGGCTTGATCTGGGCTTGCTATGGTGACTCACAGACCTCTTCTTACCAGTTTTTAATGAGCAGCTCATTTCCTTAGAATCATTTGCCCACGACATAGAAGATTGCATTGATATCTCACTCTGGTACTTTGGAAATTGAAGGACCAACTCCATCAGCAGGAGTTTTAGCCTTAACTCTCTGTCCTTCCTTGGACCTGGGTTTTAGTTGCTGGCACCAACCACACTTTTGTGGATTGTGCTTCTCCTCGAGGCAGCGAATAAATGCCTGCGCATGCTGGCTAGCCTTGTGGCAGGCGGGAAGCCGTGCGTGCACAGGATGGACTGCTATTGAAATTCTCCAATCGACAGCATGGGGGTGCACACACACCTACAGTGGAGCATGCATAAGGACACTACTCGAAGAATTATAATTTTGACTCCTAACCAGAGGTGAAAGTAAGCTGGTACGCCCCAGTATGGCGTACTGACAAGCAGTAGAAGCGAGTTATATGGGCTCATGGCTCCAGCAATATTGAGGGTCCGGGGGCCCGGCTCCACCTATGTTTGGGGCCGGGTCTCCCCCGTGGTTCCACCTGCTGCCACCTCACGCCTCTACCGAGTGTCCCTGGCCCCCCCTTGCTGCCCCTGCACGCCTCCCTGAGTCCCCGGAGCAGAGCATCCCTGTCTCTCTTCTGCAGCTCCATGCTGCCTCCCTGCATCAACTGCCGCCACAGGATCCTAATGACCCCAATCCTCTACTGCCAGGGCAGGCTGTCCTTCCCCTGCCCTTCCCCCTCAGACCCTTTCATTTTCTGGCAGGACCCTCCACCAGTACAACTGCCCCTCCTGCCCACAGTCACCACTCCTGCCCCACGCTGGGCAAGGGCAGCCCCATCCCCCAGCCCCAGTGAGGCTGCAGTGAGAGGCAGCAGCAGGGGACGAGGTGCACATGTAATGGCAGTCCCACCCCCATGGCACTCACCACAGGGGAGGCGAGGGAGATTCCTGGACATTGAAAGGGGCCCTAGGAGCACGTGCAGTGCCAGTGGTGGGGGTGAGTGTGCTGCCGGGGAGGAAAGGGGACCCCTTCCCCCCAGAGCTCGCTGATGCTGGCAGGGAGAGGGCTAGGGGGAGTCCTCCTCTCTGGCTCCAGTCTTGGGGCAGCCTGCCTCCACCCCAAACTCATCCCCAGCCCTGCCCCACCCCAGAGCCCATATCCCCAGCCAGAGCCCTCATCCCCCCACACCCTAACCCTCTGCCCCAGCCCTGAGCCTCTCCAACACCCCAAACCCCTCATCTCCAGTCCCAGCCAGAGCTCTCATACCCCCTGCACCCTAAACCTTTGCCTCAGCCCTAAGCCCCCCCGCCACACTCCCATCCCCAGCCACACCCCTGCACCCATCCCCAGCCACACAGCACAGCTCTCACCCCTGCACCCCCTCCCATCCCCAAACTCCCTCCCAGAACCTGCACCCCCTCCCTCTGCACCCCATCACATCCCCAAACTTCCTCCCAGAGCCTGCGCCCTGCACCCCTCCTGCACTCCAATCCCCTGCCCCAGCCCAGGGCCTGCACCCCAAACCTCCTCCCCCACCCAAACTCCCTCCCAGAGCCTTGGGCAGGTGGGGGGTGGAGTTGGGGGGGGGGCAGATTCTGGGCACCACCAAATTTTCGACAAACCTGCCACCCCTGCCAGCAAGAGCCAGTGCGCTGTACCGGGGCGGACCGGCTTCCCCAGGCGGCAATTTTAAGGGCCTGGGGCTCCCAGCAGCAGCTGGAGCTCCGGGCCCTTTAAACTGCCGCTGGAGCCCTGGGGTAGTGGCGGTGGGCCTCGGGTGACGATTTAAAGAGCCCAGGGCTCCTGCCACCGCTACCGCCCCGGGGCCCTTTAAATCGCCGCTGTAGCCCCGATATGGTTTATATAGCAACCATAATTTTCATACTGTAGGTTGTTGGCAAAAGTATTATCTTGTTCCATGCTCTATGTGGAACCTCGATCAACACTCAGTTCTTTCATCACTAACTGAAATTTTCTCATTTAAGAGGCCATTTTAGATAAATGAGGCTTCGGAGCCAAGAAAAATAAGCCAGTTGCAAAATGGAATAATACTAGGACAAGAACAAGACAAATAAAATTAAGAGCTATATAAGCTGATGTGAACATACAAATAAAACCCATTACCTGCTTGTTGTAAATATTAGCTGCAATCCTTTTACGCAGTACTAATTCCATAGCAGCAGGATGAGTAAGTTGCACAGTGATCTTCACTATTAAGTAAATCCTCTCATTTTGTGGTGTTACCCTGTTCAAATGCACTGAATCATGGACAGAAGAGTCCCAAGCAGCAGTGGCTGAAACCTAAGTGGACAAATTGGGTAGTGAAGTAAAAGGAGAAAAAGAAAATTAATGACAATTACTTCAATTTAAAATTTACCAGAATTTAACAAGAAATAGTAACACCATTAATGAAAGAAAAACAATAGCTGTAGTGGTCACTTCTGCTCCTAAAGTGGGTGTGTCAGGCTCTGAAAGGCCACATTGGAGCATGTGAGCCTGGTGCAGTGCAGAACCCATGTGTACCGGGGATCTATACACAGCTGCAAGCAGAGGGTTAAATTGGAGAGAGGGACCACAGATCCACTGCTACATGAATCCTCTGGTCGTCTCTTACTTGGGACTTGATCCAAAGCTCACAACTCAATTGGTATCGGACTGGGCCATAGCAGAGGGGCACACAAAGGCCTCTACATCTTCCATCCTGTGGAAGATCTTTTCCTTTTCCTTCCGCACACATCCCCACTACCACCCAGCCAAGTTATTCATCCTGGGAGCTGGTCTCAGGATATACGCCTAAATGAGATAGCATGGAAGGCAGAACAAGTCAAAATCAAGTACAACTCCAGATTTAATCTACATTTACATAGCGCCTTTCACTTTGAATGGTCCCAAACCTTTTACAAAAAAAACATGACCTACCACAGGAAAAAATCTATTACTTTAGAAATTAAGGCCTTATCTAGTTTGGAAGACATTGTAGTGACTAGAGAATAAGTGAAATTATGACATCACAAGAGCCAAGAGTGTGCAAATTGAGCAACGCAGAGAGGAAAGGATTTTTAGACAGTTAAAAAGTCTTTTCCAAAAAGATTCAACATCCCCCACTTCTCCAAGGTAAGCAATGAGAGCTAAAAATTTACATTCTCTAAGATCCCAAAGATATCTTCTGCAAAATACAGGATGCACCATGCGTTCATGGTATTTCAAGGATAAAAAGCAGAAAGAGACCTAAAAAATAACCCTATTGAAAACTTTCAGGTCTTCTGTTCATGAGATAAAGCAACAAACACTATATTTTTGAAATGCTTTACAGGTCACCTTTAAACTGAAAAAACTGAATATGGATCACTTCGTCCACCACTGAAATATAGCTAATTCTGGGGAGGATATGGCAGCTGTTTGACATCGCACATCAATATAAAACAGTTTAGCACAGGAAACAAGGAACATCCCATCCAAATGAACTGCATAAAATAATTTGGGGCTATAGAATGTAATTATCAGAAACTGAATTTGTTAGCAACTCTACTCTGATGAAAACGCATGACTATAGTTTTATAAATATGGGTAGTAACCTGTACGGTCTGAAGACTGAAAGAATGACCCTGGCACCAAAAATATTAACAATAAATTAACATTTATAATTAGTTTGATACTTAACTAGTAATAAGAATTAAATACATAATAAAAACACAAAGCAGAAAGCAAGCATGAATTTAAGTCACAATTGCCAGGAAGGAGACTTATTAGTAATTTACCTCATCATCACTGTGTTTTATGATCAGCAGATAAAAGAACTGACTCCCATGCTCCTTTGGCAGTATTGAGTTAACTCCGGATGCATGGGGACCTACAAGCTGTTCATTGGCACTGAGGTCGTCAGCTAATGAAATCAACACAAAAAGAACAAAAATGAAATAGTTAGCTCTACACAAAATGATATAAGTTAATAGAAGTTTGAATTGTTATAAAGGCCTGAATTGTTACAAAGGCCTATCAGATGATTTTGTACATCTTTCATACTGTATTAAGTGTTGGCTAATCATAACTAATATGCCAAATTGTGGGGAAGTTTGTAACCTACGCAAAAGGGGCTAGGGAAAACTAGGTTGAAACCATAATACTCATTCTCAGTTGTGACCCAAACAAAATTTCAAACTAGATTTTTAGAGGTTCATGAATTAATATATTGTGCCAGACAGGCCCTGAAATTTTTTTTTAATCTATCCATAATCAACTAGCTTTTCATATCACAACCACCGCTGAGGTATCAAGGCATCTTTAGGAGACTAGAATACTAGGATATCTGGACATTTGATTTTACACACGGGACTATATTAGGATCAGTCAAGCAAGTTTTGTAATATTCCACTGAATCAGGTAGTTCTTCCTAAACATCTTGTTTAGTCTCCTACCTGCTAACTTCCCAAAACCCTCAGATATAAAACAAATTTCAGCTAAGAGATGCCATCTCTTTTAAGAACAAATACTAAGAATTCATTTTGGTAGTCCTTTCACATGAAGAACTCGGTGACTTCACTGGGAGACGTTTCAAATACTCTGTGTTATGAATAAAACTCTTTAATTATGCTACTAACTTGCAGTTTAAATAATCATTATTTTTGAATGAGGAGAGCAAAAACAACATAACTTCTCAATAGCACTTGGACAATTTTCTATCAGTGCTTTAAAGAAATATGTTCTTGCAGATAAAACTGAAGCACCTTTTGAAATTTGCACTAGATTTACCTATCTGCTGTCGATCTTAAGTTTAAACCCTGCTTCTTTTTGGGGCACTACAATGCACCAAATTTCCTCAAGTATCTTTTAGGAAAATCTCCTTCAAGTCTGTTACAATCCCTTGTTATTTGGTCCCAGTTGTAAAGTTATTCTCTGCTTACTTGCACCAATCTGTGAAATCAGAAAAAAATGATTTTGCCTTCCAAAAGCTGTACAACATAGTGGAATCAGAGGCATAACTCAAGTTTTTATTTTCCCTGCCTTTCAGGGCCACCCCTTTATTTACCAGTTGAGCTGAATTCAATTATTTCAGTAAAAACTGCATTAAAGAAATTTCCTAACCTACAGGTACAACTTACCATTCAAATCAAGGAAAAGGACAGGTATGTGTGTTTCCATTCCTGAAGGTGGGGTCCTGGAAGTAAGAACAAACTGCTGTCAATATGGTAAAATAAATATGTAAGCTAACCCACACAGGCAGCTATCCATGCAATATTTATGTACAATGCATCCAATGATTAAAACCTTCAGACATTTTTGTGGAGAATTTAACTGAACCAGAAAAAGTTAGGATACTCAAAGTTATAGTACCCATAGATCCAGTAATTCACTCACCTATTATATACATTGTATTCCTGTATATATGACTATATATATAGCTTAAATAAAAACATTCACCATGGTGACGTGGCACATTTCAATTGTTATGGGAACCTCATCTTTAAATGACTTGTTCTCTGCATACACATTTTCAGCCTTGTTCCGGGCATACACATTGTCGTTGAATTGATATAGTTTTTTCCCCACATAGAATTAACTCATCCCTTTTTTTTTTTAGGTCCAATCATAGTACATTAAAATAAAACACTATTTGTTTATTTCAATTGTCTCATACACATAGGTGAACAGACCTTCAAGTAAGTGTGCGTGTAACTAATCACTGAAATTAAATGCCATAGCATTTATATCAATGTGTATATTTTTGGCTAATTGGTACACAATATCTAAATTGAGAAGGAAAAGTCACAGAAGCCTAGAAATCAGAGATAGGAAAAAATCTACTAGATCATCTAATCCATTCTCCTGCTAATGAAAGACTGCCTAAGTAGCACTGTACGCTATTTTCAGTCAAATAGAACAACTATTTCTTAGCCAAGTTTTTCCCAACTTAAGAAGTGTGGACTACATATAAGCCAGGTTTGATTTTGGTTTTGGTTTTTTTTCCCCTTAAAGACAGTTTTAACTATCAGAGTACAAATAAAGGCCTCTGAAACTTGTGTGTGTGTGTTTGAGTGGGGAACAAACACAAACAATTGGTCCAAACATTTAAAAAAGGCAAAGTGGAATTTTAAACAGTTTTCTATAATTTGTCTTTGAGCCAACAAAATGTACATATGAAAGATTCCAACCTACAGGTAGTCTTCAGGATTATAACCACCTGAAAACAAGAGCTTAGATTTAACGTGACTGCTCAAATTGTAACTACAGGATTGTTACCTCAGAGTTTCTGTATAACAATTTAACTAGGCAACTTTTCTTTCAGATTCTGAATATATTGTGCATGCTACAACTTAGCTCAATTAAATTTTGCCAAACGGTTCTTTGCTCTTGGAGGAGGAAGTTCAGATACAGTTCCTTTTGTATCCAAAGCAAAGCATCAAACAGGAAATTTAGTGAGGAATAGTTTATATTCATATTTGGATATTACAGACTGTGGGCCTGATTCACCACTGTTCTTCCAGCTTTACACCAATTAATGCTAGTGTAACACTGAAATACAAACAGTGGTGAATCAGACCCTCAAATGTCATCACTTAATTTGCTATGCACACATACAAAAAACTGATGTTGGGGTTTTGTCTTCTTGAACTCTATTTACACGTACCAATCTGCAGGAGCACCTGGGATGCCACTGCCTGGGGCTGGGACAAGCACTGCATTCCTCTCTTCTGTTAGTCCCATCCACTGTTCTAGTAGCCGTGCTTCCCGTTCTATTTCATCCTCTGTTTTCTCTACAGTGAAAGAGACAATATATTAGATGTATGATTTTAGATGTATCTTAGATGTACATTTGTAGTTCACATTTGCCTATAACAAAGTTACAGTTTATCACTAGATTATAAATCACACTATGCAGATTTGTGACACTGAAATCTGAACTACTG
Source organism: Eretmochelys imbricata (assembly GCF_965152235.1). Taxonomy (NCBI): domain Eukaryota; kingdom Metazoa; phylum Chordata; order Testudines; family Cheloniidae; genus Eretmochelys; species Eretmochelys imbricata. The sequence continues at coordinate 109,626,445 of NC_135573.1, read as the reverse complement.
TATAATTTCCACTTTACTAGAAAAAGTTCCTCTATAGGTTAATGTGACATTTTTTTAAAAAAAGCTACTATTTGTATTCTAAACAACATGCTAAGCACTGTCCACAGATATATTGAAGACAAGTTTGTCCCCAAAAGCTCACAATTCTAAGTTTCACGTCAAGTACAACTATGTCTGTTTGGAAAGGGGGATAAAGTACAAAGAGATTTTAAGCTTCAAGTGATACAAACCTTGCTTATTGCTGATTTTTTTAATCTGTTCATCTAAGTACTCCCTGCGTTTTATGAGCGCATCAGACCACCTTTCTCGCACACAGTTTAAATCTTCTTCCTAATGTGAGGAGAGAAAATATTTTCCTGAACATACAATATTGATCTTTACAAAGGACATACAACTAACTGTATGTGATAATTTGTGATCAGAAATGCTATTGAACAGTTTTGCATGATTAATATGCTGGAAGCTTTCATTTATATCATGCACACGATTAAGCACCATCCAGAAATTAAAGGTCAGTATCTTTCAAGTTTCAAATTACAAGAGGAAAAGCATGAAAAGTTGAAACTATACCAGCTGCTGTATAATTTTTATGCTATCAACATTTCTAAGATGTTCATATTCAGAATCTGTGATTTACAGGTAAGTATTAAGACCAGGCAAGTGGCATCCAAACTGTTTAATAGCAGTGGAATGGGGAAAAATAGGTATTATACATTGGCCAGGTGTTTTCCTGAAGACTGCAGACAGGTCAGTGTACCCTTAAACCTGCACAAAATTCTGTTACTAGCTGCCATCAGTGCAATAAAAAATTCCCCATGCAAACAAAATCTATCATGCATTCATGCTTTATGACATCACAGGAAAACTTGGACTATTCTTCTCTGTGATTCAAGGTGTCAGGAAGCGCACAAACAGCCCGCAGAAAGTTAGTACCTAAACTGACATTTTGAAGACAACTGCAGAACATACTATGCTATATTAAGGGATGTCAACACCCATGCCTGAATAAGGTTTTGCTTCTTCCAAGTGCCAAAATCAAATATAAGTCTTACAACTAGGAAGATATCAGGAATATGATTTCCATTTTTAGCATTTGTTCTTATTCTTTTTAAATGCTACCTTTTGGTGATACATATTTTTAGCTTTCCAGATTTTAACATCTCTAAAGCTACTCAGAATACAAAATGCAGACTGGTTGCAGAGTAACAGCCATGTTAGTCTATATTTGCAAAAAGAGAAGGAGTACTTGTGGCACCTTAGAGACTAACCAATTTATTTGAGCATAAGCTTTCGTGAGCTACAGCTCACTTCATCGGGTGCATACTGTGGAAAGTGTAGAAGATCCTTTTATACACACAAAGCATGAAAAAATACCTCCCCCCACCCCACTCTCCTGCTGGTAATTGCTTATCTAAAGTGACCACTTTCCTTACAATGTGTATGATAATCAAGGTGGGCCATTTCCAGCACAAATCCAGGATTTAACAAGAACGTCTGAGGGAGGGGGTAGGAAAAAACAAGGGGAAATAGGTTACCAATATGCAAGGTAACCTATTTCCCCTTGTTTTTTCCTACCCCCTCCCTCAGACGTTCTTATTAAACCCTGGATTTGTGCTGGAAATGGCCCACCTTGATTATCATACACATTGTAAGGAAAGTGGTCACTTTAGATAAGCTATTACCAGCAGGAGAGTGGGGTGGGGGGAGGTATTTTTTCATGCTTTGTGTGTATAAAAAGATCTTCTACGCTTTCCACAGTATGCATCCGATGAAGTGAGCTGTAGCTCACGAAAGCTTATGCTCAAATAAATTGGTTAGTCTCTAAGGTGCCACAAGTACTCCTTTTCTTTTTGAAAATGTAGACTAACGTTTTTATTTTTTTAGATGAGCAAAAACGAAACTTCAATAGCCTAAAAACCAAAATTTCTAATTAAAATATTTAATTTCACAGCACTTCCACTCTGCCTCTCTACTAGCATTTTCAAACAGTAAGACATTTTCTAAAGACAAGGAATTTGCTTTTTAAAGAACAACCTACGATGTAAATTCTGGATAGTAAATGTTAATGAAGGTTGCACGTTTTTATTGTAAGAAACTGTATTTTCATTCTAATATTAAAGTTGCTAAGCTTATTTATTTTTTAAAGTAACAGGAAGTTAGAAGATCTGATTGTTGGAAATACTAAAGAAAGAAGAAATGAAGTGTAAGATTATAAAGTAAATTATAATATAATATATACTGAAATGGCAATGTTTTTATAGCCCAGGCAATATTTTAAATGCAGAGAATGTATTTTTAAAGCTGCATTTGCTTGCTCCAATACTCTTATCCACTTAAAAGTTGCTGGCTATTAGCATTAGCTGTGCCCCATGCCACAGGATATACAGCAACAGCAGCAATACCTGATAACTATCCATATCACCACCATCAACATCATCTCTCTGGTAGGAGAAAATAAATTTTGTAAAACACAAAGAACACGCATTTTTCTTGACAAAACAGCACACCAAAAAAACCACATACCAATAAAACCCCAAACATTTCCATCACACACAAACTGGTACAAAGGCAAAACATTTATGAAATTTAATCACTGGAGTCATACAATTAGTGGATTTCCTTGCATTTTTGTTTGGTTATATGATATTGGTTAATAAAATAAAAGTACTGGTCTCAATTTTCTTACTTGATCTTAGTATCTCACCTGTGATATGAGTATTGTTGTTAGTGTACCTGATAATTTTTTTTTCAAATGTATTTTGCTTCTTATACATACTGCACAAGTTTTTAAACAGACAAGATGCTATCAAATTTCTAAAGAGAACAGGTAACACTAGACAATAGGCAGGAATTAAGGAATCAGATCAACATTATTATGGTAGAGGTAGGAACCCCTGAAAATAATGGATTGTACAAAATATTGACAAGCCCTTAGATATAACATTATGACTGAGCACTTCTATTATATATGCAACTGTAAACAGGCAAGGGAAAGTTAGGTGGCTCTATAGTGAACTGATATGTACATTAAATGCGTGTATATACACACATAGGTAATGTGTATTTCTGCACCCAAATCTGCTCTCAATGACATTAGTAGGGGTTCTGCCACTGGCTTCAACAGGAAAAACTTGGGCCTATAAGCACATATTACACACATATGTGCCTGGCATCTGTTAAAGTGAGCAAAAGTAACAGAATAATGTATGGATATGATTACATTAAAATACTCTGGCCTCCATTTTGATTTTATAACTTGAACTATTTTAAGAAGGTTCTCAAACAGCAAAGCAAATAATTATTAACTCAGTGCATTAACCAGTTGCCCTACCTGGTAGCTGTCCAACCCCCTCTGTAGTTTGGTCGATCTGGCAGTCACACAGCCTATAGAGACAGAAAGAATGGCTTCCACCATGAGGGGAAGTGTTCCCGAATGCTGTACAGGCTTCACTGTCACCTGAACTCTTCGCGAATGACCCTGAATAAGTGACCAGAAGAACCAGAGAGAAATTAAGAACGACATTTTAAGAATACTCTTAAAGCAGGTTAACAGGGCAGGAAAAGGACTCAGTACCTGCCTAAGTTGGAAAATCCCACCAGTGTTTACATCCTTTGCCTGATGGAGTTCAACTGCTGTATATTCCCCCATCTCATTTAGTTCTTGTATGGAAATCCACATTTCTATTCTGCGAGTTACTTCACTCCACCTAGAGAGAGACACCCCAAACAAGCAACGTTTGTAATTCAGATCAGTAAGAGTACAAAGTTTCTCTAACACTGCAAGTATCTCACCCTAATCTCTTTGGAAAGCTGATGGAATCATTCCTTGTAGCTTATTCATACCTATCTCTCAGTGTCCTAGTTTTAGCATGAAGAGAATCAACCTCCCAAACGGAGCTGCCATTGCCAGTACATCTGTGACCCCACACTTCAATAGCAAGAGCGCCTTCTGAAATGAACTCCAGAAATTCCTCTGTGACATTTACCACATAGTCCTGGAAACAGAGAAGGGAACTGTATTAAATTAATAAATCAAATCTCTTCATTTTGTTTGCAACAGGGGGCAGAGCAAATGTGGTCTTTGCTTGCATGGTAGAGGTAAGAATTTGGATAAGAAGCTTAGATTCACAGGCAGGGCCTTGAAGACATAGAAGACTTGAAACAAATCTCAAGAATCCATATAGGTGTGTTTCTAACATTTCAACCACACTCTAAATAGCCTTATGTTTATGCTCTCTAAATTACTGATATCATTAAAACTTCAATTAATACATAGCAAAATCTCATTATAAGTGTTGGTGTTTCCTTACAAGTTTAAAGACAAACTGTTTTGAACATACAACTAAATTATAACAAGCTATGACTATTATATGACTACAGCACATTATAAATTTGAGTTTCTCCCCCAAAACGCAGTTTCCTAGGGATTATGATACAGGACATTTAGTTGCATTTTCTCCCCAAAAGTTTACATGCCATTTAGAGTCATGCTCTGAATAGTTCATCTTAAACATATTGCCCTCCTGATATGCTGTTTTAAAATAAAATCATTACCTTACAGTGAGAGAAGGTCACTGTAAACTGAACTTCCTTGCTCTGAGGTGATGGCACATCAGGATCGACCACTGGGGCTGCTACAGTTGACTCACCCTGATCCCAGAATGCGTATTGACAGAAGACAAAGTTAGACAGATTCAGTGGTAGTCCAGTTGCTTCTTTTATTTTTACCTGAGTGAGATAAATACACACTTAAAGTAATGTGATTATTTCCTCTTACAGATTGTTTAAAAACTAAAGCATGTAAGTGACAATTCACGTCCAGGACCAATTTTTCAAAAGAGACCTCAAACACTTTCTAAACATGCATCTATTCTGGAAGCCTGCAGTTTTGCATATGCAAAAACTCAGATGCATGTGTCTGCAGAGTGTTTAAGTATTTAACTTGCAGACCTAGATCTACGTTTTTGATCGTGTAAAATGCTAGGCTCCCGAAATTGAATATGTAAGTTTACATTTTAAAACTATATATACACATAATTATTTTTTGAAGGGATTGAACTGATGGCAGCTGAGATTGAAATAGTCTCTAACCACAGAGCATAAACAGCCACGAAAACTTCTCTACTTGACAAATCAACCCTGAAATGCAAGGATAACCTCTTCTGTGACTGCCATCTCTTGGGATGTCAGTATTTGTGGTGTGGACCTGTGTCCACTAGAAACTGAATTTAAACCACTCAATTCACAATCATTCAATGGTAATCATTTTTGATCACTACTAATCTGCACTACATCTGAATCAGAGTGGAAGAGATGAGTCTCTTTCCTATTAACAACATCTTAAACAACCAAGTCCTGCAAAATTTAATATTTAGATTGGATTGTAACAATACATTTGTTTTTCAAAAAAATGTCTCAACTAACAGATTGTCTCCTACTTACCCTGCAGGTGAGCTTTTTTGCTCTGTGAATAATTTCTCCATTGCTGTCCATGATTTCCAGGCTTCCGCTCTCACTGGAGTTCTCAGAAGAGTCATCCCCTTCTGGTACACGTTCTGGAACAACACCAGTGACTCGCATCACTTCAACATGCAGCCGTCCTGCAACCTGAAGCACAAATACTAAGTACTTATGTTCTAAGAACATTAGAACATTGTATAATATCTAACTTCAAAGGGGAGAGCAGGGAGCAGGCAACAAGCAGTGGAACTGAAATGAAATAGAATAGAAGGGAAATAATACCACAAGGAAAAATAAAAGGAAGAGAATATGGAGGAAATGAATGCAAGATACATTTATCCCACTATTCAACTTTTCAATTCACACACGACAGTAAAAGTACTTAGGGACATTACTGTAGTGGATTTGTGGCTGAATTTTAATTGGGGTTAAAGAAATTTTGTAAAGAGCTGAGGGGGCCTTAATCTCTGACCTTTTATTACTTGTCTGCCAAATTACCATCACAAAATGCATTTTACGTTTTTAGTCTAACAAATTTTCTTAGCCATAAAATGAATAGTTTTTTGCTGATTGCATATTTAAAGGTACAAAAAAAGACTCAATATTATAAAAATTTAAAAAAATTCAACATTTAGGTTAGTCAAAATTTTAGTGTGCGATATCTACCTATAAAACAGATTACAAACCCAGAACTAATTTCACTCCCTCTTTCCACTTGCAATACATTATACATTACCAATATATTAAGATTCTATTTAGCCTTACCTCCCCCTGCTGGCTGATGATTGGCACCGCATATTGAAGTTTAACATCATAGAAAAGGCACTCCAAAAAGACATTTGCTACTCCAATTAAGATATGGTTCTCTTGTGCTTCATAGAAAGGGTCACCTTTTTTACCAATGGGCTTCCTTATCTGTTTTGTTTTTTTTAAAAAGGTACATCAATTACTTTTAAAAAGTTGTAAACTTAGTGGAACTATCAAAATGCGCAAAAACCCAAACCAAACAAACCTATATTCTTTATTCTGTGACCTTTACCCTTAGTCACCCCACCCCACTCCTCTGATGTTTCTCTCTCAGTCATCACACCACACCTAAATTTAGATGTGAAGCTCACCACAAAATTCAAATAAGATCTTTGGGATGGGGATCATTAAATAATTTAGTTTCACTCATACAAATAATAAAATATATGACCTACATTTTGAAAGAGCTTCAGCAAAATTCAGACCCTGTTCTAAATCGGTGCAATTCCAAGAACTTCAAGGAGTTGCACCTCCTTATATCTCATCTGAAACTGGTCTTTAAAAAGAAAGAATCAAATTATTTTCCCAATACCCAGTTAGATATATGGACTGGATTCTGAGGAACACTGCAAGAGCAAGAGGCGCTAAGAGAGCACTCAAGGAGGAATCTCCCCCAGGTCTGGAGCTGCTTTCATACAGCTACATGGCTGAAATAATCTCCACAGATTTTTAAATACAAACACCCCATGCATGGCAGCAGATCATCTGGCTCCGCCTCAAAGTATCTAGCTAGGAATCCCCATAGAGATGTATACTGCTCTGTGGATGCATGAGAACCCTGTATCCTGCTCCTCCTCTTTGCCTGCCTCTTCCTCTCCCTTTCCAAACCCAAACATTTGAACCACAGTAGTACTATTACAGCATATAGGGCACTACATACTTCCAGGAAAGATCATTCATGCCCAAGAAAAAAGACTAGTACAACCAAGAGATGTACTTTTAATACTTAAGGATGTACATTTTAGCACTCCTGTGCTCAATGAAATCAACGGCCCATTGACTTCAATGTGTGCAGGATCAGACCTACAATACAAACATGATTTGAAAGAAGGTATTTCTTCTCATCCTGTCCAAAGAAGCAATAATGCACACAGAAGCCAAGTGATTGCTCCAACTGTTATGAGAATAATGCTCCACGTAGACTGTGAGAGTCAGAATAATTTGTGCTCCCCATATCAGCCATGTGATAGCATGCTGCTGATGTATTCCTACCTGGCAATTTAACGGGCACACTCTTGAACAACCAAATCCTATTTCATTCTCTTGCAAGGTATAATGAGGCAAGGACTAATATGATTACATATAGGCATGATATTTATATATAAGCATTATGAATATTTTTACACTTATGGCCAACTTGATATTTTAATTCTAACCAAATACCAACTCTACTTAGGGCTTTGAAGTTAACATGTACAAAAAATACACAAGGGAAAGAGTAGCGAATTTTAAGTTCTAGGACCAAATTCTGTTCTCAAATACTTGTCCGAATTTCACTGGCGTCATGTTAATTGGAATTATGTCAATAAAAGTGTAATGTGCGTATATGAGGGCAGAATGAGGAGCCTATTTTTTATTATGCATTGTAATGTACATTCTGCATTTCAGTATTGTTCACAATTCCACCAACAACTCATGCAGAAAATTCTTCTTCACCAAAGTACAGTATTTGTACATACCGGTTTATGTACACATATTTACATTCTTTGTACTGAACCTGTAACGATATAGACATATACATACATTTTGACATTTTTAAATGTATTTTAAATACCTCAGGAACTTTCTCCTTCCATTCTTGATATAGGTCTCTCATGTCAATCAATTTGTTCTCCAGTTTCTCAATAGTCCACACTTGAGTACCTTTTCCTTTTCTTCTTACTTGAATAGCTGGCTCACTTACTATTGCCCCCCTCTGAGTCAGAGAATAATAATTATTGACTGCACAGGAATTTTTACTTCAAAATATTTAAACTCCTCACTCAAATTATATTCTCAAAGAGTACTAAAATATAGAGTACATGGCTCCCTTTTATATTCTGCCCTCTAACTCGGCATGTAGTGCTGTGAAGATCCAGTGGCTATTTCCCTTTGTCTTTCTCAAATAACTTATTTTTTATGTACGTGTGTTAAATAAAAATTCTCTCTCATAAATTCAAGTGATAATGACAGCAGTAGATTTTACTATATATCTCAAATGTCAATAAGCCTCTTAAAAGACTAAATAGGTTATTTTAAGTTTTGTAAAGACAATATCACATAGGCTCAAAAAAGTGTTGTTTTTTTTAAAACTTCCCAATTTGAATTTAAAAAGCAAGGAACTCTACTTAGGCAGCACAGCAAGAAAACAGAACAAGTGTCATCAGCTCCCATGCTGTGCATGCATGGATGGAAGGATACTGGTAAAAGAAAGTTATAGGAGCTATAATTAATGTTGCTCTGTTATTTTTAAAACTATTTACTCTCCATACTCCACCTACTATTAACTTTAAATGACTAAGTTTTGGACCTAAACATGATAATGACTTCCTTTTAAAATGAAAGTGTGCTCACCGCAATTGAATGTGATGACTCTGCCTGGGCAGCACGGAAAAAGAGGACAGCGCTCCTTTATGGGTCCTACCTGCATCTGGGTTACGAGGGAGGGGCCAGGGCAACGGACCTACCAGAGCCACGCTGGGGGGACCAGGAAGTGGCCAGAGCAGATAGTGGTACTGACTCGCCATGTGTACTGGAGGAAGGGGAGGGTACCTGTACTCAAGAATTCCAGAAAGAACTCACTCTCTCTCTCCCAATCACAATATCAGCAGTACCCACGTTCTCTCCCATGGGGTTGTAGTAGGACTAGGTTTTATGATCTCCTGTGGGCTTGCACTAGTTGTGTTTTTTTTTGCAGCTGGGACGGAGTTTTTCCCTCACCCCCAGATTGGCTGAGGTGGGGTGTTTTTTTTGCCTTCCCCACAGCAAGTAAGGGACCCAGTGAGGTAGGAAAGGATGATAGGTCAAGATTAGGGCTGTAAAGCAATTAAAAAAATTAATCACAATTAATCACACTGTTAAACAATAATAGAATACCATTTATTTGAATATTTTTGGATGTTTTCTACATTTTCATATATACTGATTTCAACTAAACCACAGAATAAAGTGTACAGTGTTCATTTTATATTTATTTTTTATTACAAGTACTTGCACTGTAACAAAACTATAGAAACAGTTTTTTTCAATTCACCTAATACAAGCATTGTAGTGAAATCTCTATCATAAAATTTGAACTTACAAATATTTGAATTATGTACAAAAAACCTGCATTCAAAAATAAGACAATGTAAAATTTTAAAGCCTGCACGTCCACTCAGTCCTACTTCTTGTTCAGCTAATCGCTTAGACAAACAAGCTTGCTTGTATTTGCAGGAAATAATGGTGCCCGCTTCTTGTTTACAATGTCACCTGAAAATGAGAACAGGCATTTTCATGACACGGTTGTAACTGGCGTTGCAAGATATTTATATGCCAGATGTGCTAAAGATTCATATGTCCCTTCATGCTTCAACCACCATTCCACGTGACATAAGTCCATGCTGATGACGGGTTCTGCTCGATAACCATACAAAGCAGTGCGGACCAATAAACATTTATTTTCATTATCTGAGTCAGATGCCACCAGCAGAAGGTTGATTTCATTTTTTGGTGGTTTGGGTTCTGTAGTTTCCACATCAGAATGTTGCTCTTTTAAGACTTCTGAAAGCATACTTCACACCTCGTCCTTCTCAGATTTTGGAAGGCATTACAGATGTACAGTGCTGTGAGTTAAACCCGCTTACGTACAGCTGAGTAGGGAAAGAGCTGCAGTCTGTCCACACTGACAGCTGCCAGCGCACTGTCGGGGCCACATTTGCAGCTGCATTGGGAGCGGTGCATTATGGGCAGCTATCCCAGCATTCAAGTGGCTGCAACGTGCTTTTCAAATGGGGGTGGGGTAGGGTGGGGAGGGGTGTGACAGGCAGCGTGGGGGGAGAGAGAGTGGGTTTTTGGGGGGCTGAGAGTGTGTCAGCATGCTGTCTTGTAAGTACAGACCCCCCTCCCTCTCACTCACTGAAAGCAAACTGCAGCTGTTTCTTTTTTTCTCATAGACGAGAAAAGCAGCCGCTCACCGAAATGGACCCCAACCCCCTTCCCACCCCCACGTCGCCTCTCTTTTCAAGCAAACATTAGGTGTCGGCACTCCAAACAGAGCCCCCCTGCCTACCTCTCACTCATTCAAAGCAAACAGTAGCTGTGTTTGTTTTTTTGATAAGCAGCCCCCAAAACGGAGCTTTGAAATGACACTTCCTCGTCCGGAGTTCACAACAAAACAAGAGAGGACGCTTCAGTTAAAAGGATTATGGGGAGTTTCCGGAGGTCAATCAATCAGCGTGTAATAACATTACTCCCTGTTTACACTGGAGCTGGAGTGTCTCAGCCAATGTGCAACAGCTGTTAGTCCTCTTGGGGAGGTGGAGTACCAGCAGCGCTGTAGCTGTGGAGACACAGTGCTGTACGTGCCTTGCCGGTGTGGACGGGGAGTGAGGTACAACGCTCTGGGCGGCTTTATTGCGCTGTAACTCACAAGTGTAGCCAAGGCCTCAGATTCTTAAACCTTGGGTTGAGTGCTGTAGCTATCTTTAGAAATCTCACATTGGTACCTTCTTTGTGTTTTGTGAAATCTGCAGTGAAAGTGTTCTTAAAATGAACATGTACTGGATCGTCACCCGAGACTGCCATAATATCAAATATATGGCAGAATGTGGGTAAAACAGAGCAGGGGACATACAGTTCTCCCCCAAGGAGTTCAATCTCAAATTTATTTAACGCATTATTTTTTTAACGAGCATCATCAGCATGGAAGCATGTCCTCTGGAATGGTGATTGAAGCATGAAGGGGCATATGAATGTTTAACATATCTGGCATGTAAATACCTTGCAATGTCGGCTATAAAAGTTGCATGCAAATGCCTGTTCTTATTTACAATGTCAACAGAAAGTGAGAAGTGGGAAGCATTATCTCTTGTAAAGGTAAAGAAGGGAGTTGGACTAGATGACCTCTTGAGGTCCCTTCCAACCCTGATATTCTATGATTGGCTGAACAAGAAGTAGGACTGAGTGGACTTGTAGGTTCTGAAGTTTTACATTGTTTTTTTGTTTTTTTTTTTGAGTGCAGTTATGTAATAAAAAATGCTACATTTGTAAGTTGCATTTTCACGATAAAAATATTGCACTACAGTACTTGTATGAGGTGAATTGAAAAATACTATTTCAACACTGAATACAAGATATATATGAAAATGTAGAAAAACATCCAAAATATTTAATAAATTTCAATTGGTATTCTATTGTTTAACAGTATGATTAAAACAGATTAATCACGATTAATTTTTTTGAGTTAATACCGTGACTTAACTGAGATTAATCGACAGCACTAGTCAAAATGTTGAAACTCAGTAGCTAGCAGGTACTTGTTATACAGGGAATACAGTTCACTGATAAACAGGAGCTGAATAAGATTTAGGGGGAGGAATCATCTAAGGAAGATTGAAAAAGGGTGGGGTTGATACAGTGGGGAGCCAACTCCCTCCCCCTTTTCCAGTCCTCCTTAACTCTCATACAAAAGGAGACCGTTAGGGTCTCAACAACGGGCTGGCTGGGAGTGGGTTGGGAAAGGTGAGGGCTGACAGCAGCACTCCCAGATAAATGGAAATTATTAACAAAAGAATGATGACCTGCACTGTACAACTGATTGCCAGGTATTCTCAGATGTTAGATGAGTAAAATTGGGGCCTAGTTAAACAACAAACACTGCATCTCATATTTCTTCCTGCATGGTCAGGACAATAAAATAATTCCATCTTTCTGAGATTAGCTCTTTTTACCTTTCTGTTGGCACTGAGGTTTGCAGCAGGGATCTGAAGTGTCACCTGATAATCAGTTAGCTTGTTCATTTCTTCTGCTAAGAAGTTTGCTTCTCTCACCAGTGTGTTGGCCTTTACTATTTGCTCTCTAAGTTTAGCCAGGCTCTGCCGGAATAATTCATCCCTGTAGTGCAGCAGATAACATTAAAAATAGAAGGAAACCTATTTTTATTATTGGAAGGTCACAAACAGAATTGCGAGTCAAGTCCTTTTTTTCTTAAACAAATCTGCAAAGAAATGCTGTACTAACACTAAATGTGTCTTATACATCATTTGATTGAGAAAAATCTTAGCATATGAAAAACATACAGCTATGGAGGAAGGCCTAGAGCAATTACACTCAAACTTTTCCCAGCTAAAAGTCACATTTACAGAGGAATTGCTTTATTGGTAATTTGCTAGGAGCCTGAAGGCTGCTCTTAATTTTGAAGCAATAAAATACACCGCCATCTGTCTTTCCCTTTCATCTGGAGGTGTGGCCCCCAAAGACTACCAGCCCCAGCATAAGATGCTTCATCTTTATACAACTACATGCTGGAACCTACCACCTGTGTCTACACCTTCTTATTAAAAAGATAAGGCTAGCTGGGGGGCCCTACTGTGCTGTAGGATTCCATGGCCCACTATACTAGCCATCCCTAGTATAAAACATCATATGTTCCACATATCAAACGCACCCTATAGTTAAAAAATACTTGCACAAATTAACAACTGGAGCAATGTGTGCAGGTTAACACCCTTTGTATGAATTCCAAAAAGGGTTCCCAGACCTGTTTGAACAAACCTAATCTAATATGAAAACTGGCAGCAACAACCTGCATATGGTGCTCCTCCCTATGATGCAAGTCTAGACTCTCCTAATGTAGGATCCCCAATATTAATTTTTTAAGTTTTACATGTTTATTCTTTGGGTAATAGAGAGAGCAGCCCAATCATTTCTGCCTTGTTTAAGGGGTCTGCACATCCCAGATGCGCAGCAGGACTTACAAGGGAGTATATCATATCCCATAATTTCTTGCATAAAATCCATAATTAAACCTAAGATTCCTTAGTCTCCAGACTACATATATACATATATGTATGTATGTATGTGTATATATATAGTGATATAGGAGGGCCAGGGAGCAGTGGTAGAATGGTACAGGGGAAATATATAAGCCCTAGGCTAATTAAGGCATGGTTCCCTGTAGACTAGGGAGGGTTGCTACAGGTTAAATTGGAGCACCTGTAGTCAATTAAGCCCTGTCAGGAACCTAATAAACCCCCCTGCTTCAGGCAGTCAGGGGAAGAGGAGGAAGGAGAGAGGACTGGAGGTTGGAGGTGTTGTAAGATTTGAAAAACCAGTGAACTGAAGTAAGGGAGACCCTGCCCCAGCAGGGGAGGGAGACCTCCTCCCCCAACGTCTGAGGACCGAAGGTTCCCCACCCAAGGGGAAAGAGGGTAAGAACCCGCAGGGGTTGAGAGGGGCTGGGGCTTAGAGTGAGGAGCAAACCCAGACCCCTCCCCCACTTCCCTCCTCTGTCACCTTCCCAGGCCTCTATCGGGGACCTCAGAGTCCCAAGAGCAGGGGTAAGGGGTGGCGTCTTAGCCCCACTGCCAAGAAAAGCGCAGGACCCACCATACTAACATTGGCCATCTTGTCACCATACATACACATACACACACACAATCCTACGAAAATCAATTATAGAGGATTAGAGACACGTTTGGGAGGAGTGGCAAGCTTGTTCTGTGGGGCATGTAGATATAGGCAGAGTTTGGCTGAATGGATATTTTGTTTCTACTCTTTTAGATTGGTCAGATGCCTTAAATACCACAGACCATGCCGTATTGTTGTCATGCGTGTAGTCCCTAGCAGGAACTTCTCTTGAGTGGCTACACTTTTCTTCTTTGAGTGGAGTTCCAGACAGTAGTTCTGGGCAATTGTTTTTCTGCCCTGAAAGCTCTCTCATGCAAGGTAACACAAAATTATGTACAAGTTGAACAGAAAGGGATAAGACCATTGGTAGGATTAGCGAGGAGGCCTGCTTTGTGGTATCTTTACTATTCTAAAGTACCAAGCTTAGTGCCTATTTCCTATCTGGCTCAGCTCTACAATACAAGTGGGACCTTGTTAGAGGCCAGATACTCAGGCAGCAGCTGTGTCCAAGACTGCTTCCTTTCCTCCTCCAGCCACCTATTCCCCCTGCCACCTGCTCCGGGGCAAAGAGGGAAACTCCTTTCCCCATCCCTCTTACTACCGTTATCCATACTATCAGCAATTTGAGATTAGATGGCAATAATGCATTCTACTGAGACACATATTGTGGGATCGTCAGGAAGCTGAAGCTAGAGCAGATACTTATTCACTAAGCAGTGCTCTGTTCCGAGAGCACGTTACATGCGAGCTCTGTTGTACTGCTGGCTTCCATATGGAATTGAATGTGTTTTTGATCTCTAAATGCTCTAAATGGCATGGGGTCTGGCTATATAAAATACACTCCCTTTTCTCCCTGTGTGATGCTTCCTCATGTCAGATCAGCAGATGTACTCAAGCTAACAGGTTACTAATTTAAAAAGGGAGGGAGGATGATGACAAGACTCTTTCCAGGAGAAGTCATTGGCTCCCTTTCTTGGTCCAAGTAGAGCCTGAATTTAACAACTTTCTGGAAATGCTAAAAAGCCAATTTCTTTTCCTCAGGCTTTTGGAGAAGGAATGGGTGACAAGCATAGTGTAGCTAGGTGGGGCTGTTACCTCAGCCAATTATTAGTGTGGGGAGTTTTCATGATTTTTTGTATATTTTAATTCTTGTTTTCTTTGTGTAGTTGTGGGAATGTACTTAGGGCACCACAAAAACACGCCACAGAAACTGAAGCGAACAAAATAAGTTTCAGCTGGGATTTTGGTGTTTTTACTATACAACGTATGCATGCCAAGTTCCATTTGGATACAAACAAAAGCAAATCCCATCTGGAAATCGAGTCTTGAAAGACGTTGGTTTTAAAACAAACAGCAGCTAACCCTTAACTACAGTGGCACTTGGAACGTGCCCTATAATACACACCAGTCACGTTCCATGCAAGTCCAGTCACTAAGGTCTGCTACACCTTGCCCCTCAAACTGAACAGATGGTGTTGTGCCCTAGAATATGAAGTATGTTTTCCATACTTCCCATCACGTGGTCAGTAGATGCCCTCTTCCCCCTCAAAATACTGTTGTGCCTTTACCGCCTAATTAACACTAAACATTCCCCACTGACTTCTCTTGATTTCTCTTTCCAATACATGGACCTTTTCCCCCCTCTTCAAACCTGAGCCTCCTTTAGAGCTCAAAAAATTAAGTCTAAGAAAATATTCTGCAGGACTGGAAATGTTCACTATTTCTTGCAGGATACCTTTTACTCATTAAAATAATTTGATAGGACTCAATTTTTATCAGATGCATAATTGCCATGGATGGTAGTGGTGTTTTTATGTTGCAGTAGGACCTAGAGACCTCAGCTATGAGGGTGGGATTCCCACCAGTGAAATTCAAGGACAACGTTCTTGTTTGAAGGCCCATTCCTCCCAAACTCCCCCAACAGTTGCTGTACAGAGGGTGAGTGCTGGCATGCCCACCCCATTTCTTGCTTGGGGGCTTCATCTTTTCATATCAGCCTGAAGCTAGAGGATATTGTCATCCATTCTAGTTTTCTGTCCATTCTCCTGCTCCAGAGCATTCTGGCTGCTGTAAGGTGTAAGAAGGGGGGAAAATGTCTCTATTGCTCTACCCCTCCCTCCCACCTATTTTGTGAGTGGCTCCCTTGTGAGTGACTCCAGTTCTTACCTATGCTGCTGCTCATAGCCTTTCCAAAGCAGTGGTACCGTATCAATTATGTGATTTTTTTTTTGACAGCTTCAATACTGTTCACAAGGCAGTTATGAAGAGCAACAGTGAATCTGACCAGAGGCCTATTAATTTCAATCTGCTACTTGGCAAAGCGGCAAGAAGCTATAAAAGTACTAGAGCTTTGTCTGCAAACTCAGGAAGATGAGACTGCATCATTTTGCATTCAGTTCACATTAGGATGGTTCTCGTTACATCTTTAAGAGCTAGAAACAATTTTTAATTAAAACTGAAATACTACAGTTTTCCCTCCTTGCTTGTGAAATCTTTCTAGTTATCACTGGTGAATAGACGAGCAGATTTTTTTCAAGCCCAGTTTGGCAGACATTGTGAACGCTGAAAGCAAGGCTTGCACAAAAACTAACACAAAATGCATGGTTTTACAGGATTAGATCTTGATTCTATTTTCTGTTTCCTACATTCTGGGTCTGAATGAGGCAAGACAATTTTGGCTTACTCTGTTTAGACTTTTGTTTTACATTGACTTTTTATGGAGGAAGTGGAAATACACCAAGATAGAAAGGAGTGCTCAAAGTCACCATTTATAAAAAAAGAGATGAGTGAACAATGAAGTCTCTGTCGTACAATGCAAATAAACATTCACAGAAAACAGAGTTGGACAAAAAACAAGTAGTCCATTTATCCACTCCTTCTGTTGGACGAATCACAGAACCCCGAACAAAATATTACTTTGTTTACAACAAAATGCAGCTGCTGAAAATCTTATCACTCCCCTCTGTGAGTCCAATAGCTTCCTCTCACCTCCTACATCAACAAGCTTCTGTCATCTTCAATATACATCCCTACCCCTTCCTAAACTCGGTGCATTTCCTCCTCCTACTCCTTCTCCGACTTCTTAAGCTCTCCTTCCAAATCTCCCTCCCAAAAGTCCCTTGTGAGTCTTTCACCCATGCTTTGTCTGTGTTTTTCCATACCATCCCTTATGATTGGAACTCCTGTGTTTCCCTTGCACACTAAACAACCTGCCTCTACTCAAAATCATTCCTCAAAATGCACATTTTGTGTGAGGCCCTTCAACAGTGTTCTAAAAGCAGATTTATTTATTTTTAAAAAGTTTGCACAACTTAAGAGTAAACCTTTAATTTTTTGTGCACGTCCTGTGTTTCTGAATTTTTTCTGTGCTCGATACACATTGTTAGATTCCTGAGGCATGGACTGTGTTTTCACAGTGTTGGGTACACTAATGGCACAGTAATATTTGACAAAGCTTGATCTGACATATTTGTCCCTTCCCTCCCTCCCTCAAGTAATCTGTCAGCAACACATGCAGGGAATGTTAAAACTGTATGAATGTAACACTTGCATAGCATCTGAACTGCTCTATGAAGAGTTCATGGGGAGAAAAATAAAAGTCACCACACCACTCGGGCAAAATTCTGCTCTCAAAGGTGCATGTGAGATACCATACCAAACCAATGGGAAGCCCCACACTGCAGTAGAGGTCAGAATCGAGCTCTGAATGAAAAAAAAGTCGGATTTAACTGGGTTGAAGACAGGTTTAACAATGTCCTTCTATCCCTTAGCCCTCTCCTTTGTATTTCTCATTCATATTGGTTTTAACTCCAGTATTCTCACCTCTCTTCTGTCCAGATGTTTACTTTTTGCTGGGCAGTCTGAGCTGTATATGAGAGCCTGTCACTGCCGTGCTGATGCTGCCTTTCTGGAGAAAGCTGCTGCCTGAGTTGCTCGAGCTCACGCTCATACATTATCCTCTGCTCTTCAAGAGCACTCTGCTTCTCTTCCAAGTACTGCTTCTCCAAAACCCGCACCACATTTTGGACTGGGTCTAGAAAAGGATGAAATGAGCGAACACAACATTTTAATTCAATTACTGTCATATTATTTATATTTCAGTAGCATTCAAAAATTGCCAGGTACTTTCCAAAAGCAAAGAAAAATGCAGCCATTGCCTCAAAGAACTTACAATCCAAAAGTCAAAATAAATATACAAAAGGAAAGGAATACAGCATATAAAGAAAGTGAGATGAGTGATGGCTGACAAACATTTAGTTCCATTATTTTTTTATGTTGTTTTAAAATATATTATAGCCTCCCGAGGTGGAGGAGGGAGGGAGGATAGAGAAAGGGATGAATTAGTAAGAGCAATGAAGTAGGACAAAGAAGGAAGGGAAAGGAAAACTTCACTTTCTCTGTATTAGCTGCTGAGGAAATGTGATGGAGGGTGATGGAAGAAAACTGAAGCAAACCAACCAAATGATCTACTTCAGTTAGTAACAACCACTGAAAGAAAAGAAACATTGTTTTTCTTTTTAAAAGCACATTATAGATTGTGTACGTTTCCTAGAACTTCTTTATGATTCTGAAAGAGAATAAACTTCTATAATAAATTATTGCCACATATTGTCAATTTTAAATCTGTCCCATATGTACATTCCACACTAATGTACAATAAACTCTGGGCTGATTTCATTTTTGAAGATCTAAATGTAGTAACTGAACTGGCAGTAAGAGAAGCTTAAAGTCAAGATTTTATTGAGCAATAAATTAGCTTGCTGTGCTGTAACCGCCATATGTAGATCATGTGAACACAAACTGAAAGATACATAGTTTGCATTAACATAGTCACAGCACACTAGTGTGTGGTGCAGTTCACACCCCTGTAACCCAAACTCTGAGGTTGCATAGACAAGCCCTTAGATGCTAGTGGTCCTGCTTTTGCTCCAAATATCAAGTCCTGTTATGGTCCCATATACAATATCGGTGCTGCATGGAGAGACGTGCCATTGTTAAAGATGCCATGTTAAATGGAGGCTCTGTATGGTAGACTCTGCAAGGTGTTGGTCAGGCAAAGAGATGCTTGTCAATACTCAACTTTCAGTTAAAAAAAAGTTCTGATGTTTTTATAGATAAATGTGGCAAAAGTTTTACATTTGGTGACTGCTCACAATTCAATTAATATTTAAACTAGTGGGACAGATTCTGAAAAGCCCCATATATTTAATTGAGGACAATCGGGTCCACTATTTGTAAAGTTACTTTAATATACTCTTCGAACTAGGAAAAGTTCTTTATAAAACCCAATTTTTTCATCTGAACATAACAGTGGTGAGGGCTGCCTGTGATCTGCTATAATAGTTTGAATTTGTTTATCTGCATCATTTTTAGCATCATTAAAGGTATTAATTTAAGATATATGTCTTCTCAGCATATCTTTGGAAAAACTGAAAACTACTGCAAGTTACTATTTTAATCCTATCACTGTTGCTCGAAGAAAAGAACTCATGCTTTGCACACAGACTTATTATAGGGATACCACAATTATAACAGTTATGAAATGCAAAGTAAAAACTCGTAAATGTAAATATTGAACATTTCACAAGACATTAAATGATATACTACATAGCCTAAATTGTCACAAGTTGTAGACTCTATGAACAAGTAGCCAGAATTTGTATTGGCATTAGAATGATTAGTTATTTTTAACTTCCAGATACATTTTGGAGCAAAAAGGATTATTGCTTGAATGGAGTTTTGATAGGAGTATATAAGCTGAATTTATTTATTTGCCTGTCTATAATAATCATATTAAATACTTGCATAATACAATCAGAATTATCTTCACATCTGCAAATTTTTATAGCATCTCTAAAATATTTCGAAACCATAATTATACAGAATGATTGAAAAATTAAACATTACGCAGAAGATAATGAACAAGCATGGCAGAAATGAAAAAGATGCTATTGTGTTTGGACGTACAGGAAATAATTCTAAAGATGAATCGAGACAAGGGTTTGCTAAATTACTCAAAGACTATTATTTAACTGATGCCAGAAAGTGAGTTCCCCAACAAGATCGAATGAACTATCTCCCCAGACATCTGCTACTATAGATAACATTAAAATTTGTTACATGAACAAACCGCAGTATGAAAAATATTCTTTGTAACATCTGGGAAGCCAACAGTTTTCTCATTTCAAGTAACATTTCCAATATCTGCAGAAAGTGGATTAAGTAGCATCTGAGCATTTATATTTCAATACAAGCAGTTCTAATTTGCTAAACACTAAAAACTGAGATTCTTCTGCATGAGACATCCTTTAACAGACTTTAATAAGTGAGATTGTATAAAATACTGTGAGCTGAACAACTGTCAAAGCATGCTGGCTGATTATTTTGCCAAAATGTCTGTTCTGGTTTCGCTACTGTCTTGTTAACAATGTTATGGTATCACATCAACTGTGTGTGGTGGAAAAGAAAGGATGAAATTGACATAAAATACACTTCAAAGTTAAATTTATAGCATACTTTCACATTCACAAGTAATTGTGGTCAAAAGTTACCAGGTTTTAGAAAAGGATTAGAAATTTATATGATCATCATTTACAGTTACATTACATAGGACAATAATGTGGAAAAAATAAAAAACAAGATGTTTCAGGGCATGAGCTAACCATCGATTGATGGGGTCAGGAAGAAATTCCACCTTTGGGCAGTTTATTCTATAATTATCCAGGACTGTGTTTCTTGCATCCTCCTCTGAAGCATCCAATATTGGCCTCTATCAGAGAGGATATTGGACTAGACGGATAATGGATATGCTCCAGCAACTCCTAAATACATATATCTGAGCAGATTTTTTTAATTGGACCCAAACAACCTTTGTGCATCACCTGATATTGCAATTCTCTTACCATTACTATTCAGAGTTTTCATTATAACTTCCATTTGTGCAAATTCATAGTTGTAATCTGGTTCTGAAGAAGCTTCACTAGTTGCATCCAAATCATGTTCCGCTAACACGGTTTCTTTTTCAAAGTCTTTCAACCAATCTCGTCGCTTCCTCTTTGGCAGATTGATTCTATTTAAAAAATGTAAAAGTGACTTAAGATTTTAAAAACAAGAGTGAAAATAGGTAAGCAAATAAGATGTGTGAGTGGAAGGAAATCAAGGAATATAAAATTACCTAAAAAAGTGGTTGTTTCCCCATAGGATTCTATCTCCATGCCACAGCTGAGTGGAAGTACATACCAGTGTGCCATTTACACAGGATCTAAAAGAACAATAAGACCACTCTGGTGAGATGACAGAAATGATATATAGAAAATACCTACAAGTTCATCAAGTCTATTTTCCGCACCTATACAAGATCATATGTAATACACCATACACAGACTAACAAAGTTCTTATTAAAGTGTAAATGTGAAAAGTTGCTAATGAAAGATCAGTTCCCACTGCCTTTGAAAAACTGCTACTGCTGCACCTCTGCACTATAAACAGTAGGGGGAGACGGCTTCCATTTTAGTTTCATAGCTGGTAGTTAAAAAAAGCCACATGCACATTCCAGAAACTGGGTCACAGACTGTTCATTGTAAACAGTCTGTGAACCTAGTTACATTCAAACCCTATTAGAAAAAGCTTATGTATGGTTATTTTGCCATTTCTAAGGAAAACTCTAGGAAACAGGTTAGTCTAACAGATGGTAAATATTGCTAATACATACCACAGATATTATATAATTTATTTATACATATCCCTTATATCACTGAATTTAATTCTTTTGATAAACTGGACTTCTATTGGTCAAAAGTTTCTATTTTTGAAAAATTTTGAAAAAAGACATTTGCATCTAGGGTCATCTATATTTAAGCTTTATTCATAAAAAAGTGAGATGGAATTGTTCGGTTCTTGCTTCTGTGGCTCAAAGCAGAAAAATAAATCAAATAGTATTTCCCTCTAAAATGTAATGTCCTAGATGAAATGCAATATTGTCCCTTCAGATTCAGAGTTCTGAATTCAGTTTTGTATCACAAATATCTTAAGTGTCAGATATGAAATAATTCATTCTGTTTAAAGTTGTAACTCTGGTAACAAAGTTCATGCTGATATAAACATCGCAGAAACAATTACTTAAGCATTTCAGATCAGTCACAAACAAAACATGGTTATATGTTTTTTCCACTGACATGCTCCTCTGTTCTTGCCAGCGAAAACTACTAACTCCTTGTACTATATCTATCACCATAAATCTGAATACCATCTAGCTGGAATTCTGTAATTTACATTATTAGTCTGCAGCACTGCGATATACATGCTAAAATGTACTCTACAAAAAGCACACGGAAGATAGGGTTTGAAAAAATAGATTATCCCTCCATCTTTTGTTTACCCTATAATGCCTATATCTGTGAAATTAATTAAACAGTAAGATCACAGGCAGTATATTTGTGTGAAATTATTGCACATGCCATAAGTGATGTTACAAGGTTGAACAGCTTTAAATGCTAACAAAGAAGAAACAATTCCCATAAATGGAATGTTCCTATAACTCTATAAGAGAAACAAGAGGGAAAAGAGTCTGGATTCATACTTTACTGGGCATTATTATAATTGCGGCCTTCAGATGAAATTTATCTATTCTCACAAAGCCTAAGAGTGTGAATTCACAGGGGTAGAATTCATCCATCCAACCAACCGACAGGCTGCTATTCCATCCCAGAGGTGGAATCTATGTAAACAATGATCCCATCCTTGTTTCCAAGACATCCTTGATTATGGTTTATCCAGAACCAGCATGGAAACTTCCTCTTTGGCCTGGAGGTCCCTGGTGTCTTACAGTTTCCGTTGACATCACCTGTATTGAAAATGGCTGTTGACCAGAGCACACAGTATTTGTGACATAGTAAAATAAAAATGCACGCACCTTTTAGTGATGAGAAGCAAACATTGCACGGGACAAGTGTGCTGAACTTCCTTACCTTGCATTTTCTTTTGGTGTGAGAGAAACTTCCCCATCTAATGCAATGTCAATCTCACAGTGCTCTGGTTGGATCCCTATACCAAACAGCTGTATGTCCTGAGAGGTATCTGCACCAACCCTGGTGTGATCCTGTTTCATAGGTTATTAATAAAATATCAATGAAAATCAAGAAAACTGCTTCCCTTTATATAACTTATCAGATACAACTTACAACAAAAATATTAACATAACAAGAATGGAAAATATATAACCAACACTCTGAAATCCTACACTGAGGACTTCCACACAGCAAAAAATGATGCTGGTCTGACAGAGGTAAGACTAAAAGAGGCAACTGACCAATTCTTCTATGCAGCATTTAATCCTAGTAGTTTTGTTCTATAAATCATTAAACACCACAGAAACAATTTAATTCTGATTTAAAGTGTTCACAAGTCTCTGTGGTGCCTATGCATTACTGCACATGGTAAGGAAAATGAGTTGTGTCCCGCAGTCCATAAGAGAGGACAACATGGGCTGCAAAAGTTGGGCAAACTAGAACTGAGGTAAGCATACTGTATTAGTCAGCTAAGTTCCATAGCTTTTGTCTCTTAGAATCTGACCCAAATTGAGAGGTTACGCATCTTGGGCAGTAACTGGCGTTTCAACTGTGTCCCCCTATAGGTGCTCCATTTCAGATGCACTTGCATCCCACGTGCCTTTGATCCAAGAATTTTGGTAGTAATGGCTGTTTGTCCCATGCATGTGCACTACGCATCCTCGTGCCCCATATTCCGAGGGTACATAGGGCTGTACAGATGCACTGCCCTCAGTTCCTTCTCCACCATAAAGTCACACAGAGGAAACTCTGAAGCAGAGGGGAAGGAGGGCAAGTTGTGGAGTACCGATAGAGACACACATCTCGAAGAACATTTGCTGCCCAAAGTGAGTAACCTTTACTACTTCTAGTACTGTCCCTATGAGTGTGCCACTTCAAGTGACTTCTGAGCAGAAGCCTCATGAGGAGGAGAGAGCTTTGGAGCCAAGTCCAACACTGAACAAAAGACCGGATTCCCAAGCACAGCTTCTCATCTAGAAGAATGAATAACCGCTTAGTGCTTGGAAAAAGTATGTATTAAAGTCCAAGCTGCAGCCTTGCAGATCTCAGTAAAGAGGATGTGTTTGAGTAATGCCATGGAGATAGAAAGAGACTTCATGAAATGGGCTAATACCCTAGAAGGGGGCTGTATATTGGCAGCTTCATAACAAGAAAAAATACATCCAGAAATCTACCTCAAGAGTCTCTGGGTAGAAACTGTGGTACCTTTGGGTCTGATGGCAATTGAAACAGTATGGGAAACTTCTAAATAATCTGGTTCTTTCCAAATAGAAGACTAGTTCCCTCCTGTTGTCCAAATTATGGAAAGCAGAATTTACCTGGTCTGACATGGTTTGGGGAAAAAAACTGGAGATTGATGCCTTGATTGATGTGGAATTCAGACACTGTCTTAGATAGAAACTTACGATGCAGACTAATTTTTTGTTCTTGGAAAACACTGTAAAGGGAGAGTCTGCCATTAAAGCTCCTATTTCCCCAATTCTTTGAGCAGAAGTGATGCCCACCAAAAATGCTGTTTTCATTGCTAGGTGAAGAAGGGAACAGGTGGCTCTCTGTTCCAAAGCGGGTTTTATAAGACATTTGAATACAAAATTTAAATCCTATACATGGATGGGATCTCTAATGTGAGGAAAAAAGCTCCTCAACCCCCGAATGAATCTCACTGTGGCGGGATGATCAAATACTGAGAATCCCTCAACCGGGGAACAAAAGCCATTATAGTAACCAAGTGAACCCAATGTAACTCATAAATAATCCTGACTTTAATGCCAGCAGATAGTTGAGGACAGCAAAGAAGGAAGACGAAACAGATGAAAGATGTCACTGGTCACACTAGTGGTGAAATCTTTTCCATTTTTGCAGGTAAATATTTCGCATAGACTTTTTCCTACTGTTTAATAACACTTACTGTACCTCTGCAGAGCAGGAAGTCTCTATTCCTGTGAACCTTTGAGTAACCAAGCCTTGAGGCAAAGGATTCCTTGGTTGGGATGGAGAGTCTGAAGTGTCTTGACACAGAAGACTGGGCATTGACAGAAGACTCATCACCAGACAAACGGAGGGAAGAATCAAGTAAGGATACTAGGTCTGCCTGGGCCACACTAGAATGATTAAATATGATCTTGGCTTTCTCTTGCTTGATCTTCTTCACCACTCTCAATATCAGGGGCACTGGAGGAAATACAAACAGAAGGCCTCTTGTCCGCAGAACAAGGAAACATCTTCCAGTGTGTGAGGGCCTAAACCCTCCTCTTGAGTAAAACTGCCTGTTGGTAAGGGTGATAAAGAGATCCACTTCTGGAAATCCTCAAGTCAGAAATATATGATTGAGTGTCTAGAAGTCCAACTCCCCATTTGTAATCTTGAAGGAAGCATCTGCTTAGATTGTCAGTTATGATGTTTTGTAGGTCTGGAAGGTAAGTTGCTGAAATAAGGATGTGATTGGCTATATACAAATCCCATAGCTTTATTGCTTCTGCAAAAAGGGAAGGGGATCTCCTCCCCCCTCACTCTCCCATCGGTTGATGTAGAACATACAGGCTACTTTGTCTGTTGTGATTTTGATGGATTTGTCCCAGATTAATGGAAGGAAGTGAGACCAGGCAATCCAGACTGCCCTTGAGGTTGAGGTGTAATAATGCTTCTTAGCAGACAATTTGCTCTGCCATTATGGTGATAGTTGGGGAGGACTGGTTAATGAAACACCTGCACATACATTGCTTAGGTTCTTCCACCAATTGACAGTCTCTCTGACACCAGTCTGTTCAGGCACATACATTGTTTGGGGGTATCAACTGTCCTGAGCCATCCCTGGAAACAGCGCAGCATAATCTGTCATCTCGCATCACAAAGGTAGAAGCTGTCCCCACAGTTGAAGGCAATTTCTTGTTGATGTCTGTGGACTGCCTTGAATTTTTGAAATGAGGTTTGTTAATATCATGAACCTGTCCATGGGAAGGTAAGCTCTGACTGATACTGCATCTGAGGGGACCCCTTTGAATTCTATCATTTGCACAGGGCTCAAAGTGGATTTCTCAATGTTGCACTGAAGACCTAGCCTGAGGAACCAGGACATTGCTGTCTTTATGGCAGAGAGAACCTTGTTGTAAGACCAGTCCTCGAGCAGCCAATCATCAACATATGGAAAAAACAATTATCCCCAATTGCAGATAAGCGGTGACCACGGCCAATACGTTCAATACCACCGTTGGGACAGAAAAAAGTCTAAAAGGAAGCACTTGATACTGGAAGTGATCTTGACCAACCAGAAAACTGAAGGAATCTCTTGTGAGAAAAATGAATCATGACACGAAAATATGAATCCTGAAAGCCAAGGACCAAAAATGAATCTTCTGGCTCCAACTACGGAATTATAGCTGCAAGAGTCACCACCTTGAATTTTTGTATTGTCACAAAGTTGTTTTAGAGTCTTAGATGTACAATCAGTCTCCAGCCCCTGTACTTTTTTGGGACCATAAAATACTTGGACTAAAATCTCTTCCCCCTGTGGTGAGCTGGAACTGGTTCTATGACTCCAATGCATAGAAGGGAATCTATCTCCCATATCAGAACTGCTCATGAGAGAAGTCCCTGAAAAGGGACAGGGAACGGAAGTTAAATGGATGGAGTAACCTGATCTTAGAACCTCAACACCCATGATGTAATCTTCTGCCACGCAGAATGAAAATGGTGGAGACAGATTCCAAAGTGGGAAGAGGCAGGTAGAACGGTGTAGTTGCAGCTCCATGATGTGAGATTGTTCCAAACCCTCAACCAATCTGTCAAAACTGTCATTTTGATGTTGTAGATGCAAACAAAGTAGGCAGCCTCTGTCTTTGCAACCTCAGCTTCTTTATGAGGAGCTCTGAAATCCTGAAAATTTAATAGGACAGGATCTCTGTGCCGTTTGAAACCTGCTAAACTTTTGTTTGCTTGCAGGTGTATACATTTCAAGGAAGCACAAGGTGACCCTGGAATCCTTTAGGTTGTGCAAGGATTCATCAGTGGATTCAGCAAAGAGTTTTAATAGCTCATAGGGGAGGTACTCTACCATATTTTGGACCTTTCTCTGGAACCCAGACAGTTAAAGCCAGGATGCTCAAAACATGACCACTGCTGTAGACATAGAACAAGCCGCAGTATCAACTGTATCGTCACTTGCAATGAGGTCCTAGCTAGCAGCTGACCCTCATTAATAATGGATTGGAATTGTTCACGATCTTCTGCCAGAAGGTGCTCAATAAAGGTAGTAAACTTAGAATAATTTGATGGTTATATTTTGCCATAAGAGCCTGGAAATATGCAATTCTAAACTGAAGCTTTCCAGATGAGGTGGTCTTATGGCCGAACAGGTCAAGATGTTTTTGGTCTTTATCATAAGGTGTGGATTCAGTGTGTTGCTGTCTGCCACATTTACTCACTGCTTCTACAACAAGACAGTTAAGTGCAGGATGGGACAATAAAAATGCAGAGTTCTTGGTTGGGACGTAATTTATTTTTAATTGGCACACTTGCATGTCAATGGTATTGTTGCTGGGCTCTGCCAAATGGTCTTGGCAGGATCCAGCAGGGCTTTCCCCCACCCTGAAGTGCAGGAATACCAAGATGAGAGCTGCCCTGATGGTTGAGAAGCAAGTGCCAATAGCCCTGTGGAAGCTTGCTACACCTGACTGCTACCAGTCAGTAGGGAATCAATTTACTGTGGGGGCTGCTGTGATCCAAGTAGCCAATGCAATCACTGAGCTGCTGCTATCAAGGGTAGTGACTCTGGGAAATGTGCAGGTCATAGTGGATGGCTTTGATGCAATGAGGTTCCCTAACTGGTGGGGCGATAGACAGAACACATATCCCTATCCTGGCACCAGACCACCTTGCCAACCAGTACGTAAAGCGCCAGGGGTACTTCCCAATGGTGCTGCAAGCACTGGTGGATCACAAGGGACATTTCACCAACATCAACATGGGATAGCCGGGAAAGGTGCATGACGCTCGCATCTTTAGGAACTCCGCGCTGTTCGAGCAGCTGCAAGAAGGGACTTACTTCCCAGACCAGAAAATTACCATTGGGGATGTTGAAATAGTTATCCTTGAGGACCCAGCCTACCCCTTGCTCCCATGGCTCATGAAGCCATACACAGGCAGCCTGGACAGTAGTAAGGAGCAGTTCAACTATAGGCTGAGTAAGTGCAGAATGGTGGTAGAATGTACCTTTGGACATTTAAAAGCTCGCTGGGGCTGTCTGCTGACTAGGTCAGACCTCAGCGCAACCAACATTCCCATTATTATTGCTGCTTGCTGTGTGCTCCATAATATCTGTGAGAGTAAGGGGGAGATGTTTATGGCAGGGTGGGGGGTTGAGGCAAATCGCCTGGTGTCAGATTTTGAGCAGCCAGACACCAGGGCAATTAGAAGAGCACAGCAAGGAGCACTGCACATCAGAGAGGTTTTGAAAACCAGTTTTATGACTGGCCAGGCTTCGGTGTGACAGTTGTATGTATTTCTCCTTGATGCAAATCCGCCCCCTTTGTTGATTTTAATTCCCTGTAAGCCAACCACCCGCCCCCCTTCGAAATAAAGTAACTATTGTTTTGAAACCATGCATTCTTTCTTTATTAATTAAAAAAAAAAAGGGGGAGATAACTAACAAGTTAGCCTGGGTGGGGTGGGGTGCAGGAGGAGGGAAGGACAAGGCCACATTTCTTACTGTAGACACACTACAAATCAAACTGTTTGAATAACAGCCTTCCGTTGCTTGGGCCATCCTCTGGAGTGTAGTGGCTGGGTGCCCGGAGCCTCCCCCTCCCGCAAGTTCTTGGGCGTCTGGGTGAGGAGGATATGGAACTTGGGGAGGAGGGCAGGTGGTTGTACAATGGATGCAGCGGGGGTCTGTGCTCTTGTTGGCTTTCCTGCAGCTGCACCAGACGCTTCATCATGTCCGTTTGCTCCCCCATTAGCCTTAGCATTGCCTCCTGCCTCTACTCTTTGAGTTCACTTAACGCTTTCATAGCCTCTAACACTGAATGCCTCCATGCATTCAGCTGTGCCCTATCAGTGTGGGAGGACTGCATGAGCTCAGAAAACATGTCATGGCAAGTGTGGTTTTTTTCGCCTTCTAATCTGTGATAACCTCAGGGACGGAGATGATGGGGGAGCCTAGAAACATTTGCACCTGGGAGGAGATAAAAAGGGAGAGTAAAATTTAAGATGATACATTTCTGAGAAAAAAGGGAGACTCTTTCATAGTGAATCAAGCAATTCACAGCAGACAGCACATGTGCTTTAGGTACAAGAACGCATTTTGCCTTTTATATTGAGCGCCTGCCAGTATGGTGACATCACACACGGCTGGGCAACAGAATTCAGTTTCCATGCAGCCATGGTAAGGCAAAGGGTACGCAGGGTTGGCTTCTTACGCATAACACGTGGGAATGGTTTCAAACTGCAGCACCATCCTTTCCCATAGCAAGCAATGGATTGGGTTTCACATTTAAAAGGAGGGGCTGCAGTTTTCGGGTGGATGTGCAGCACACACCTCTCCCCACCCCACGGTGTGGCTTTTCTCCGGGATGATCCCTTTTAGCCAAGCGCGAACAGCCCAGCATGAATGGGGTCCTTTTACTGTTCCCTTACAAAAATTCCCCTATTTCAACCAGGTGACCATGAATGATATCACTCTCCTGATGCTAACACAGAAAGATATAGACCGAATGTTGCTTGAATGCGACCAAAACCCAGGACCATTCGCTGCCATGCTTTGTGCTGCAATGATCCCAGAATACTTTCAGAGTACCTCCAGGAGAGCTTCATGGAGATGTCCCTGGAGGATTCCCGCTCCATCCCCAGACATGTGAACAGACTTTTCCAGTAGCTGTACTGGCCACGAATGCATCCCAATTCTTCAGGGCAAATCAAATATTAAACACTATTGCTTTTAAACCCTGTACTGTAGTTACAAATGTGCACTCGCCAGAGGTGCCTTCTCCAGTTTCAGGGTTGGGGATCCTGCCTTCGGAGGGTATTGGCTCCAGGGTGATGAAAAGGTCGTAGGTGCTGGGGAGAACAGATTCACGGCTTGCCTGTTGCGAATTCTCCTCCTCCTCCACAAAATCCTCCTCCCTGTTGCATGAGACTCCCCCCTTGCAGGTGTCCACGGACAGTGGTGGGGTAGTGGTCGGGTCCCCTCCTAGAATGGCATGCAGCTGATCATAGAAGTGGCATGTATGGGGCTCTGACCCAGAGCGACCGTTTGCCTCCTTTGTCTTTTGGTAGGCTTGCCTCAGCTCCTTAACTTTCACGCAGCACTGCTGTTTGTCCCTGTTGTAGCCTCTATCCAACATTCCCTGTGAGATTTTGGCAAATATATTTGCATTTCTTCTTTTTGATCAGAGTTCTGACTGCACAGATGCTTCTCCCCATACAGCAATCAGATCCAGTGTCTCCCTTTTGGTCCATGCTGGAGCTCGTTTGCGATTCTGGGGGGACAGCCTGGTCACCTGTGCTGCTGAGTTCGCCATGCTGACCAAAGAGGAAATTAAATTCAAAAGTTCCCAGGGCTTTTCTTGTGTACCTGGCTAGTGCATCAGAGTTCAAAGTGCTGTCCAGAGCGGTCACAATGGAGCACTCTGGGATAGCTCCTGGAAGCCAATACCGTCGATTTGCGTCCGCACTACCCCAAATTCAACCCAGCAAGGTCGATTTTAGCGCTACTCCCCTCGCTGGGGAGGAGTACAGAAATGTATTTTAAGAGCTCTTTAAGTCGATGGAACGGGGTTGGTTGTGTGGACACATTCATTTGAAAATCGACCTAACATGGCTAAATTCGACCTAACCCCATAGTGTAGACCAGGCCTAAGGGACAGATTCTTACACATACTGGGTAGTACATTACTCCATGAGTACTCCCATTAGAATCAATGGGACAATTTAGGAAGTACAGTACTATACAGCGTGAGTGAGGGTGATGGAATCCAGCACCAAGTTTCTATCAGGAACACTATGCAAATCTACTGAAGACAGTGGAGTTGCACAGGCGTAACTGGGGGCTTAATTTGGCCTGCAAAAACTTTATTATGGGTTAAAATGCATAAGGAAAGGACCCCCGCTTGGCTCTCTGAGCACATATGATGTGTCTGACAGTGAAAACAAAAATAACCCTAAAACCTATTTACTTGTCAGTTGAGGTTATCTGATAGTCATTGAATGAATTATGGAACCATTTGTTCAGAATACTTGAATTGTTTCTTAGAACTAGCCCATGCTAATATGGTATAGAATTCAAACACTGTGGGGCTAGACAGATGGTAGTTTCCAGATTTGATCCCTGGAATCCAATTCTCACTTCATGGGTAGGAAGGAATTGCAAGTGCTGTGCAGGAGTGCCTCACATCAACCTCTTGGGAGCAGTGCTGATGGAGTCCAAAGGGGAGTCACAACTAGCCTTCAGTTGGAAAAACTGAGGCTGCAATACAGGAGTTTACATAACACTTGCACACACTAAGCCTGGTTCTCCTGTTCAGGGTCGTGAATCAGGAGTTATCCCATTGAAGTCAATGGAGCTAAAGTGCCAGTGAAAATATAAGTCTACACAATTGAGGGGAAAATCAGGACAACTCTACTTTGCTGTCACCAATACTATACGTCCATCACTCTAAATTCCAAATTCTTTCAGAAATTAAAAACAAGATTGGTCTTCAATATGATTTGTTAAATATGTCAGTGTCCTGTTTGCATTCTTACCTTTAAATAATAAACCAAGAGCTCATTGAGTGCAGGGTCTGCATTCAGATTAACCAGATAACACTTGTCATCCCCAACCTTGATACCAGAGGACTCTAGGGAAATTCCCATGCTTTCTAGTTGCCTTTGCCTCTCCTACAAACACATAAAAAGGTTGAACTCACATATTATAGTTTGCTGAGACAATAAAATAACTAAATGAAAGCAAGGAGTAAAGCTGAATACTAATCTACCTACAGGACACGGCTACTAAAAGTATTATCACATAAGTTACAGTAAAAGGATTAAAATATACAATGATCATACCCTGTATTCTTTTCTAGATTTTAATGTTATGCACCATGACCTACTCCTTTAATGTTCACTCACTTTGAAAAGCACTTACTTAGGCAAGTAGTCCTACCAACTTCAGTGGAACTGCTCACATGAGTAACTACTATGCACCATATGGGTTGCAGAATCAGGTTCCGACTCTGCATGTCCATTGCAAATTTGTCACATTACATGCAAATACTAGAAAGATAAGCATACTAGCAGCCATAGGCGCCAACTTCCCCTCTTTCCCATGGGTGCTCGACTCCTTCTTGACCCCCACCCCCATTCCAACCCCTTCCCCAAAGTCCCCGCCCCAACTCCGCCCCTCCCTGCCAATATTCCAACTCCTTCCCCAAATATCAGCCCCAGCCCCGCCTCTTCCCGAGTGCACCATGTTCCCGCTCCTCCCCCTCGCTCCCAGAGCGTGCTAACGCTGCCAAACAGCTGTTTGGCAGCGGCCGGAAGGGAAACGCTGGGAGGTAGGCAGAGGAGTGGGGACGCAGCGCACTCAGGGGAGGAGGAAGAGGTGGGGCAAGGGGTGAGGTGAGCTTGGCTGCCAGTGGGAGCAGAGCACCCACTACTTTTTCCCCATGGGTGCTCCAGCCCTGGAGCACCCACAGAGTCGGTGCCTATACTAGCAGCTATGATTTCAGGTTTAGGGGCATGCCATAAAGTAGCTTGGGCTCAAAGTTTTATTTTGTTTTTAAAAAGCTACAAAGTACTTAATACTAATGGAAACATTTCCCCAATTTTGTAAGTAATTCAGCAAAACTGTTTGTGTTTAGATCTAAATGTTATTTTGTAGTGGTTGCAACCCAAACATCATAACACACTGCTGATGCGTGAGAACTTTGAAGTGTAACTGACTCATTCACTCTACAACCCACAAAGAACAAATAACATAAATGATGGCAAATAAATCAATCTAAAAATTCTGTAAATTCTAATCAAAGGTAATATTAGGGTTGTCTACAACGGGACACTCAGAAAAATTTATCCAAATTAGCTAAGGCTGCATCCGATGAAGTGAGCTGTAGCTCATGAAAGCTTATGCGCTAATAAACTTGTTAGTCTCTAAGGTGCCACAAGTACTCCTTTTCTTTTTAATTAAAAGTGGATCAGTTAAACTGTAGTAAACCCTTGTGTAGACACATTCAGAACTGAATTGGCCTTCATTTAGGTTATCTTAGTTCAGAATTAAGATAAACTGAATTAAGGCCACTTTAATTCTGAATGTATCCACTCAGGAGTTCAATGAAGTTTAAATAATCCATTTTTAATTCGCACCTTTAGCTAATTCGGAATAATTTTCCCAAGTGCCCTCGGGTAGACAAGCCCTTAATGACACTAGTAAGTTAATTTGTTTTTACACAATTTTCTTCCTTTACTTTACAGAGTCACTTCATGTTTAAGAACTGTTTTATAGTAGCACACATGGATGAATTCAGTGATGAAATCCTGGCCGTTCTGAAGTCAATTTGAATTTTTTTTCATTGATTTCAATGAAGCTATGATTTCACCCATTGTATTCATGTTCCTACTTTGGTCTTACAAATCTGAAGTGGCCTGTACACACTGCCATTTGTTTTAAGTACATATCAAGGCAGCGATCCCATTAAATCTATTCTAATGAAACTGTCAGTGTCGGCAAATTACACTGTACTCTGGATACAAGGTTGAATGAAATGGTAAAAAAAATGAAAAATACAGAGAAAGGATGAAAGACCAAGAGAGGGTGCCCCACAGAAGTAAAGGAGTAGGAAACAGCAATATCCATGGCCAGACTCTCAGCTATTGTAAGTCAGCAAAGATCCACTAAAGTTTATAGAGTTATGTTGATTTACACCAGCTGAGGATCCAGATCTCAGTAGTTAAAGTATCTGGACTACCTGTGCAATTTCTTCTGTTTTCCTTAGCTTTTCCTCCCAGGTGACTGTAAGTTCTTTTATCAGTTTTTCAGATTCTTCCAATTTTTCCTTCAGCTCTGGTGCCTTCAAGGCCTTAATGTTGAGAAGAAGAAAATTATTACAATTTTAAAATATCATCATACATAAAATAACTCTGCTCAAGCTGGTTTTAGCAAGCTGCTGGCCACAATAGGAATAAATTACTAATCAAGCCATGACAGGACTTTTCCTTTTTTTGTTGAGTTAATTTTACAGGGGAAACTGTGAATATGTGACATAGATCCCTAGTTGAGCACTGAAAGAACAGTTGACAATAATGGGACAATTTTTCAGCTGGTGTAAATCTAGGTCGCTCCATCAGAGTCAACAGAGCTATGCAGATTTATCAAAGCTGAAGATCTGACCCAATATATTTATGCAAAGTGGGTGACTATATGCAAACAAAAATATCTAACAAGTTATTCCTTTGTACTTGGATATTCTCAATCACCCTTCTTTAATTTATTCTTCTTATAACTATTTGAATTAAATGCCTTCACTAGATTGAGGACACATGTGGCGTTCCTAATATTTTGCCTATTCTGATTTTGTAGGTGTCCTAGCCAATTATAGAAAAATTGAGGATTGAAGATGAAAACTGAGACAGGCAGTGGGTATAAAGCAATATCAGATGTGCTCTAGGACTAGGAGAGGTTTCTCACCCTAATAATTGTCAAAAAGAAATTAAATAAGGTGGTGAGACCATCCATGTGGGTATTCAGTAGGTATTTTTGTTTCTCATGATTCTTTGGTGTCAGTAAAAGGGTAGGAGAACAGTAAGCTTGAAAGTTTTACATAATTTAGTCAGACAGACAAGACAACAGGTAATTTGGGGTAAATTCAGAGCATTTTTAGGTAGCTTCAAATACATCCCTGACAACAGTAGAGAGACAGAGTGGGTGAGGTAATATATTTTATTAGACCAACTTCTGCGGATGAGAGAGACAAGCTTTCGAGTTTACACAATGCTCTTCTTCAGGTCTGGGAAATGTCCTGAGAGGGTACGTGCACAATACAATTAGACACCCACGGCTGGCCCATGCCAGCCAAGTCGGGCTCATGGGGTTTGTGCTAAGGGGCTGTTTAACTGCAATGTAGATATTCAAGCCGCAGCCTGAGCTCTGTGGCCCTCCCATCTTGCAGGGTTCTAGAGCCTGGGCTTCAACCCAAGCACAAACATCTACTCTGCAATTAAGTAGCCCCTTATCCCAAGTCAGCTGGCATGGGCCAGCCATGGGGTTTTTGTTGTAGTATAGACATACCCAGAGTCCCACAGCTAAATACAAGGTGGAACAGATTGTTTAGCATAAGTAGTTAATATATATTAAAGGACCATTCAAGGTAAGTGGCCCATTAACACATCTCCAATCATAGGGGTGAAAGGAAAAAAAAAATGGTGGAGGGGTTAAGTGGGTTATAGATTGCTGTAATAAGCCATAAATCCAGTTTCTCCATTCAGTCAATGATTTTTAGGGTCTAGTAAAGTTATAAATTTAAGCTCCATGGCTCATCTTTTGAAGGTGTTGTACAGGTTTCCTTTGAGGAAACCCATATTTCAAGGGACCATTCAAAATGAAGTAAATGTTAACCACTTATGCTAAACAATCTGTTCCACTTTGTATTTAGTTGTGACACACTGAGTACATTTCCCAGACCTGAAGGAGCAATCTATGCAAGCTTGAAAGCTCATCTCATCGGATCATTTTGAAGCTGATCCAATAAAAGATATTACCTCACTCACCTTGTCTCTCTAATATCCTGGGACCAATGCGGCTATACC
The DNA here is from genome assembly GCF_965152235.1 of Eretmochelys imbricata. Lineage (NCBI taxonomy): Eukaryota > Metazoa > Chordata > Testudines > Cheloniidae > Eretmochelys > Eretmochelys imbricata. Next base: position 109,590,748 of record NC_135573.1, on the reverse strand, counting down.
AACACTGCTTGACAACAGTATTCAGCCAGAGGTCGCCCACATACCATGAACACAAATGACAGTTTAATACAGAAACAACTAATATAACCTGTTTTTTTTTAAATGGTTAGAAGAATAGGTAAAATTAGGCATTTCTTTAATTTATATAATTTTAATTTATTTTCTTTAATTTAACAGAATCAATAGTCTACATTGCAAAGAAAAACAGAAATTCATGGAAACTTTGCCATTTCAGCTTCATATATCTTCTTTAACAACCTCTATACTAGCTTCTCTTTCTTGCTTACACTACACAAATCCATCCCCACATTCATCTCTAATCTCATCTCCTACTCTTTATGCTTGTCCAAAGCAGCTCTCAGAGGGCTCAGTAATCAGAACCTAAATGCCATAAGGCCAGTGGTACGCATACTCCCGCTGGTACGCAGAGGTCTTCCAGGGGGCACATCAACTCATCTAGATATTTGCCTAGTTTTACAACAGGCTACATAAAAAGCACTAGCAAAGTCAGTACAAACTAAAATTTCATATAATTACTTGTTTATACTACTCTATATACTATACACTGAAATGTAAGTACAATATTAATATTCCAATTGATTTATTTTATAATTATATAGTAAAAATGAGAAAGCCAGCAATTTTCAATAACCGTGTGCTGCAACACTTTTGTATTTTTAGGTCTGATTTTGTAAGCAAGTAGTTTTTAAGTGAGGTGAAACTTGAGGTACGCAAGACACATCAGACTCCTGAAAAGGGTATAGTAGTCTGGAAAGGGTCACTCACACTCAGACACACAGGAAAGACAACCTCTGTCGTACAGAGCTTACAATCTATGTGGGAGACAAGAGGTGAAAACATCATATAGATGGGGGAAAATAAGGTTAACAGGGAGACCATTACTATTAGCATAATAGGCAGCGGTCACAGCAAACCAGTTAGCTTAGTGTTTTTGTCTCCTGACTCTGTGTCTTTTACTGCCCCATTTAACTTAACCAAGCTACATTCCACTCCTTCCAAAAAACCCAAAATATACCAAAAAAAACCCCCACAACACAATAAAAAGTTGAAAACCTACTACGCAGTTATGATCACAGGTCACAGACTGTTCTATGCTGTACTACAGAGTATCTACTTGTGCCTTTAGATTAAGTTCTTCAGGAAAGGATCTAGTTTGGCAAGGTACACCTTCTGTACAACCCAGTGTATGCTTACAAGAGGCTCATGAACCATCAGATATTTCAGCTTCTTTCAAGAAACAAAGTTAATGACTTACAATGTAATTAACATAGCAATCTCACTTCCGAACTTTGTTGTAAGAACTACACATAGAAGGAAATTCCTATCAAAACACTTGATATTTCCTTATAGAACTCTAGATACACAGAGCTCCAAATAACTTTACCTCAGCTTGCGAGAGCTGTTCTTTCAATTTTTCCACTTCTTCACGTAGTTCTCGAATGACCCTGGCATTTGGATCTTCATTTACCACAGCATGATTAACTATCCTTTTGGCTCTGTCTGCATATCTCAGTGTAGAGAGCGTTTCTTCATAATTGTCAGCTGATGGGCTAATTGTGGCTATCATGGCAGTTTGGCTGTTTCCTCCCAAGTTGTCCTGTAAAGCATAATCTTCGAAAGTTTGAGGAATACAGGACATATTAAAACGTACCCCATTCTCTCTGTAGTCATAATGTGCCCTTGTAAAGAACGGATTTGAAATATATATGACATCTATTTAGACACCAAAGTGCACTGATTAATTTGAATCTGATCTATAACTCCAACAATTTCTAGGTCTCAGTGCATTAGACATGATCCCACTACAGATTAGTACCATAGGTCATAAGATATCACTGCAGGCAGAGCAAAAACAGCAGCAGAGAATCTGTTCCTAGTAGTACAGAAAGAAGTTTGTAGCAGCAGCCACCCCACAGCTCATTAAAAATCAAAACTGTATGCTTCGATCCCACAACACATCATGCTTACAGTTTGTCTACAGCAGAGGTTTTCAAACTGTGGGGCGCATCTCTCCAGAGGAATGCGGAGGAATGTTCGGGGGGGTCCAGCGCAGGGCTGGCCCCTCCCGATACCCAACCCCCTCTTGAGGTGGCTCAGGAAGGCAGGCTCAACTGGCCACATGTAGGAGACCTGTGTCTTTTTGCTCATGACTGTCATGCAGAGGAGCAGGCAGTGGCAAGATCAACGATGCACTTCTGCCTGGGCTGGGAATGGACAGCAACTCCTCTAACCCGCACACAGATCCCACCCCTTCCCCACTCATGTGACAGGGATGGCTGTACTCCAATAGCTGCCCTCGTGATGACTTCACACTCCTCCCCTCATGGCATTTAGAGCCAGTGTCAAACAGGCTGCCATTTTGAGCCACAGATAAGTGTGGGGACAGAGGAAGTGCCAGGGGACTGTGTAGACAGTGGCTCCTGGGACCAAAGGTGAGGGGTGGGGGATGGGGCTTGTATTGTTCCAGAGCTGCATGAGGTGCCCAAAGAGCTGTGGGGAGCTTTGCTCTGCCTACAGGTTCCTGCCACTCGAGGTGTGTCTGAGGCTGGCCCTGGCGCAGGGGATGAGTGGATTGCAGGCAGCCTTCCCAGGCCAGATCAGGGTGGCGTGGCTCCCCCAGGGGGATGGAATCTGTCAACCTTCAAACAGCATAAAGAAGCCCGAACAGGGACCTCCAGGCCAGTGCTGAGGCAGAGGGATGGGATCTTCACCCACTGCGGGCAGCCGCATGTGCCCTGGAAGATTATTCCCTGCCCATGACTGCAGCTGTCTTGGGAAGCCACAGGCAGCCCGGCGCAGCCCAGGAAGGAGACGCTGTCAGTACCACCCAAGCTGTGTTACTTCGGGATCACTGTGGCTCCTTCTCCATCCCTGCTGTAGCCAAACCCCGAAGCAGGAGTCACGGTGGGGTGCAAAGCCAGGGCGCCCAGTGGCTCACTGTGTAGAAGATGGCTTGCTCAGCTGTCTGCCTGTTCACAGCCTGGCATTCACAGGGTCACTGTACACTTTCCTGGGTGCAGCTCAGAGTCCCATTCCTCTATGTGTGACCATAATGCCCCTCGCAGGGCCACACTGTGCTCCCTCCCCCCCAACCAGGGCAGCAGCGGAGGCTTGGATGAGCCCCACATGGCAAGGCTTGGGGCAGCCCTGCATGGCGGGGCTTGGAGACAGAGCGCCGCCTCCATCCCTGACTCACCTGAGGGGGCCACCCAGTCTGTGGGTCTGTTTTGTCTGGGTTGGGGGCTGGGGCAACTAAAAATTGTAAGTCAAAAGGGGGGCTCAGCTCGTAAAGTTTGAAAACCACTGGTCTACAGGGTGAAATGAGACCATGCGTTACCTTGAGAAGCCAAGTGAGTACAGAATCTCTATAAGGCACAAACTTGTTTTTCCCCTTTCCTGCTGCTTGGTCAGCAAGCGATGATATAACCAACCCCAGTGTTGAGAGTGACCTAAGAAAACAGCAAAACATTAAACAGCTTTGTGTATATATTCCAAACAATATGATTTGGTAAAATGCAGAAGAGGAGGAGGACTTGAAAGAGAACTAGACTTTGTGGTTTGCAGTTGTTCATATACTGTTTTGAAAGATGCCTGTTAAAGTAACCATATTTATAAAAAGAGAATTGGATTCAGAGAGCAGTCTAAGTGGCTGCCTAGGATTTCATACTGCAACCTGATGAGACTAAACCAGAAAGTTTGGAACTCAGTTAAAATATTACAATATTTCAAATACTTCAGCATGTGAGGTTGCAGCGTCTTATGTACCCCTCCTCAGAGGCTAAAGTCCAAAGGTAAGAGACCTTTTGCCTCAACACTTATTCATTAAGCACTGCTGACGGCACTGTAGAGCTGAGTAAGAGGGACTGCAGTCAACAGAACTACTCACACACTTAAGCATGTTCATAAATATATGCAGGTTCAGGGTCTAAATTAGATTGACAAAATAGCTGAAGCACCAGGTTAAAGGAAGTTAGTCTTGTTTTAAAGCAAAGATTCTTACTCCCCGCACCCCCACGTTTCCAATCCACACATTAAACCTTTACAACGAATCAACTAATTAATGCTGATTGGATTGAGGAGCAAGTGGGAATAGTTGGACCTTTATATATTCTACTTATATTTACATATTTTAATATACTATATAGATACATTTTTACACTTGTACTTATACATATGTGTAGGCAGCGCCATCACTATACGCTACAGCACTGTAAGTGTAAATAAGCCCTTAGATGCAGGGACAGTGGGTCTTGGCACAGTGCCTATCAGAATGAGGCCATGACCCTGATTGGGGCTTTTGAGTGCTATTGCAATAAATAATGGTCAAAAGATGTTGCATAGAAGTGTTTTAATGAGAGATCTGAAGGATTCCAGCTGTAACAACTCTTACAGAAGATATTGCAGTATCATGTAGCAGAAGGACATACTCGGATGTTATGAGAGGAGGCATGGATGGAGTGTAGACAAGGAAGCAGAAGGAAATAAAATTTAGGGAGGGGCATGTCAATTTGTCCTTATGATCACACATGCTAGCACAGGGGTGGCCAACCTGCGGCTCTTCAGAAGTTAATATGCGGCTCCTTGTACAGGCACCGACTCCAGGGCTGGAGCTACAGGCGCCAACTTTCCAATGTGCCGGGGGGGGCTCACTGCTCTACCCCTGGCTCTGCCACAGGCCCTGCCCCCACTCTACCCATTCCCGCCCCCTCCCCTGAGCCTGCCATGCCCTCGCTCCTACCCTACCCCCCAGAGCCTCCTGCATGCCATGAAACAGCTGATCGGAAGGTGTGGGGAGGGAGGGGGAGGCGCTGATTGGTGGGACTGCCGGTGGGCAGGAGGCGCTGGGAGCAGGGGGTGGGGAGCTGATGCGGGACTACTGACGTATTACTGTGGCTCTTTGGCAATGTACATTGGTAAATTCTGGCTCCTTCTCAGGCTCAGGGTGGCTACCCCTGTCCTAGCTTGTATATTGCCTATCTGTATATAGAATACCATGTATGAATGATCATACTATGCAGCACAAAGGGGTATTTTAATTTTAAATTGTTGTGTAAGTGAAAGTACATCAGCCTTTGCAGTACTGTCAGGAATAACTGATTGCTGGATCCCCAATCTCTCATTTCCAGAGGCTGTGAAGATGGCAAATATTGGGGTGTCACACATTGCTCCAGTCCAGACCAACCTCCCAAGACAATTAAGGAGTACCAATAGCAGACTCTTAAAGGTGTGCTGTTGAATATCCATCAGCTAGAGGAACAGTGGCAAAAACAGAAGATCCCTAGGAATAAAAGAAATGTAAAGGCAAGAGAAAGTGGGAAAAGTTTCACACAAGGAAAAAACTAAAGCAACCTCTGCACCCAAAACTGCTCCTCAAAGGCCCCATGTAAAGCCAACTAATTTAACTGTATAGACCAGGTTTTAATAAAGGGGCACTTAATTTAGTGAAACAATAGTCGTTTGTTAACACAGTATTAAAGATTTAACTATGGCTTTAACTAGGCAGTGTGGTCTAGTGGACAAAGCACCAAACTGACTTGGGAGCTCTGGTTCTATTCCCAGATCTGCCAGTGACCTGCTGGGCAGGTCACTTCACCTCTGTACCTGAGTTTCCACATCTGTAAAATGGGGATAGCGATAGTGACCTCTTTTGTAAGAAGCTTTGAGATTTACCGATGAATATTGCTGTACAAGAGCTAGGTATTATTAATTATTATTATTATTAATAAAATACAATCTGTTTTATACAGCTAATTGTTAACAAATGTAACAATACCAAAATGAACATCCCTTAAAAATACAAATGAAGAAATTGTAACGAAAGCCATTGTCTAAACATTGTAAGGGAAGTATTATGAGAAATGGCTGCAATAAAATAATTACACGATTCCAGTGTCTACTTTGCCTCATAACTCATAATGCACCGGAGATGTGTAATTACTTTAATCTAATCTACATACTGTTCTCTGATATTGCTTACATAATGCCCTTTAACAAAAGCCACTTCCACCACCCAATAAGCTGGGACAGTTCAGAAAGAGTAAGTTTACTTGGCAGCCTGGTGCAGAATACATGAAAGAGAATCGCTTCTGTGGGTTTCACATTTTCAACATCACTTTTTCCTTATGCATGACTGGGCTCACTTGTTATTGTGCAGTTGGAGGCCTGCACATTCCAAACAAGTGCCTGAGTCAGCAGTTGTAAAGGTGGTGCTTGCTTATCAGAGTGGAGAACACTGCACTGAATGGCATAGTTTCAGCCCATTTTCATAGGGTTTTCACTGACATCTAGTTTTCACTGTGGGGTACCGCTGCCCCTATGGTCAGTATGGTAGCCAGTACTCTACTGGGAGAGAAGCAGGCACATTTAGCTCTTCTGAAAATATTTGCAAGGACCGAGGAAGACAGTTATGGTGCAGGTCCCTTGAAAACCCTGATGGAGGGGAGACGAATAGCCACCCAACACCCTCTGGAAGGAAGGTTGGAGAGGGCCATCTTCTTATGTTTTTTTATGCACAAAGAGAAGCCATATGTCTGGATGACTGTAAGCCTGAATGACTTATTTTAGGTTAAGGTAAATAACTAGAGAAAACAAACAAAATATCAATGAGAGCACACAATGTGTGCATCTCCTTTAAAAGGAGTAGCACTACCTCTGAGAACAAAACAAAAGCGCTCTCTGCAGAAAGCAGACTCCTCGGTCTAATACACTGATAGCAAGATCTAAGACTTACATAGTGCAAGTCATTTCTGGAGCTGACTGGGATGGAGCAAACTATCCCTTCCCTCCAAAGCATTCCCAAGTGGAGTGCCTGAGGTAGGATGAGCTGTGGGGGAGAGAAGGGGAGTATATAACTGGAGAAGAGTCTATTTCATCCACAGTATTTGCTTTTATGAAGAAACTGAACTTCCAAGCAAATCTGCAGGAACTGGTTAGATGCCACGGAAGTCATCCTGCAAAATTTGTGGTTTATTTAGTTGTACTGTATAGTTTGCCCAGCCCTGTAAATGCACAAGTCAGACTGCTTTGCCTTCCTTTATTTTCACATTCTCATCCAAAGCAGTTACATATAGCAATCAATATGGATTATATTCTAATGGATTTTTCCATTTCAAGCAACTGTAGCCACTCTGCTTTTGACCTCATGATAAAAAAACCTGGGATACTTTACAAGTCAGTCAAATTCACTGTCCACAATGTTATAAAATATGTTGATCATCATAAAATGGTGTGTTGCTAAAATTTTCAGTGCCACTTTGGAAATCTCAACTATTGTCTCTGCCCCTGAGAGCTCAGTATCTATTTCAGAGATATACTATTCTGAGTGACAATACAAAGTATGTGTGATACACATTATTCACACATTTTAATGGGAGTTGTTCTGTGAAAATCAGTTCTAGTAGCACAACTTCTAGAAACAAACTTTGATTATTGGTTGCAATGCACTTTCAGAACAAGAGGGAAAAATCCACCTCTCTCAAAATAAAAATGCCTTTTTTCCCCAAGTGCATATCAAATACAAGTTCTGTGGCTTCTTGTAAGTGAAAGAGTTAGACAATTCTACAAGGTGTGGGAAAAGAGAGGTAAAGGACACCACAGTACAGCACTAAGGGAATTCTCTTCAGCATTCAAGCATCAAGTGGAGTTCCAAATGGAGAGCAGTGAATAAATGGATAAAGGGGATACAAACTTATACCATACAAGAACTTAACTTGGGGTAAATGTACTTATAGAAATGAATCAAGATGGATTTTTTTTCTATTCTCTTTTTAGAAATGTTTCAAAGTAAAATTTAGTACTCATGAAAGATTTGAACTATCTGTATCTGAAGACATCTATCCACAGAAAATATACAGCATGGACAGAGCAAGATTCCAATGCTGCCACCACAATAAAGGATGTAAAGCCTGACTTGACGGGATAAGGTTATAGGGAAAAGTGAGGAGAGTTCACTCTCAATGCCCATTCCGTTCTTGGTATATATGCCGAGACTGCCAGCATGAATGGCAATTAGCGTCTGTTGTGGCAACGGTCTTGTGATGTGACACTTTTCCACGAGGAGTTAGACTGAGACAACCAACTCATTTCCCATAGGCCTGTACCAACCATGAGATTCCAAGAGACCAGAAACTAAAACTAACAGCTGGATTTGAATCAGTGACCTTGAGAGTTAAGACTCCACGTACCACACTACCAACCTAAAGCCATCCAGTTTCCCATCACATGTAGTGATTCTTAACCCTACTGTGCCGATCATGTAAACTTTTTAACATGACACACTGATGCAAAGTAGATTGGTGTTTACTGAAGCATCTCTGGACCTGTCCAGCTTCTAAAAGAGGTTAGGTTTTTAATATTCTAGTATAAATGTTGTTGAAATATACCTCTGCTGTCCTGCTCACCTTACAGAGAACCAAAAAAAGGTTTATGGAAACTTTTAAAATTGGTAATTGAAAAAAGTGCTAGGTTTGGATGCTGCATTTTATCTAATTTTTCCCAAGGAAATTAGTATATTTAAGACAATGGTGATATCATGCTAAGTATTTGTTTTGTGGAATAACACAGTAGTTATGGTAGCAAAATGCCCTATAAATTGTTATTGCTTGAGTTACAGATGCCCCTAGGCAGCCTTAAACTTATGCACCTTCATTGTGACCTATTTTTCTTAAACTGTGAACTATACTCTTACATATTTTTAGCACATGTAGGAGCAAAGCCATTCAGTTTTCACCAAATTTTTTATGGTTTGTATTCTTCCTTTTATGGCTTACACTCTTTCAATGATGAGATTGCTACAGGTGTCTGAAGAAAGGGTGTGTAAATGAATCACAAAGGTTTATTCTTTAAAGAGTGCTGTTGTCACTTTTTCCAAATAAGCAGCACAAAGATCTCATCTGAATCATGTATGAATCAGGTTCCCTGCGTCAACGTATAATGTTGTGTTCAGCACATAGTTGCTGAAAAAGCATAATTAAATTGCTTGTTGACCAGAAGCATCACTTGAAGTGATTTATGACAAGTGATTCCAGGCAGGCAATGAAACACTAACCTTGGAAGATTCATTTTTACACTTCGTATTTGCCAATGTCCTTACTTGTTTATGTTGCTGCCTTCTTTCAGACGTTCTCCTGCAGCTCCTGTTTTAGACACTCTCTCACTACCAGCCAAATCCACCAGGCTGACCTTGCTGACCTTCTCGCCAGAATTCTAGAAGAATGAAACATAGGAGACAAATAGCCAAGAAATGTGAATACAAAATGCTAAAGAACCAGATATACTTGCAGTACTTAAATCCTGCTGTTTTATGAGCAGTGCATTATGAACAGTGACAAATCAGAGGTGTAAGAGAGCCTGAAGAAAAAGGAATTCCCATAAGGCTTTTTAATTTTTTTAAACAGTTACTCTCATATCACTTTATCCCTAAGGGTTGCACCACTTATGAAATAGCATTAACTATGGTATAAGTTCAATAACTTTACTGGCATGGTAAGCTATTAAAGTGTTGCCAATGCTAATACAGCAAAAATCATCTGTCTAGGACAGGTTTTACAGTAGTCAGTCTTAAACAGCATGCTCATCTCTCATTTGGCAACTGGCTGCTTCCGTAGTTTTTCTTGTACATTAAATTTCAATCTGAATCATCCTCTCTACTAGATGAGCTAAGGGAATCATAAAAATGTTTCAATTTAACTCAAAAAATTATTTGAGGCTGGATTCCCTTTTAGGTACCAAGGGAAAATAGTTCAAGTTACAATAAAGACAGGATATGTTTACACTGCAATCAGGATGTGTAGTTAACACTAGCTTGGGTTTGCCTACACATACTGCAATCTAGCTACTGTGAGTACAATTAGCATGTGCTTCAGTGATGGCTGTACAAGCCCGCCCAGGATGCTGGGAACTTATTTGAGTGGCTACCCTAGGCCTAAAGCCTTGTGCTGTAGCTTCACTGCTATTGGTAACCCGTGCTAGCTAGCTCAGATATAGCTACACATGCTGCAATCACACTTCCAACTGCAGTGTACTCATACTCTTAAAGACAAAAGAAAAGGCAAACCAAGAGAATACTCATGTGTTCTACCTTCCCACATAAATAATAACCACTAATGGGATCAAAGGAAAGGGTCATGCAATATCATACAGGAAACTGTGTCCCCAGGTGACATTAAAACTCTTAAGGCAGAGGTGAAAAACTCTACCCCCTAGGAGTCAAGGCAGCTTAAGTTTTAAAATGGTAGGCCATTTGGTCTCCTTATCCCAAATTAAGCAGTGCTACTTATAGATGCATAACAGTATGCATTCTGACAGTGGACTTCAATTGTGTTCTCCAAGTTTCCTTTAAATTTATCACCCCTGAAATGTAAATCCCGGATGCTGAGTGGCTGAAAGGAGAAAAATGGCAGCAAGTGCCTCTTATTTCAAACAAGGACCACCACAAACACACACTTACACCAGACTGCAGGTCATAAAGTGTCTGAGTTACTACAATATTGAATACAGCATGAGAGCGGCTGCTTTCCTCATTCATGTTGGTTGCAGCAACCGTTCGAGATTTGTTTCCCTCCGACATCAGGGACTCAATATCCTGGAGCATAACATATAGTAAAAAGGGATGTTAAGATAAAAGTGGGTGAAACCGTTCTTCCCACTAAACAAAATTCTCTTTACCATAGAAAAGATGAGGACCTTCTCCATACATTTTCAAATGTACAGTGTACAAAGGGTGCATAATTTGATAGGCTGCAGTTATTCAGACCCCTTAAATTTCTAAGTGCTGTACTTAAACACAGTTCTGACACACAAGCTACAATCTCTACTCATCTGTAGCTGAGAACATGCTGACAACATCCACATTACAAGTCATATTTGTTTAATGCCAGTAATTAGGCCAATAGAAAACCATTTAGACAGATGAACACAATGTGTTTCTTCAGTGAGCTGCACTAATACTATCTTCACTTAATTGGCTCAAAGGGTTACCTCACTTAGAGACTGTACCTTTCTACATGTATAAAACCAAAGGCAATTATGTTGAGTTTGATACATGTGCTTGCTAACTCTCCTGAGAAAATGTGCATAAAAAAAAAAGCTGTGAAAATTCACACTAGCAAAATGTTCTTTTAAAGATCGGGGTAGGAGAGGATTGACTGCATTTGGTTTTCCCTTAGCTAACACAATTCATAAAAGTTGGAACCAGAGAAACTGCAATCTGTCAATGACTGAAAGAAACTGCTTCTTTCATTTACTTGAGCTTTAATATTATATTCAACCCATACTATCTAAGTGAACTAGAAGGTAGTTTTCATGCTTACGTCATGCACATCTGCCTCAGAAGTATACAAGTCTTTGAAAAGAGTAGTCTTTCCTCCTCTAGTAGTACATGAAAAATATTAGTGAAGATTTTCTGCCATTTTTAAAAAATACTTAAACGGGTTTTTCCATTCAATTTCCTTTATAAAGAAAACTCCATGCAGTGTGTAAAGCACTTCTTTAAATATTACCTTTTATTGTCTTTTATAAACCCTAGAAACATAACATTTTCAAAGGAGTCAGATTACTCAAATGGGCCCTTCTGCAGCTATGATAAACTCTGATACAACTAATAAGCATAGTACAAGAAGACTGTAACCAATGGATAGAAAACAATCAAAATAATAAAGAAATATTGGCAAACTTAGCACTGGCTACATATACACTGTAATCTCCACAAACAAAGAGCCTGATACTGCTGCCACTAAAGTCAACAAGAATTTTTCCATTGACTTCCATAGGAAAAAAAGATCAGGCCAAAAGCTTTTAATTGAAATAAATAGTTCTGAGTCTTCAGGCAGACATCTTTGTGACTGTCAATAATGAAGTCAAATATTAGAACATATAAATCACCTCAAAGAACCAAAACATTGAGTAGATACTGGTTTACATAGTACAAAATTCCTATCACCCTGTTTACAGAAATGTTATTTAGTTATTTGTCATCAGTTTATATTTACCTCAAAGTTAGTAACAGCCAGCTGAGACAAGCCATCTACATATGGCCCCAATACTTTGTGCTCTCGAACCTTAAGGGACTGCCGGCTCCTTAGGAACAAAGCAGGGTGTTATTCAAAACCTTCCCATAGCAATTTATTATGAACTGTACTGGTTAAAAAAGAAATCCATGAAAGCAATTGTTTGAATTGCCAACACATCAGCTATAGAACTTAGAGATCCATTTTTAAAATTCTGGCTGTTTTTTTAAATGATTAAAGTAATAGAAAAACCACCCTCCAGATAAACTCTGGATTTGGTTTGATCTTATTTCTATTGTTAATCTACCAACCAGGTTTTAATCATTATAATCTCAATTTTTTTTTAATGCACACACTTGTTGGGGGGAAGAGGGGCTGTTTAGAACAGACCCTGAAATGCTTCATGTTATTTTTTCTATAGACAAAAATGGAAAACAAACAAAAATCCAGGATGTGATAGAGCAAATCAAGGAAGACTAACTTTTATATTTTTTCACACTTTATCCAAATGTAACAGTCTAATCTTTAAATTGTATCTGTTAGTTGACATATACAATTCTGTATATATTGGACACATATTCATAGTCAGTGATTTAAAAAACAAACAAAAAGAAACAAAAACAAAACAGAAACCTAGTCAGAGACCTAAACCCACCTGCCGAGACAAATACCAAGTATAAGTGATGGCAGGTGGCTCTCAGTGAAGTCCAGGAGACAATGCCTTATTGAGAAGCTCAGCCCCTATCCGTAGCTGCTGGGATCGGGGAGGGTTCTAGGATTTATCATTCAATAAATACAATTAAGTCAACCACTACATATTTAGGGTTTGTCTACACTTAAAAGGCTATAGGGGCACAGCTGCACTGCTGTAGTGCTTCAGTGTAGACATACCTACACCTATAGGAGGGATTCTCCCATGGGCGTAGGTAATCTACCTCCCCAAGAGGCAGTTGCTTGGTCGACAGAAGAATTCTTCCATTGATCTAGTGTTATCTACACAGGGACTTAGGCCAGTTTAACTACATTGATCAGGAGTGTGGATTTTTCACACCCCTGACTGATGTAGTTAACCTGACCTAATTTTCTATTGTAGATCAAGCCTTAGGCTTTACAAACCTTCTTCCAAGACTCCCTCCTGTATATCAGTCTCATTGTGACTACCAGGAGAAGGTATCTTCCAACTCCAAAATTCCCTCACTACTTCTCCAGCTGCTTCTGGTGTTCCAGTCCTCTTCCCCTGTGAATACCTGTAGAACTTGCCTCATAGGTTTCCCAAACAGAGTGAAAGTGACAGGATTTCTCATTTCACTGCTATACAGGGTTTTCAATAGAAGAAATTGATCAGAGTCAGTTACAGAGGGAATGGAGGTTGTTTGTAACTGAAATGTTCCGTAACTCTAGACATTACAGATGTCAGCCATGGGGGGATTGGGGCTGCAGCCGGAGGGTGGGGGGCTCAGGGTTTCTGCTCTGCAGGAGCACTAGGACTCAGGGCTTTAGACCTGGGCGAGTACTGGGGCTCAGAGCTTCAGCCCCGCGGCTCCGCTCCTGGTTTCAGCTTGCAGAGGGCACCATGACTCAGGGCTTCAGCCTTGCAGCACCAATCCTGGCTTCTGCCCCGCGGGGGCGCTCCAGGACTCCCCACAGTTCCACTCCTAGTTTCAGCTGGTGGTGGGGGGAGGGCACGGGGGCTCAAGGCTTAAGCTATGGGGAGAGCGCTGAGGCTGAAACAGGTACTCCCCTCGTAGCTAAAGCCCCAAGCTTTGGCACCCTCTGCAGGGCTGAAGCCCCGAGCTCCAGTGCCCCCCATGGGGCCAAAGCTCCAAGCCCTGACTCCCCTCATACTGTGGCAATGCCCCAACCCCCACCCCTGTAGCTGAAGCCCTGAGCCCCAGAGCTAAAGCCCCAAGGTAGTACAGTATTTGCTGGATGGGGGGGGGGGGGTGTCTCTGCTGCTGCCTAATTGATTACTTCCAGTTCCACATGGTTTCCAGTTGACCAGTAAGTCCGTAACTCTGGGTGTTCATATCTTTGAGGTTCTACTGTACTTTCATTCTGATGCACTATGAGCATTAAACAGGACACTTAAGCTATCTGCATACTCAGAAGTCAGCACAGCATTGGTTTACATTTACAAGGTTATTTTTGGAACCATAAGAGACAGAAACTGATGGTTTAGGTCTCCTCTACTTGCCACAGAAAGCTTCACATTTGACATTGGAGAGTATGACTGGATTTTTCATTTGTTGCCCATATCTAATTCTACACAAATGAAGGATAATGCTCTGAACAAAATGTCTCTATTTTGTTTTTTAGTTTTCTCATAAGTATTCACTCTTTTAAATCCAGCGAACTAGGAGAGAAAGATTCAAGGACCATCACTGAAATCTAGTTATAGGGAATGGCTGGATAGACATGCAACATGTAACACATAATAAGTGCTTATATTAGTTTATGTCTGATTTTTTGTTTTATTTTGTTTTGAGGGAGTACAGTGGGGAGGAGAGACAAAAGTCATCTAATGGGTTTTTGGCCTAATCCGACATTCCTATCACAATCAGAACTCCTAACAAAATAATTAGGCGTACGGGGTGTGTAATGAAGGATGCAAGATTGGGCTGTCTTTTCCTTTGTAAGGCTTCCACAAGCACTGCAAGCTGCTAAGAGAAATTGTGAGTCAAATCTTTCTATAAAATAATGACATATGTTAGCTAGTATATCAGGAATTGCCATATATCACACAGCCACAAATAAGGAAGAATCAAGTTGCCCTAATGTACTGATTAATTTGATATTCTTTTTTAGTTTTCTGTATTTCCCCCACCCCTACAATCATATATTTACTCTGGTTAGTGTTCTCGGTCCTTTAAAATTAATCTACATTTTCTAAAAAGAAAATACTTCTCTATAAAAACATTTATCTTTCAAAATATACAAAATCCGAGAATGCTGCTGGTATTCCAGGTTACACTTCTGCAACTATGGCAATAAATATTCTTACATCAAATACATTCATCCCTTCTTCCCCATGTAAAAGGGAAGTATTCTTTTCCTGTCCTAAACTGATGTATATAGAGATATTGTGTGTTGTTCAACAGCTGTACTAAGCTGAACCAAAAGTGACTGCATTTATTCAGTTAAGTGACTAGTTAAAAGGTGCTATTTTAAGCATCTATTCAAATAGATACAAGTAAGGTTATGTCTACACTTAAAAAAATACAGCGGCACAGCTGCAGTGTTTCTGTGTAGATACTACCTATGATAACAGGAGGGTTCTCCCATTGGCATAGGTAATCCACCTCCACAAGAGGCGGTAGCTAGGTAAGCAGAAGAAATCTTCCGCCATCCTAGCGCTGTCCTCACAGGGAGTTAAGGTCGACATAACTACATTGCTCAGGGATGTAAAAAATCCACACTCTTGATTGGATTAGTTATGCCAACCTAATTTTCTAGTATAGACCAAGCCTAAATCAACAACATCACGTTCACGCTTTACAAACTTGGTATTATTTGAGAACTGTTCACTCTAACGTTTTGGGCATGTGATCCCTTCTGAACAAGTTTTATACACATACAAGTTCACAAAAGCTTCACAAACCCTTCCAAAGTGGGTAGTTCTATGTTGCAGTTTCAACTAATATAAAAAAAAACTACTCACCCTTTAGGGTCTAACAGATCTCTGACCTTCTCATTATAGATTTCCATATAGGACACTTCAACTTTAAAGGTCTGAGATTCATTTTCTTCTACAGAGATTCTCTGAAATAAAGCACAGCAGAGCCGTGGGATCAGGCCGAGCTGCTCTGCATTGCCCATCATCGAGAAGGATTTTCCTGAACCTAGAGAAAAGCAAAGGGGAAGAGAAATAGAATATTTTAAAGCACCCTGCAATTTCTCAAATAGTCACTAAATTATTCACACAATGTATGTCTTCCTCTGCCTTTTATTCTTCAAGAAGCACCTAAGACAACAAAGTGACTTGGAGGACACCAAGCAGTCAGCAAGTTCATCTGAGTACTAAAGAAAAGAAATAGGTAAATCAATACAGGATTCTTTCATAACACCTCTACCACAACTGCTATTTATTGGCAACCCTTGTTGTCAGTCTCACCTGACACACACAAAAGAATGAATGGGCACAGGATATGAATTTTCCATTCAATCCTAGACGATGGCTCCTGCAGGTAGAAACTAAACATACATTTACAACTGTGTAAGGAATATTGCACTGCCACCAGCCTTGCTGAACCCGTTCTGTGTTTAAATAGAGGATGAGTTCAATCTCCAGAGCTGTCAATCAAGTACTTAATTAAAAATGAAACAGAAAATATAATACTGTAGTAATACAATGGTGTTTGAAGGATTTTTTATTTTCACTGTTTTCCCACAGAATTTTTAGATGCTCTTCTTTTAGTTCTATTATTTTTGTTTGTTCTGCCCCCCCTCCGCCCCCACCACACACACAGCAGCCTTCTCCACCTTTTCCTCAGATCAACAGAAGACCCTCTCACCTGTCTGTCCATAGGCAAAAATACAAGCATTATATCCCTGAAAGGCCTTTTCAAGAATTCCTTCTCCAAGGCACTTAAACACCATTTCTTGATCTAAAACAAACAAAAACAAAACAGCATATCACAAAGAAACACCACAGTTTATTTAAAATAAAGGAGCAAGATTCTTAAACCTTGAGTAAATTGTGATTTTACTGACATGGAAATCTAAAAGGAAATTTTTGTTCTTCTGAGTGTATTGCTAAGGAAGAAAAACATTGTTAACACACAAAAATCAAAATGGCCAAGATTTGAAGCCCGGTTGCCTAAAACTGGCACTGCAAGCTACATTTAAGTATTTAAAAAAAGTTGCCCAGTTTTCATAGGTGCTGAGCACTTCACATTTACTTCAGTGAGAACTACACCATCTCTGAAAATCAAGCAACTAAAATTAGGTGCCTAGAAAAGAATATAGGTGGCTAAACTTTAAGGCAACCAAGTGTGAAAATTTTAGCCAGTATGCATTCTTGAATTACAAAAATACACGTGGAGTAGCAAAATTGTTAATTACTGCAGCATCACTATTATAATGTGTTAGTTTCCCAGTTTAAAGAACACTTACTAGAGATTGTCCCAGCTATTCACTCTTGTGATCTGGTTCTCAAGTTTCAATAAAAGCCAGTTATTTTTCTTTCCATATCAAGGTGACACCTTGACCAAAATGAAAGAATTGAGATTCTGTCTAGGGATGGTATGCATATTATTGAGTTGAATGGCTTATCTTAGCATACACTCCAGCCTATCTTTTTTTTTTTTTTTTTCTTTTTTTCTGGTAAGTACAGTATTAGTTTGAAAATCTAG
Organism: Eretmochelys imbricata; assembly: GCF_965152235.1. Lineage (NCBI taxonomy): Eukaryota > Metazoa > Chordata > Testudines > Cheloniidae > Eretmochelys > Eretmochelys imbricata. The sequence continues at coordinate 109,573,371 of NC_135573.1, read as the reverse complement.
ATACAGAGACCCCATATGAAAATCCTCTGTTGAGTGTAACAGTCATAGAAGATTTTAAGTATGCTTTAAGCTCTATGAGCCAAGATATGAAAGTAGGAACAGTGGATGTCACCCAAAAGTTCAGACCTCTGTGCACCACCAACAGGGCAAGTATGTTGTGTATTTTGAGCTCTGCTCTGGGAAGTGTGCCATCTACATCGACTCCCAAAATAAGCGGCGCTGAGTTAAGGGTGGGGTTTGTACCTAGTTTGGGGGGAAGAGGGTGTTTTTAACCTTTTACATATTGCATAGTGATTTTGTAGAATATTTGATGTTTATTGCTGCTTATCTCTTATTTAAGTCTGAGCTGTTAAAACATTAAAGTGCAACTAGCCAAACTTTTCCTTGGCTTAGGGCAGGGGTGGGTAAACTTTTTGGCCCAAGGGCCACATCAGGGTGTGAAACTGTATGGAGGGTCAGGTAGGGAAGGCTGTGTCCAACAAACAGCCTGGCCTCCGCTGCCTATCCGCCCCCTCCCACTTCCTGTCCCTTGACTGCCCCCCTCAGAACCACCGACCCATCTAACCCCCCCCCCCAGCTCCTTGTCCCCTGACCGCCCCCTCCCAGGACCCCCCCACCCCAAACCGTCTAGATTAGGATTTTAAAACGTTAGTTTAAACAAGTTTTTTAATAATACATCTCTGATTCTCTTTTAAACATACCCTTAAAGTTTGCCTTGACTAGAATGTAACGGTGTGGTGTTAGAACATGTTCTAACTATTGCACCCTGAAGCTCTACTGTTGATGAGGCAATGTTGCTTTTAACATAGGCCAAACTGGTAGAGATGAAGAGTAGGCTCCTTCCCTTGACCAGTTTAGCATGTACTAAAGTAAAATTTGTCTCATCCAGTTTTAGGATGAGATGTTATTGCTAGCTAATAGGTTGTAACAATCAGGGGCAACTCTAGGGAGGGGCAGGAATGGTCACATGCCCCTCCCCAGACACCCTGGAGCAGGCACATTCCAGAGAAGCTGTCCCTGTCCTGTCCTGCCCACCCAGTTACAGCTGTGCTCAGGTATGTGCCAAGGAGAGGAGCTCGCTGGAGTCGCTTTGCTTGCCGCTGCCTGCCCGGTAAGCAAAAAGGGGAGCTTCTTTCTTGCAGTGACGGGGCAAAATGGGAGCGCTCAGGGGAGGGAGGGATCAGGGAGGAAGTGGGGGCCCCCCCGGGGACACTGGATGATCATGGAGAGGGGGAGGCAGCATAGGCCAGGGCTGCAAACCTGGGGGGGGTGGGAGGGAGGTGTGGCCGCAGCAAAGAAAGAGAAGAGCCATGTGGCCTGGATGGGCATCTGGGGGGGCAGCAGGGCCAGGGGATAGCGATGGGGGGGGGGGCTGGGGGGAGAAATAAACTATCACATTTTTCAATACAACCTATTTCCTAATCTAGACAGGGTGGGTCAATGTCATATCCCCACATTCCATTCTTCCCTCAGGTATAGGCTTTAAAGAGGGAAATTGCTCTATTGTACAGTAAGCAAAGCTGTGGGTGTATTTTCCAGCAACGTGTCTTTTGGCTTTCATTATTCACCCTCTCTCATAACCTTGAGAGCCTAGGCTCCTCAGAGAGCCACAAACCCCTCTCCTGTTTTTGCTGGGAGTGTGATTTGTATCTAATGCTGGAAGAGCTGTACAGCATGTTTAGCTGATGGCCTCCTTTCACGCTATGCCCTTAGCAGCACATTCGGAGGTGGCACCTCATTATATTGGTTTGCTGTAGGTCCACAGCATATGCACCCTATTCCCAGGGTAGCATTTTGGTGGTCTTGCTATGTAACGAGAGAGCCACTTCCAGCTCACATTGGAAATACAGAAAGTAGCACTGATGCAAATATTTTCACTGCAAAGAGATTGCCAAGAAAGGATAAGGACAAAGTGTTGTTAGCTGCTCTCTCCCACCAGGTGCAAAGTACACAACAGGTGTGCAGTGATCCTGAATGTCACTTTACTGCAACCAACCCTGCACTGGCTGAGCGCTACATGGATACATACTTCAATACTATTTCTGTTACAATACGTGGATACCTAATAGGGGATTATAAATTACAAGATCTAAAATACTGCATACAGAGTAGGGTATGAGAAGGTGTGCTGTATTGGGTTGGAAAGTATGGCATATTTGTGTACAGTGGGGTATTGGAAGGTATGCTATAGTGTATTGGGTACAGTGGGGTATTGGAAGGTATGGCATATTGTTGCACTTTGAAAGCTAGGTGTATAATTAATCTGTTGTAATTTCACTGACTCCAGTGAAATTATACCAAGGATAAAATTGGCCTCGTAGATGTAATTCTTTTTCTGTACTGCTGCAAAAATATCTTATGTCTTACATTGTTCCAGAAATCCTCAGCAAACATATATTAGTTATTGTTTGTTCCCTTCACTTTAGTGTAACAAGAACTAAAATGAAAAGAGAAATGTAAGGCTTAAGACATAAAGCAAGTAAGTCAAATGTATAATTGAAGTGACTGAACAATGCAATAAGTGTTCTATTGGAACTGAGCACATGCTCTCCTAACCTTCGCAAAGCACATTTTGAATGTGTCTCTTGAGAAGGTAAAATACAAATACGTATTCCGGGTGTCATTTAATTACACCAAATGGTACCCTGGCAGATAGCCAGCAATTGTGCAATCTATCATTGCTGAGTGTTATGAAAAAACAATGCAAAAAACCCTAATAAATAATCCTCATAATAAACAACATGGCCCTTTACCAGATAGCAGCTTGTTCATAGGAGTGCAACAGGCAGCAGAACAAGCCTTGGTAACAGACACGGAGCGGGACAGACCACTGAATCACTACGTTTAGCAAATTAGCGAGTAAGTGAACCAACACAATAATTATAACAAACAAGCATGAGTAGTGCCTGACAAAATGTACTTTATTCATTTATTTGCCAAGTGCAGTTTTAATTATAATAATAGTTCCTAGTACAGTAGTAAGTGTTTTGTAGCGTGCATAAGGCTTTAAAAGCAATGAGATGAGAGCATGCAACAGTGAGATGTCTGCGAAAAGCAGGGAGAAATCTTTTTTTTTTTTTTTTTTTATGGCAGTGAGCTAAGTGTGGATTAGCGAGATTGTACTGTAGTTACCAAAAGCTAGGCTGCTAAGGAGAACCTGGTGTCTGGTGGAGAGATGCAATAGATCTGCTCTGCTCCCAAAGCCAAAGAGAAAGTAACAGGTCAGTGGTGACAGAGGAGGTAAACCTGGTCTAAGATGATCACACCATTGTCCGTCCCTGGCATTACAGACCTAAAGGGATAGTTCTCTGCTTATGCAGCAGAGAGCGAACTTGAAAGACACAAAGGAATCTCCCCACTGGCAGTGATGGTTCTGCTGCCTTCTGCAACTGTCATCTATTGCGTTGGGACCCACTGCGTGGCATAAGGGAAAGCAAAGTCTTCTCAGAGGCAAGGAGGAGACAGAACATTTGAGGGAAGGGCAGGAGGCAGAGCTAGGCTCTGATATACCCAGTTCTCAGCTAGCTTAAGGTCTTTGGGGGATCTTTCCACTTGGGCACAGTGGAGAATTAAGCCCAAATCTCTGAAATAGACCAGAGTAATGGATCACTGAAATAAGGGTCTTGGCCCGGTATCCCCATTTATATAGCTGCTGTTACAGGAAAACGGTCTCTTACATTTATAGTCAATGGCTAGTCTTTTTAAATAAGTAATACAGAAGTAAAGGTGGATCAGCTGTCTCACTGGTTTGATGGGGATCAGCAGCTCAAGGGCATAAAAATCTCATTCACTTTCGAAGGTTCAAAGCCAGCTAGATAACAAATCAATGACACATTTTTGTGCACTGTCTGAGCAAGACCTTGCTAATTTGCTTTTAAGTCCCCATTCTATTGACCAATTTGCTGGGTGTTCTCTCCGGACAAAGTTTGCCTAGCAGCGTACTTCGCTGCCTGCTTGCACGCTGCAAGACAGTGTATGTCTCTTGGCAGCCATCTTCCACTGAATTTCTCTAAACCACAAAAGTGCAGGTAGAACAACCGTATCTCTGAGCAGCTGCAGGAATTTTTCTGGGAAATGTAAACTTGTTGGAGGGCTAAGCTGTAACAGTTATTCAGAGCTTTCATCCCAATGGCAACGCTTGCATTCCGTTCTGTTTAATGGTCTGCTTGCATCTTTGCCACTAGAATCAGGAAAATTCCTTGACGCTGCCTATGAAATTAATAGGCATCCAGTGCGCTAATATAAATCATTTGATATCTGAGTGCTTGGGAATGTGAACGAGGGATAGGACTTCACTCCAAACAATGTTTTTTATTAAAATAAAGATGGATTTTTTTTTCTTATCAGAACCTCACTTGGTTTGGTTGTAATTATAAAGCTGTATGCAGTTGTGTTGGGATTATATTTATTCACAAGACTGATTCTGGCACTTTATTCTAGGGTAGCAGTGAGCACACCAAAGAAGCAAATGACAGAATGCACAAGAATTTTTGCGAGTGCTCCTTTTTTTAAGAATCGCAAGTGTCAGAGCCAGCAACGTACAAATCAGCCTAATGCTAGCCATATATTAGGACAACTTTCTTAAGATTTTTAATGCACATACAAAACATACAATCACAGTTTTCTTCATGTGTAGCTCTCTTTTAGAACAGTCTCTTTCTGCTAGTATCGTAAAACATGACATCAAAAATAGCGCTAGAAACTAAAACTCCTTTGTCTCATGAGTACCTGCCTTGAACCCTGCTGCATACCACCATAACCTTTAAATTGTGCCCCCTTACTATCAGCAGTTACTAGTCGCCTATAGTAACAATAAACTAAGGGTATGTCTATACTTGCAGAGTTTTTGCACTCTACGTTTCATCAGTGATAGTGAACCGGTGAAAGTAAAGCGCTGGTTTGTGTATTCATTTAATTCCTCAGGCTTCAGAGAGTGATTACATTTGCAGCACTTCCATCGCTGATGAGAGCAGCGCTCTAGGGCAGCTATCCCACAGTACACCTCTCTCTAGTTTGATGATGGGTCTTGTTAGGGTGACCTGACAGCAAGTGTGAAAAATCGGGACAGAGGGTGGGGGGTAACAGGAGCCTATGTAAGAAAAAGACCCCAAAATTAGGACTGTCGCTATAAAATCGGGACATCTGGTCACCCTACGTCTTGTGGAAATGGGGCCGGGGAGGAAGGGGAGGTGATTGCAGGGCATCCTGGGTCGCTGCACAGCCTCCTCTCCAGAAACACTGATAAGCTCCAGTCGTTCAGCATTGCTCTAAGCAGGGGATGTTTGCTCCCTGGAACAGGCATTGTCACCTGGTCAGATGATAAGTGAGCACTTGCCAAGAAAACAGGAAGGGGAGTTTCAAAGCTCCAGGGGCTTTACAGGGGGAGGGGTGCATGTCTGTTTACCTGGAGTCAGAGCAGCAGAGCTGCTGGCTAGAGTGGTCACCTCGACACTGTGGGATATCCTCCATAGGTTAAAAGTTGTGTAAACAGGAAGAACATGTCTTCACTTGCACATCACTGGTAAGAACGGTACGCCTCTCCTATAGGTGGTTTTCTTTTTGCGGTGAAACTTCTGAGTTTCACCGCAAAAAGTCATTGGCAAGTGTAGACGCTCCCACGGTTTTTGCACAAAAAAGGGACTTTTCCCGCTTTAAATGGCAAGTGTAGACATGCCCTAAATCCTAATCGAAATAACCCACCTAGAAAGGGATACTGACTGACAATCTAGGCCACCTTTCTCCACCCTACCCCCCTTTGTTCCACAGATGCAGCCTCAAGCATCCTGGAAATGGTTAGGCTGCACTTAACATTAATTGCAGGGGAGAAAGTATAACACACGGGTCAAGAAGTGCATTCTTTTTCTCTCTCTCTCTCTCCTTGTCTCAAAATCCATTTCTTTACAGATTTCTGAAATGCTACTGCAGTTTACACACTTGTAAAATTGTCCTTACTTTGTTCTCATTGCTGTGAGTCTCTCAGTGCCCTCCCTTTGCCAAAATGCTGTGCCATGACTTGTATGGTCTCTGTCTATAAAGTGTAAGCTTTTCAGGGCAAGGAATGTGTTTCCACCCATGGATCTGCTCTCGGACGTATTGACATCAATGGGAAAACTCCCACTGATGTTAATAGGGGCTGCATCAAACCCTTCTGCCCATGCTCCAGATGCTTTTCCCTTAATCCATTAGCACTATTTGTCCTTTGTCGAGTTTAAGCATCAACTTCTTTGACCTCAACCAATCTCAGCCAGGCAAATGGAAAGCACAGATACCACATTATCTGGGTCAGAATATTATTTTCAAAAAGTTCAAAATTTAAATATACAAGTATTTTGCTGAAAAAGTTCCATTTTTCAACCAGCTCTGTTATTTAGCTCTTATGTGACATCCAAAGTGTTCTAGGTGTTTTACAGAACAAAAAGACACAAACCCAGTGCCATAAACTTTACAATTTACATTTACAATGCAAACATATTCAGATAAGCCCACACACCAAAGGGAAAGGGCAACAACAATCAAGTCGTGTGGCTGCATAGGTTGGGCAGCCAGGTATATTAATGGTCAATGTAAACAAACGGTCTCATGGCCCGCCAGCGGATTACCCTAACGGGCTGCATGTGGCCTGCAGGCCGTAGGTTGCCCACCACTGCTGTAGACACTCCTGTGTGACACTGCACTCCATATTCTTCATAGTGATATTATTATATGATTTGATTTTGACATAATTATGATGCATTTTATGCAAGATAAGTCATGTGAGGGATCATTGTAAAAGTTATGATTTGCTGAATATGATTATCCTATTTGTATTCATGTAGCATTTTTGTATCTGAAGTTATGAATATTGACTATGCATCTGTATTTCAAATGTAGTTACACCTGGGTAACGCTCACTAGACAAGATGCTTTCAGTCTAGACAGTGAGTGGGAAAGGGCCTATTCAGGGCAATAGGACATTAGGGGGAAAAAATAGGCCTTAGGAGAAGCTTATCTCCCACCTGGTGATGACCCTTCCTAAGAACGCACCAAACAGCCTGTGAGTAATGGCTGCTATGACTCTACAAGGACATGTGATCATAATGCTGGACACCATCTTGAGATGTCATTATTTTTGCATAGACTGGTCTGGAAACCAAGCTTGGAAACAAAGGGTTTCCACCATATGCAAAAGCTATATAAGGGAGGGAGTGTCATCACCTTGCGATCTTCATTTCTCTAACAAGGCTCCTGGAAACACTGAGGAACAAAGACTGAACTGGGGGAAGTGCTGGACCCAGGCTAAAGGGATTTCCAGCCTGTGAATAACATACCTGGGGATTCCAAGCTGTAAAGCATGTTCAGCTTGCTCCTTAAGAATCTGCAGCCCGCTTGTATCATCACTTAGGGTGAGAATCTGCTAATTCATATCTAATCTATTTAGTATATTAAGCTTAGTTTGTATTTTTTGGTGATTTGCTAGGTAACCTGCTTAACATCTATCTTTTGTAGTTAATAAACTTGTTTTTGCTTTACCTAACCAGTGAGTTGGAGTGAAGTGTATGGGAATCATAGCTCAGGGGCAAAGGTGTTACATATTCTTCTCTACATCGAGGGAGGGGGTGAACTTTCTGAGCTTACACTGCACAATTCCCTGTGCAGCGCAAGACGGTTTAATTTTGTGTTTATACTCCAAAGGAGGTGAGTGCCTGGGGAGCTGGGAGTTGCCTTAGCTGTAGCCTTTCTGTTGTTGGTTCATTGCAGGAGCTGGATAGAGAGCCTGCATGTAACTGCAGCTGGGTGTGTCCCTACCTGTATGAATGCTGACGAAAGTGCAGGCTGGAGGGCTCTACAGCTTGTCACAGCAGTACAGTGTGAGAAGGAGCCCAGGCTGGTGGGTCAAGGGGCTCAGTGGTACCCCAGTTCCAGGTGGCACCCCAGGGGGGAACCCATCACATCATGTTTTTAGCACTGGAGGATCCCCAGTTCAGTCTTCGGTGTTGGACAAGATGTACATTTGTACAGTGCCTAGCACAATGGGGACCTTAGCCCATGACTGGAGGCCTAGGTGCTACCACAATACAAATAATAAATCAGCAACCACAACAAATAAGATGATCTAGGCAAAGCTATAAATCCATTAAAAGCAACTAAATAGTGAAGATATCAAAAAAGGAAAAAAATATCGATTCCACTGAAAAGAAGGGAATTTTAAGAGTTCTGATCACTTCTGCACTCAGCTGTTTGGCATTAAAACAAGGTATATTATTGTAGGACATGGAATAGAGTCAGTTAACACAAGATTGATTTAGCCAGCCAAAAGCCCAGTCACTTTATGTTAGAGCAGATAAAAGAAAATCTTTTATCCTCCCCCAAAATTTATTATGTTCTAGTGCACACCATCTGTTTAAAACAATTAAGACAGTCACAAGATAACTCCAGCAATGTACAAAATCGAATTAACTGATAAGGGATGGTAAAAGCATCTTTTTTCATCAAGAACATCCTGAAAAGGCCTTTGGTTGGTTGTTTTTTTTGCTGACGAGAGGGATCAAAAGAAGTATCACCATTCTACAGTCTGATCAGACTGAGCAGGGTTGTATATAAGTTCAGTTCTCAAGCTAAAAGAAGTCAATAGAACTTTTTTTGGATGGTATTTGAGGAAACTTGGGTGTAACTCAGAGATCTAAGTGGGCTGCAGAGGGGTAGGGTTGAGTTAACTCCCATTAAATTAATTTGGGGGGGGTTTTGCTGAGACAACAAATGGGTTTAAATTTCGTTGCTCATTTGGTTCCAGGCTCTCTCCTTGGTCCTATTGAAGCCAATGAAAAGACTCACACTAACTTCACTGGGAGAAGTTTGCTACATAAAAAAGGCCTCATCCAGATTAGGCAGGTAAGTGACACAGTAGAATCCACTGAACTGATTACCACCGCTGGAATTCAGATCTGATAACAATGGTCTGCAACAAGAAAACAAGAAAACCTCTCCAACGCATCATCAAGGATCTACAACCTATCCTGAAGGACGACCTATCCCTCTCACAGATCTTAGGAGACAGGCCAGTCCTTGCTTACAGACAGCCCCCCAACCTGAAGCAAATACTCACCAGCAACCACACAACAGAACCACTAACCCAGGAACCTATCCTTGCAACTAAGCCCATTGCCAACTGTGTCCACATATCTATTCAGGGGACACATCATAGGGCCTAATCACATCAGCAACACTATCAGAGGCTCGTTCACCTGCACATCCACCAATGTGATATATGCCATCATGTGCCAGCAATGCCCCTCTGCCATTTACATTGGTCAAACTGGACAGTCTCTACGTAAAAGAATAAATGGACACAAATCAGACGTCAAGAATTATAACATTCAAAAACCAGTCGGAGAACAATTCAATCTCTTTGGTCACTCGATTACAGACCTAAAAGTAGTAATTCTTCAACAACAAAAAAAAACTTGAAAAGCAGACTCCAACGAGAGACTGCTGAATTGGAATTAATTTGCAAACTGGATACAATTAACTTAGGCTTGAATAGAGACTGGGAGTGGATGGGTCATTACACAAAGTAAAACTATTTCCCCATGTTTTTCCCCCCCTCCACCCCCCACTGTTCCTCAGGCGTTCTTGTCAACTGTTGGAAATGGCCCACCTTGATTATCACTACAAAAGGCTCCCCCCGCCCATGCTCTCCTGCTGGTAATAGCTCACCTTAAGTGATCACACTCTTGTTACAGTGTGTATAGTAACACCCATTGTTTCATGTTCTCTGTGTATATAAATCTCCCCACTGTATTTTCCACTGAATGCATCCGATGAAGTGAGCTGTAGCTCACGAAAGCTTATGCTCAAATAAATTTGTTAGTCTCTAAGGTGCCACAAGTACTCCTTTTTTTTTTTTTAACAATAAAAGGCACATTCTGTAAGAGGTAGCATAGCTAAAGCTAGTTCATGTCATTAGACCATCCCCTAATGCCACTGTCTTCTGAAGATACAAATAATGTCTATTCAATCAAAATGGTTCCTTTTTCAGATATTAAAAGTTTTAAGGTAATAAAAATAAGAAGTTATATGACAAGAGGCAGTAGTGACTGGCCTGACAGTCTGACATTGAACATCAACCTACTAGAGAAGGGTACAAGTTGGAAATTTGACCTGTCATCTGCTTACTAGGGTTTGAGTGACGATGATTAAATGTTTTGATGAAGAGAGATTTTTCCTCTTTGCAGCAGTCAGTGGGCTCTGCCTCAATCTTGGTGTGGGGCATGGAAAACACATAGTCTCACGACTAGTATTAGGACACAGAAGTAATTGCTGCTAGAGAACTGAAATTTCACCTTAATTGAAAGAATCATTCCTCAAAGGAGGCTAGAAGGGAGTGAAAGAAGGAAGAAAACATTAAAGCTTATAGGTTTAAAAAAAAGCCTCCTTTCGTAACACTATAGTGGGCCCCATAAATTTTGTATTCTTTTGAGCTGAGGAGAATCCACTATGGTGGGCCTAGTCCACTGAAAGGCCAAAAGTCTGTTTTAATGAGAAAAAGGTCAGTGGATCAGCCAAAGAAACAGAAAATTATCCATTTTCAAAGCATTTATTCACTGCCAAATATGGTGAAAATCAGTGACTTACCTGCATATTTTGTGGTGTTTGATTCATCCATGGACCAGAAGCAGTAATCAAAGGCAAACACCTGCATAAGAGTGTAAAAGACAAATGAAGAGCTTCCAACACACAAAACATCCATCCCTGAAGCACAACTCCTCATACCTGTTGGAATGACAGATGCACCACACTATTTCCACGCCCCCCCCCCCGCTGGTAATAGCTCACCTTAAGTGATCACTCTGGTTACAGTGTGTATGGTAACACCCATTGTTTCATGTTCTCTATGTATATAAATCTCCCCACTGTATTTTCCACTGAATGCATCCGATGAAGTGAGCTGTAGCTCACAAAAGCTTACGCTCAAATAAATTTGTTAGTCTCTAAGGTGCCACAAGTACTCCTTTTCTTTTTGCGAATACAGACTAACATGGCTGCTACTCCGAAACCTGTCACTATTTCCACAGAATCTAATACAGATCCCATCAGGAATAAAATAGTCTCGAAGTCTGAGATTTGTCCTTGGTTGCATATATAACCTATACTCCAAAATTTTTGTTTTAAAAATATTTAAGTTACCATAATACTTAATATAAGTAAAACAACGCAAAAATGTGAGAGAGCCACATTTGTCTTCCTATGTTGAACAGTTTTCCCAGAGTTCTATGAATTCAGTTCATAGCATTGGGGGTGGGAGAAGGGGGGTAGTTATTACAGGGAGGGCTGGTAGCACCATTATTAAGGTTGCCCCACACTTTCCATTATAAGACTGTTTTCAGTTGCATATAAGACTTTGCCAGCTTTAAGTATCTGAGCTGAAATATTCCATGTCAGGTGTCCACCTAAAGCTAATTTTTTTTGGAACGTTTCAGCCAAAGCAGTTCAGCCTTTTCTGAGAAAGAGGGTAGGGAGAAATAAGTTTAGCCATGTTAAAAAATTCTTAGAACCGTTTCTTTGAGAAGCTATAGCATCAGCATACTTTGCAGCCAAGTCTTGAAATTTGTCAGGGCCTGAGACTGTTGCTATTACTGGGGAAATCTGCCCAACTTTGGCCAAGTTACAAGCCTTTCAAAAATCTGCATTTGCACATGCTAAGAAGAGATTTTGGAGATTTGTAACTACTAATATCTAAGAAGATTTGGTACACAGTGAGCATGCTCTAACCCGGGAGTGGGCAATAATTTTCGCAGGGAGGCCACTCCAAGAATTTTGGTAAGTCGTCACGGGCTGCACATTCTATATTAATGGAAGGGGTGTGGGCTCTGGGAGGGAGTTTGGTGCAGGAGGGGGTTCTGGGCTGGGGCAGAGGGCTGGGGGACGGAAGGGGTGCGAGGTGCAGGCTCTGGCCAGGAGGTGCTTACCACAGGCAGCTCCCAGCCAGCGGTGCATTCAGGCACGCTGCCTGAATGCTGTGGCCCCACGCCGCTCCTGGAAGCTGCCGGTTGCTGGCACCGTGGCATGTCTCTGCATGGCCCTTGGGGGCAGAAGGGCAGTGAGTCTCCATGCACTGCCTGTGCCCACAAGCACCAGCCTCACAGCTCCCATTGGCCGAAACCAGCCAATGGGAGCTGTGAGAATGGTACTGGAGGTGGGAGCAGCACGCAGAGCCACCTTCCAGCCCTCCCCTGCCAGGGGCGCACAGGGACATGCCAGCAGCAGCCATCTGCTTCTGGGAATGGCGTGGAGCCACAGCAGGCAGGCAGCCTGCCTGAGTGCCCCACAGGACTTTTAGCTGCCCGGAGATTGCGAGGAGGCAGCCAAAGAGCCTGGTGGACTGGACAGAAATGTTAGATGGGCTAGATTCAGCCCGTGGGCTGTATTTTTCCCACCCCTGCTTTAACTCCTCACAGCTCCTAGTGCTGACCACATTGCACACGTGCCATCCCCAAAAAACAAGTGGGCATGCTCCAGTCCAGGTCTACAAGGCAAAGCTGGACTTTCCCCAAAACTGACCACTCTGGGCAGGGTAAGGCACCAGAACTGAGAAGAGGAAGCCTGTCTCTCCTGTGCTCTCAATGATCTACCTGTCCCTGGCACCTAAGCAGCATGGATGACAACACCTGACTTGGAGGCTGGGGAGAGAGGAAAGGAAGCAGATAGGGACAAGAAGCCTGATGAAACTGGAACTGGAGGCTCTGGTAACAGGGGAACTGACTGGGTGTTGTAGGTGGCCAGGCAAGAAGACGGGGAATGGAGAGGCTGGTGTGGGGCACAAACAGATGGATACATGATGACTAATTGCATACCTACACTATAGACTTAAGTTGACCTATGTTAGGTCAACTTACAGCCACTGCAGTAATTATGTCCACACTACTCTCCTTCTGTCAATGGTGCGTGTCCTCACCGGAGGGGGGGGGGTGGGGGGGGGGGAGAGAAGAGGAGAGAGAGAGAGAGAGAGAGAGGGCTGAGAGCCAAAGCTCACAGCTCCCAACCAGGAGCCGGGGGGCAGCAGCCTGGGCTTCTCACCTCCCTGAGTGGAGAGCAAGGTGGGTGCAGCCTGGTTGGGAGCAGGGAGCTGGGGCCCAGCTTTCTTGTCAATTTCAAGGCTACAGAGCCCTGAAATTGTCAAGACAGCTAATAGGTGATGTAAGTCATGCATTGTCTACACAGATACTGTGTCTCCCTAACTACACCGACATAAGCCCTGCACCTCTCGTGCAAGTGGAGTTATGATGGTGCAGTACGGCACTTACATCGGCGAGACAAGGCTGTAGTGTGTACACTGACATAATTAGGTTGCGGTAAGCTGTCTTACGTTGACCTAACTGTGTAGTGTAGACCAGGCCTAAGATTAGCCAGGCAAGGAAACTGGGACTGGGAGCTGGGAGACAATGACTGGACATGGGGATGGTGGAAACAGATTGGAGAAGGAGCCTGCTGAGTGGAGGTAACATCGCTAGACAAGGAAACTTGGGGTCTCAAAAAGGACACTGAGAATTAGTGTACATTTTTGACTTTGACCTCTCTCTGTGCCTCAGCTCCCCATCCATAAAGTAGGGACAATATCACTCTTATCTCATAGGGATACTGGTGAAGTCCTTGAACACTAATGATCAGCGTGATAAAACTTATGAGGAAATTAATAATTCTGTCTTCAGAGAAGGGTTTGAACAGTGTGCAGTAAATGAGGACTAGGACCACATATTGAACAATGAGAGTAAAGCAAAATATTGAATAGATGCTCACTGAGTAACATCATCCCTCCTGCACACTGAATGAGGCAGGGATCTAATGAAGAAAATAGTATAAAGCCATGTAAACACTATTATAACAATCCGACCCCTTTGTGCATATGCAACGTTTCACGGACAACCTTGATTCTAGCATTCCCTAACTTTTGCATAATTGTCTTTACACCTTAATATTCTTTTAAAGTTATTTTTGTATGTGTAATATAAAAATAACACACTCTTTATAACGTTCAAGTCAGAACCCCCTCCTACAATAGGCAAAGAACCCTCCTTTGCCCTACGATAGGCAAAGACTGGAAACAGACAATTATTCTATATGAAGTCTACTAAAATTCAGATGTTTAGAAATACAAATTGTTAAAGGTATATAAGGCATCTGGGTACACATCCCTCGTTTTTAGTTATATGCAACTTTGAAATACAAAGACAAATTCTAGTCTATTAATCTTTGATTGTACAACACTCAGTATAATGGGGCCAAACCTGATTAGGTCATCTGAGCTAATACATACATCCACCATCGCATCATAGGAGTTTATTCAATGATGATGCAAGCTCCGAGTTCAATAATTATATTCATATAGTCAGTGATGAGCTGCCAAAATCTTAACAACCAGTCCCTCCTCACCCCAAGAGGGGGTCGTGGCCCGCCCCCGCCACTCCTGCCCCATCCAATCCCCCGTGTTCCTTGACGCCCCCCCCGCCCCATCCACCCCACTTCCCTGTCCCCTGACTGCCCCTGGAACCAGGCAGGAGGGTCTCATGGGCCACCATAGTGGGTGCCCACCCCACCCCTAAGAGCCAGAGGGCGAGGTGGGGAGTCCCGGTGGGGCTTACCTGGGGCGGCTCCCGGGAAGCATCCAGCCGGTCCCTCTGGCTCCTAGGGGCGGGGTAGCAAAACTAGGGGGGGAACAGGGGGAGCAACTGACTCTGTAGGTGCTCCGGGGCTGGAGCACCCACGGGAAAATTTGGTGGGTGCAGAGCACGCACTAGCAGCTCCCCGTCTGGCCCCAGCTCACCTCACCTCCGCCTCCTCCCCTGAACGCACCACCACGCTCTGCTTCTCTGCCCCCCGCCGCGGTTTCCCACGAATCAGCTGTTCACGTGGGAAGCCAGAGATGGCTGAGAAGCAGGCGGCGGCTTTGCGCTCAAGCCCAGGGAGGCAGAGGTGAGCTGGGGTGGGGAGTGGTTCCCCTGTGCACCCCCCCTCGGGTTACCTGCTGTGGCGCGGACGGCCCTCCTCGCACCCTCCTGCCCCAGCTCACCTCTGCCTCCGCGGGCCTGAGTGCAAAGCCGCCGCTTGCTTCTCAGGCTTCCCGCTCGAACAACTGATTTGCGGGAAGCGGGGGGGGGGGGGGGTGTTGGAGAAGCAGAGCGGGGCGGCGCGTTCAGGGGAGAAGGCAGAGGCGAGGTGAGCTGGGGCGGGGAACTGTCGGTGGGTGCTGTGCTCTTTCCTGTGGGTGCTCCAGCCCCGGGGCACCAATGGGGTCGGCGCCTAAGGCGCCACTTTTGGCCGGCTGTTAAATTTAGAATCCCTTTTAGAACAGATTGTCCCTCGCAGGACAACCAGTTCTAAAAGGGCTTCTAAATTTAACAACCGGTTCCAGTGAACCGGTGCGAACTGGCTCCAGTTCACCACTGCATATAGTTACCAAGCAACAGCCATATACATGAAGATCAGGCAGGAAACTCAGTTCTGGTACCCTTAACTCAGCTCACCATGTGAATACATTACATTAAGATCTTTCAATACACAAAAGACGTGCAGAATTTTGTGTTTCTGCATATAGTGTATGTATACCTGAGGCTCTAGTGGCTCTGCTTTGCTAAGCATCTAAATGAACCTTAAATTTGGCCTGTTTCACTGCTGGTATTCAGAACCCTTTCAGCAGCACAAAAACTGATAATTACATTAGTCTCACTCTGTTATTGCATGGGAAAACAATCAGCAGCAACAGAAGGACTGACATTATTCATGGGGAGGATGACCTAGAAAAAGAGGCTGGAAGAGAGGGTTCAGCGACAAAGACAACCTCTCCCTCATTAGAGAGGCAAGTAGGAGACTGGAGTCCACTGCCCAACGTTCATGTGTTGGGAACAAGGAAGGAAGAAAAAAATCCCTTCTCTCCTTCCATCAGCCAAACAAAAAACAGAAATCCTACGAGGCAGAGACTGTCATGCAAGATGAAGCCCACCTCCTGGTAGTATGGGACAATACCCTAGTAGCATCTGCCATATTCCAAACAGGGAGAGGTGGGGTTTGTATTATCAGCAGAGAATTGCCCCTGGAGCTCAATGACTGGGTCCCCACTTATCTTTCATACTGTCTTCTGGCAAGTAGGTGTTTGATAGTTTATAATAGGAGTGCCATCTCCACCTCACTATATGGTACGTTAAGAAACACAATTAAGAGGATTGTTCAGGACTACATTTTCTTTGAGACATTTTTTACCTACGAGTTGGCCTGTATGTTATAAATGATTCATTTGAAAACTGTATATTTTGTTCTTCCAAAGAAAGGAACTGTCCACATCAGTGGTTTTAATATCATATTATCATGTAAAATATTTCCCACTTCTTATGGCTTCTGTAGTTTGGTAGGTCCCTTGCCAGTTTTCACTGGATTGGATGCCGTTTTTAAGAATTAGTCACTTTACAATTGACTGGACTTCCACGCTACTAAGGCAATTAAAAGTGTTCAAACAGACTACACTTTACATACACAGTTAAGATTCCACCTACCCCATGCTCCAACATAATATGCATCTTTCAATAGTGCTATATTGCAGTGGGTGGAGATCAGGGCAGGTGGACAGTTCGGGACTCCCCACAGTGGCCCGGCTGGCTCTTACCACTGCCCAGCTCTGGCTTCTGGCCTGGCCGAGAAAAGGGCCTGAGTGGGAAGAGGAGGAGCAGAGGGCGGGGCCACAGAGAAGGGTGGGGCCTTGTGCTCCCCTTTCTACCGAGGTTCTGGCACTGTTGCCCTTGGGGCTGGGGAGGAAGGCACCTGAAGGGGTTACTCCTAGAGACTATTCCAAAAGTGAGGGCATAGCACTGATCCTGTGGATCCGTGACACCATATCATTCAAAGAAAGATAAACATGGATAAATTTTCCTATTCATGCTAACATCCTCAGATCCACTACAATGAGATTTTCATAAAAGTATGCCTCCCAAGTGGGAAGCAGCATCATCCTTTAAATATGGGCTTCCAAAACAAACATTTTATATACATATATTTCCTCCAGTTTCCCGAGGCACTAATACAAAAGAATCTGACAAAAGAAATGAAATGGCATTGGCCAATATGCAGAATTTGGTGAACTAAAAGCCATCTAGCAGATCTTAATACAGGACACATGATAACTCCACCTTGCAGTTATTAATGCTCCTAAGGACTAGTCTTTGATGCTTAACTAAAGAAGGAATATTTCTTGAATTTATTTAAGGAATGAACGCTATGACAGTTGTGAGGACTACCTGTCTGCATTAAAATTACAAATCTTGTCTCAGAGAACGCCATCCATTTCAAATAAAACACTCATCTGACTGGAGATAGTAGCCCTCAGGAGGTCTACTTTAATGGATAAGAAGTACAATGACACTTCCTGCAGGGGTTCACTCTGGGCAGTTCTGTAAGAAGAAGGTTCCAAGGTCACGCTCTATGACCTTGCAGGGTTGGAATAAGGCTGATGCCCTAAGGAAGCACTTAATGTTCGGATTTGTGCAAAAACTTCCTTTTATTGAACATGCTGAGGACATTATGCTACCGCATTGTCCTTGGGTCAGGCTCTGAAGAGGGATTTATCTCCTTCTTGAGGAGAAATTCCCTTTGCTTTTTCATTCTTGTTGGGAAGGAGGTATAAATAGGACATTAATCGCTCACATGTCCCTCACCTAAACAGATTAGATAATTTTTATGCTTGTCACTAACAGGGATTACAGCACTGCAGGTGGCACATTTGAAACCTGGAGATTTCTGCCTGGTAGCCCAACCTAAGCTCTCCAAATTACAAACTACTCTAAAGCTAAAACTAGGCTAAGCTAGAACTATATACAGAAGGAGAATTTTCCTAAAGGCTGGCTAAACTGGAGCTCAAAGACTGATGGGGAGCTCTAACACTCACCACAGACAGTAAGAAGGAACTGAGAGGAACTGATCACACCCCTTTATAAACTGGGCTCAGCGCATGAGGATAGTGGAAGCACGTGTCACCTGCTGGTACAGTGCCAAAAGTCTGTGATTTGAGTGCATTGGGTGCACGTACACCTACAGAGGAGTGTACAATACACAATCACTTGTAGCAGAACAAAAATTTCCTTCTGCCTCCAACAGATAGGGGAACCTTATACACATGTTAAAAGTTTTGCATTATAGTGTGAAGATTAATTAAAATCTCAGTAACACGACCACAGTTCAAGTTTGACATATGCACAAGTTTTTACATTATAATGTGAGGCAGATTACTGTGTTTTATCTCCAAATGATAAGGAAAGACCACACAAGGAGATGTGACTATATTTTTGTAAAATTATAAAATTAAATGTTAAATAATTGTAATTTTTATGATGATCAATAGTCCTATTTTGCATTAGATATGTCACAATGTTACATAAGAGTACAGAAAGCTTCTCTATCAATTCACACTAATATAACAGAGGCATATAATATGACTTTGTAGCTAGTATGGGCAACATGAAAAAGTTAATTTTTTTTCCAAACACAAATACAAGGTCTAATATTTTCCTTTCTTTTCTATGTAGAACACACAGCATTTCCTCTTTAAAACCAACTTAGCATCCCATTTACCTTCACCTGCCCAAGACCTAATTAAAATTTGAAATTTTAGATTAAAATTTTGCTTTATATTTCAAATACCTTAACAACTGAATGCTTTACTGCATTACAGTACTCTGTCCCATCCTCCTTTGCTTGATGAAATCTTCAGAATGACACACAGCATTACTATTTAACTGCAGACATTTTTAATTTTCAGAAGAGTTGGTAAGGTTTGTCAAAACACCTAATCTTGTAGTTAGATGGCTATTTTTATTAAAATATACATCAATCACTATTCTTTGATGACCTAGACAAGTGTTTTGTGCTGTTGTACTCCCTTTGCAGAAGCAACTAAAGCCCAATTCCAGATTCCTACACACTCCCACCACCATAAAGAATTATGGTACAAAAATCAAGGAAGTAACACACAAGAAGAACCCAGACATGGCAATTCCACCTCCGTCTGGAGTACAGAAATAAAAGTAGTCCAATGTTTGCCAAACAGAAGAAGGATAACAAAAACGTTAGAAGCCTGAAAATGAAATGGCAGCTGGATTGATCTGTCTCACACATGCTTACACAAGCTATATTTTAGAAAGTAGTGTTCTAACTTATCACTGGTACCTGCACTTTATAGCTGATTCTACTTCAACATTAAGAGAAGAAAAATAAACAAAAATAACACTAAAGAACAAGGTGGTGACTATTTATCATTAAAGCAGTGTTGTCACCTGTCCCTGTCCCCCCCACCTTTTTAAAAAAACATAGTTCAGCAAATCCTCTCTAGGGTATTTACTGTGTCAGGTGCTCACAGGCTGCTTTGTCAGATAATCAAACCTGAAGAATGCCGATTACAAAAAAGGACAATTTGCTTCTTATCAAATCCATTTCCTGCATTTTAGTACTTTTAAAATATAGGATTTTTTTTTAAAAAGCAACATTATGTGTAATGATGTATTATTCTGCATGGAGCACTTATTTCCACCTACAAAAGAATTTTCAAAAAACGTACTAAAATAACAGCATCTCCTGGCTGCACAATTTTAAGAAGCAGTGTTGCTTTATCTTTCTGTATATTTTAATCTAATTAACATACAATTTAAGTTTGATCTAAGAAACCTGTAATTTGAACATAATACATGAAACAAGTGTTTCTTTAATAGATCTTCCTTTAACGGCAACATTCACATAACATGCTAATAGAAGATACTGGGCATTTCTTCAATATTCAGCATTTTTGAAGTCAATATATTTACAAAATGAGACATCACACACTTACCTTTGGTGGTTTTCTAGATGTTGGAGAATCAGCAATGGCCGCAAAGAGGATTGCCAATACATCAGGCAGATCACAGGAAGGCAATAAAAAGGAACAAATACAAACAAGGTTAACGTCTAGCATACTTTTGAACTTTTCATATTAAATGCTTTGTACATAAAGTAAAATCAAGTGTACAAGGTATTGGTATCCAATACTAATTATGTAATATTATATATATTTAATCTGAAATGTAAGATGACCACTTGCTGTGGCAGGGCATAGCCCAATTGACTTCAACGGGGTTTAGCATCAGCCCAGAAGTCCAACATGTTACATACCTTGCAGGATTAGAATTTAAGCAAATCTACACATTTACTACTTTGGCAGAGCAAGTTTGGTTATTAAATGAGGAAGAACAAAAAAGACTGAACATTTTTATCTTGAGGTTTGCTTAGAACTGGGAAATATCTATTTTTTATAAATATCAGTTGCATCTCAGTTTAGTTGTGTGATATTATCCTGATAGAATGCATAGAGTTAGATCAAAGGAACTTGTAAGGGGGAAACAAAATGATGGCACAGACATGACATGTACAGTAAATAGTTTCAAAGGAGTTAAAATAACAAGGACTGGGCTATCAACTGAGAAGAAGCTACCTGCTTAACTCTGGGCTAGTCTACACTGGCAATGTTAAAGCGCTGCCATGGCAGCGCCGTGACTTATGTACTCATGGCAGAGCGCTGGGAGAGAGGTCTCCCAGCGCTCTAAAAAAACCCACCTCCACGAGGGGCGTAGCTCCCAGCATTGGTGCACTGTCTACACTGGTGCTTTACAGCACTGAAACTTGCTGCGCTCATAGGGGTGTTTTTTCACACCACTGAGCGAGAAAGTTGCAGCACTGTAAAGTGCCAGTGTAGACAAACCCTCTGTCAAGGCTACAAAGGTTTACTCTTCCCAAGGCTATGCCTAGGGTCAAAAGAAGATACTAAGCCATTCTAGGAACCCAGCCCTAGAAAAGGGTGGGGTTGAGTGAGTTCCTGGGGGCTACTCAGAGAGTGTCAGTAAGAGCTGAAAGACATACAAGCTGGGGGTAGGAGGAAATGGGACAAAATACACACACAAATTCTAGCAAAGCACTCTGCTTCTCCCTAGCCAGAGATGGATGAAATGCACCAAGGCTCGCAAAGAATGAATAAGGCTTAGGCAAAGGGAAATATGTGTATAGACCTTTACTATTTTTACTCTTTTGTTCTGTATGCTTTGTACCTTTCGGTGAATGAATAAATAATCTTTTGTTTTGAAGAAATGATTTTTGAGTCACTTTAATCAGCGGCTGTCACAGGTCTCTGCCATTATTTTGTTTCCTGTTAGTTTCCCCCTTGCAGCTTCTTTTGATTTAATTCTATGCATTCAGCCAGAATCATATCACACAGATAATATCAGATACACGTCAGTTTATAAACTCTGTTCAGCCTATAGTGTTAACACCGTTGGGAAAGAAGTGGACTGCCACCCACAGATCCAGACCTGGAGCAGTTAAACAGCATAGTTCCACCCAGAGATGGGTGAAGGTAGTGAGGCCTAATCCTCAAAGGGGCACACCTGCAATGGACTAAAGGGATCTACAAAAACAACAAGGAGTCCGTGGCACCTTAAAGACTAACGAATTTATTTGGGGTCATAAGCTTTCGTGAGTAAAAACGCACTTCTTCAGATGCATGGAGCGAAAATTACAGATGCGGGCATTATTATACTACACATGAAGAGAAGGGAGTTACCATACAAGTGGAGAACCAGTGTTGACAGAGCCAATTTAATCAGGGTAGATGTGGTCCACTCCCAATAATTGAAGAGGAGAGGTTAATACCAAGAAAGAGAAAGCTGCTTTCATAGTGAGCCAGCCACTCCCAGTCTCTATTCAAGCCCAAATTAATGGTGTTAAATTTGCAAATGAATTTTAGTTCTGTAGTTTCTCTTTAAAGTTTGTTTTTGAAGGTTTTTTTTTTTTTTTTTTTTTTTGAAGTGTGGCTACTTTTAAATCTGTTATAGAATGTCCAGGGAGATTGAAGTGTTCTCCTACTGGCTTTTGCATGTTACCGTTCCTGATGTCTGATTTGTGTCCATTTATTCTTTTACGTAGAGACTGTCTGGTTTGGTCAATGCACATGGCAGAGGGGCATTGCTGGCACATGATGGTATATATCACATTGGTAGATGTGCCGGTGAATGAGTCCCTGATGGTGTGGCTGATGTGGTTGGGTCCTCTGATGGTGTCGCTAGAGTAGATATGGGGACAGAGTAGGCAATGGGGTTTATTACAGGGATTGGTTCCTGGGTTAGTGTTTCTGTGGTGTGGTGTGTAGTTGCTGATGAGAATTTGCTTCAGGTTGGGGGTCTGTCTGTAAGCGAGGACTGGCCTGCCTCCCAAGGTCTGTGAGAGTGAGGGATCATTTTCCAGGATAGGTTGCAGATCGTTGATGATGTGCTGGAGAGGTTTTAGCTGGGGGCTGTACGTGATGGCCAGTGGTGTTCCGTTATTTTCCTTGTTGGGCTTGTCCTGTAGTAGGTGACTGCTGGGTACCAGTCTCGCTCTGTCAATCTGTTTCCTCACTTCCCCAGGTGGGTATTGTAGTTTTAAGAATGCTTGATAAAGATCTTGTAGGTGTGTGTCTCTGTCTGAGGGATTGGAGCAAATTCGGTTGTATCTTAGGGTTTGGCTGTAGACAATGGATTGTGTGATGTGCCCTGGATGGAAGCTGGAGGCATGTAGGTAAGTGTAGCCATCAGTAGGTTTCTGGTATAGGGTGGTGTTTATGTGACCATCACTTATTTGTACTGTAGTGTCCAGGAAGTGAATCTCTTGTGTGGACTGGTCCAGGCTGAGGCTGATGGTGGGGTGGAAATTGTTGAAACCCAGGTGGAATTCAAGGGCCTCCTTCCCATGTGTCCATATGATGAAGATGTCATCAATGTAGTGGAAGTAGAGGAGGGCAACTAGGGGACGAGAGCTGAGGAAGCACTGTTCTAAGTAAGCCATTGTTCTAAGTCAGTCATGCGGTTACCCATAGCAGTGCCCATACCTGCATCTGTAATTTTCACTCCATGCATCTGAAGAAGTGGTTTTTTACCCACAAAAACTTATGCCCAAATAAATTTGTTAGTCTTTAGGGTGCCACTGGACTCCTCATTGTTTTTGTGTATACAGACTAACACGGCTACCCATCTGATACTTGACACCATAAAGGGATCTAAAGTGCAGTTCACCCTGTAATGACAACAGTTGTGTCTACAACTTCTTGTACAACTAACTACAGGGACTCCCAACCTGAGGAACTAGACTGATCTAGATTCATAAGGGTAGACAATAGAAACAGAAACAGTGGAGATGGGAAAAGTTTTGCGACTCGGGGGGGGGGGGGGGGGAATAGAGAGAGAGAAAGAAAGAAATCCACAGCTCCCCTTGCATTTGGGAAAAGTAGGGGAGCAGCTGATTGAAAACTCTGCCCTTTCACAAGCTGCTCCAACTAATGTTATCATTGAGTATAAAGAAAGCAAGCAAAAATTAATGCCACAGTTCAAAGCAAAGTGCTTAAGTGAGTGCTTAACTTTAAGAAGATGATTGAGTCCTATTGATATCAATGGGATTTACGTGCATAAGCGCTTTTATGATTCAGGATGGCCTTAGGCATATGCTTTAAGTGCTTTGCCAAATCAGAGCCCAAAACAAAGCCACAGGGGCTCCTATTTTGTTTTTAGAAAAAACAGAAAAGAAAGACAAGAAAATATGTATAGGTGACTGTGTGACAATCAGGGAAGAAATAGGAAAGGATAGCAGAGAAAATGGACAGAAAGAGGGAAAGACTGTAGCAAAGGGGCTAGGGCATTTATGAGGGGATTCATCTATCCAATCACCACCGATGGGGGCGCCAACAAAAAAAATTCCGAACCACCTGGTTACTAAGTTCCCAACCAGTAAGCTCATGGGGCCAAATCTTGCTCTCATATACATGCTGCAACTCCAGAAGTCTACTTTTGTTGAAGACAAAACAATTTTCAATGGTGTTACAGAGCAGCTGTCTGATCACCTCCTACTGCAGGAAGTCCTGGCAGACGGAGTTAAGGGAAAGGAAGTGTGAGGGAACAGTCAGAATTTGCTCCCTATGAGGGTTCCCCTGAGACCTCTTCCACTCAGTTCCCCAAGAATTCAGTTAGACTCCAGCCTCAATGCTCAGGTTCCTTTATTTGGCATACAGCAAAGCTACACTGAGTTGATCAGACTCAAGTGTAGGGGGTGGGTATAGGGCACTGGTTTTCAACCTTTTTTCATTTACAGACTCCTAAAATTTTCAAATGGGGGTGCAGATTCCTTTGGAAATTTTAGACAGTCTGCGGCCCCCAACTGGTCCGCAGACCACAGTTGAAAAGCACTGCTCTATAGTAACAACAACCTTTTGCAGACTCAGACACTGCAGACCGACAACAGGTTGAAAACTACTAGCCTAGGGCATATCACACATCTACAGTTACACAGAAAACCTCTTTCTTTATATATATTTACACATTACATTGCATTACATGCTTTGGGATAGGGTTCATCACTTTGTAGGAACCAACCTCTGTACAACACACACATTCTGTGTACTACTTATTAGTTACCTCTTTTTATGCTTTATCCATTGTTATCTTGTCCATTGTAAATGTTCTCTGGATGTTCCCCCTTATTTTAGCTAGTATAGACATTCTATTTCCAGCCTGCTGATCCATTTACTTCCTTAATCCTGTCTCCCAAGAAATGAGGCTTCACCCATGTCCAATTACTCATATCAAGACAGGCATACATTCAAAGAAATACTCAGGCATGTCAGGAGACCAGCAGGAGAATGGAGCTCTCTGTACACTGACCCTGCACCAGCTCAACACCCTCCAACCTTACTCAACAGCACAGCTGCTGTGTAAAGGAGTGCTCCACTGCTTCTTAAAGGACAGCCTCACACCCAGTGGTTTTGAGGAGGAGGCAAAATTAACAGTCTGTGGATATATTAACTTTACAGGGAAATTCTCTGCAGGGCTGATGGACAGACCACACATGTCCCTCCTTGACCCTCCACAGGATCACCAAACACACTGAGTATCCAGTTGAGGAAAGGGGAGACAGATGCCATGTGGAGTCACTTAATTGTCTTTCTGAGCAAAACAATCCTGAGTGTATAACCCTCACATCAATATTCCTATGTGAAGTGGATCTACTGAGGTGCAATTGTATCCAGAAGGTTTTCTTAAGGAACAAATAGTTTTATACATCCTCTGTAAAATATTTCCTTAAATTTATGCAGATATGATTGGGTAATTTTTTCCTGTTATCCTCTGAAACCTACTTTATATTTTTTCTTAAACAGTGAAATTTTTATTGGTGGTGGGCAGATGCAAGCTCCCAATTGCCAATTTCATCCAGCAAGATGCTCATCACTCCAGCAGATTTTCTTGATTTCAAACCACAGGGATTAGCTACTTCCTATTGTTCCAAAATTCTTTTCTTGACAGCAAGCCCAAACTAGCAACTCAACAACAAGAACACCTGCTGGTTCCACCGGCAGCAACAAGGGCAAAGGGTCTCCAGAATCATTCTACTATCTTAGATAACTAAAAAGAAAAATATATATTGTAATTTGGAACTTTCTGCCAATTCACGGTAATCATCATCCTGGCAATAATTCAGAAGGAGAAGAACCACAAGATTTATTATGATCTAAGGACTTGCTTTTTATTTATTTATTTATTTATTCATTTTAGCATATGCAATTGATATTTCAAAAGACAATAATCTGGAGATGTGTTATGATTTACCAGTATTAAATTCCTTCAGTGCAACTAGATTTTCACGTCAATGTATATCACTGTTTTGAAAGATGTGCCAAACAACACACAGACCCCAAGCCCTGTATCCATTAGTACTGTAATCCATTTAGTAATGTATTATCTCATTCAAGATGAGAAAAATGATTCTGTAGCTGTAAACCCAGCAGAACACATGCTGAAAAAAATTGTGTCTCCACTTCAAAAAAGCACAAGAATCAGAAAACAAGCAAAGATTACCATACGGTTCAGTTACAGCAAACAGTATAACTGTCTTCGCTTTACACTACAGGCACTTGCAAGATCCAAAACATGGAAAAAATTATCAATTGTAGATGTGCGTATTTCAGTGTCGAGTTTAAACTTACTGAAAACCAAAACTCTAGATGTCACAAGATGATGCCCCCTAAAGAGAAAAACGTGGAGGACTTCAAGAAACATTGCAAAACATTATCTAATTTTGTAAACTGGACAGACAACAGAGGCTTTAGTTTCAATCTGTTTGATGTGGAGAGTTATAGAATAACCCAGTTCCAAGAATAACCTGTCCACTACCAGTTCAGGCCAAGTGATTCTCTAGGTCAAAGATCTCAAAACTGTCCTGTCTGAATACCTTGAGGAGCGTGAAAATTTTGTTTACAAAACCAGAACAAACATGACCAAATTCCAGTGGTTTTGTTTTTTAATCTTCAGAAATTAAAAGCTATTCACACTCATTCTTATGGCCTACTCAAAGACATACTTTCACATCCGCACTTCAACTGTTTGGTTAACTTCACTGAGGTATACCAAGATTTTAGGATGCATAAACCATTTCCCTCAAATTTTCCTTCAGTTAAAGAAAACCAATTTGTAAAAACATTTACAAATGTTTGTTCGTGTTGCTACTCCATAATTTATGTTCTATCTTGTTAAAATCATATTCACAATACACTTCTGATTTACTGAAAGCAGTAAGGAATTAACTGCAAAAGGTATACTTGGTTTGGGCTGGGATGTGTCCTTGAACTCATGCGCATTTCATCTTCAGCACAGCTACATGCCATTCACCACTGGCAACAGCAGCAAGTGAAGGTGTGTAACCAGAGTGCATTTACCTACCCAGTTGTCTACTAATGACACTGCACATTGATTTGTATTGCAATAATACTTTGTTTTCTTATTAAAGAAAACAAATCCTATATCACACTTTTTAGCAGCTTCAAAATGTTGTCTCTTTACCATACAGAATATTTTGCATAGAAGAATGCCAGTTAGTTTTTCTATATTCTGACTATAATGCTACTTCTGTGTAATGGAAAGCAGTTTAACATTTACTTATACTACGGCCCACACAGCTTAATCTTGTTCACATTGACTTTCATAGGAACACAGGCTGGCTCACAGGGAGAATTGTTCCAATATTTCCATTTAAGCTTCAGATCAACCAGAAGAGAAGCTCATCATTTTAAAAAAAATGTACACTGCAAAAACCCATCTAGTATCTTTTCCTTCCACTCTATAAGTAGCATTAACAAATTGACTTCAATTAGAGTTTTCAACATCTTTGAAAATGAAAAAGTAGGTGTAAAATTAGGTACTCAAAAATGGAGAATCAAAAGTAGAGGGACCTTTTGAGAAACTGGTCTTGACTCCACTAAATAACCAGTGATTTCACAGTAATTCCACTATAGTTATTTTGCGTTTTAGTAACTATTCTGTGGATCGTTCTCATTTCTCAGAATTAGTTTAAGAAGATTAAGCAATCAAATATGAAGATTCTAGATGATGTATAAACTATGGGGCCTTCACCTCATTTTCAAGTTGATTACAGCTAAATTTATTTTTTTAAGAGTCATAACATGGTGGGAGCATTTAATGACCAATATAATTTTTAATGGCCAAAATAATTTTTTACCAAAAGAGATGAGGTGGTTGTGATGGGCTGGACCCCTTGGGAAGTCACCTGATGTGCTGAGATACCACTGAGTCTACCTGTTCTGACAGCATGGGCCCCCTGTAACCAGTCTTCCTGAGCCAGGCTCTTAAAATCTCCTCTCACACACACACACACACACACACACAGGCAGGGCCACACCCAGCTGGAGATCAGCTCTGGGAAGACTCAGCTTAAGGGACTTGCTCCAGCACTCAGATGTCCACCTCCCTTGGAGTACAGATCCAAAGGCATATTATATTTGCCTCTTCGACCCTCCATGTGGAAGAGGACATGCACAAATTTCTCACCCCCCTCCCAGTTAGAAATCACATAAACTGGGTTAAATTATAAACCAGAAATAAATTTATTAACTATAACAGATGTATTTTAAGTAGTTAAGGAGGTAGCAGACAGAACAAGGCAGATTACTAAGGGCTTGGCTACACTTGCAAGTTAGAGTGCAATAAAGCAGCCCCAGGCGCCCTAACTCACGACCCGTCCACACTGACAAGGCACTTAGAGTGCCTGGACTCTGCAGCTGAAGCGCTCCTGGTGATCCACCTCCATGAGAAGCATAATGCTTGCTGCACCTCAGCTGAAACACCCCAGCGTCAGTCTGAACGAGGTGTTGCATTATTGTACTCTGATCGGCCTCTGGAAATGTCCCATAATCCCCTTAAGTCAAGTGGCCACTCTGGTCATTATTCTGGAATCGGCTGTAGAAATGCAGATATGCCCTTTTGAAGCGCCGTTTCTGACAGCCGGCATGCTTATCTGCTCCGGGACAAAGCAAGCCATTACTGTGGAATGTTGCTTGCTGTGAGTGTGTGTGGGGGGGGGATTGCTGCTGTCTAAACTTACAAGACAGCATGCTGACACGCTCTCAGCTCCCCAAAAACCCACTCTCTCTCCCCCCACATATACACAACACACTCCCTGTCACACTCCACTCCACTCCACCACCACCCCCATTTGTAAAGCAGTTTGCAGGCAATTGAATACTGGGATAGCTACCACCATACATTGCTCTCTGTGGCATTGCAAGAGCTGCTAATGTGGCCACGCCAGTGCACTTGAATCTGACACTTTCCCTACTGCGCTCTCCAAGGGCTGGTTTAACTCACAGCGCTTTACATTTGCAAGTGTAGCCATGCCCTAAGAAAACAGAACAGAGCACACAAACTAAGCTTAATACACTAAAGAAACTGGTTTAGGGGGAGAACTCACATGTAATGTGGTTTTAATAATCTTCTTCACAGGCCAGGTGCCCTTCCAGCCTGGGCGAAGTTGTTTCCCCTTGTTCAGTCTTAGGGCTTGGCTACACTTGTGAGTTAGAGCGCTTTAAAGGAGCCTCGGGCACACTAGCTCACTACCCGTCCACACTGGCAAGGCACGTAGAGCGCTTTGACTCCGCAGCTAGAGAGCTCCTGGTACTCCACCTCGGCGAGTGGAATAACGTTTTGTGCGCCTCCGCTGGAGTGCCACGTGGATGCCCTGGTTTGTTAGTGAGCTCTGATCGGCCTCCAGAAGTGTCCCACAATGCCTGTTCTAGCCACTCTGGTCATCACTTTGAACTCTACTGCCCTGCCCTCAGATGAGGCGTGGAGTGCTCTCAGTGAATCTTTCCAGGTGACCATGCCTCCACTTGCCAGGCGATTCCCAGTATGGAGCAATGGCAAAGTGCTGGACATCATCAGTGTTTGGGGGGAAGAAGCTGTCCAGTCCCAGCTGCACTCCAGCCATAGGAATTACGATACTTTTGGGCAGATATCAAGGGATACCATGGAAAGGGGCCATGACCGGGATGCACTGTAGTGCAGGGTTAAAGTGCAGGAGCTGCGGAATGCCTACCACAAAGCCCGCAAGGCATACAGCCACTCCGGTGTTGCCCCTGCAACCTGCCGTTTCTACAAAGAGCTGAACGCAAAACTTGGGGGTGACCTCACTTCCGCTCCGAGTACCACCATGGACACTTCAGAGCCTAGTTCAACAAGGAGGAGGAGAAGCAGCAAAGCGGGAGCGAGGGTGCTGAAGCGGAGGAAGATACCCCAGAATCTCCAGACGCATGCAGCCAGGAGCTGTTCTCAAGCCAGGAGGAAGGTAGCCAGTCACGGCGGCTGGTGCTTGGGGAAGGACAAACACCAGAGGCTCCCGTGGGTTGTGTGTGCTCGCTTTGGGACGGGCAAATTATGCTATTGTGTAGACTGCTTGCCCTTAGTACGGGGGAATCATTGCTCTGTCTGGTGTGAACAATGCTGCTTCTGTTAAGTGTTGCATTTTGCCTTTACAGATGTAACCCTGAGATCTCAGCCGTCCGTGTTATCACCGGCTGAAAGACTCCAAAAAATCAGAAAGAGGCCACGTAGAAGCAAGGAAGATATGTTGCATGAAGTAATGCAGCATTCAAATAATGAAAATCAAAAAGTGCAGGAGTGGCAGGACAGTGAAAGTAGGATCCGCCAGCAGAATGAGGAGTGCCGGCACAAAAGCACGGTGCTCCGGCAGCAAAGCATGGAGCGGCTGATAAGCATCATGGAGCGCCAAGCGGACTCTATCCAGGTGCTCGTAGCCATGCAGGTGGAGCACTACCCATCATCCGGGTTCTTACCGCCACCTGCTGCCTCCAACACCTGTAGCTTCATCACCCAGCCCTACGACCCTTACCCACTGCATTCAACTCCCATCACCATGCAGTATAGCCATCCTAAAGTGCAGTACTCATTGCACAGCACTCCAGACAGGAAGGCTGAGTATAACAGGACATACGCAAATCCGTGATTGTACCATTCTCCACCCCACCCCCTTGCTCTTTCTGTTTCCCAAGCAGTTGTTTCTTTTCAATAAATGCATTTTCTTTTCAATAAATGGATTTTTTGGCTTTGAAAACATTCTTTATTATTGCATAAAGTAAAAGATACCTTAGTCCAGGAAAGAAACAGGCACTGCAAGTCAGCGTAGCAAACACAGATTCCTACGAACACTTGCACTACTGCACTTCACTCCCGTGCAGGGCACCAGACATTACTGGTGGCTTTCAGCCTCAAATTACTCCCTCAAGGCATCCCTAATCCTTGCAGCCCCGCGCTGGGCCCCTCTATAGCCCGGCTCTCTGGCTGTTCAAATTCAGCCTCCAGGTGTTGAACCTCCGAGTTCCATGCCTGAGTGAATCATTCACCATTCCCTTCACAAATGTTATGGAGGGTACAGCACGCGGATATAACCATGGGGATGCTGTGATCAGCCAGGTCCAGCTTCCCACACAGAGGGTGCCAGCAGCCCTTTACACGGCCAAAAGCACACTCCACAGTCATTTGGCACTGGCTCAGCCTGTTGTTGAACTGCTCCTTGTTGCTGTCAAGGCTCCCTGTGTAGGGTTTCATGAACCATGGCATTAAAGGGTAAGCAGGGTCTCCAAGGATCACAATGGGCATTTTGACTTCCCCTGCGGTGATCTTCTGGTCTGGGAAAAAAGTCCCGGCTTGCAGCTTCCCAAACAGGCCAGTGTTCCAAAAGATGTGTGCATCATGCACCTTTCCGGGCCAGCCTGCATTAATGTCGATGGAACGCCCACAGTGATCCACAAGCGTCTGGAGAACCATAGAGAAATACCCCTTCTGACTAATGTACTCTGAGACGAGGTGGGTTGGTGCCAGAATTGGAATGTGTGTGCCATCTATCGCTCCTCTGCAGTTAGGAAAACCCATTTGTGCAAAGCCATCTACAATGTCATGCATGTTACCCAGAGTCATGGCTCTTCTGAGCAGGATGCAATTAATGGCCCTGAAACTTGCATCAACACAATTCCAACGGTCAACTTTCCCACTCCAAACTGGTTAGCGACCGATCGGTAGCTGTCTGGAGTTGCCAGCTTCCAGGATGCACTAGCCACCTGCTTCTCCACCATCAGGGCAGCTCTCAATCTTGTGTCCTTGTGCCGCAGGGTGGCGGCAAGCTCCTCACACATTCCCATGAAAGTGGCTTTTCTCATCCGAAAGTTCCGCAGCCACTGCTCGTCATCCCAGACTTGCATGACGATGTGATCCCACCACTCAGTGCTTGTTTCCCGAGCCCAAAAGCGGCATTCTATGGTGGTGAGCATGTCCGTGAATGCCACAAGCAAACTCGTTTCATACGTGTTACTCGAGACAATATCATCGTCGGAGCCCTCACTGTCACTTTGGATCATAAGGAATAACTCGACTGCCAAACGTGACATGCTGGCGAGACTCGTCAGCATACTCCTCAGCAGTTCAGGCTCCATTCTCACAGTTCAAAAGGGAAGACAGAGCATGCAGTACAAAAAATGTTGAAAGATGGCGCCAAATGTGGACGGAAGTACAAGGATTGCTGGGATGCGAACTGATGCATCATGAGGTGCTGGGACAGGACCCAGAATGCTCCGCACCCCAATGAGTTCCAATCTTAAGTTTCAAAAGGTAACAAACTTCTGTAATAAGCAAGCTCTATATATCCTGTAGGGCTAACCCAGGCAATGCACCGGGGACCTTTTGCTTATACCTAGTAATCCTTGCCCCTCCAAATAAAAGCAGCATAAAGATATAGTTCCTCCTTGTTAAGGGTTTTTATCCCTTCCCCCATTCTACTTCGCCCTGCAAACTCAGTTGACGGGAGGAATTCACTTGCATATCTCTTTATTGTGGGAGGGTAGAAGGGAGGGGGCAGGAAGCAAGCAACCACAAAGTCTTTTGTCCTCTTCAAGGATCCATGCTAGTTCATCTGGTGCCAATGGGCCGTCCCTGTGGGGCAGGACATAACACATTGAGGCCAGCACTTCACACTAATTAATGTTTCTCTCCCGTCTGGTGATTTACACAGTTACAGAGGCTTACAATGCAAATACTCAAATATTTCCTTACCATATGGGATACAATTATTATATATGAGTAATACATACAGCAACTTACAAGCATTCAATAAAGTCGAAACACCAAGCACATTCTTATCATTCTAACACCTATTTTAATAATACTAACACACAGGTGAGCCAGACTGATTCCAGCTATGTATTTATCAGTATTCAAGTGAGGCACAGGGACCTTGGCATAGGCTGGCTCCTGGTGTGCCAGCGTCACCTCTTATGACAACAAAGAAAGTAGGCATGCAACTGAACAGCGTGAACTGTGTAGGGAGCAGAGACACAAGGGTTCCCCCTTCCGCCCCGACAAACAGAGAAATTACGTAGGATTATATTGCTTAACAATCCTATATTGTCCACTGTTTTATTGTTTATTACTACAGACTGCCATTTGCAAGTCTGAAACCAAACACTTTAAAAATTCATGCTCTCACATGGTCAATGACCACTTTATTTTCAACCACTTTATTTTCAACCATGGTCAATGACCACTTTATTTCCTCACAGTAACTCAGCAGTCGATCTGCGTTAAAAATTACCTGCAGCATACAACTTTCTTCAAAGAGAATACAGCACCGAGGAATTTAGCTGCCCACATCTCCTCTCCCCCTTAACAGGGTAAAGGAGAGGCACTGGTCTGAACTGGAACACCATGGTAAACAGCCATAGCTGAACTTTCATTTATTTGTTCAGTTGGGGCACCTCTTGTGGAGCTAACTGGTTATGAAATCAGCATATCAATTTGGTAATAGATTCCCAGGCCAATAACCTTATATGTCACATAAACACAGGATGTAAGAATGCAAAAAAACAGTCCTTGGAAGAGTAGAAAAGGAAAAAGCTTTCTAACACATCAAGTAGATTTTTAAGGACTTGCATGAACAGTACATTGATCCTCATCAGAAACCATGCTGCCAAAAACACATACACAGCTCCCCTCTCAATTTCCATGTAAACCCTACTTAAATGATAACCTGCACAACATACTGCCACATCTGTCACATGCAGCAAGATGAAGGCAGTTATAGTGATAGTAATGAGGAAAATGGAGCCAACACAAAGTTAAATAAGGTAGCTAGTACAATGCCATAGTGGACTAAATCCTACTGCCAAAAGTTCCTGCAAAATATAGGGGGGGAAATTATTAAAATCTGAATCTGAATCTCTAGAATAGAAAAGGAAAACCAAGCAAACAATCTCAAGAATCCAAGCCATCATTGTGGTAAGCAGGGACCATGGAGGACAAAAGAGTTATACAGCTTATGGCTCAACAGGCACAAATTAATTCAAATTAGAGATGTGTCCTAGTACCTATGGAAAGGGAGAGGAGAAAATGACAATAGCCCTGAACCACTACTGTTCCAAACACCTCCTCACTACAAGACTTGCATGTGCTAACTGCCCAAGGAGTCCATGATTCCAAGCCAGTAATCCCATAAACTAGTGTGTGAAGAACTACAGCTTGGCACAGAGAACTTGGGTGCTCCGATGAAGCAAACTCCCATTGGCACGAGGTGGGATGATGCCTAATCTGCAGGTAACAGCATCTCCTTACTTTCCAAACCACCATGGATTGGGAGAATCAGAACCCACACACCCAAAAGGCTAATCTATAAGGTTAGTAAAAAAAAAACAAAACAAAAAAAAAAACCCCACCTCTTAAAAATAGCTTTTTCATCCAAATAAATTTCGAAGGGATGGGTCCCTTTCCAATTAAATTTTTCAGGCTTTTGTTGAAAAGCCAAAAGCTAAAATATTTTCAGCAACGGAAAACTGAAAACAATTGGCTGGTTTTTCTATTAAAAAAACCCCCAAATTTTTTCATGAGAATGGAAACTCACTGTTTTTTGTGGGCACAAAGAACATTTTCCAAACAACTCTGCTAATCTGCCCCTGTTGCTGGATGCTGTGATTATGTGAAATGGGAAATAAATTTTGAACTTAAAGAAATTTGTGCTCATGGTCCTAAATCCACACCCACTCA
Organism: Eretmochelys imbricata; assembly: GCF_965152235.1. NCBI lineage: Eukaryota > Metazoa > Chordata > Testudines > Cheloniidae > Eretmochelys > Eretmochelys imbricata. The sequence goes on along the minus strand of NC_135573.1, from coordinate 109,538,920 downwards.
AGCTGAGTATGCAAGCCCAACACCTGAGTAATCTAAATGGAAACCACTACACTTACCTAAAACGCAAACAAACAGAACCATACACACATTCAGACTAGGAAAGAATCTCTATATAAAAGTACAACTACACTCATAATATAGTCTGAACTTGTGGGAATGCTGGCAGAATACTGCTGCAGGTGGTTGTGGGAGCAAGAAGGAAAAGGGCATTCATCTACCTATCGCTTTTTCTGTGCGTGATTCTCAAACAACCAACAATCCTGGCTCCCAGTACAGGCACTGAGACTGACCAATGGCAGCACTCTTAAACAGGGAGGTCCCATCACTGGCCAGCAGGTGCTGCAACCCTATTGCAGGTCCTCTGGTCTAATCCTGACAATTCAGCACTATTTTGCATGGCCAACACTCCTGCACATCATCTTGTAGGAAATATAAAAAACATTTTCATTTAACTGATTCACTATTTCCACATGTACTGAAAATTTCATATTTGGGTTTACCAGAAATAAGCAATTTTAAATGCCTGGTATATCACAGAATTGACAAACTACATTTATGCCATCCTCCAGAGTCTTTTAAAAAGCAAGCAGGGACTTATTTTTTCTCACTTCTGAAACTAACCAATTTTAGTTAGACAGCACTACCAGTGCTCAGGTCTTTTGATGTTTGCACACATGCACACAAAATTTGACCTACTCTACCCTTTGATGTGATTACATGCCCTAACAATTTAAATACTACTTTTTATTTTTTAAAGAGAGGAAGAGGGAAAGAACTCAGTGATCAGAACAGGAAATACTATCTCCCCAGACCAGAGATTACTTCCTTTAAAGGCTAGTCTTAAATTTTAAAGGGATAGCTATTTGGAGAGTGGGATATTAATTCTGCATATTTAAAATAATTTTATAAACAAAATGTTTGTAGACTCCTTAATTGTTCACAACTCTTATTTCATTGCCAGTTACTGTCCTCTTCTCTGTAAAAGATTTTCTGGATTAAAACCCACAGCACAGGCTCTTGAGACCAATATAACCAAGCAACCAGTTCAGTTGGTTAGCAGCTCTCAGCTGACTCTTAAATACTGTACCTCTTGAATATTACCATCTCTGTGGAAGAAATCCCTTGCCAGACTTTGCTGACTCCAGAAACTCTAATCACCAAGGTTACAATTCCCAACCTGACAATTAGTACAGACGGACTAATTGGGACAATCAAAATACCAGATTACTCAAGTTATACTCCTTCTGTATAGGGTCCACAGCCCTTTTATTAAAAAAAAAAAAAGGCACCACAAGTAAAACACAAGGAAGGATCATTGCTATAAAGAGGGGGAAACAAAACCTGTTAAGCTTCACAAATTAAATTTCATCCTTTTAGTAAAAGCACACTTAAAAGCTAAATATTACAATCTGCTACACCGATATGAACTATAATAACTGACAGGAATAATGTCTCCCTCCTCCCCTGCATTTTAGAGTGAAAATGTGGTAAGTAGTCTTGTCAATAATACTAAAAATTGAGAATGTCCTAGTAGTATAGCTGTTTAGAAACCTTCAAAGTGCTATAAATCACGACCTAGAAAAAGTAAATGGTGATGTTCACTGAAAAACAACAAATAAAAGGTTTCAGAGTAGCAGTCGTGTTAGTCTGTATTCGCAAAAAGAAAAGGAGTACTTGTGGCACCCTAGAGACTAACAAATTTGAGCATAAGCTTTCGTGAGCTACAGCTCACTTCACTGGATGCGTTCAGTGGAAAATACAGTGGGGAGATTTATATACAGAGAGAACATGAAACAATGCGTGTTACCATACACACTGTAACCAGAGTGATCACTTAAGGTGAGCTATTACCAGCGGGAGAGTGGGGGAGGGAACCCCCCCCCCGGCTCTTTCACGTTCTCTCTGTATATAAATCTCCCCACTGTATTTTCCACTGAATGCATCCGATGAAGTGAGCTGTAGCTCACGAAAGCTTATGCTCAAATAAATTTGTTAGTCTCTAAGGTGCCACAAGTACTCCTTTTCTTTTAACAAACAAAAGGTAACAATACTTTGAGCGGTGACAGCATGCTTAGTGCAGATTGAGAGAAAATAACCTAATCCTTTCCACTTTACAATAAATAGGAGGTGTGCACTAACTAAAATAAACTAGATCCAGACCTTTTTCCATTTTGGTCACAACATTTAATTTGCTCATTGATTTAACATGAGCAGAAGAGTCACTACCAACCCCATGTTGGGACATGGGCATACATCAGCAGCCAAATCTCATAAGGCAAAGACACAGTTGTGAAGTTTAAGATTTTATTTTCTATCTTGTATAAGCATTCTTTGCTCAGCAGCATGTTCCAACTGTAGGCAACAAGCAAGAACCACTGAGTTTCATTGTCACATTCAATTACAATGCTGGAGAAAAATCACCATTCAATTTTCATCCAATTTATGTTACTAATGAGATTTCAAGAGATGCTAATCAGGCATGGCACCACATCCTTTCACATGGCCATATAACCATACATTAACATTCTCTAAATGTAACTGGTAGTTAAAAATTAGTCTGTCAAAGACTATGTTACAGCAAAATTCACACCAGTTTTCTGCTTTATATTGAGATCACTACTCAAAAGCATAAAAGTATCCATTCATTTGATATGGTTGATCAGAAATAAAATATTGTGTTTGCTGATCAGCATATTTTTTAAAACACCACTTAATTTTAATGGTAACACACTAATTCAACAATTTCCACTGACTCACTAGAAAGAATTCTGTAGAAGAAACGTGTGTCATGTGTCAGCAAGTGTTTGAGAAGTTATATTAATTGCCTTAATAGATAAAAGTGTGAACATGCTACCAACTGCCACAGAGTAGAAACGTCAAAGACAACAATAAGCTGATGCACTAGAAGAAAAGGATAAGATGATGCACTTTCAAGTCACAAGAACCCCAAATGGAAGTAAACAGCAAGAAAAATGGGTTCAAAGAACAATCTATTAAATAACTGCCACTTGCAGAAACATTATGCCAGTTTCTTGCACAAGTAAAAGTCTGAAACTTATGTTTATTTTTTTCAGGGGAAACCTTAAACACAACATTTCTGAAATATATATTGTCTTCTAATATCTAGAACTAAATGCATATTGCATTTATACTGTTGATATCCATATGGTAACTGAGTGAAACGTGATACATTTTGTATCTTTGATCTCTCCTCTGCACTGTCCACCCTTTCTATCCACTAGAGCAGGGGTCTCCAAACTTTATGAGATGAGGGCCATATTAGATTTTTGAAGGGGCTTCATGGGCCGAAGCGACTGTGAAAAAATTATATATGCAAATATATGCAAAATATATGCAAATTGTTAAAAACAACACTATTCTACTCTGTCAGTGTGTATTAAATTCTAAATCATGTATAAAAGTTAAATCGATGCAGGTACTGTGAAATCACACAAAATATTTGCCAATACATTAAAAATCATTTCACATTTTTTTATTTCTAAAAACTCACATTTGTATCATACAAATACACATATTCAAAAATAAAGAAATATTATTTTAGAATTAGTTAGCAGTATGGTACTGATTTTTTTCTGACAAAATTGCACTTTGCAGTGGTTCAAAGCTGGTGCTCCCTATCATCAAAACTGATTGTAAATGTTCATCAGACAATTAAGCATCTGCCTTGTATTTTTACTCTAAGACAGGGCGGACCCGTGGCTGCTCAGCTGCTGCAGCAGCAGCAACTCTCCCCTAAGTTTCAGAGTAACAGCCATGTTAGTCTGTATTCGCAAAAAGAAAAGGAGCTCCCCTTTTGGGAGGACAGCCCCCAACCCCACTAGCTGCCAGCAGCCCCTCCCCCTGCCTGCTCGCAGCCTGCCTTCTTTGTGCTGATGTGTATCTGTGCCTGCCTGTTTGCTTCTCCTGCTCGGCTGCAGCAACGACTCTCCCCTAAGTTGGCTCCCCTTTTGGGGGGACACAGGCTCCAGGGGGCACTCACCCCCCGGCCCCCAGCTCAGCTGTGCTGCCGCCCCGCGTGAGCTGCTGCCGGCGGCCCCTCCCCCTGCCTGCTCGGCGTGCCTACTCAGCTGTTTGCCGCTTCTCCCCTGTTGGTTGGAGGGCCGACCCGGCCCGCGGGCCATAGTTTGCAGACCGCTGCACGAGAGTACCAGTATTCAAAACTCCTAAGCATCTGTCAGAACAGCCACCTGTATTTTTTTTTTTTTTTTAATAATTTGCTGCAAACAATGTCTCACCAGCCTTTCCTCTTACACAGAGATGGAATTTTTTTTTCTTAAGAGGTACACTTGTCTGAGATACAGGATAGGCAACATTTAGCTCTATAACAGCAACAGGATTTAACAGTCTAATATCTTATAAGCCATCAGGGCTAAAAATGGATGTAATATCACATTCAAAATGAGCTGGAAATCCTTCTTTCCATGGGAATTTTACAGGTTAAATATAATGAAAGTTAGATTTATAGAATCACTATTTTAGACAAATTTCTACCTAGTATACTCCCCCTCTCCCGGGACTCACCTGCTGCCTGCAGAGCCAGGAGGAGCTGAAGTGGAGCCTGTCTGCCTGCCCAATCGGGGCATAGTGGGGTGGGGTCAGCCCCCAGAGTGAAGGGCAGGGGCTCAGCGGGACAAAGCAGGGGCCGGTCCCCATAGCAAGGAGCCAGGCCTGGGGCAATCGGGGCACGGTGGAGCAGAAGAGGAGGCAGACAGGATGGATCCCCACCCCCACCTGGGCGCCGGCACCTACCTCTTAGAGCCCATTCCAGAAACCACCCACTGCTCTCTGTCAGGTGTTAGCAGCTGAGCAGAGAACAGTTCCTCCATGTGGTTCCAGCGCAGTGTTGTCACGTCTCAAGAAAAAAAAGTGGCACTACCTTTCTAAACAAGCCCAACCCATTTTAGAGAGGGGAGTGGGGGTGAATTTGCTGTTAATAGTGGAGGTCTTTCCTTTCAGGGTATTGCTAAGTCATCCCTAGCAGATCTGATTTATCCCTACCGTTATCCCTGGCCGCAGCTGCCCCAAACGGTCCTCCACGCCTCCCCACAGTTCGGGGACCTCTGCTGTAGTTAACAAACATATCTTATTGTTTTATCTTAACCAGTGTGTGTTTGGATTAAAATGTGTGGAGAACCTCTACTTGATAAACAAGGCCAGTGCACAATCATTACCTAGTTTTGGAATGACAGACTTACTACGAGCTAACACTGTACTAAGCATAACCTGCTTGGTATTAGGTTACACTCTTGAAGTATTTTAAAAGAACAATTATATAGATTTTTCCAGACTTTTAAAGGTGGTAAATCTACAACAACTGATGTCTTGGTTTGCACTAGGAACCTTCAACAATGGATGACATAGGCAAGGGACTGACACCTAACAATTTTTAAAAATCTAAACTTTGTCTAACAGAAATTCTGTTGCAGTTGAGCAAAGATGGTTTAAATTGCTAGCTCAGACAAAAGCAATTGCTGAAATGTCTATTGTGGAACTGATCTAGAGATATTTATGGGACTGTTAAACTGTTTGGAAAAACTAATTCAAATTTAATAAAGTTCAAGAAGTCCTCAAGGGAATCTCTGGTAAATATCATCAGGCATTAGGAAGACAGATATTTAGGCATTTAAGCCTCTCTCAACACTAATCATTATTACAATTTTAAAATATGATGATTTAAGTATTCTGGTTGCACTGTATCTGTAGATACATCTTCCAAAGTAATTGGTACACAGCTTATGCAGGAACACTTACAGGAGTGGTTCTCAAACTTTTGTACTGGTGACCCCTTTCACATAGCAAGACCCTGAGTGTGACCCCCCTCATATAAATTAAGAACACTTTAAAAAATATTTAACGCTATTATAAATGCTGGAGGCGAAGCAGGGTTTGGGGATGCAGGCCAACAGCTTGCAACACCCCCCCATGTAAAAACGTTGCGACCAGTTTGAGAACCCCTGATGTACAGTATCTGTATACTATCAGAGCGAAAATATTTAAAATCACATTTACTCATCACTACTTACTAGCATTTCTTTCAGATAGGAAAATGAAAATCAATTTCATTTTAGGTTCTTATTCCTCTGCAGTACCTGAAACTCAAATATTGCTGCACTAGTTTTAAAAACTTAACTGGAATTTTTAAAAAATTGTAATAATATTTCTATTATTCTTACATTTTCTAAAAGTTTGTTTACAAATGTAATAAAAAAATTAGGAAATCAACAGAAAGGGTAAGGAAAGCCAAAGCAAATACAGACAGGGTTACAAATGCAGATCCTGTAGCTGATCTACCTACTTATAGTGAATTGGGAATATAATTCATGTAGGAAGGAATTCCGGAAGAGAGCTTTAGAAAAGGTTTCAAAAGTCTAACTCTATACACAATATTATTTCACTCTGGTTTCTAGACCTGCTTTTAAGAGAAACTAATTTCCTTTAAACTTTGTGATAAATTAATTTGCTATATATGACCTCTATCACACTTTTCCAAAAAGCCAGTCTACAGTCTTACGTACTGTACATATTTTTGTTGTTAAAACATTGCTATTCTTTCCCTTTGAAGAAATAGCTACAGATAACGTGAGAAAATGACACAAAGTCTAAAGCAGAACTGGCAGTCACAAGATGAAACACACCAAAAATGTTGAGGTGTTCCATAAGTAAGTTATCCTTTCAGGTTCACTAGATCACACCAATGTCCCTTCCTTGTCGTAGCATTTTATTTTTCTTTTATACTTTCACTAGTTTGCAATACAGTAACCAATCTTATTGTTCCCCTCTTAAAAGGCTCTCAGGGCAGAAAGCCAGTGCTAAACCATCAGACAAATATGTATTAGTGCAGTGAGACTGATATGAGATTCACCATCTTCCTGCATGAAACTGATTATAAAGTTAAATTTTGGGCTTTAAAACTTCATAAGCCCAGTCCTGCTCTGACTGAAGTCAACTGCAAATTCCCATTGAAGTAGCCTCAGAATTAGGTCGCATGAAGCAATTTTTAATACATTACAAATTCAGTGAATAGGTATGATTTACAATCGAAAGGCTACAGCTAAGCAATAACGTCTGAGGCAAAGTATGGCCAGGCGCCATGTTTCTGTTTTCACCATCCAAAGGACCGAAAATATCTGTTCTCTCCACTTAGTAGGCTGCAATGGAAAAATTTTTAAGTGTCTTAGCTTTTCTACCCCACATATTCTAAATACTAAGAAACAAGACAAATGGAACACAAATGCTTATATATACACACTATTCTCTGACTCTATTATAGTACTATAAACTAAGCAGCTACATTTTGGGAGCAATGGTTGAGCTCCCACTTACACAGTGCCTTTTTAAATGATAGGCATAGATCAGGAAGCCTCATCTTCATGATATACAAATCATTCACCAAGTCATATGAAACATTCTGCCTAACCTACATATTTCTCCATGCAAAAAGTCTAGCTAGCTAATAGCCATGAAAGCAGTGTAGCAATCAGTCATTTCATGCTCTTGCCATTTATCCGATACCTTTAATTATCTGAAGATAACTTGTCCCTTACTGGATCTGATCAGGGCTCATAGCTCAATATAACATTTCTTTAGTATAAGGCTAGGCATCTGACTGGTCAAATTTTGTCAAAAATGGTCAATATTTTAAAAACACTAATTAGAATACTAATAAGACTAACAGAAAAGAAGAAGAGTTTAGGGTCTGCAATAGGTTGAGCCTACACTAGAAACACTATGCTGCTGTAGCATAGATACTAACTGCAGCAACACAAGGAGGCTCTTCCATCTCTGTAGTAAACCCATCTCTGAGAGGCAGTAGAGAGTCTGACAGAAGAATTCTTCCACTGACCTAACAATGTCTACACTGCAGCTTAGAATGGCTTAACAACATTGCACAGAGCATGGAATTTTTCACAGCCCTGAACAATGTAGTTAAGCCAACCTAACTTTGTAGTCGAGACCAGCCCTCAGATAGATACTTATGCTTAAGTACAAAAAACAAGTTAATGAGTTATTTTAACTCAGAAAAACATGAAACACAATGAAATGAAGTTCTAAAAAATGAAAGATTACCTATTTAGCAAAGTTAGGTTAGCATTTAAATGTGAATGTTATTCAAGGCTGAATAGTTACAAAAGAAAAATGAAATGAAATCTAAAAAAACATAGCAATTATAAAAGAAAAGTAATTTTTAAATGCATTTAAGCTAGTTATCCAGCAGGCCAACTCTTCAAACAGCTTAATAGCTGTGCATCTTCTCACTGTGTTAGGAGGAGGCTTAATGATTGTGAACCCTCCTCTCCTCTTCCACACAGCTTGTCTAGTCAGTTCCAAATGTAAACTCTTAGGGGCAGGGTCTGTCTCTTAACTTGTTTAATGTGTAAACCCCCTTTCCTTCCTGGGTTACTTGGGAGCAGGCAACACTCACCTGTGTCCCTGGGTGCCTGATGTTGCAAGAGAAAAAGAAATCTTGAGTATCCCACTGGTGATGATGGATCGGAGGGATCCTCAATCCACTCTTCTGCTGTTGTCCTTTTACTTCTAAAGGAAATTAATCTTGGCAGTGCCTCCACACTCACTGGCGTGCCTTGGGAGCTTCCAGGAGTAACCCTGAGCTAATCCATGCAATGGATCTAACGCAAAAGTACCAATTATAAACAACATACAACCAATATACTCTTAGACTGGAGTTAACGCACCTTTACTTAACAATAGAGAAACACATGATATAACAGGTTGAGATTAATTAAAATGCAACAACCAATTTAATTCAACAGGTGGCACTTCAATTAATCTAATAAATACTGTTCACTGTAGTAAATGAGGCTCAATCAACTTACATTCATCTTGGCATTATTTATTCCACCAGTGAGCATGCACAACTCTGAAATTCAGAATTCTAGATGCTTGTGTGGAAGAACCTGAAGATCTTGGAAGTGGGGGACAGCACTCTGTTGGTCCAGAAAAGCAGTCCAGCCAAGGCAACAAGAGCCAGAGCAATTGTAACTTGGGATCATTCCAAGACGCACAACCCCTCTGAAGATGGGAGTTGTTATAATCAGAAGTCAGTAACCTTGGATCCTGGTTAGACAATAAGACCACTTCTCTCCTCAGATTCAGGGAAACCCCTTAAAAGTCTCTTTGCTGTCCCGTTTCCCCTACAATCATTTTCCCACACAAAAGTGGTGGTTACTCATGCTGCCTTCACTGCATGCCAACCTCAGTCAGTTCTGGACACAGTAACAGTCTCTGCCCTGGCACCAGTGAAGCCTTGCAATAGCTTCCATAGCTCACTGCTTGGTCAAAGCCCTAACAGTTTCTCAGCAACAGCTTCCACCTGTCTAGCAGCAGCTCCTTGCTTGGACAGAGCTCCAGAAAGCAATCTCAGCTTCTCCTCTATACCCTTGAAGCAAAAGTCTCACTCTTCCCCCAAAACATCTGGGAGTCGTAGTCTCCAAGGCTGGATTGCAGCACTCAGGATCTTCCCAAATGAAACATTCTCAATTAAGTTCAGAGGCCCCTCCAGTAGAGAGTGCCTACAAATGTGCTTTGTAAGCCACCCTGTACACTTATGGTTTGGTATACAAATAATATACACATATAATGTTCATTCTAGAAGATTCCAGCCAATCAAGATGCTCAGTTTTCAATTAGTTCACCTTTTCCCCCGCAAACAGATGGCATCAGTATGTATCAAAGTAAGTGATCAAAACATTTAAATAGGCTTACTAAAGATGGCACCATGATGCAATTTAAAAAGGTAGGCACCACCTACATCAGGGCATTCTCGCTGAATTAGGTGATCAACTGAGCAGTCGACTGACATTATTTGATGGGTGAACTGAATAGTGTGTCAAGCCTAAATACATATAAATTCAAAGAATGTGCTCTGTTATATAAAATATAAAATAAATTAAATGCAACAAACATACGCACATATATATGAACTGTCAAATGTGCAAAAGTCAGAAAAATGTAACAAATAAGGTTCAATAATGTAATATATTATATATAGGAACAACAACATTAACTCACTTATATGACATATTTGATTATTAGGAAGAATAATTTATACTGAAATATTTACAACAGGCACTATTATGGGCAAACTGATTACCATGAGAACCTTAACTGTTTCTTTATGTTTGTGCAATCATATTTTAAAACTTTATTGGTGTATCATTTATAGCATGTAATTTATTTGGGCATTTTCTTTAAAGCCTATATGGGCCATAGGCAGTTCTATTTTAAGTTCAAATCAAACTTTACTGAGGAGAACAAAGTGCATGTGTTCACATGCTGTTGTTGCCATTGTTTGACTGGAACCAGTTTGGAGATTTTTTGGTTTACTTTTATTTTATTTATTTACTGTACAAGACTGGGTCAATTGGACATCAGCACATGAGGAGAGCTGTAACTTTCAAGGAAAAGATAGTGTTTTATTACTGGGTTTTGAAATAAAATTCAGAAATTACACAACACCACAGGAGGCATCATAAACTTGCCTTCAGTGCCAATGATTCCTCTCAGCAAGGCAATTTTATGGAAGACCTTGCATTTACCACTGCCGTACAGGTTGCCCCAGCAGTAGCTCCTTCGCATGTCAGGCTGGAAAATGCATGCAGTCCTTCCAGCCCCCTTCTAGGGGAGGACTATTTCATTAACAAGTTAAAATCTTAACATATATCCACTGAACAAGATCAGATCAGAAGGAATTTCCCAACTTTTAGTTTTTTAATCAACTTTAGTGAAGAAATTATTGTTGGAAGAACCAATCACACTATAGATTTAAGGGGTTTTGTTCAACCATTTTTCAGGAAATTTTTCAGAAAATTACATGAACAAGAGCAAACAGTGTTATGAGACAATTTAATTAACCTCCTTAAATTCTCCTTTGCAGTGATGCCAACAAAAAACTTACCAATGATTTGGTTGCTGGTGTGCAGAGACCACTGCTTACCATGCTGACCAATATCATTACATTGACTCCTCGTACTTCTCAGTCTGTACTCAACTGTTGTCTCGTCTTATACTTTGATTGTAAGCAACTTGGAGCAGGAACCATCTTTTTGTTCTGCTTGTAAGTGCCTAGCACAGTGGGGATCCTGGTCCATAACTAGGACTCCTAGAGGCTACACTAATACAAATATTATAATAGAACTGTAAACATTACAGTATTTACTAGCACAAATGCTTTCATATCATGAAATTAAGTTTTTTCCCACCTCCACTTGCACTGACAGCTAAGTAACTGCAACATCCAACTGTTATGTTTCAAGAACACCCGGGACAGTAGCTTTTTACATCACTTTGATGGGCCACAATCTCTTGAAGGAAAAACCCATTTCACATTCATTTAACTTGGACTAACATAAATTGCAGAAGCTCTCTGGCAGAAGCTAACCTCCTGAAGTGACTGACTAGAAGAGTTCATATTCTCACCATTTTGACCTTAAATGTGAACTTTACTTGCCCAATTGATACAACCAATTAAACAGAAACACTCATGGCTAGAAATGTGACTATTCTCTGATCCTTTGGGAACAGTGAAAGCATTTCTGAATTGCCCTGTAAACTCAAAGTTGAATACATTACATTCTTTTTATGGCCAGTGTCCAAATGAAGCTGGAAGTCAGCACGCTGCTGTCTCACAAAAAAATAACTGTTCTTAAAAACAGTGAGCCTTATGTTAATTTTTTGAAGTATTTATAGCACCCTTACATGAAGGAAAAACACTACTCTTCCAGTGGTATTTTCACCTCTGGTATTCAGCAGAACCAATGGAAACATTTGCCTCAGTTTTCAAAGATCTGAAGACTGAACAGCAAGGTTAATTTGTATTTTTTGGTTCTTATATATTTACACACGTATCCACATCAAGAGTCATACTCAGTCTGTGGTTTGCAGAGCACTTCCAGGTGGTTTGCAGATCTGTTCCTTTCACAATGAGGAAGCAGGTGTCAGACATCAAGGAGAAATACTTCTGCTAACGGTGGCCATTCAAGACAGTCAGAGTAATTCCCAGTATAGACAGACAAACTCGCAGTACCTCAGTTAGAGCCAGTGTGAGGGCACTGGTGGTGGTTCAGGCTAGCCACCTGAGTCCAAGCCCACCCAACACCCCGTGTCTTAAGCTCCAATAGCCAACCCCAGCTGCCACTACTGCCGGAACAGCCATACTGCTATTTTTAGCTCAAGCTGAACTAGCTTGAGTCAGTCTACACATAATGAAAAGGAGTACTTGTGGCACCTTAGAGACTAACGAATTTATTTGAGTGCCCACATATCTATTCAGGGGACACCATCACAGGGCCTAATAACATCAGCCACACTATCAGAGGCTCGTTCACCTGCACATCCACCAATGTGATTTATGCCATCATGTGCCAGCAATGCCCCTCTGCCATGTACATTGGTCAAACTGGACAGTCTCTACGTAAAAGAATAAATGGACACAAATCAGATGTCAAGAATTATAACATTCATAAACCAGTCGGAGAACACTTCAATCTCTCTGGTCACGCAATCACAGACATGAAGGTCGCTATCTTAAAACAAAAAAACTTCAAATCCAGACTCCAGCGAGAAACTGCTGAATTGGAATTCATTTGCAAATTGGATACTATTAATTTAGGCTTAAATAGAGACTGGGAGTGGCTAAGTCATTATGCAAGGTAGCCTATTTCCTCTTGTTTTTTCCTACCCCCCCCCCCCGATGTTCTGGTTTAACTTGGATTTAAACTTGGAGAGTGGCCAGTTTGGATGAGCTATTACCAGCAGGAGAGTGAGTTTGTGTGTGTATGGGGGTGGGTTTTTGGAGGGGGGTGAGGGAGTGAGAGAACCTGGATTTGTGCAGGAAATGGCCTAACTTCATTATCATGCACATTGTGTAAAGAGTTGTCACTTTGGATGGGCTATCACCAGCAGGAGAGTGAATTTGTGTGGGGGGGTGGAGGGTGAGAAAACCTGGATTTGTGCTGGAAATGGCTTTTAGATAAGCTATTACCAGCAGGACAGTGGGGTGGGAGGAGGTATTGTTTCATATTCTCTGTGTATATATAGAGTCTGCTGCAGTTTCCACGGTATGCATCTGATGAAGTGAGCTGTAGCTCACGAAAGCTCATGCTCAAATAAATTCGTTAGTCTCTAAGGTGCCACAAGTACTCCTTTTCTTTTTGCGAATACAGACTAACACGGCTGTTACTCTGAAACCTGTCATTCTACACATAATGGGAATCATCTCCTAGTTGCAATGTAGACATAAAGCACCTCTCTCTGCACCTCTGCAGCTGCTTCGTATTTGGGGTAAATACAGCTGTGATCAAAATTTTCTGGTAAAAAACTGCAAGGATAGCAAATGCACAGCTGCACAGAATTCAACTGCAAAGACTTCACACTACAAACTTGTGGAGAGCTTAGAGCAGTCAGCCAACAATTTTGAAGTCCTATATACTGAGAGAGAAAATGACCAGCTGAGATAGAAGGGGGATTGGGTGGGCAGGGAGAGATTTAACTGAGCAGCTGCTCCCCTAGTGTTGAAAGAAACTGATTTTCACCTTGTTTCCTTAAAGCATTTATTATGATGTCTTCATATAACCACGCTGGAAGGAAGACAGTCAATAAGTAGATCTCTAGTTTAAGAAGAAATCCCTAATATGGGAATATTTGAGAACAGCAGTACTACAATGTTTTTTCTAAAGCTGTATACAAAATTTCAAAAATACAAGTCTCCCTAAAATCTATTGTATTTCTAAACATTTCTAGGCTAGGGTTGCTAGTCTAACCTTCAGCACACAATACACATTAACTGTAGCTGAATTAACAAGATATGTGGTGATGGCTGCGATGTTTTAGAGGACACTATCATTCCCTTTACCTACTACAATTGTTTTCGTTTCCAAAGATTCCCCTCAACTCCAAATAAATTTCCAAAAGGTGTCGTCTAAGAATTACTGCCCCTTTGGTCTTACCAGCATGAACAGGTAGCTAGCTTCTTTTTCCATATGAAAATTCTAAATGAGAGATTTAAGAGAGAGAGTTTAATACACGCCTTCTGAAATTTCAAAGTAGATAACATACTAAAAAATTCCACAGAAAGGGGAAGTCCTCATCCCACCTGGAGGATAGCTAACATGACACCTATTTTTTAAAAAGGCTCCCGAAGCAATCCAAGCAATTACAGGCTGGTAAGCCTAACTTCAGTACAGGGCAAATTGGTTGAAACTATAGTAAAGAACAGAATCATCAAACACATAAATGAACATGATTTGTAAAGGGAAATCATGGTTCACCAACCTACTAGCATTCTTTGAAGGGGTCAACGAGCATGTGGACAAGGGGGATCTAGTGGATATAGTGTACTTAGATTTTCAGAAAGCCTTTGACAAGGTCCCTCACCAAAGGCTCTTAAACAAAGTCAGCTGTCATGGGATAAGAGGGAAGATCCTCTCATGGATCAGTAACTAGTTAAAAGACAGGAAACAAAGGGTAGGAATAACTGGTCAGTTTTCAGAACCGAGAGCAGTAAATGGTGGTGTCTCCCAGGGGTCTGTACTGGGACCAGTACTGTTCAAGATATTCATAAATGATCTGGAAAAGGTGGTAAATGGTGAGGTGGCAAAGTTTGCAGATGATACAAAGCTCTTCAAGATAGTTAAGTCCAAAGCAGACTGTTACTCCTGGGGGAATTCTACGCCACTGCGTGTGTGCAGAATTCATGTCCCCTGCAGATTTCTTTGCTTCCCCGCAGAAAAATACATACCAGCCATATACTGTACAGTTGATACCTCCATTTTAAAAGGATATCTAGCTGTTAAGAACCCTAACTACTACGGATCAGATTTTTTTAAATTAGGAAAAAAATCCTCATGACTTTCACTAAAAAGCACATAGAATACAAGGCACAAACTTCAGATCAGAACAAAAAGTGTGTTAGAATGAAATTCTTCACTGGACTTCATCTTTAACTAAAATAAGATTAATTTATGGATAACACTCCAGTTCCAACCTGTAGCACCACATACTGTGTGGTCTTCTATGAAGGGGTGTGGCATATAGCAGAGAGTGGTCTCACATTCCATATGTTATTGAATTTCCTTGATTGTTTCATTTTAGATCTATTCTTTAATGGTCTTTTTTTCACAGCCAGATTTTTTAAATTATATTTTAACATCCAGGTGTTTTAATGTGATTTGTCATAACAATGGTCACACAGAAATAACATTGTACAAACAAGTAATTAAAAATACTCAAACAATTGTGACATTAAAACATAAGGAAAGTATTTATCAAGGCTGCTGATTAAGCATATCCAATTCATATGCCAAGTTTCAGCTTAGTGCCATTTGAAATGGCCAAGGTACATGGCTTGAAAATAAAACTGTATAATGGAAATGCTGAGACAGTCTTTACCATAGTGTCACTGGCACTATAAATAACTATGATAACAAACAATATGATCGTTTGCACATTCCAGGGCAATCTACACAGTAATTCAAAAGGAACCATTTTCTCCTACAACCACCATAGTTGCTTCAAGGCAATACACATTTGCTACAGATTTTCATTTATACAGATCTTAAATGATTTATGATGACAGTTAATATAAATTGATTATTAGGACCAAACTGCCTTGTTCAAATGACCTGGATTAAACTGCCTCCGGTATTTTAATCCCCTACCCCACTTATCAAGCAGACCAATAACTAAAAACTCCCAAAATTGTCACAAAGGGTAATAACTGAAAGGAGAAATACAATATTGTGGATAAATGTGTACACATGTCATTTACTTAAGAATATGCATGTCTTATTTTCACAATTTTTAAAAAAATTGTAACCTATTTGAGACCTTTTGTAAAAGCAGTTATACTAATTACTAAAGTGAGACAATAAAAAGGGATTATAGTTGGCTTGGTACTTTCATTTTTACTAGAACTTCTTATGACTTGAGAATTACCAATATCAGATTTTCAGCACCAAAGAAATGGTGAATGCCTCACATGCTACAGAGTTGAAATAAGATTTGTGAGTGCATAGTTTAGCTATATTTACATAGTTACAATGCTTTTAAAATTACACACACACATCCCACTCCTTTTCACAGGGGATTATCATTCTACATATAGAACTAACTACAATTTTCATGCTGTTAATTATTTTTCCAGAAGTGGCATATTGAACAACAAAGTGTCATGTTGAAGGGTCACAACATGTGCTTATTCAATAAAGGCAGTGGACAAATTCCTCAGGTAAGAGATCAGTCACAGACAAGGTCTCAAGTTGCCACAGCAACAATCAAAAACTTCCTGAGAGAGAATAATGGAAAGGATACTTCATGTTAGACACATTCACAGGAATTTTGCTTTGCCAGAAAAGGAGGGTCTGAGATCACTGCTAAAGAAAATAACAAATCTCTATAAAGAGGGCTAATTCGTCCAAGGACAGAACTCATCAAAGCCTGTAAGATTCAGATTTTAACTATGAACATGAACATTTAGAATATATGGCCGCAGAAAGTTTCCACCATAAGCAACATATACAGTCATATTGCCAAAATCTGTTTTCAGCCTCTCTCTACCCTTCAAAATCCATCCTTCTCTTTCCCACTCTCCATCCCCTTTCTTTCTCCTCCTCTACCACAATTTTATTATTCTTCTTTTCTCACAGCTTCACACCACCCTGCTTCACAAAATTAAAAAAAAAAAAGAGATGGGATTAACATGTTTGCCCATGACCACCCCGATCACTTTGGCCTGGGATCTATGAACAGTTACACATGGAAGTTCAGACCTGCTTTATGCAGCATGAAGCAGCAAATAAAAGGACACAAACCCAATATTTCTGCTCTTTGCAGTTCACCTACAATGTGTATACAAAAGAATGTGCTAGTCTTTTAAGATACTTACAGGGCTGTTACTGATTTCATCCCTTAATGGAAGCTGGGACAGAATGATGGTGGGGAGCAATACAAACGAGTTTCCTTCCCTCACAAGCAGCAGCCGCAGCTCCTCCTCTATACTGAAATGACAGAATCTGGGTAGAACCTGAAGCAAGCAGCTTGGCAGAGGCTGGGGAAAGAAACGCGTGAAAGGGCTTGGGAGAGAACACTAGGGCTGATTTTTCAAAATGCTCTAAAATTCATGTGCTTAGGGAGATCGTCACAAACAACTGCCACAACAACAACAGGAGTATAAAATGACACCACATAGACCAGAGTAAAAGTACTGGGCCAGATGAACTGGTTCTGTCCTAAGAGAGGCTTGCTGAACTTCTGCTAGGCAGCATTAGGTGAAACATAGAATCATAGGACTGGAAGGGACCTTGAGAGGTCATCCAGTCCAGTCCCCTGCACTCATGGCAGGACCAAGTATTATCTAGACCATTCCTGACAGGTGTTTGTTTAACCTGCTCTTAAAAACCTTCAATAATGGAAATTCCACAACCTCCCTAGGCAATTTATTCCAGTGCTTAACCACCCTGACAGTTAGGAAGAATGACTTCTCGTGTCTTGCTTACAACACTCCTGCTAATACATCCCAGAATGGTTAGCTTTTTTTGCAACAGCGTTACACTGTTGACTCATATTTAGCTTGTGGTCCACTTTCACCCCCAGATCCCTTTCCGCAGAACTCCTTCCTAGGCAGTCACTTCCCAATTTGTATGTGTGCAACTGATTGTTCCTTCCTAAGTGGAGTACTTTGCCTTTGTCCTTACTGAATTTCATCCTGTTTACTTCAGACAATTTCTCCAGTTTGTCCAGATCATTTTGAATTTTAATCCTATCCTCCAAAGCACTTGCAACCCCTCCCAGCTTCTTATCGTCCGCAAACTTTGTAAGTGTACTCTCTGTGCCATTATCTAAATCATTGATGAAGATATTGAAGCAGAACCAGACCTAGAAACGATCCCTGCGGGACCCCATTTGTTACGCCCTTCCAGCATGACTGTGAACCACTGATAACTTCTCTCCAGGAAAGGTTTTCCAACCAGTTTTGCACCCACCTTATAGTAGCTCCATCTAGGTTGCATTTCCCTAGTTTATGAGGAGAGGTCATGCAAGAGAGTATCAAAAGCTTTACTAAAGTCAGATATACCACGTCTACTGCTTCCCCCCACCCACAAGGCTTGTTACCCTGTCAAAGAAGGCTATCAGGTTGGTTTGACACGATTTGTTCTTGACAAATCCATGCTGACTGTTACTTATCACCTTATAATCTTCTAGATGTTTGCAAATTGATTGCTTAATTATTTGCTCCATTATCTTTCCTAGCACAGAATTTAAACTGGTCTGTGTCAGGAGCTGGAGACAAGCATAAAGTTCTGACAAGAGGGTGGGGAACTGATAACTAGCATACTCAGTTCATGGCAAAGGCACAAAGAGATGCGATCACCAGAGGATGGAAGAGAACATCCATTTAAATAAATGGAGTAGCTCACATTTTTCATAGTTGTTTCAGGCTCTATTCACCCCACTGGGGTGTTCCAATTCAGATGAGAACATCCCATTAAGCCTCCTCTTCTAGAAATCCACATGCAGAGCCACTTTCCTCTATACTAGCCTCTGAACTGGAGTAAGGAGTCTGGACTCTGAGCCTTCCTCCTTTCTGTTTCCATCTGGTTTACAATGGGCTATGAAAGCACATCTACCATCACTTTCTTTAAAACAAGGGAAATTCACTGTCCAAGAGCTTAATGCACTAAGCACTACCTCATGTTCTTGCAGAACATACAGATGATTAAACTTAAACCTCTGAAAACCAGAAAACAAAATTATGATAATGCTTTCCACACCACTCTTCTACACGACCTTAACTCTGCACCCTTGGAACTGGCAACTGGCAGTGGGCCAAACCAAACCTAATAAAATCTGCCAATTTCTGTATGGTGTCCAACACAAATCTGTACCTTCTTTCTTCTTCATACACTCATTCACCCTCATTGTTTGATCTAGTGATTAGTTGCAGCAGGTTTCAGACCCCACTCTGCCATTTGAGGACAGGTGCAGCTGTAGGTAGAGGGAACAGACATCCGATGAAGTGAGCTGTAGCTCACGAAATCTTATGCTCAAATAAATTGGTTAGTCTCTAAGGTGCCACAAATACTCCTTTTCTTTTTGCGAATACACTGACACGGCTGTTACTCTGAAACCAGACATCACTTGGCTCTCTTAGCTCCAGCATCTATGTATGACAGTTTTAAGAACATCTAGCGTTTCAGAGAAACTAGTACAGCTGTCAGTCACATCCACATGTAACATTTAATTAGATATGTTAAAAAAAAAAAAACACATAACCACCACCTCGGGGTGGGGAGAGTGAGTTGGGACTTAGGCCCCCTTTGCCATGAGGCCCCGCCCCTTGCTCCTCCGCTCCCCCCCCAAGGCCCCACCACTGACCAGGCCAAAGGCCAGACAGTAGTAAGAGCTGCCTAGGGACCCTGGGCCGCTGTGGGGAGCCCTGGACCCTCCACCTGCCTTGGGTGGCATGCCCTGGGCGGTGGGGACATGGGCCGGGGGCTGCTTTTTGTGGTCACCCTAACTGTGGGTGGAGACAATCTTGTGAACTGAGCTAATCAGAGTTCAGGTATGGAGAAGCCATAAAACAGGAGTAGGAAACCACCCAGGCAGAATCTGTGGATGATCCTGATAAGACATATTATTGGAGTTAAAGGCCACGTTCAATGCCTGTGATGACTTTGCCAGTCTCTTCCACCCAGTAACACAGTCCCTAGGATCAAACCCTTAGTACAATACACGCCCTATTGCACCATATTTATAAAGCTTAACTTCAGAAGTTAGATGGTTTTCCTCTGATTCTGTCTTTATATAGAAAAGCAGCCATTAACTCCAAGTTTTTCATAGAAGCTCACAGATGAAGCATATTTATTTTTTAGTTAATTTAGTGTATTTATTTATGTTTGAAGAGATGATAAAAAGGTTAGGCCTTAACATACTTTATATTTAACACAAAATTTCATTTTCTACAGGTTTATTTTTTAAAAGAAAAAACAATTAAAAAAATTAAAAAATGCAATTTTAATAAAAATTGGATTTTTAATTTTTTCAAAAGATCATTTTTTATCCAACCTGTGTGCTAGTGAGGCATAAAGTGTGCGCACTCTACACATTGCCAGAAGTGCAGACACAGCCTTATGTTAAGTCAACACTATGAAGTCAAGTCAACTTAAGCCGTATCAACATTCATCCACCGCTATAATTAAAAAAACGCTTTTGCACGGCCACACATCGCTCCTTGTGACAGGGGAGCATGTCCCCAGTTAGTACACTTGCATCAACAGAGAGTAGTGCACTGTGGGTAGCTATCCCACTGTGCAATTCACTACCGTCTGCCACTGGGGATTCTGGGAAGGGATCGCTGTGCCTCATGGGGGTGGGCTCAGCGTCCCATGATGTAGTTTCCTCAATCCCATCATTCCATGGGCTTCCAACTATATTTCACACTGCTTTTCAACAGCCCTTGTAAACTGCCCACCCGCCATCTCTGTCTGAAAACATGGATTCTGCACTGCTTTGTAGTATTGTGATGAGCACTATGAACACAATGTGGCTGATCCTGCAATATTGCATGAGCTGCAAATCTGATGATGACTCCATGGTGTCTGCCCTGCTGCGTGCCATAGACAAACAATTCAAGATTGCTTTTGGTATTCATAGAGCAACTGCACACGGAAGACCCTCAGTTCTGGGTGTGGGAAACAAGCACCGAGTGGTGGGATCGCATCGTTATGCAGGGATGGGATGACAAGCAGAGGCTGCAGAACTTTCAGAAGTGCAAAGCCACCTTCCTGGAACAGTGTGCAGAGCTTGTCCCTGCACTGCAGCACAAGGAAACCAAAATGAGAGCTGTCCACAATGGTGGAGAAGCAAATGGTGATTGCTGTGTGGAAGCTGGCAATTCCAGACTGCTACCAATCAGTCACAAATCAGTTTGGAGTGGGGAAGTCCAGAGTGGGGCTGCAGTGATGCAAATGTATAGGGCCATTAATTGCCTCTTGATACGAAGGACTGTGACTGTGGGCAATGTGCATGAAATAGTGGATGGCTTTGCAACAAAAGGATTCAAAAAATATTGCTCGGGCATGTAGGAATGATATCAGGAGGGCCAAATCGCACCTGGAGCTGCAGCTAGCAAGAGACGTTAAGAGTAACAAGAAGGGTTTCTTCAGGTATGTTGGCAACAAGAAGAAAGCCAAGGAAAGTGTGGGCCCCTTACTGAATGAGGGAGGCAACCTAGTGACAGAGGATGTGGAAAAAGCTAATGTACTCAATGCTTTTTTTGCCTCTGTCTTCACGAACAAGGTCAGCTCCCAGACTGCTGCGCTGGGCATCGCAAAATGGGGAAGAGATGGCCAGCCCTCTGTGGAGATAGAGGTGGTTAGGGACTATTTAGAAAAGCTGGATGTGCACAAGTCCATGGGGCCAGACGAGTTGCATCCGAGAGTGCTGAAGGAATTGGCGGATGTGATTGCAGAGCCATTGGCCATTATCTTTGAAAACTCGTGGCGAACCGGGGAAGTCCCGGATGACTGGAAAAAGGCTAATGTAGTGCCAATCTTTAAAAAAGGGAAGGAGGAGGATCCTGGGAACTACAGGCCAGTCAGCCTCACCTCAGTCCCTGGAAAAATCATGGAGCAGGTCCTCAAAGAATCAATCCTGATGCACTTGCATGAGAGGAAAGTGATCAGGAACAGCCAGCATGGATTCACCAAGGGAAGGTCATGCCTGACTAATCTAATCGCCTTCTATGATGAGATTACTGGTTCTGTGGATGAAGGGAAAGCAGTGGATGTATTGTTTCTTGACTTTAGCAAAGCTTTTGACACGGTCTCCCACAGTGTTCTTGTCAGCAAGTTAAGGAAGTATGGGCTGGATGAATGCACTATAAGGTAGGTAGAAAGCTGGCTAGATTGTCGGGCTCAACGGGTAGTGATCAATGGCTCCATGTCTAGTTGGCTGCCGGTGTCAAGTGGAGTGCCCCAAGGGTCGGTCCTGGGGCCGGTTTTGTTCAATATCTTCATAAATGATCTGGAGGATGGTGTGATTGCACTCTCAGCAAATTTGCGGATGATACTAAACTGGGAGGAGTGGTAGATACGCTGGAGGGGAGGGATAGGATACAGAAGGACCTAGACAAATCGGAGGATTGGGCCAAAAGAAATCTGATGAGGTTCAATAAGGATAAGTGCAGGGTCCTGCACTTAGGATGGAAGAATCCAATGCACCGCTACAGACTAGGGACCGAATGGCTAGACAGCAGTTCTGCGGAAAAGGACCTAGGGGTGACAGTGGACGAGAAGCTGGATATGAGTCAGCAGTGTGCCCTTGTTGCCAAGAAGGCCAATGGCATTTTGGGATGTATAAGTAGGGGCATAGCGAGCAGATCGAGGGACGTCATCGTTCCCCTCTATTCAACATTGGTGAGGCCTCATCTGGAGTACTGTGTCCGGTTTTGGGCCCCACACTACAAGAAGGATGTGGATAAATTGGAGAGAGTCCAGCGAAGGGCAACAAAAATGATTAGGGGTCTAGAACACATGACTTATGAGGAGAGGCTGAGGGAGCTGGGATTGTTTAGCCTGCAGAAGAGAAGAATGAGGGGAGATTTGATAGCTGCTTTCAACTACCTGAAAGGGCGTTCCAAAGAGGATGGCTCTAGACTGTTCTCAATGGTAGCAGATGACAGAACGAGGAGTAATGGTCTCAAGTTGCAGTGGGGGAGGTTTAGATTGGATATTAGGAAAAACTTTTTCACTAAGAGGGTGGTGAAACACTGGAATGTGTTACCTAGGGAGGTGGTAGAATCTCCTTCCTTAGAGGTTTTTAAGGTCAGGCTTGACAAAGCCCTGGCTGGGATGATTTAACTGGGAATTGGTCCTGCTTCGAGCAGAGGGTTGGACTAGATGACCTTCAGGGGTCCCTTCCAACCCTGATATTCTATGATTCTATGATTCCCTAACTGCGGTGGTGTGCTAGATGGAGCGTATATTCCCATTTTGGCCCCAGACCACCTTGCGATGGAGTACAACAACAGAAAAGGCTACTTTTCTATTGTATTGCAAGCTCTAATGAATCACTGGGGTCATTTCACTGACAGCAACTTGAGGTGGTCAGGGAAGGTGCATGACACATGCATCTTCAGGAACAGAGGCCTGTACAGAATGCTGCAAATCAGGAACTTTCTTTCCAGACCAGAAGATTCCAATTGGGGATGTGGAAAAGCCTTGGAGACCCCACCTACACCTTGCTCCCGTGGCTCATGAAGCCTTACACTGGCAACCCTGACTGCAGCAAGGAGCGCTTTAACAACAGGCTCAGCAGGTGAAGAATGACTATTGAATGTGCCTTTGGCCATTTAAAGGGGCTCTGGCACTGCCTTTTTGTCAGGTTAGACCAGCGGTTCTCAAACGGTGGGTCAGGACCCCAAAGTGGGTCACGACCCCTTTTTAATGGGGTCGCCAGAGCTGGCGTTAGACTTGCTGTGGCCCGGGGCCAAAGCCAAAGCCCGAGCCCCTCCACCTGGTGCCAAAGCCGAAGACGTGGCAGGGCTCAGGTTACAGGCTCCCGCCTGGCGCTGAAGCCCTTGGACTTTGGCCATGCACCCGCCTCCTGCCCGGAGCACCAGGGCTCAGGCAGGCTCAGGCTTCAGTCCCCCCTCCTGGCATTGTATAGTAATTTTTGTTGTCAGAAGGGTGTCGCGGAGCAATGAAATTTGAGAATCCTTGGGTTAGACCTTTATGAGGAAAATATTCCCATGGTCATAGCAACCTATTGTGCCTCTGCATAACATTTGTAAAGGTAGAGGGAAGAAGTTTCTGCAGGGGTTGAGAGTTGGGGTGGATCAGGTGGCTGCTGCTTTTGAGCAGCCAGATACCAGGGCTGTAAGAGGGGCACAATGGGGAGCTATTTGAATTAGGGAAGCTTTAAAGGAGCATTTTGACAATGAGCCACAGTAATGTGGGTTTCTGTGATGCATTGAACCAGGCATTATTTTCTTGTACCACAGCGTGAATTGTGTAATGCAGTGGTATCCAAACATTTTACATCACGCCCTCCTTACCCCGGTATGGGGCTGGAGCTGTGGGTGGATGTAGGGCCACAGTAGAGGGCTGAGGCCAGGGTTGGGTCTGGGAGCAGGGCTGGGAGCAGAGTCATGGCCAGGCTGGTTGGGGCCAGCAGCAGAGCCACAGCCAGGGCCAGCAGCCAGAGCCACGGCTAGGTGTGGAGCTGCAGCCAGGCCAGGAGCCGAGGCTGCAGCTGTGGGCAGAGCTGCAGCCAGGGTTGGGGGTGGAGCAGAGCTGGGGGCAGAGCAGGGTGAGTGGCGTTCCCTCTCCCTGGGGGCTGGCCCAGCCCCACCACGCCCTCCTGTTTGGGGACCACTGTTGTAATGATTGCTGTGTATGCATTAATTTTACAGTATAAATGCACCAATTACCACTGTGTATAAATTTCAGCAGCAACCACCATATCTAGGAGACAAAGATTCTCTCTTTCAGGAAATACATTTTTATTCAACGCTAATGCAAACATTTCTATGTTCTACAAGGAATTAGAAAACAAGAGCACATTTTTAAATGAGGCTCTCACAGCTAGGTTTATGTCCAGCTGTCATTCTGAAACACATCACTCAGGGCGGAGTGTATGAGGTACTCGAAGAATTGGGAGGGGTGGAGGGGAAAGAGGAGTGTGGAAAGGGCATGGAAGGCAGTTCTGTATGGGCTGAACAGGGGAGCAAGTACAGATGTGTTCTGCCTGCAGTTCAATCAGGGACCTCAGCATGTCTGTTTGGTCCTGGAGCAGCTGTATCACCCGCTCCTGCCTGTTTCCTATCCTGGCTATCCATTTGCAGTTTCTCATTGATAGCCTCTCTCCATGCTCTCTGTTCACAATCCAGAGTATCAGAGGATTGCAGCACCTCCTGGAATAGGTCTTCTTTACTCCTTCTGTTTCATCTCCTATCAGAGGGTATGCCATTCCGCTGGTATGCCTCAAGGGCACATTTACAGAAGCTAAAGAAACAAAAGACAGAGCCACTATTGTAAGTGTACTCACAGACTTGCTCCAAACAAGTTAGAAACACCACTTTTTCACTTTCTCTTAGCAAGCACGGTGAGAGCCCCAGTCATGGTGAGTTTGGCCCAAGGGAGAATGGGGAAGATGGGACAAAGGGTGGGGGGATTTCAGACGGTTATCACTACAAGCGCCATGGGCCACTATTCTGAACACTGGCACTGTTTTACACAGGCAGGGGTGATAGCAGCTATCATCTCGCTCCTGAGGTTAACAGAGGATGCAAGGGTGCAGCTCCTGCATGCATGCAGCTGCAGACCAAATCTGTATGGTACTTGCCTATGTGCTGCTTTGGTGCCTGCAGAAATAGTTGATTGGCGCGGCAAAGT
This sequence comes from Eretmochelys imbricata, assembly GCF_965152235.1. Classification (NCBI taxonomy): domain Eukaryota; kingdom Metazoa; phylum Chordata; order Testudines; family Cheloniidae; genus Eretmochelys; species Eretmochelys imbricata. The sequence goes on along the minus strand of NC_135573.1, from coordinate 109,513,490 downwards.
TTCCCACCACGGGAAAAGAAAGAAACAGCACTCCCAAGAAACCTGCAGCAGAGGATTGCAGAGTACCTCCAGGAAAGTTTCCTAGAGATCTTTGTGGAGGATTCCTGGGACATCCCGATATGCGTAAACAAACTTTTCTATAGGGCCCCCTCTGCCTAGCTGCATTGGGGAATGAGAAACAGATAACTAACACAGGCACAGTTTGTATTTCAATCTCTCTTCTACCCTGATTTAAAAAAGCATGTCTCCCTGTCTAGCTCATGTCTCCCTGCAGTACCAAAGCACAATGAGTACTTACCAGAGCTTCCCTCTCCTGCATCAGGTGGCTCCAGAGTTAAAAAGAGGTCCTGGCTTGCCATGCCACCAGATGTCCCTGTTGCCTGTCCCCATCCTCTTCCACCATGTCATCCTCAGGGTTCACTCCACTGGCCACTGTCTCCAATCACCCCAAATTATCCACAGGGCTCTTGGCAGTGGAGGTGGGGTCGTTGCTGAGGATGGCGTGCAGCTCCTTGTAGAAGCAGCATGCCTTTGGCGACACACCAAACAGATGATTGGCTTCCTTTGCCTGCTTCAGCTCCTTGATCTTTGCACAGCCTATCATTCCCCTTTCTCCTCCATGCCATAAGCAATCTGCCCATAGGTATCAAAGTTCCTGTGGCTGGAGTGGAGCTGTGACTGCACAGCCTTCTCTCCCCACAGACCCACCAACTCCAGTGTACACCAGACAGGAGTGTGTTTGCTGCAGGGAGCCAGTACGGTCAGCTGGGAAGATGCTATGTGAACTGCCCACACCGCGCAAACAAGAAGATGAATTTCAAAAATTCCCAGGGTTTTCAAGGGGGAGGAGCATTGCAGTGTGTACACCTCCACAGATAGGTCAATGTAAGCTGCCTTGTGTTGACTTAACGGTGTAGTGTTGACATGGCCTTACTGTCACGCACCTCTCTGCCTTCTGAGATGCATCAGTGCTTTAATAAGCACTAGCTGTCTGGGAACACATCACAGTGCATCACAAAGTTCAGTCACTGCTAACCATAAGATGATGTCCCCAAAGAGAAATCCAAAGACAGGGACAAACAAGTGTTAACATCTAGTTGTTTGTCTGGACTAGGCAAAACGGATGAGTGTAGGATATGCCTCACTAGATCTTATTTGCTAAACCAGACCTAAACTCCAAGGCTCATCCCTAGGCTTTAAACTCAATCCGTTTAGCAAATAAAATGAAATACAACTTATCTACTTCAAAATTGTCAAATATGTACTAACAATCCACCTTTTATCCTCGTATAGAGTTTCCCTTCATTACACTTGTGCACTTTCCCCCATTCTCTATATCTTCAGGAAGGATACACTCCTATGATCTGACGGAGGCATCACTCAAAAGGAGGACAGAGTTAGTATGTGTCACACAACCTCCTAACTTAACATTGTATTTCCTGATTTTCAGAGATTTAAATTTAGCCCCCTTCCAGAGACTGCAAGGATAGTACTAGGAAATCATAACTCTGCATTAACGAAGTCTTTTAGAAGTGAATTAAGACTTATTTGGAATATAGTACAATAGAAAAAAATACAGCATTTTAAAATTTTTGCGTGAAAAATGTGTGAACTGAAAAACAGCCTAAGGAACTGAGCAAGGCACAGAAAGCTATTTAGCTCAGTAACGATGGCTCCCCAATGCCAAAATAATTTCTTGGCAGTCTGGTACAATTTATAACCTTCTGTTTGATTATAGTTACAAGCTGTTTCAGGGACTCCTGTGCTAGGTAGATCTTTGAGACAAATAGGAAGCAATTCCCAATGTCGTGGAACACCAGAGCATTTGCAGCATAAAAAGATGATTAAGGCTCTGAAAAGGAGGATACACCTCAGCTTTCAAGTAAATGATCACCAGAAGTTCTTTTCTGACAAAGATCTATGTACCGCTTTCTATAGATTTTTAGAAAACACATCCTTACAACCAAGATACTATCTGAATATAAAGTCTATTTATAGCAAACATAGGTAACAGCTATTTGGAGTAGTGGATACCTAAATCTTATTGCAATTCAACAGAATAGAATATCTGTTGTCTACTGAAATCTAAATTGTTTTAAAACATTTAACAAGTCCACATTCCATGTGAGACATATTGAGGAACCAATCTAATATACTGGGAGACATTTTCCAGTTAACTTATTTTAGTTTGCTAGCTACCAAAGTTGTGTTGATCTAAACAATAACTTGTTCCTTCTCTATCTATAGTCTTCTCTTATTTGATCACAGAGTGAAGTCACTTGTGATATCACAATAAGTGCCATAGCAACAATCAAAAGATTAGGATGGTGAAAGGGTAAGTTATGTCACCCTCTAGTGACTTTTCCAACCACCTTGGGATTAGTGTTGACTGGGTGAGAATGGAAGCACTTTCAGACTTCAGACTCCAGGTGACAGGATGGATAGCTTTGTATAAAAATAAAAAACATGAATTGCATTGAATCACAATACATCTCTATTTGAATTGCAACAATACTCCTTTTATAACTGGGATGTTATTAGTTGTATACCTACCACCTAACAACTTTAACAGAAAGTTAATGACACCATATACTATACATTCATGATTAACTCACAGCAGTCAAAAAACCTATACAATTCACAATTTTCCTCGGGTTGGTTTAAGCATGCTGAGGAACAGAACTTTAACCGATATACCATGGATAATGAATATATTTCCAGACGATTTTTAGAGAAGCAGCAGTACAAATATGCTGTAATTATTTCCAAACACCTCCTAAACAAATGGCCTTGAACACTCATCTGAAAGAATTGTTATCAGCAAGAGCAATTGTTTCCTTAATGGCATGACAAAAAAACTGGCATGAGAGAGAACCAGGAATCATGCCTCAACTTCAGACCAGTCTTCCAAGACCTTTTGTTCCCATAAAGGCTATGCAAGTCAGGCCAAACACAGACTGAACTGTGATTCAAGGGATGGTGGGGAAGGCTCCATGGAAATAGAAACTCAGCTAAAAATAAAGCAGTAAACACAAAGCTGGTAGGAAGCTTTGACTGTGACCAATATAAACAAGTGAACAAACTCTATTTTATTTTTTAAATATTTATACTATGGCAATTAGAAAATTGAAGGCAGTTTGACAGATTATTTTCTACTTCACTATTTAAAAATAAACAAAAATACTGAGAAGGATAAGTTCTGAGTTCCAGGTGGTATGGCTAATGTGGACACACTGCATTGGTGCTGTTTACAATGGTGCTATCCTACTTGTACAAATAACAGTTGATTCCTCCCATGTAGAAGGGGTCAAACCACTTTCTAAAGAGCAAAACTTGGAGGAAAAGAAAAGGACAACAACTAGCTTCAAAATATGTCGTACCCTGTTTCAAACTGGATGAAAATGCTAAATTTAAAAACATACACATTGTATAAAAACATGTAACCCATTACGAACTATTACACTTTTATACACAGTTACATTATACTTGGGTATGTGAGAGAGGCAGACAAAAATCTACCCCAGGTGTGCCTCTTAGAGAATGGCAGTGTTTCCTATGTAACACTAATTTTTAGTGTGGCATATGATTAACCCCAATTTCCCAGTGCTCCTCCATTAACAAATTTTGAATCAAATAAAATACTTGAGTTTCTGATTTGGTTTTTTGGAAGGGATTTTTGTAAGGAGAGGTAGGAAGTGGGAGAAGAGTCATTTCTAATTTAAATTAAACCAGGGATTTTGCAAGCATCAATTCCCTGTAGCTTTTTTGGTAAAACAAAAGTTAGTTGAACCAATACCCTGCTTCAGAACAATATTAGCTTTTCTTAAATGTTTTAAAAATACACCTTATAGTTCATATTAAATACCAGCAACATTAATCTGATTTCATATTTATCTTTCTATGAGAAAAGAAGCAGCAACTATCATCCCACTGCACTTGGATTGTAACTGATCTCAGAAACCATGCTCTGACAGGTCTGGTTCTGCCTCTCAACAAGGTTCAACAGGAGAAGATCTATTATAAGGGGTCTGCAGACCTTCCATCCATAAAAGAATATGGTTCTCATATAGCTTGCTTTTGAAACAAAAGGTAGCCTAAACCAGGATTAAAATCTTTGTAAATGAACCAGGTTTAGAACACCATTCCACTATGGTTCCCAGACAACTCCAGAGGGGAGACAGACAGCAGTCATTTTAGAAAAGGTTATACACTAAAGCTTTGTCTACACTGAATATTTTTAGCAATTCTTCCATTGTTGGTCTAGAAAATTGTAAAACTACCTGCACCAAGTCTACACTAACAGGCCATATAGTGAGGCTCATTATTGTGTCATTCCATTCCAGCAAGAGTGGCACGGCAAAATATTCTATGCAATTGCAGGTAGGCAATAACCTGAGCAATCTTGTGTTAAAGGTTCTTTGCAAGAAACCCTGCAGTTTTCTATCATAGCACATCCAAAAGTTACCTGGCTGTCAACCAATTTTGACACCATACTGATTAAAGAATTTTTGGCTATAATTTCTACAATACTTACCTAATCTGGGACCGAGATGGTTCAAAATGATTGCCATATTCAAACATGTATTGAAATGATTAGTGAAAGAATCATACAGCTTATATGATACATGGGAGAAAACATGTTTAAAATGCTCAAAAAACTTGTATTTTATCTTTGAATTATAGTTGAAATTGTTTAAAAAGCCCAGAAGTCTGGTCCATCTAGTGGATATTATCACCAAAATTTTCCATATTGATCTTGCAAACAGATAGCATGTAATACTCAGCCATCTCTCTATTTTGGTAAAATGACTGGGGAAAAACATTACCCTACTCCTGATTTACCATCAGCAATGCTCACTGTTCAGTACAGCTGTTAATGTGTTCCTTTGTAACTCCAGGCAAAATATTTGGATTACAAATGCAAGATATTTTAAATTAATTTCTTCCTAAATATTCAAAGTTGCATGTGTTTTCATGACAAACAGTTTATTTTCCTTAGTTGTAGCACTGTAGAAAAATAGCACAAAGTCTTTACATCTTTCAGGGAGGTTTTGATGTCTCAAATGATGATAAATTTAATTTCAAGCAAAAGAGAGTATAAACACAATAAAGAAGTGTTTGTACCTAGCACCACCACATTTTCCTAGCAACAACAATTAGTGTTTACTGCTGTGCTTGCCGTATGCCATAAATATTATCAACTATTTAGCTTTTCAGGCAGTGACTTTTCATTGCAGTTTCTAAGACGTGGTGTGATTTTTATTGTCTTTTGTTTACTTTTCAGCATCCAGTGTGCAAATATTGAAAAGTTGACCCAATACTGAGTCAGCCATAAGAGGAGACTGTAGCAAAGCTTGGAGGCTTTGGATTTGACTAATTAACAAATGCATTCATACACAACCAACATGGCCATGCTCAAGGATGGTGATGAAGACCAGGAAATCCCAATAAATCATCTATGAGTCAAAAGGAATCCAGTTTTTATAACTGGTTTGCATTGTTATTTGCATCTAGCCTCAATCAAGGAGTCCATTTAACCATTTACACACATCAGGTGGGATAAATACCATGAATAGGCTCAAGCACAGTTGGACTTCAATGGAGATAATCGATACATTGCTGATTCATTTCAAGAGCACCTGCCAAAAGAATATGATGACATCCCCAGTGATGCAGGTTTCCCCCCGACCTGCCATAGGCATTTTATAGACAAAAAGCGCATAGAGAGTGCAAGAAAACGCTGTGCTCAATAGTCAGTATTACAGGAAAAACAGAATGATGGACAGTCTACCTCCTCCAACACCACTTCCACACCTTTGCTCAGCCCCGGGAAGACACTAAGGTCAAGATCTGGCCTTCCTATTCAGGCTTCTGAATCAGTCCTTCCTGCCATCTGCATCACATTCAAGAAAAGGGAATGATACACCATTGTGATCCATAAAAAGCAAGAAACTGTAGGTGCGGAAAAGCCAAAAGATCATCATAGCATTGTCATTCACATACAAGAACAACATCATGTGGTAGTTGAAGTTCAGTATCATAAAACATGTTACAGAAACTACACAAGATTTTTGACAAAGTCAGTAGATAAGAATAAGCCTACTTGTGCTGAGCAGATGTATAGCAAAGCCTACAAGATTTTTTGTGCCATTATAATACACCTGAGGTTCACTGTAGACTAGGAGGTGTTGTGAATGCGAAGATTTACCCAGATTTTCATCAAGCTTGGAAAAAAATATGAAGGTCTTGACGCTTCAAATTCTAGGTAAGTGAAACATTCCATAGGCTGACATTTTCATAATCATTTGCCCACAATTGTGGCAGAGAAAAATGGAAATTTAAACATCACAGCATTTTTCTAACCTTTAAGTTTGTAGTAAATTTTGAATACAATAGTAATACATAATTTAAAATACAGTAGCAAGACTCATGCCTTACAACTACAATCGATGTCCTTTAGAGACCCATTTTTAGAAATCATACATGTGTTTTTATTACACAGTTGACAAACTGAAATGTGACTTCCCTCAGCTCATCTTTCATGACACCACAAGAATGTTAGTGAGATAATGTACACTGACAGACTCAACAAGTATGCTTATTAACAGATTTCCTTATCCAGTCAGAGGCAGGAACAGATACGGAGACAACTCGGAATGAAAAGGAGTGAATTCATTCTCAACCACAAGCTGATCTACCACCCCATGCATTATCAACAGTAAGTACACCAGCTCCTGATGTGCAATCAACTGTTAAATGCTGCACTAATCATCAAGAGCACACTTGAATGAGCAGTTCTAGAATGAGTTGTCCCTGGCCACCAACATCAATTGATTTAACTGTTGATGCTGTAAAGTCAACTTTAAATTTTTGATGGCCTGGATTACTAGAGCATCAGAAGCACCAACACTGGCTGGCTATGTTGATCTTCCAGATGATGCGAACCTTAAACTCGTATCATTTTGCAAAGATGCTGTTACCTTGTACCCAAGAGTCAAAAATAGACACCTAAATCCCTTTGCCTTGGATTGACAATTAGACACTTGACAGGATCAGCTGAAGTGGTCTTCATACCAAACAACCTGAAACACTGTGCACCTTGGAATACTATAATTAGCCATGACATCAGCCAAAGCTCAGCTCAGATATAGCTTGTTAAATGTTCTGATGAGATTGTAATGCTGTCTCAAGCAGCTCACAACTGTGAGTGTCTAACTCAGGGGACACTTTCAGAGAACAGTTCAGATATCCCAAGTTGTATGGTTGTATGTTCTAAAATTTAATTTCACTAAAATAGTAACAAATGTGAACTTCTGAATCACTATACCAGTCTCACCAGGGAGTCACAAACAGTGCCCTTAGATTCTCCAGTCTATCTTACCACCCAGACAAGCTGGACTTTGTGATAAAAGGTTATTTAAACTAAAAAAAGAAAAAGAAAAAGAAACACACACACATCAGGTTGCTCCCAAGAAACCAGTCACTTACCCCAGATCAACTGGTACTCCAGAGCTTACACCAAAGACAACGCTGGCAGCCAATTCTATAGTAAACTAACTATGGGTTTATTAGCTAAGAAAAGGAAATGAGTGCTACTGAGAGGTTAAAGCAGGTAAAATATAACAGGTGAGTCACAGTTTGTACTTACAAATGGTGGCAGTGATGTAATAAACTGCCCATTTCCCAGAAGTTTTTCAGGGTACCTAGACTGTCTCTGGGGATCTCCACTTTACATCTGGTACACTACCATGTAAGAGTTCAAACAGTTCAGAGATGAAGGTCTCTTCTGACAGAGGACAAGCTAACAGTGCCTCTACCCATGTGGGCTTCTTCTTTGATGATGATGATGAGTGAGAAATCCACTTAATCTTTTGACCTCCGACCATCATACATAAGGGCCACTTGCTTTGAAATTAGCATTTCTATTGAAGTCCTTAAGTCCTTCATTAGCATTTCACAAGATTTCTTTGATGGGTTATTTAGTTACAGGCGTATACGCAATGTAAAGATTTGCTATTACATTGTAACAGGAATAGATAAGTGACAATACAAGTAACATTCCACTAGTTTTCATGAAGTTTAAACACCTGAATACACTCTTACATTTACACTCATTTTGATCTATACTAATACACAAGTGAATTGGCCTGGGGTGCTGGTATGACCTGGTCTGCCAGCATCACAGAGGTTCTACTGGGCTTTGCCAAAAAGGCTCCACCAGTTCTAGTCTGGGTCAATATTGATTTTGGAGAAGAAACTATCTGGGCATGGCACCACACACCATACAAATGGAATAATGCTGCAGAGCCACTCTCTGACTCAACCCCAACATTAGGAAGAGCCCCACTACCAAAAAAGAGTGTGTTCTCTTAAAGCAGTCCCTCATTTTGCAATAGAGCAACCATCAGAACGTGAGGTCCACAACATTAAAGTCATCGTGCCCATACCCCAAGAGAGGCTGACAGGTACAGATCAAACCTGGAAGCAGCACTGAGCACTGAATTGGCATACATTTTTATGACACTCTCAATGCTGACTCATGTACACTCCCTGGCTGGACAAGTTTTCCTACTACTCTTCAACATGACTATACTCTCAAGAAGTCAGCTATCCATTGCTTTCTAGTCATTAAGATATCACCAATAGAGATGTCTACTGTTTATACTATTCTGAAATAAAGTACTGATATAGCTAATCATCTTGAAATTAAGCATGTAGTCTTGGCCTTTGACCAAGCAATATATGCTAAAGCACAACAAATCTGACAACTGCACAAGATGTTTGATAGTGTGGCTTGGTGAATTCCATACTTGCATATCATTTCTAGGTGTTCTTGACAAAAGATTTGTGGATGCAAGACTTTGTGTCTTCTTGATAGAGTCAGTTGTTGTCACCCAAGGATCAATTAATGGTGCTCTAAATAGCTACCATTATAATCACAATACGAGGGCACACAAACTTCTACATGAAAGCATGTAGCGCTTGAGATTCCAGACTTTCCTTAAATCATTACCACTGGACTAAGCAAACAAATACCTAGAAGTCATCAAAAAATGAAGCTAGCATTCCTCACTGACTCATTTGATGTTCTGTATAGAGCTGATGAATTTGCCAATGTGGTCATGAAATACGAAGACTTTGTCCAGAGGAAGAGCAAAGAGAATCCAACATTCACCTTCTGGAGCTCTTACACTGATATGGTGCAAATCCTGTTCCTTTTTGTGAGAGCAACCGGTGAGTATGACCTGCAGTTCCATCGTTCAGCTATCCACTTAAGAGAAGAACCAGGGCATGATGAATATTGGGTGAGCTATGCATGTGTCATCATCCGTATTACTGTCTGGAAATGCTGAAACATCCAGAACGCTACACAGAACTCAGTACTCAAGGACAGTGGACAGTTCAACATCAACACGGATATGGATTCTCTTCAACTGCACATGAACAGGCAATTGAACAAACCTGCAATAAAGATTTAAAAAAACAAAAAGTGGCTTGATTGGATTGACACAAAACTATTCAGCAGTTTAATTGCTGGATCTTTTAACAACTTGAAAGAGCTGCTATACGAGACAACGTGAAATAAAAGCAGGAATGATTCCAGAAGTATGCAAATGAAGATCTTGATAGCACAAGAATTCAGAATGATAAGATAGCTATCATAGGCATTCTATGCACTACTAAATGCATGACAATCCTTCTTGATACTTCTCAAGATGGACTATGTGATTAAGTTCAGGTGTTGTTGCCACTACTAAGACTGCAAATGACTTGCTTACTATTCAAGAGAAAGGTGAAATTGCACTGATGGATTTCTTGAATCACCAACTGCTTTCTGCTACCCAGGACATTTTTTCTCCAATCAAAAGCCAGAAACAGAAAACATTCAATGATCAAGCCAAACAAAACACAAATATAAAAGTAGCTGGCAAAGATGTGATTCTTCATAATGACAAGACACTCTTTAAAAGACTTATTGTATTAGATCAAAGTAGGAAAACTGATAGAGTAATCTTGTCCTTCTCTTTGGTGAGTGCTAATGGTACTCTGGCAACAAGTCAGCTGGGCTTCATCTTGTTCAGTCCAAAGGCGGAGACTGCCTTATTGACCATGTTCCAGAATATGGTGCAGTAATCTTTGATGGAATGGATATCATCCAAGCACTGCGTGATGTTCCTTCACTACTTTAATACACTTCCATATATATTTCAATTATTTCCAGCCAATTTGGGGACTTTGCACTCAAATGTTAATGAAGTTATGGACAAGAACCCTTTGTCAATATGTTGTCAAAATTAGTAACTTTGGATGTGCCATGACAGAAAGCTGAGGACTTTCTTGCAGAGAACTTTTAAACACAAGATGTCTCAGAGTGGGTGGATGAAGTTCTGTGGCCTGCAATGTGCAGGAGGTCAGATTAGATGATCATGATGGTCCCTTCTGGCCTTGAAATCTATGAGTTTATTAGCTTTATAAACCTGCAGAGAATAAGCAGTGCCCCCGTTGTCAGAACGAAATTCATTTTCTAAGCTCAATAATGGACCTCATCATACAGCTTATATTGCTTCTTCGATTGCTAGCACCAGAGCTAGGCAATCGTTGGGAGGATTGGTAAAAATTCTCAGTGTAGATAAGACTTAAAAACTAGGAAGTATCTTCACTGCAGTCAAGCTGAATGTTCGGCATCCAGTTGGGAGCACCTGTGTTGATCCAGTCTGGATAAGAGTAGTCACACTGCAAAGCCATACTCAAGTTATGTCCACACAGATGCTGTACTCACTTGTCTGAGGGCACATCTCCTGTTTCTCAGAGCTGCAGTAAGCTGAACCACTCTATAATTCTTTCCCCATGAACTGTGGTAAAACATGTCTGTCCTTCTGGATACACGGGAAATTGTGGGAAGGCATTGGAGGACTATCAGCAATGAAATATTTAGTCTGCATCCACAGTGAGCTGAGAATTTTTTGCATGTGGATGGGAGCCAGATTGGGGCAACACCCATGTAAAAACCCTGTTAACTCTACAATGAAGACAATCCTAGAGTATTAAATAAAAAAGATTACTTGCCTTTGCCTGCCTATTGGATTTACAAAGCCATTCATGAGAGATCTAGAATTAAATTGGTTTCCCACCCCAATTTAAGCAGGTCTTGCTTAACTCAGCCATTTAAGAGTCTCCCTCTTACCAAATGAGACCGTTCCAGACTGGTGGATACCAACAGTTAGAGGATGTGGGGGGAAAAAAGGAAAAGCATTTTCCCTTCTCTACACTGGACCAGGGTGCTTTACTAGCATTTACTGTAATTGCTGGGAAGACTTTCATATTACCCTGTCTCTCTCTCTCCCCCCAAAAGGCTACTACAATAAATTTAATACTTCACTAACTGTGATCACCACTACTGCATCATGTGCCTATATGAGGAGCCTGCTGTGTAGCAACAAGTATTTTATGTGTAGGATTACAATTTTAGAAAATGCACTGACCGTATTAGAACAGTTGTGCCTAATTCATCTGTCTCTCACCCATGGAAGTCCCTTGCTGGATCAGTCCCATGGTTCGCCTAGTTCAGTATGTTGTCCCTGAAAATGGCCCAGCAAACAGGTTCTTCAAGAAGAGGTGCAAGAAACCCTGTGGTAGGCATATGTAGGACAATCTGGCCCCATGAAAGTCTTTTCCTCACACTTAATAGAGAGAGGGTTACTTAAGCCCCTAAGCTTTCTTCCAAAACTACTTTCTTAGTATTAGCTAGATATAAACAACTCTGAATATTCTTGTTATCCATATAAACATCTAGTTCCTCTTTAAATCTTGCCAAGTTCTTGGCTTCAACTACCTAATGTGGCAATGAGTTCCACAACCTAATTAGTGATGTGTAAAAAAGTATTTCCTTTTATGAAGTTTCAATTGCCATCTTTCAAATAATTGAATATCATTGCCCAACTTCTGGATGAGACCTTTGAAGAGATCACTGAGGCAGATTACCATGATGTGAGAGACCACATCAATGCCCTATTCCACATATAGGCACGCATGCAGCCCTAACCCTCCTCGCCCCAAGAGCCTGCACCGAATAACTTCCTTCCCAAAATAAAAGCTGCTTACCGGGAACCTCCTCTGGTGTTTGTCCTTCCTCAAGCACCGGTCACCGCGACTGGCTACCTTCCTCCTGGCTTGTGAACAGCTCCTGCCTGCATGCATGTAGGGATGCCAGGGTGTCTTCCTCCGCCTCAGCACCCTTGCTCCCGCTTTGCTCCTCCTCCTCCTGCCTTGTTGAACTGGGCTGTGAAGTGTCCATGGTGGTACTCGGAATGGAGGTGGGGCTGCCCCCCAGTATTGCGTCCAGCTCTTTGTAGAAATGGCAGGTCGTGGGGGCAGCACCGGACCAATGGTTTGCCTCGCGGGCTTTGTAGTAGGCATTCTGCAGCTCCTGCACTGCAGTGCGTCCCGGTCATGGCCCCTTTCCATGATGTCCCTTGATATCTGCCCAAAAGTATCGTAATTCCTATGGCTGGAGCGCAGTTGGGACTGGACAGCTTCCTTCCCCAAAACACTGATGAGGTCCAGCACCTAGCCATTGCTCCATACTGGGGATCACCTGGCGTGTGGAGGCATGGTCACCTGGAAAGATTCACTGAGAGCACTCCACGCCTGGCTGAGCAAACAGGAAGGGGATTTTCAAAATTCCCAGAGAATTTAAAGGGCGGGTCTGACGGTTGATCATCTGAGGGCAGGGCAGCAGAGTTCAAAGTGATGACCAGAGTGGCTAGAACAGGCATTGTGGGACACTTCTGAAGGCCGATCAGAGCGCATTAACAGGCCAGGGCATCCACACTGGCGCTGCGGTACTCCAGCAGGGGTGCATCAAACGCTATTCCACTCGCTGAGGTGGATTACCAGGAGCACTCTAGCCGCGGAGTCAGTGCGCTCTACGTGCTTTACCAGTGTGGACATGTCATGCGGTAGAACGCATTAAAGCAGCCCCGGGCGCCCTAACTCGCAAGTGTAGCCATGCCCCCAGCACTGCAAAAAAAAAAAACCACCCACACAAGGGGAGTAGTGGTTCCCAGAACTGGTGCACTGTGTACACTGCCACTTTACATCGCTGAAACTTGCGGCACTAAGGGGAGGGTGTTTTTTCACACCCGTGAGCGAGAAAGTTGCAGAGCTGTAGTGCGGCAGTGTAGACAAGGCCTAAACTCAGTCAAACTCATTAATAAGGGTCTTGCATGACAAAGCCTCTGCTTATCTATCTCAGAGAAGTAAATAATTATCTCCAAGAATCATTTTAGCACTTTTCAAGATGCAAAATTTTTACTCAGTTGCTACTTGCCTTTAATACTTTAGCCTTCATGTATCCTTTGATGAGCCTTATAATTACTTATTCCTTTAAGTCACATCCGACAGAGTTAAAAATCATGGATAACACTATAAAGGTACTACACCCTGCAATATTCCATTTCATATATATTACAAATTGAAATATATTTCTGATGTCAGAGGAAATTCATAACCTACATTTTCAAGTAGACAACACTGTGTTCTGAAGCAAATCTCCATACAGCATTTTTGTGCATCTGAATTCCAATATTTAATTCAGCACAGATAATAAGATAGCTACATGATCTACCAGAGTGAGCAGGTTAGGAATTACAGGTATCACAAGTATATCATCAAGGACAAATCAGTTTAATATATCTTGTATTTAAATATTCTAAAACACGAGAAAAACACATATGCGTCTTAAGTACAAGGCAGCTTTAAAAAAAAACAACACAGCTGAATTATCATTAGAGGTATATAGAAGTAGTCTTATTTCTGTACTCTCTAAATCCTGCAACTCTCAATTTGGTAGTCTGAATGAGATGTTTAAAAATGGATTTTCCCCACATTTTAATAGTTTCCTGTGAGGTTATCTGATTAAACTATGACAATGTAGATCATTGTTGCTACCACTGTTATATAACTGCAAAAAATCTTGAACAAAATGTGACATGTAAAATGTCTATGGAAAGGATATGATTCGTTGAATATGATTATGCTATTTCTATGCATGTATCATTTTTGTATCTGAAGTTATGAGTATTGGCTCTTTACCTGTATTTCTAAAGTGTTTGCTTCTGGGAAACACCAACCAAGTGTTTAGCCAGCACATTGTGAAGGAACTATTCAAGTTAAGTGGCTCATCGAAAGGACACTTAACTCACAATAGGAGATGCCCACCTACACTGAATGGACTGTCCTGTGAATGTTCTGTCTGGGGTATAGGTAATGGCTTCTCATGTGACTTCCCATGTGTCTCTAAACTCCACCTTTTACATGTAATTTCCCACTAACTATGGTGAGGGCTTTGTTTGAAACAATGGAGTTCCCTCTACATAGCAGAAGCTATAAAAGGTGCTGGAAACATCTCAATTTTGCCTCTTTCCTGCTCAAGCCTCTGGACTATGGACTTGTACTAATGGGAGCATTCTAACCAAAGGACTGAGAATCTTCCAGTGATTTGGAAGCAACCAGAGACTTGACTTAAGCCAGCAGTTTATTCCATCACTGCTACAAGCCTGAACCAAGAACTTTGCAATTATTGTATGTATTTAATTCCTTTGACCAAATTTTAACTCTCACCTTTCTTTCTTTTAAATAAACCTTTAGATTTTAGATACTAAAGGATTGGCAACAGCATGAGTTTTGGATAAGCTCAGAGTTATATACTGACCTGGGTATGTGGCTGGTCCTTTGGGATCAAAGGAACTCTTTTATTTAATTAAATTGGTTTTAAAAAGAACCACTCATCTTTAAGTCTAGTGCTTGGGCGTTGAATCCAGGACTGGAATGCCTCAGGAAACAGCTTTTCTGACTTCTCGTGTGGTGAAACAGAAGTTTACTTTTGTTGCTGGTTTGGTATATCTTAAGGGAGAATAACTGCCTGTTTTGGGGTGTGTCTGCCCTATTTCTCAGGGGTTTGTCCTGAATTTGGTATTATCAGTTGTGACCCACAAAGGCATGGTGACAGTTCTCCTCTCCTCGCTCTCTACTTTCGATGAAATTATACCACTTAAGAATGTAAGAACAGCTACACTGGGTCAGTCAGCTAATGGTTCATCTAGCCCAGTATCCGGTCTTCTGACAGTGGCCAATGCCAGGTGCTTTAGAGAGAATGAAGAGAACAGGCAGTCATTGAGTGATCCATCCCCTGCTGTCCACTTCCAGCTTCGGGAGATCAGCGCTTGGGGTTACTTCCCTGACCATCTTGGCTAATAGCCATTGATGGACCTATCCTCCATGAACTTATCTAATTCTTTTTTGAACCCTGTTATAGTCTTGGCCTTTACAAGATTGCCTGGCAACAAGTTCCACAGGCTGACTTTGCATTGTGTTAAGAAGTATTTCCTTTTGTTTTAAGCCTGCTGCCTATTAATTTCATTGGGTGATGCATGATTCTTGCATTATGTGAAGGAGTAAACACTTCATTTACTTTTTCCACACCAGTCATGATTTGATAAATCTCTTATATCCCTCCCCTTAGTCGTTTCTTTTCCAAGATAAAAAGACCCAGTCTTTGTAATCTCTCCTCACAAGGAAGCTGTGCCATACCCCTAATAATTTTTGTTGCTCTTTTCTGTACCTTTTTCAATTCTAATGTATCTTTTTTGAGATGCGGTGACCAGAACTACATGCAGTATTCAAGGTCTGGGCATACCATGGATTTATATTGTGGAATTATATTTTCTGTCTTATTATCTATCCTTTTCCTAATGGTTCCTAACATGGTTAGCTTTTTTGACTGCACATTGAGCAGTATTTTCAGAGAACTATCCACAATGTCTCCATGATCTCTTTATTGAGTGGTAACAACTAATTAAGAACCCACAATTTAGTATGTATAGTTGGGTTTATGTTTTCCAATGTGCATTACTTTGCATTTAACAACATTGAATTTCATCTGCCATTTTGTTGCCCAGTCACCCAGTTTTGTGAAATCCCTTTGTAACTCTTCGCAGTCTACTTTGGATTTAACTACACTGAGTAATTTTGTATCATCTGCCAATTTTGCCACCTTCCTGTTTACCCCTTTTTCAAGATCATTTATGATTATGTTGAACAGTACTGGTCCCAATACAGACCCCTGGGGGACACCACAATTTACCTCTCCCCATTCTGAAAACTGGCCATTTATTTCTACCTTTTGTTTCCTGTCTTTTAACCAGTTACTGAACCCAGAGAGGACCTTCCCTCTTCTCCCATGACTGCTTACTGTGATTAAGAGCTTTTGGTGAGGGACCTTTTCAAAGGCTTTCTGAAAGTCCAAGTATACTATATCCACTGGATCACCGCTGTCCATGTTTATTGCCCCCCCCCCTTCAAAGAATTCCAATAGATTGGAGAGACGTGATTTCCCTGTACAAAAGCCAGGCTGACTCTTCCCCAACAAATCATGTTCATCCGTGTCTGATAATTCTGTTCTTTACTACAGTTTCAACCAATTTGCCTGGTACTGAAGTTAGGCTTACCAGCCACTAATTGACAGGATCACCTTTGGAGCAGGGATGTAAAAGGATAACTGGTAAGCATTAGGCTTACTGTTAAGTGATCTTAACCGTTTACCCCGGGTGGCACAACCTCGGTTAACGGTTAATCAGTTAAATGTTATAATTTTAATCATTTAACCGGTTAACTTTTTAAACCAATATTTACATCCCTACTCTGGAGCCTTTTTTAAAAACTGGTGTCACATTAGCTATCCTTCAGTCTCAGAAGCTGATTTAAATGATGGTTACATACCACAGTTGTTAGTTCTGCAATTGCATATGAGATTCTTCAGAACTTAAGTGAATACCATCTCATCCTGATGACCTATTACTGTTTAATTTATCAAATCTGCTCCAAAACCTCCTCTATTATAGAATCATAGAACTGGAAGGGACCTCGAGAGGTCATCTAGTCCAGACACCTGCGCTCATGGAAGGACTATGTATTATCTAGACCATCCCTGACAGGTGTTTGTCGAACCTGCTCTTAAAAATCTCCAGTGATGGAGATTCCACAACCTCCCTAGGCAGTTTATTCCAGTGCTTAACCACCCTGACAGTTTTTTCCTAATATGCAACCTAAACCTCCCTTGCTGCAATTTAAGCCCATTGCTACTTGTCCTATCCCCAGAGGTTAAGCAAAACAATTTTTCTCCCTCCTCCTTTTAACAACCTTTTACATATTTGAAAACTGTTATGTCCCCTCTCAGTCTTCTCTTTTCCAGACTACACAAACCCCATTTTTTCAATCTTCCCTTATAGGTCAAGTTTTCTAGACCTCTAATCTGTGTGTCGCTCTTGTCTGGATTCTCCCCAATTTGTCCAAACCCTTCCTGAAATGTGGCGCCCAGAACTGGACACAATACTCCAGTTGAGGCCTAATCAGCGCAGAGTAAAGCGGAAGAATGACTTCTCGTGTCTTGCTTACAACACTCCTGCTAATACGTCCCAGAATTATGTTCTCTTGTTTTGCAACAGCGTTACACTGTTGACTCATATTTAGCTTGTGGTCCACTTTCACCCCCAGATCCCTTTCTGCAGTGTTCCTTCCTCGGCAGTCATTTCCCCAATTTGTATGTGTGCAACTGATTGTTCCTTCCTAAGTGGAGTACTTTGCTTTTGTCCTTACTGAATTTCATCCTGTTTACTTCAGACAATTTCTCCAGTTTGTCCAGATCATTTTGAATTTTAATCCTATCCTCCAAAGCACTTGCAACCCCTCCCAGCTTCTTATCGTCCGCAAATTTTGTAAGTGTACTCTCTATGCCATTATCTAAATCATTGATGAAGATATTGAAGCAGAACCAGACCTAGAACCGATCCCTGCGGGACCCCATTTGTTACGCCCTTCCAGCATGACTGTGAACCACTGATAACTACTCTCCGGGAATGGTTTTCCAACCAGTTTTGCACCCACCTTATAGTAGCTCCATCTAGGTTGCATTTCCCTAGTTTATGAGAAGAGGTCATGCGAGAGAGTATCAAAAGCTTTAATGAAGTCAAGATATACCACGTCTACTGCTTCCCCCCTATCCACAAGGCTTGTTACCCTGTCAAAGAAGGCTATCAGGTTGGTTTGACACGATTTGTTCTTGACAAATCCATGCTGACTGTTACTTATCACCTTATGATCTCCTAGATGTTTGCAAATTGATTGCTTTATTATTTGCTTCATTATCTTTCTGGTTACAGAAGTTAAGCTGACTGGTCTATAATTACCCGGGTTGTCCTTATTTCCCTTTTTATAGATTGGCACTTTATTTGCCCTTTTCCAGTCTTCTGGAATCTCTCCCGTCTTCCATGACTTTTCAAAGAAAATCGCTAACGGCTCAGATTTCTCCGGTCAGCTCCTTGAGTATTCTAGGATGCACTTGATCAGGCCCTGGTGACTTGAAGACATCTAATTTGTTTTAGTAATTTTTAACTTGTTCTTTCCCTATTTTAGACTCTTCTGATCCTACCTCATTTTCACTGGCATTCACTATCTTAGATGTCCAACCACCACCAACTTTCTTGATGAAAACTGAAACAAAGAAGTCATTAAGCACCTCTCCCATTTCCACATTTTCTGTTATTGTTTCCCCCCTTCATTAAGTAACAGGCCTAGCCTGTCCTTGGTCTTCCTCTTGCGTCTAATGTATTTGTAGAATGTTTTCTTGTTACCCTTTATGTCTCTAGCTAGTTTGATCGCATTTTGGACCTTGGCCTTTCTAATTTTGTCTCTACATACCTGTGTTAGTGGTTTATATTCATCTTTTGTATTATGACCTCGTTTCCACTTTTTGTAGGACTCTTATTTTTAGATCATTGAAAAATCTCCTGGTTAAGCCAGGATGGTCTCTTGCCATACTTCCTATCTTTCCTACGCAGTGGGATAGTTTGCTCTTGTGCCCTTAATGTCTCTTTGAAAAACTGGCAGCTGTGTTCAATTGTTTTTCCCCTATTGAATCTCAGCTTGGTACAGTTCCTCCGATGTCACCTAAAAAGAATGGTGAGGGTGTGGGAATCTCCCTCTCATCCTCTGCATTGAAGGCTGATTCAAAAAATGCATTTAGCTTCTCCACGATGACCTTATCTTCCTTGAATGCTCCCTTAGCACCTCATTCATCCAGTGGCCCCACTGACTGTTTGGCAGACTTCCTGCTTCTGATGTACTTAAATTTTTTGCTGGTAGTCTGAGTCTTTGGCTAGTTGCTTTTCAAATTCTTTTTGAGGAGCATCACTGCATCATTCTTTTACTGACAGCAGAACAATGACTTTCAAATATGCACATACACATAACAGAAACCTTGATACTGTGTCATTGCTTAGAACCAATGCAATTTTCTATTACAGTATGTGCAGAGGGGGGCATGGATTAGCATTCACAACCTACTCCTTGTCAGTACCCAGCCCAGGCCAGAGAAGCTAATGATCCAGCCAGCCGACCAAATTTGGTGATGAATCCTGGCCACATGCCACCTGAGGCACGTTGCACATATGCTAAGAAGTACGTGCAAAAACTTTTTAGAAGGAACTGTTTGGAAGACCATATTTGCTCAAATACAAGAAAAAAAAGGCATTAAATTGTTTCTTGGTCAGCTGACCACAGGCTGACACAGTCTCTTAAACAGTAACTCAAACAGATCAATGTTCAAAATCCATTTTTATTCCGATTAACAGAGTGTATAATACCATACATAGAATATGCTATACAATTAGTTACCACTTAAATCTCTTGGATATTCACACAGATGAACCAGACATAGATTAACCATCTCTGCCTGTATATAAAGAACATGTGAGATTTAGAACAAAAGGTCTTAAATTATAAACACACACCAGCCTAGTGGAGTCCTCTGTATAGTCTACAAACTTTACTAACCCAATATAACTGAATCTTTACACGCTATGTCAACATGTGATTTGTTTTTACTATTAGAAAAAAAATTGAAGTCTTTCATCCGGAAGGGTCTCAAAGTGTTTCACAAACCATGATTCCACCACAAAAGCTGGGGACATTTGTTGTTTATCTTGAGAGTCAAAAGCATGCAGGCTGGAAATAGGGTACTCAGAGAAGGCCCCAGAAATCTGGAAATCACTTTCCCACAGGGACCACCAAGGCTGTTGGCCTCATCTCTTTACTTGGTGTTTATGGAAGTACTATGTAGTTCCATGAGAAATGAGACTTCCCCAATGTTTTCACTGCTCAACAAGGTTTTATTTTACATATTGTTCATTATCCAGACACTACATAAAAGGGTTCATTCATAATTAAATAGATTGTTTGCATCTTGCTTTGTGTGCGCCAAATGGTGCACATAGAAAGAACTATTTCATAAGCCACTCCTCACAGTTTATGGAAAATGTCTATAGAATTTAAAGAAAATATGGTAACCTTTCCATTCGTGTTGTAGACCAACCCACAGAATTTAACAGAGAATTGGATCTTAGGATGGTTCAAAAGCCCTATAAACGAATATTACTTTACTAAGTTGAACAGTAATTTCTGTTGAACCCTAGGTAAGCCCTATTGGTTTCATCCCTACTAAATTCCCTAGGATTTTTCCAAAAGCGCATGACAAATCCATCTCCTCAAGTTCATCCCAGCTGTCAAACTCTCTTCACCCTATTTGCCCAAAGTAACAAGCCTCCAACCCATTTTCTAGCCAAACCCTCCTGGTCCACGTGACAAGCCCTAACCCACTCTCACCTGTCAAACTCCCTTATTTTACACAAAGAAGCACTCATCCCCAGAAAGAGGTCAATCCCCTTGTGCTCATAGCAAGTGCTCAATCTTTCACAATTTCCGAACCACTCTTGACCCCCACCTCCCAAGGAACTCTTAAACCCAAATAAGCAGGGCAGTTGTAGGTAGTGGTTACAAAGTTAGTTTTGTAGGAAATATAACACAACCTATATTTGGAAGATTGGTGCAAATACAGTGGGTTGCGGTAAGTTTTATGAAGGAAAAGCATTTTTTGTTTTGTGTTTGAATTTACAACCTTAATTCAACAGTAACCTCTTCTGTAGTGAATATTTACCACAACTAAAATACAGGTCACAATTTCCACAGACTAATGGAGTTCACTACAACCATTAATCATCATCTGAGGAACATAACAGTGATTTATAATGTTGTGTCAACTGTCACATTTGCATCAGAAGAAAAAATAAAAGCACTGACAAGACCGCATAAAAATTTTGTTGTACAATTGTTTTGTTCAAGTCAAGAAACTCCATTATTCAAGTACTTTCATTGGCTCTCCCCATTTTTAGATTTCTGTTTTATGAACATGACTCTTATTTAAGGTCAACCACTTGATTTCCACCTTATTTACAGGATTTCATTTCCATATATGTGCTTCCCTGAAATATATGTTTGTTTCTCTGTTTTTTTTGCTGTCTTAATAATTAATAAGTTAATACTATTAACTTCAGTACTGCAGCTTTGCCTACAATCGTCCCATGTTAGTAAAACTTCTCCTGTGAGGCCTGTTTTGATGACTTATTTTATCAGTTCAAAACAAAATTCTAATCTACTTTTCTAGGTCTTGTACCTGCTACCTATTGAGGGTCATGTAAAGGACTCTGGTGCTTTTGGAAAGCACTTTATTAAATCCATAGTGAAGTGTTTTAAACATATTTCTAAAGTCAGTGGGATTTAGACTCAAGTGCCCAAATCCCTTTAGAAAATGAGATTTAGGTGTTGCAATGCCAAGCACAGCAATACCTAAAAAAAAACAAAAACCAAAATCTTTAAAAGTCTGGACTAGGGTAATCTTTGATATTACCCTGTACATAAGAAGATCTTCAATAAGTATGGGACTCCCATGCTGTCCTATATACATTTATACAATTGTCTCTGTTACCCAAGATAAAATTATTTCTCTGAAGCAACGAATAACCCTTGAATGGAACAATTTTCAAGTACCCTGGCATAATTTTAACATCTTTTAAATCATCACTTTCTGCTATGCTCTTTGAAGATTGAATATACACTGCCTTTTCCCAATCAGAAAAGACCATAGCCCTGCTCAACCTTACATAATGCAGGTGAACTGCATTGACTCTGCTGCTTAAGAGAGTACACACCACTAATTACATGTATCAGAGTAGCAGCCGAGTTAGTCTGTATCCGCGAAAAGAAAAGGAGTACTTGTGGCACCTTAGAGACTAACAAATTTATTTGAACATAAGCTTTCATGAGCTACAGCTCACTTCATTGGATGCATTCAGTGGAAAATACAGTGGGGAGATTTATATACACAGAGAACATGAAACAATGGGTGTTACCATACACACTAACGAGAGTGATCAGGTAAGTGAGCTATTACCAGCAAGAGAGCATGGGGGCGGGGGGGGGGGGAGGGGGGAAAGAGAGAACCTTTTGTAGTGATAATCAAGGTGGACCATTTCCAGCAGTTGACAAGAACATTGAGGAACGGTGGGGGGTGGGGGGGTGGAGGGGGAATAAACATGGGGAAATAGTTTCAGAACACAACACCATCCACAGCCTCAGAAATAACTCTGACATCATAATCAAAAAGGCTGACAAAGGAGGTGCTGTCGTCATCATGAATAAGTTGGAATATGAACAAGAGGCTGCCAGGCAGCTCTCCAACACCACTTTCTACATGCCATTACCCTCTGATCCCACTGAGGGTTACGAAAAGAAACTACACCATTTGCTCAGAAAACTCCCTGAAAAAGCACAAGAACAAATCCACAGAGACACACCCCTGGAACCCCGACCAGGGGTATTCTGTTACCCAAGATCCATAAAACTGCAAATCCTGGACGCCCCATCATCTCAGGCATTGGCACCCTGACAGCTGGATTGTCTGGCTATGTAAACTCCCTCCTAAGGCCCTACGCTACCAGCGCTCCCAACTATCTTCGAAACACCACCGACTTCCTGAGGAAACGACAAGCCATCAGTGATCTTCCTGAAACCACCATCCTGGCCACTATGGATGTAGAAGCCCTCTACACCAACATTCCACACAAAGATGGACTACAAGCCATCAGGAACAGTATCCCCGATAATGTCACGGCAAACCTGGTGGCTGAACTTTGTGACTTTGTCCTCACCCATAACTATTTCACATTTGGGGACAATGTATGCCTTCAAATCAGCAGCACTGCCATGGGTACCCGCATGGCCCCACAGTATGCCAACATTTTTATGGCTGACTTAGAACAATGCTTCCTCAGCTCTCGTCCCCTAATGCCCCTACTCTACTTGCGCTACATTGATGACATCATCATCTGGACCCATGGAAAAGAAGCTCTTGAGGAATTCCACCATGATTTCAACAATTTCCATCCCACCATCAATCTCAGCCTGGACCAGTCCACACAAGAGATCCACTTCCTGGACACTACGGTGCTAATAAGTGAGAAGCACCACCCTATACTGGAAACCTACTGACCGCTATGCCTACCTACATGCCTCCAGCTTTCATCCAGACCACACCACACGATCCATTGTCTACAGCCAAGCTCTATGATACAACCGCATTTGCTCCAACCCTTCAGACAGAGACAAACACCTACAAGATCTCTATCAAGCATTCAGCTATACAGCTATTCAGGAGACACCATCATAGGGCCTAATCACATCAGCAACACTATCAGAGGCTCGTTCACCTGCACGTCTACCAATGTGATATATGCCATCATGTGCCAGCAATGCCTCTCTGCTATGTACATTGGCCAAACTGGACAGTCTCTACGTAAAAGAATAAATGGACACAAATCAGATGTCAAGAATTATAACATTCAAAAACCATTCTGAGAACACTTCAATCTCTTTGGTCACTCGATTACAGACCTCAAAGTGTTTTTGAAGTTTTTTTTGTTGAAGAATTGCCAGACTCCAACAAGAGACTGCTGAATTGGAATTAATTTGCAAACTGGATACAATTAACTTAGGCTTGAATAAAGCCTGGGAGCGGATGGGTCATTACACAAAGTAAAACTATTTCCCCATGTTTATTCCCCCCACCGCCGCTGTTCCTCAGACATTCTTGTCAACTGCTGGAAACGGCCCACCTTGATCATCACTACAAAAGGTTTTTCCCCCCCACCCACTCTCTGGCTGGTAATAGCTCACCTTACCTGATCACTCTCCTTACAGTACGTATGGTAACACCCATTGTTTCATGTTCTCTGTGTATATAGATCTCCCCACTGTATTTTCCACTGAATGCATCCGATGAAGTGAGCTGTAGCTCACGAAAGCTTGTGCTCAAATAAATTTGTTAGTCTCTAAGGTGCCACAAGTCCTCCTTTTCTAATTACATGTAGGTTATGAAGAGAGTAGTTTTTGTTTAATTATGGAGAATGTGTGTACATAAAGTGTTAAGAATTCAAATTATATATTATATCCTCACCCTGATCAAAATATTGATAGAACTTGAGGCCTTGAAGATAGTTTACAAAGTCCTTTCAGTTTTTTTAATTTTAATTCTTTTGGTAATTACTGCAACAATTGTACTAAACTCATTTAATATTAAAATGTGAAAGTTATACAACTTTCAGAAGAGTTGAAATGTAAGATATAGCTTCTCGAAGCTAGATTCAGAACCAATTCCTTAATTACATCAAGACAGTCTGGTGTCTGGACAAAAGCCTATGCTTTTTAAAATCTCCTTCAGGTTTGGATCAAAAATCTGGAATCACCATTTTCTGAGTCAAACAAAAACTGCTTCCTGACTTGGGAATAAAGTAAAAGTAATTCTTTGGAGGAAAATAATTGGTGCCAGAATTGAAGTTTTTCCTGCCAGTTAGGGCTCAACTTCTGGCAAATATTCAAGTATGCAAAGGTATTCATGCACTGACCTTTAAATTCCAGGAACCATCTGGGGAATTATTCTAACAGAGTTATTCAAACATGAGTTTGTTTGTGAAATTTCAAGTTATGAACAGAATTAACAAGAGAAATTGAGCCATGGAAGTGTTAAACATGATCCTCTTCAGAGAAGTGATTCAACTGGCAAATCTGCTTCTTACTCATGAGTTGATTAGGCAGCTTCCTCTAGCTAGCAGAGTTGATACAGAAAATCTAAGAGTAAAGGTGGAAAAAACAACAATCTGGGATGTAAAAAGTGCTAAAGCATAGTTAGAAATTAATCTAACTATCCTGACCGAATTACTATATTCACTGAATCCAATGCTACCCACAAAGAGAGTCAGGTCACCTACAGTATCCTAAAATAGAGAATAGTTTGATTGGGAAAACAGACCAAAAAACTGCCCCAAATAACTAATCTAGTTACTTGACAGGTTTCAGAGTAGCAGCCGTGTTAGTCTGTATCCGCAAAAAGAAAAGGAGGACTTGTGGCACCTTAGAGACTAACACATTTATTTGAGCATAAGCTTTTGTGAGCTACATCTCACTTCAGCTGAAGCTCACGAAAGCTTATGCTCAAATAAATGTGTTAGTCTCTAAGGTGCCACAAGTCCTCCTTTTCTTTTTGTTAGTTACTTGAGTAACAAATTATAGACAACACAAAAAAGGCACGGAACTCTCAAAATCTTCCAAAGAGAAATCCAGAAGTTTCATAACAGGATGTGAACATTTTACACTTGGTTTCCATGCTTGCCAAAATACAATGACCACAGACTTCCTTTTCAGACCCCCAGGCAGCAGGAAGCAGAGAAGTGTTGCTCCTGAGTCAAGACAGTAATAGGAAATAGATGGCAGTTGCCCTATCTTAAGGCCAAGGAGAGAGTAAGTGAAGTCTCCATCTGAGCAACCAGGGAGGGGCTTGCATTTGGGTGTACATTAAAGACTGATTTTTTTAACCTGAAATTATCTCTCACATTGGCAGAGGTATTGAGGGGAGTTAAAAAGCCAAAAGACATACTGAAAAATGTGATTTGATTGTTTGAAAAAAATCATGGTTTCACCCCAAAAAATCATGAGTTCTTTTAATCTCTTTGCGGCGGGGTTACTTACAGTTTATCATCTCCAAAATTGCAGTACTGCCCATGGGCTTTTCAGTCTAGCAAAGGAACAGCAAGATCCAATGGCTGGAAGTTGAAGCTGGACAAAATTCAGCCTACAGGTTTTTAACAGTGAAGGTAATTAATCACTAGAGCAATTTACAAATGGTTGAGGTGGATTCTTCATCACTGGCAATTTTTAAATCAAGACCGGACCTTTTTCTAAGCGATATGCTCTAGTTCAGACAGGAATTAACTCCCTGAAGTTCTGTACCTCTTATAAAAAAAAGAGATGTAATTTTTTCACAACTGTAGTGCAAGAGCCCAGTGAAAGAGATCATACAGTTTCTAACCTGCTTTAATATTGGTCTGTCAGAAGAAAGTTTCAGAATAATCTCTAAACTAAACATTTTATTTAAAATAAGCTCATTTTGAGATTCTTAAAAGGACACTGTCAAACTGAAATCGAGTCAGCTTTTAATTAAATTCTAAACCTGATCCTGAGTCCCCCTATCAGTTATTTCCATTTTTCAGTCACTTTTGTCTTTAGGAGTATGTCTACACTGCCTGCAGATCATGCCTCCCATCCCAAGTTGATAGACTTGGGCTAGTGGGGCTTACACTAGTGCTCTAGAAATAGCTTTACAGAAAGTACCCTGAAGTTGTGGTTCAGGCTAGAGCTCAGGGCTCTGAAATCCACCCTCCTCCCTAGGCTTCTGAGTCCAAGCTGCCACTTCAAAGTGCTGTCTACACAGCAGTTTTTAGAGTGCTAGAGTGAACACCACAAACCCAAGTCTATGAACCGAGCTGAGAGGCTCGCTACCATGAACTGTATAGACATGCCCTAGATGTTTCTCTCACTACTACTCCTATGTGTGTGGCCTACACAGAGGGGAAAATTACTAGTGGTCCAATCCTGAAAGAGAATCTGTACAGACATCTTTCATTAGTATGATTCATTTAGTGGATTGCGGCCTGACTAATTGAGAAACTAACTTTACACAAAGTACTATTTCACATACCAAGTAGGACCATCAGAAATGAGATCTTCCTCTCAGATCTCTTTCTGTAATCTGACGTATTACTTCTAACAAGAACGTGTACAAAATTTTCAGACAAATACTGCCTTTAAGCTGACACTGTCTATTATTCAAATTGATTTAAATCATGATTTAATCGATTTAATCATGGATTTCTACATAAAAGTGCATTCTTGTAGGTTGTTATAACCTTAATACATATTCTTCACAACTCAAGCAGATTTCATTTTTAAAAGGTACTGTACACTATATATGTTTAAAGTGATTTATTTTGAAAAAAAAACTTTTCAGATTAGTTTTACAGCTATATCAGAAAATGAATGACTGTTTGGTTATTTCATTTACCAAAGGTAATTGAAGCAGATATTTATGAAGCCACTGGGAGGTGAACTATCTTTAATATTCGGAGGATTTTCTTGCCATGCTGTATTAGGAGGAGGAGAACATCACCAGATAGACATTTAAATTGTTTTATTTAACTAAAACAACAACGTTATGTATTCTGGATTTTTTTCTTCAACAGCAAATATAATATTTTAACAAAACAAGCATATGAATTTTTGAATTTAGTGAAACATTCAACTTTTTTAAAATCAGGTTGTTTTTTGTTAAAATTGTTTTTAACTAAAATAGTTAAATGAAATATTAAAAAAATTAAATCGATTATGTCAGCCAGGTCAACCAGAGAAACTTAAAATATTGGCTTCTGCAGCTAGCTCAGTCGTCTTCACCTTCATTTTCCTGTTTGTTCATAATCTGTAAAAAAACACACACACACACAAACACACAAGCTAGCTTTCCTGCCTTTTCAGGTCCCAAGAGATTTCTCAATGTGGAATGAATTAGTCCAAAGAAAGAAAATACTCTTTCTACACTGGCAGAAGAAGCTACTGCTGTCCTTGTGCTGAAGTGACTTCCACCAGTTCACTGGTGTGACTTTCTTTAAATCATAAGCAAACATATTTCTTGAATGGTTTCACCCTTAGCTCTGAAGTTTATTATAGTTGGCATTATGGAGGGATGACTGCTGGAGGTCCATGTCATAGCTAGCTCCTCTTCTTCAGCAGTTAGGGTTTGAACCTGGTACCGAGTATTGAGAATATTTGCAAGAAAATGAGCTGGAGATAGTGCTTGTTCCATTCAGTTTTTTAATCCTGTAATTTAACTCTGTCATTGCATCTCTCTCTTTTTAAGATCTCACTCAGTTCCTTCCAAATTTCAAAAGCATCAGCAATAAAACAGCTATTTCCCTGCATTTTGTTCAAGGCTACAGAAATAGGATCCATGGCACTCAGCATGTGTTCCACATTTCTCTCAAGCCCAATGTTGAGAACTTTGTGACAGTGCCATCTATTTTTTCACAATTTTGTTCACAATCTGTCATCAGATTAGGCCAGTTCTTGATACATGCTCAAAACAGTCCACTACTGAGTTCCATCGCACGCCTTGTGGGAGAGTTAGCTTGATTCCTCCCACTTTTTTCAGAGCAGCTGCTGAAAAATGATTGTTACAGAAGTATTTTGCAATTTCAACAACATTAACCTTTATTTCTGGAACATGGAAGTCTTTGTCTAGGAAGTGCATCAAATGAGCACAACAACCGTATGTTATTAGCTTGAGACTCTCTTCACTCTCTTCTGAATTTCTTCTCATCTTGGATATATTTGCAGCATGGTCTGTGACCAAGCTGCGTACTAGACATTTGAATATTTCCCCCCACAGTTATAGCTTTTACTGCTACGTCTTGTAAGTATTCTGCTGTATGTGCATTTCCTGATGTACCAATTGTTTCTGTAAGGAAGATATTCCCTTCTTCTGTTGTCACACAAGCACATACAACAGGATCATTGTGAACATTACTCCACCCATCAAGGCTCAGGTTAACAATTTCACCCTCTAGACCTTTTGCCCACTGCTCAATTTTTCCTTCATACACTTTATCCAGCAATTTGCCTGCGACATCTGTTCTGTTGGGTGGACTGTATCCTGGTCCTAATGTCTGAGCCTTGTTAATGAAGTGTGGGTTCTCAATCATTCAGGCAACGAGGCCTTGCATTTCTTTGTTGCACTGTTTGCATTTTGCACGCATGCCCGTCTTACCCACAGGTAGAGGAGCCTCATTAAAATATTCCCAAACTGGGTCTCTTTTACGGCCTGCTGCCATCATAGGTTTTCCCTTCTAGTGAGAGAATCATAGAATATCAGGGTTGGAAGGGACCTCAGGAGGTCATCTAGTCCCACCCCCTGCTCAAAGCAGGACCGATCCCCAATTAAATCATCCCAGCCAGGGCTTTGTCAAGCCTGACCTTAAAAACTTCTAAGGAAGGAGATTCCACCACCTCCCTAGGTAACGCATTCTAGTGTTTCACCACCCTCCTAGGGAAAAAATTTTCCTTATATCCAACCTAAATCTCCCCCACTGCAACTTGAGACCATTACTCCTTGTCCTGTCATCCGCTACCACTGAGAATAGTCTAGATCCATCCTCTTTGGAACCCCCTTTCAGGTAGTTGAAAGCAGCTATCAAATCTCCCCTCATTCTTCTCTTCTGTAGACTAAACAATCCCAGTTCCCTCAGCCTCTCCTCGTAAGTCATGTGTTCCAGTCTCCTAATCATTTTTGTTGCCCTCCGCTGGACTCTCTCCAATTTTTCCAAATCCTTCTTGTAGTGTGGGGCCCAAAACTGGACACAGTACTCCAGATGAGGCCTCACCAATGTCGAATAGAGGGGAACGATCACATCCCTCGATCTGCTGGCAATGCTCCTACTTATACATCCCAAAATGCCATTGGCCTTCTTGGCAACAAGGGCACACTGTTGACTCATATCCAGCTTCTCGTCCACTGTGACTCCTAGGTCCTTTTCTGCAGAACTGCTGCCTAGCCATTCGGTCCCTAGTCTGTAGCGGTGCATTGGATTCTTCCGTCCTAAGTGCAGGACTCTGCACTTGTCCTTGTTGAACCTCATCAGATTTCTTTTGGCTCAATCCTCCGATTTGTCTAGGTCCCTCTGTATCCTATCCCTACCCTCCAGCGTATCTACCAATCCTCCCAGTTTAGTGTCATCCGCAAACTTGCTGAGGGTGCAATCCACACCATCCTCCAGATCATTAATGAAGATATTGAACAAAACCGGCCCCAGGACAGACCCTTGGGGGACTCCGCTTGATACTGGCTGCCAACTAGACACGGAGCCATTGATCATTACCCGTTGAGCCCAACAATCTAGCCAATTTTCTACCCACCTTATAGTGCATTCATCCAGCCCATACTTCTTTAACTTGCTGACATAGAATGCTATGGTAGATCTCAAATCAATGAAGTCTACACTCAGAAAGACCTCAAGACTTCTAGAATATGCTGCTCAAACAGTTTCACTTTTGTTTCTATTGTCTGTCCCTCCCTTCTCACATTTGTCTCCAGACTTCTTCTCCTTGTCCAGATCTATTCCACCCCCAACAATCTTCTGTTCATTGAACTTTTTGAAACTTTGCATTTTTAGCGAGAGGTAAGGGATTGACTCTGTGTACACAAATTTCTCACCTCTCTCTCTCTCTATATATATATATTTAATTTTTGCTGTTAACAAGCATGTTATCTCTGGAGACACAAATCCACAGTTTGAGAACTGCAAAACTAAACAACTCTGATGGTATCTTCTAGACTGAGCACTGAGAGAAAGATTAACCTAAATAATCTATACAGAAGCCCCTTGAACCCCATAAAATTGGGTCCCTAATCCATGAACTATTGGAACTCATTTACAAAACTTTTCTTAAACATTACATGAATATATGGTCTCATACTATAGAATTAAAATTTATAATCCCTATTCCAGGATGAGATATCTTTGAGCTATAATGTATCTTAATTAAAACTATCTTTAAATATGCTTTTTGAGGGGAAAATTTTAAAAAATCCAATTTAAATTAAAAATTAGATTTTTTAATTTTTTTAATATCAATGATTTGTATCCACCCTACTATTAATTTTATTATATTATTAATTATTATTATTATTAAAGTAAGATGTACACTAATTCGGAGTGCAGTTCTCTCAGCCCAGCTCACTTTCAGTAAAACCGTAGGCCCCACTCTGCAAAGATGTATGCAGGACTAGTCCCACTGAGCTGTATCTGAATAGTACTCAATATAAATAAGGGTAGCAGAATTGGTCAATCTCTTACAGTGAGTTCACGTATTGTTAGCATCACAAATGACAGCTATTCAGAAAAGCGGCCACCTCCAATAAGAGGCTCAGGAATGCCAAACGTAAGTCAAAGCTTGAAAACAAAAAAAATGGCAGAGTATACTCACAGTGAGTAGTGCTTTTTACTGTATACACCCATCTCAAATTTGTTTTGCCTGCTCTTTAGCTTTTTCTTTTCAAAGAGGACAGGATTTTTCTGTACCATTCACAGTGCACAAAATTTCCCCTCTCACCTCCCTCTCACTTCATAGACTCTGCAGCAAAGAAGGGAAGGTCAGACCTAGCCCTCTCTGGAGCCAGTTAGTTCCATAAAGTCAGACATGACTTCAGTGGAAATTGAGAGTGATTAGCACCTTCAAAGAAGCACTCAGCACTTTGCAGGACTGAGTTCTTACTAAAAAAAAAAAAAAAGAACAGGAGTACTTGTGGCACCTTAGAGCCTTTTGGATTTGTTCTTGGAAAATACACAGTAATATTGGGGAGGGAGGGGGAAGCCAACAGCTATACATAGCCTATTGACAGCAGCTCCCCTTATCGGGTAACTGCCCAAAGCTCTCCCTCAGTATTAAATTACTACAACATTAGCCAGACCTGTATGCCAACAGAAAAATCCCACAGCCTGAAGTGAACTCTGCAAGATTTGTCCCTCGAGTAGTCGAAAACATTCAGCTTATCACAATTTTCTGGATTTTTTACTCATTGCTTTCACTGAATGGGTAACTAAAGCAATTTTGAAGACTTAACAGAAAACAAGTGATATTGATTTTATCTTTTAATAAAAACGGACGTCATCTGACCCTTATTTTCTACCGTATTCTGCATGTTTCAAAGAGCGATTGTTACTGCTGTAGAACATACAGCTTATAGATTTTCATTCTGTTAACACATACACCAATTGTAATCACACAGCTCAATATTAATTTTACATCTCTGTTCTACTGTAAAGAGAAACATGCAAATGGCACACCCTAACACATGCTATTCTCATTAGTTTTAGCACTTTAAATTCTCTTCCAAGTAGTCTTTGGTTTTAATAAACAGGGCACGCTAGTAAATGAAGCCAGAATCTGCCTTCAGAAAGGAAGATACAGTTTCTAGATTTAAAACTATTAGAAAAAGATATGTGCAGCCATTATCATGAAACATCTTTTCTTAGAATGGGAACTGATGCATTCTGTACCTATGAAAGCAAAATTTGTGCACAAACAACTAATCCAGTAGCCAGACTCCGCTAGGATAGCAATAAAAGAATGTACTTTTTCTTTTCACAATCCTCTGAAGTTGCCATGAAAGCCAGGATGACAGGAGTAGCTCAGACTGCACTATCCAGCCTAAAAAGCCTTTTTAGAGCGTCTTCTTGAGGCTCTAGCACCAAGCCAGACTTCACACAAATAAGTGAAATACTTCCCCATATTGATCTAGCTTTGGCCACACCTACTCTTTTGCACAAGATGCACAGAATCCCACTTTGCTTGGCTTTGTCCATCACACTCAAGTAGGAAGACCATGGATGCTGATTCCAAGTGTAATATGCAAGTCTGAATCCTATGCACAAGGCCAAACATGAATGGAACTGCCAGCTAACACACTGACACTCAGTCACCTCCTTTTACTTCTTTGATGAGGATTTTCCATAGAATCAGTGCTTCTTTGGGGCCATCAAGAAAAATTTACAAGGAAATCAGAGCTTGCAACCACGCTGTAAAATTTTGCTAATGTCCTATGTTATGTATTGAAGGGGGAGTATCTAATGCAGTGGTTCTCAACCTGCGGCCCAGTCACCACAGAACTGCGGCCTATGTGACATCCTCAAGGCTATACTAGTAGTATTGGACGCAGCCCACAATGGTAAATCGATTGAGAACCACTTTCCTAATGGGAACTACTGATACGCAATTGAATTACTAACCCTATTTATTTGATCCAGAATTTATCCAGAATAAAGTAGGGAAAGAAATTAAACCTGGCCTAAAACATCCCCTAAGATGGTTAAACAGATAACTTCTGGATACCAGTAAAATGTTATATCTTCCATCTTCTAAAGAATACACATTTGGGAGTGAAAACTAGCAAGCGCCTATGAAGGGGAAAAGGATGGGTGACATCACAAGGTGTTTTTTTCTGTCCTCATCTGATGGGTTTGTTTGTTCCAACTTATTTCTTTGGGCTGGTACATGAAGATGAACAACAAACATTCAAAGGCAGTAATAATTTAACGGTAAAAGTTTGAATCAGTATCTTTATATTCTTAAATCCCATTGCATTGTTTATTTTAAATAATTTATTGCATATAATCAATCCCAACATGAGGATCAATGTACTATTAAATTTTTTGAAGTTGAACATGGGTCAAATTACTTTGGCCTAACAGCCAAAGCGCTCAATCCTCTGTACGAACAAATGCAAGGTTATTTAGCTAGGAACAAAGGAGGCAGATTGTATCTACAGAATGGGAGACTGTATTGCAGCCAATAAATTTAGGAGTCATAGTGGACTAGCAACGGAATAAGATCTTCCAGTGTGATGCTGTCACAAAAAGGGGCCAGTGCAATCCCAGAATACATAAACAACAAATCCTAGTGAGTAGGATTACAGGGGTAAGTTTACCCCCTGTGTATGGCATAGGTGAGACCGATCCATTTTAAAAATGACGCTGAAAAACTGAAGAGTGCAGAAAAGATTCATGAGGGGAAAATGCCTTATACTAAAAGAGACCAATCTGTTCAGTTTGTCAAAAAGAAAACTGAAAGGTATCTTGATTATGGCGTATAAATACCTTCACAGGGAGAATATACCAGGTACAACACCAGGAACTATGTATGGCCTTTATCAATCTGACCAAAGCCTTTGACTGTCAACTGTGAGGCTCTGTTGAAAATCATGTCAAAGTTTGGCTGCCCAAGCAAATCCATCACCATTGTAAGACTCTTCCATGACCAGATGACTGCTTCCATCCTGTGCAGTGGCTCTACCTCTGAACCTTTTGTCATCCCAACCAGCATAAAACAAGGTTGTGTACTGATACCTACCCTTTTCTCTCCATTTTCTTAGCAGCTATGAAAATGTTAACCCAAGACAGTCTACCAAAAGACATTAGAATCCAATATCGGACTGATGGCAACCTCTTCAAAAACTTTCTTGTCTCCGTGCCAGAACTAAAGTAATACCGGCAACACTAACCAAACTCTAGCATGCAGATGATTGTGGTGTAGTTGCACACTCAAAGGAGGATCTACAAACAGCCCTTAATTGCTTCTCTGAAACTTACAAAAGCCTAGGGCTAACTCTGAACATTGGCAAAACAAAAGTTCTCCACCAGCCAGCTCCCAGTCAGTCATGAATCCCAGCAAGGAAGATCGACATTGACAGAGAACCGGAAAATGTGGAATACTTGGCCTATCTTGGCAGCCATCTCTCACAGAGGGCAGACACAGACGTTGAGATTGAGTATAGAATCCCCTGTGCCAGCCTTGACTTTGGCAGACCCTCACCAGGTGCTCAACAATCAAAACACCAGAACACACACGACTTTGTTTATAAAGCAGAGGTAATCCCAACTCTCCTCTATGCTTGTGAGACTTGGGTGACCTATAGAAAACACCTGAAAAACATGGAATGCAAGCATCTACACTTTCTTCGAACGATCCTCAACAAAGTGAGAGGATCACCGCATTAATCTCAGTGTCCTCACAGAGGCCAACATCTTCTGCGTTAAGGCCCTGATTATCCATCACTTGCTGAGGTGGAGCTGGCACTGTGTGTGCAAGCCTGATGTACGCTTACCAAAACAATTGCTGTACACCCAACTCACCAAAGGAGAAAGGAAATGGGGAAGCCAAAAGAAATGCTTTAAAATACATCCTCAAGATAAACATCAAGAGATGTAGCATCAACACCACACACTGGGAGACAGTAGCCCAGGATAGTGATAACTGGCAAAGACTTGTCAGAGAAGGAACATCCACTTTTGAGGAAAATATCCTTGCCGTGGTCACAAAAAAAACACCGGAAAAGAAAGGATAGACTGTCATGCAGCAATCGTGGCCCAACCCTGACTTCTATCATCATCTGCAATGTCTGCCAACAAGCCTGGGGCTCAATGATGGACTCCTCAGTCACCAAAGAACTCAAAAAAAGTAAAACCTGTGAAACAGATCATCCTCGACCTCAAGGGATCGCAGACAACGATGATGAATACCAGGTACTATAAGTAAGGCTACATTTTAGTCATGGGTATTTTTTTTTTAATAAAGTCATAGACAGGTCACGGGCTGTAAACAAAAATTCACCCAAAAATACGCACCTTGACTAAAACTTGGGCAGGGAGGAGTGGTCCAGGGGCATTGCGGGTGGTGCGGGAGGTGGCCCAGGACCCCTGCTGGTGCTGAGGAGGCAGAGGTGTCAGGCTGCAGCGCACAGTCTGGGACCCCTGCTGGTGCTAGGGGGGTTGGCAGGTCTTCCTACCTAATTAGTTGTCCCTGCATCTCCTCGGCGGCGGAGGCAGGGGCTCTGCTCCTTCCGCCACAAGCAACGGCTGCTGAAGCTCCCATTGGGCATGACTTCCGTGACAGACTCACAGCCTTAACTATAAGCCTCAGAGGCGGGGTCTTTGACAGGAGGAGGAGCAGGGGGCGGGGCCTCATGGCGAAGTCAGAGCCTGGCGCCACTTCAGAGCCTCAGGCAGGTACAAAGCAGTGCCACAGGGAATCCAGGACAAATGCTGTCCCAGAGTCATTCAGTCTGGGACCAGGACTTGAAATGTACATTTTGGTACTGTCCCACTAAATTAGTGACAGGTGGCCCGGCCCGGTCACCTTACCCGCAATGGAAACTTACTTTCCAGATCATGGAAAAACACTGATCTGCCCAGTACCTTTATCTAATGCAGTAGTTCTCAAACAGGGGTCCGGGGGCCCAGGAACAGGTTTCAGGGGGTCCGCCAAGCAGAACCAGTTTTAGACTCTCTGGGGCCCAGGGCAGAAAGCCTAAGCCCTGCTGTGCAGGGCTGAAGCCCAGGGCCCTGAGCCCACCACCTGGGGCTGAAGCAGAAGCCTGATCAACTTAGCTTCGTGGGGTGCCCTGGGCAATTGCCCTGCTTGCTACCCCTTAATGCCAGCCCTAGCTTTTATATGTAGAAAACAGTTGTTGTGAAACAGGTGGGATGTGGAGTTTTTATAGCATGGGGGGGGGCCTCTGAAAGAAAAAGGTTGAGAACCCCGATCTAGTAAATAAGCAATATCATTCACCACTTTCTAATGTACTAAAAATGTACAATTAAGAATAATCTGAATATTAACTATATAAATTGTTTCAATAAATGTACCTTCCTAAGTAGCATAAAGATGTACCAAATCTAGGGTAAAGGCTCTATTTAGTTGTAAATCAACATGTTGAATGGTTATGTCAACCAATGAGAATGCACCTCTCTTTAGAAAATAACTGGAGTTCAAATGGAAAAGTTAATTAAAATCATTTATTTAAAACCAAGGCTTTCCACTTGATATACATGCTGATTTAAATCACCCTCATTTAAATCAATCCACCCTGAGATCAGGCCTAAATTCTATAATGCTTTCACTCAGAAGCAGAAGTTTGACATACTTTTACAAGCCAGTCAAGCACTTTAGTGTATGTGTTTTCAAAATATCTCTATTTATTTATTTGCTAGAGCACATTTTGATTTACTTGCTATGTATTGTGACAAATGTGGAATGTTATATAAAAAAACTGGGGGAAAATGACTAAATTAAATGCATTTTTAAAACAGTGGCAAGTAGAGAACACTGAATTACTCCAGAGCTTGATTTAAAATAATTGACATGCTGTAGAGCTTAACATTTCATTTTTTTTTAAAATGAAGGTAACATTTTAAACATGAACAAAAAGCAGTCAGCAATGTAGTCAGTAACCAACCCTTCACTCAAAAGATCTCTCAATCTACACGGACCCTTCTATTCAGAGTTCATAATTTTCAGTAATTCTAAAGACATGAAGAAAGTCACTGTTTTGATCTTTCCACAATGGCACAAGCAACCACACCCTACATGTGTGGAAAGAGGAGGATTTTTGAAATCCTACCTAGATATTCTCATCACTTTTTTAAAATCAGCTTATAGTTTTCTCTCTTCAAAAGCTGACACTCTCATATAATGTTATTTTACACATGTATGCAATGGCATTTGAAAACAAAGTTATACTTTTATCTTCAATAGAAGACAAAACAAACAATAGGCTAGCCAACCACTGAAAGGTTCATCTTACAATGATATATGGTTGACAGCCGTGACCAGCTTCCCAGCAGTAGAGAAATTTTCAGTTAGTGTGCAAAGTTGAGGATAGGAAAGAAAGAGTCAGAAAGTGGTTTCAGGTGAGTTACTAGCATGACAGAACAACTTGGCTAAGGCAACAGGCACATGCCTGTTACACTGACTGCACTAGAGACTACTTTAAATCAAAAGCTTCCAGGTTATCAATTTACAATCCACAAAGAAAGAGCACTAAGAATTGCCAGCAGTACTTAATCTCTTCCCTTAACGTTCCCAAACTGACATTTTTGGAGATTTCATAATAGGTGTTAAATAGCATCTTCAAAAGCACAAGGAAGAGTGTGGCAAAGGGTCAGAAGGAAGAAAGCTGTGTGTAAAAGGGGGGCTAAAAAAGGACAAGACCAGGAGAAGGGCAAAAGTTAAACAGTGTGTTTCAGTCTTTAAAATAAATGTGTATCCTCCCAACTTCCAATGGAAGACAAGCAGTTTAGAAACTTTTCAGTTAACAAGATTAATCTGAAATTAAAATCCATTGTTACTTAAAACAGAAGCAGGCACATTTTTGGATGCCAGAGCCATCCACCTCCTTTGAAGGAAATTAAATAAAACGGGTGAGACAAAGTGCAAACATTCCGTTGATGTTAAAGCAATTAGGTGATGTACTTGATGTTAAATGGCTATGGTTTGGGGAACACACAAGTAAACAAAGAGAAGATATTTTCAAAATCTCTAGCATTTTTCAGGCCGCACTTATGTGTAGCCATGCAGTGGAACTAATCCTGTATTTCTCGCATACACAAGGCTCTGTACGAAGAAAACAAGAGTTTGGGGTATAGAAGTAATGCAGAATGTAGTCAACATCATGAAACGCCACAAACTACATAACAATTTGGCACAGAATCATCATACTTGCCATAGAAAATACCATCAGATGATGCAGAATTAGAGAGGCTGTTATACAGGCCATTATTACAATCAAACATATATCCTTTAGGCAACATTTCCACAAAAGAAACCAGGCCACAAGCATAGAAATAAATCACATTAATTGATTTGATCTGATTTGATTTTTAAAAACTGCAAGAGTGCCCTATAAATATTCTTCAAATAACAGAAATAAGGCTATATTTAGGTAGTTCACCATGTAACTATTATGAGCCACATTTTTATTTTTAAATCACCCTGAAAAGAAAACTCCTATTGTCAGATACTGTCAGCCACATTAAATAGAGGATATCACTACATCTCAGCACCTATTTTCATTGGTCAGTTTCTTTTATAATTCTATATGAGTTATTTGAACATGCTTGGTTTACATTTAGTTTAATTTTTTAAAACTTTCAGAAGCAAAGACATATCATGATCCCTAAAAGTAAGTTGTCTTAATAGGAAATTAATATTCCAAAACAACAACTTTGCAATGGGATATAAAATATGTATAACACATGCATCATTAAGTGTTATTATTCACTTAAAATTACTATTAAACCAAGAACAACCTGTGTTGATCATGGTGATTTCAAGAAAAATGCTAGCACTAACAATTTAGAAAATAGAAATAGTGCTCTCAGTCCTGTAAGGGGTTCTTCATAGACAGACTTGTGTCCAATTTACTTTTTACTGATTGTGCTTTTAACTTTTTGCATTTCACTCAGTTTGGACAATGAAAAATAGAGGAGGTGTATCAACTCATTTATATGCAGTTCCACTGTTTCTTCCAGTTAACCCAATGTTGCAATGTTTGGGTAGCAACAACAGTAAGGTTACATTTAAATCCAAAACAAATTTTCCATTCAAGTTCAAAAATACATTTGTTATTAGGTTTTTAAAAAATATTCACACAAACATTAATATTTGGAACGAAAGTACAACAGCATTCCTTTAAATTTAAAACCTAAATAGATAAGAATTTAAAAATAAGAGGTAACAAAAAATTCCTAAAATTTGTATTCAAAGTCATTTTTCTTAACAGAAGGAGCCAAATAGATGGTAGGAATATAGTTTACTTGGGAGCATTTGTGCAAGGTAAGCGAGGAAATCAGAAGCAACTGGCAACATAAGTTATGCTCTAGGACAACATCCTATTTCAAATTCTATTCTGCAGACAGGTCTTACGTTTACATTCCATTTTTGAGCAAAAGTGAGCAGGGAAGCAACAGTCACTTGTGGGGCCTCAATTAACTCAGAGGAAATAGGGCATGGTTGAAAATACTGATCTGTTAGAGTTTAAGTGTAAAAACTCAGTTCTCAAAATTGTAAAACCCTATGAAAACTTTAAGGCATCTATCTTCTTGAGGGGACATAACAGGTCAGTTTAAAGTGCTTTTGGTAAGACTGAAGCTGTGTCCACACTATGCAGCTTTTAGCAACACGACTGTGCCACTACAGCAGTGCCGCTAAAAGACATGCGGTGTAGCTCTTTGCCAGCAGGAGAGCGCTCCTGCCAACAAAGAGCTTTTCACATCAGCGCTTGTTGTCGGCAAAACTTTTGTCTTCCTGTGCGTCTTTGTTTTTTTTTTTTAAACACCTCTGAAGGACGGAAGTTTTGCCTTTCACTTGCCAGTGTAGACAAAGCCTAACTTGCACTTGCAAAAAACTGACAGCTTTGGCAGAGACTGTTTGGCATAAACTTTGAAAATTAACAATTACATTCCTCATGGTGGCCAAGATCAAATGTTGTATAAGTTTAATACACTCCTATACTCCCATGAAGGAACTGCACTTGCAGAGAATTTAGGAAAGGTGATAGACTCTATAGTCTAAAAGAACTTTTCTATCTTCATAATTACACTAACTCACTTAATGTATAAATTAAGGCAGTTATCTAAAAGCTAAACTGTCAAGAGGAAGCTGAAATCTTTACTCACAACAATGAAATGCTTAAAGGCCAATTAAGCCATATTACACAACTTTTTAAAAGGAGAGAGAACACTCATGAAATCACCTTTTATAAAGGAACATCGCAACGTGTAGCTACCATACCTTCTATTCTCAAATACAGTTTATCATCTTAAACAAAAAAGGCTTTCCAGCAAAGGAAGGTCCAAGAGATGGTATGAAGTCACATTTTATCCTCACAGTAGAACAGTTTACGAAATGTAAAACATAGTGCTAGCTAATTTCGTGGGTAAAACTATGATCTGTGTTTTGCAGAAGGTCACACTTAGTTCCTCTGGCTGTAAAAATATGCTATTCAGTGAATTCATTAATTGAATTTTGTCAGGTTTTGGAAAGTAAATGTTTCTGGTATTTGTCCAAGTCTCTTTTAATTGAGTATTTTATTATTTAAAAACAAAAATTTAGGTCTTCAATTAACAACTGGATATCATTTTAAAGGATTAGTATTCAGGCAAAGTGATACTAGTACATAGCTATATTGCCATGTAATCTTGGGGGAAATAATTTTTCATTTACAGTCATGTGCACAATAGGGAGTATAGCAATGCATACCAACACAGTTCATGAAAAGCTCAGAATCCAAAAGATTTGGGCTCAAAGAGTGCAAAACATAGGGAAAACAAAGATTAATCAATTAAAGTACTGTGTTTTAGAAAAATGAAGTAAAATAAATCAAATAGTATATTTCCACATAAAAGTTGCACTTTTAATTGCAGGCAACTAAATCTCTCCAAAATAAATCTAAATTAAAAAAGAATATTTCAAAAATTATCACTGAGTATTTATCTGATACAAGTCAATGCACATTAAGTCTAACAATGTTTACTTCACAGGTTAAGAACTAGTGAGCTATTTCCTCCCCCCAGTAATTTTGAAAGATAAGCTTCATTTTAGGAAGTGGGTATCAACCATGTTGTGCAGGATTTCACTTTGACTCCAAAAATAGAAGGAAAAATGGAAAGCAAAACACTGCTCTTAAATTACTACAGAAAGATAATCCATGAAACCACAAGCTTTATCTACTCATTCAAAGATGTGACACGCAGCAGCAATTCATCAGCATAATACTAAGCAAAATAGATTAGTTTACATATCTACATGCAGATAAAACAGATGTCAAATATGTCAGGAATCTATTCAGAATTATGAAGAAGTTGGAGAGGGGAAAGTGTCTGATTTTAGTGGATGCTTTTGAATATCACTTAATCCAAGTTTGTGTTTATGTATCAGAACAAAAAAAAAAAAAAAACTATTGACACCAAAAGAAAACTTAAGCACCCAAAAAAACGATAGTGTGTAATTACTTCATTCTACTTGAACTAAAGTTTCTAGAGGAGTTTCTTACCTGTGCAATAAACTATGTTCACCCATGTTTTTTATTTTTATATATGTTCGCGCATACATATATATATATACATACACACACACACACACACACACA
This sequence comes from Eretmochelys imbricata, assembly GCF_965152235.1. Lineage (NCBI taxonomy): Eukaryota > Metazoa > Chordata > Testudines > Cheloniidae > Eretmochelys > Eretmochelys imbricata. The sequence continues at coordinate 109,471,678 of NC_135573.1, read as the reverse complement.
CACAGAACCTATATCTGTGTGTGCGCATACAGACACACACAAAGAAGGTTGTATTTTTGTATACATTATATTAAAATACTCAACCTACAGCAACAGATTTTTAAAGCAACTGTTCATATACTATCATTTATGTGCTGTAAATGTTTACTTTGAAAGGCGCTACATTAAAAGAAATTATGCATATTCAATATATTTTCAAAAAATGTTTTTCTGAATACATGTGCACATAGATAAAATTCCAGCCAAAGCAACTGGCTTAATTAATTAATGTTTATAAAGTGCTTTGAGAAGTCTTTAAGAGAAAGTGCTCAGTACTATTGCTGAATGAAAAGAACTCCATTTAAATAACTTTCAAGGTTTGATTTACCTTCACTCAAAAGAAGTTAGGAATTAATCTTTGTCCTATTACAACTCAACTAGTACTGTATAAATGCCATATCTCTAGATCATTAGTTCAAATCCAAGTCAGCTTAATAGTGATGAAAAGTTGTTAGTGACTATGTGAAGCCAGTAGCTTCAGATTAACTCCTAGTATACCTCACAAGCCATCGATATATCATTATTTGAGGGTGTGTCCCATTCCGTATTACGGGCTGAAAAAAGTCTAAGGCTGATTACAAGTGAATTTATTGGCTCATAATATGTTTATCATCAAATTAACAGGAAGTTCCATCAAGATATATTTACATTTTTAATATTCAAGTTTTAAATGGAAAAAAAAAAAAAACCTACCAGAATAGCAAGAGTCAAAATTACTGAGAGGTGAATTAGCGAAGTTGAACCAGGCCTACAGTATTGGAAGGGGGTTCATTTGCCTTCCAAATGAAACTGGAATAAAGGAGCACCCTCTCGAGCACTGGAAATACAGAATATGTCTGCTTGTGTAAGAAGTCCCACTAATAGTTCTCCAGCACAGGCTTCTCTCACTCCTTTGCGCTGATCAGTTACTGTATGCTCAATAGTCAAGCTGTTTGTTAGCACCATCTCTCTCCTTAACTCATTAATTCCTCGAGTCATTAAGTGGTAAAGGCCTGTGCTTTTGGCAGTAAGAGTTCCCAATTCAATACCCACCAACAATCGATGGAGGGGTCCCTAAAGTTGTAAGCGGATTTGAAGGTTTGTAGACCTCAGGCTCTCAGGACAAGCTTCTTCTGACAGTATGATGTCTAATACTGGCTAAGTGAATCTTATTTACTTCTACTGATTACTCCCTCTATGTAGAGGCAAAAAGAAAAGGAGTACTTGTGGCACCTTAGAGACTAACCAATTTATTTGAGCATAAGCTTTCGTGAGTTACAGCTCACTTCATCAGATGCAATGAAGTGAGCTGTAGCTCACAAAAGCTTATGCTCAAATAAATTGGTTAGTCTCTAAGATGCCACAAGTACTTCTTTTCTTTTTGCGAATACAGACCAACACGGCTGTTACTCTGAAATCTATGTAGAGGGTAAGAGATATTACTGCTGCTATCAGCTAATGGAGTTACTCCTTTAGTTAACATGGTATAGGCCTGTGCTTTTGTCCTGGAGGTCCCAAGTTCACTCCCAGCTGACCAACGAGGGCACAGATTGTTGCATGGCGGCAGCCCTGGCTTTAATCTTTCACACACTTAATGAATGCGTACAATTGTGTCTTTCACTATACTGTAGTTCTGTATTTGCTATAGAGACATCATATTCTGAAGCCTGTAATACACACCCACATACAAAGGACAAGGAATCGCATGATCAGAAAAAATATTCAGTTATTTTATAGTGCCTGTACAGCATTCCTGCAGTGATTAGTTATTCAGTATTACTGGCACTAATTACTTCCATTAACAGGCTCAGAGAGGCAGGGGACAAATAAACAGAGAGCTTGAGCTACTCGCTCACCTTTAAGCATAAAATGCGAGGCTCACTGACAGGGCAACCAATGAGGCTACCTCCACTTATCAACTTTTACCTAGGAAAGAAAAAAATTACTCTGTTTTTAAATTACAGGTCTTTTAAAAATATGTATTTCATTTCTTAAAGCAGGAAAATTTAGCAGTAATCCTAATCTCAAAACAAACATTTATATGGCTAAAATAATCAGCTGGTGTAAAAATAATCATTCAGACCAACCACAGGATTTAAGTATGTCTACAGGGTTGCTAATCTCTTTAACAAACTACTTCAAAATTTCATTGTCTGGGGTGTTCCTAACATTTTATGATAGATCTACAAGAGAAACTTTTGACTCGTTCATCTTTTTTGACCTCTCACTTTATAAATTTTCCACCAATGGTCATATAAAGGAAGGCTGGAAAACTGGGAACAACCATTCAAGACAACACCAAGACCGGTTATCCTTTTTCCCCTCAAATGCTTCTTTTCTGTTCTTGTTCCGATATGCAGCCAAACTATTTCTTCTATTCAGAAAAGTTTGCTTATAATTCCAAGAGCCTCTAACATGAGCTTCCTCCAGCAGTGCCATTTATAGACCCAAGCACAAGGTACTTCTAGCTGTCTGGATTTTAAACTTATTAAAAGAACAATAGTTTTCCCCATTCACCCTGCTTCAGGCCACCTCAGAAACAGCACTGCCACATAGCCATAACCTGAACTCTAGGATTTTTAATGATGTGTAATTTGACAACAGCAGTCTTCTGGAACAGGATCTAGTCATGATTCAGGTAGGAAACTAAGTGAAATGCCGCTGAAACAGTTCTGAAATGCAATTTCCCACCTCATATATATATATTCCATAAAGCGACTGCACCTCTTCTTGGAAGAGGATTCAAAGCTAGTAGTTCACAACCTGAACACTGAGGCATAACAGGAAAACTAATTTACGAGAGATCAAAGTCAGATTACTTTTACAATTTCCTATAGACAAAAGGCAGTGGTCACTGTTATTCTATACACTACCTCAGGCAGGTGATTATTTAGAGCACATGCATCCACGCCTCTATCTGGTTGATAATTCCTTCAGACATGTGGAGAGTTAGCAGCTGTCTCATTTCACTTGACACTCCTTTCTGACAAGTTTCAGTTTAAAGCAGTGACTGTTACAACACACACAAACTCCCCAGAGCAGTGACCTTCTCCTCCCAGTCTCCTCTGATGCTCCAAATAGTGGTAAATCAAAACAAACTACAACCACTGAAGTTTATACAGATTCATGATCTCCCCCTCCTCTGGAAACAGGAAGGAGCAGAAAGAAAAGCAGAATTATTGTTTAGGAAAGAAATGTATGGAATAATTGGTTTTTAAATATTAACTAGCTAGGAAATTAGTGACTCGAAGGTAATAAGCAGTCATTTAAAAAAAGCAAAGAGGCCTACAAAACTCCTAAAGAGGAGCCAGGAAACATTACAAAATACCACCCAGTATTATTCTATAGCTCTTATCAATCTACAATTACAATAAAAGTTTTGCTCAAGTAATGCTTTCAGGATTTAACCATTGATAAAAACTGGTAAGTAACACAAAGAGGTCAAGGGAGTAGGCAGAGCAGATGGTTTATTCATAAGAAACCTTACAAAATGCATGCAGAAAAGGTTAAGATGTCTGTAAAAAGAATTCCAGGACACTTTCTAATCTAAATAGTATATTTAAGTTCAGTTTCACATGCTAATAACCTTTTACTTAAGTTGGAAAGAAAGTATTTGAATAAAGATAAATTTGCACAAGAATATGCTTTAATGTAATAAATTTCCCAACAAATCTCCCTGGTTTCAGTCCTAGATTCTGCAGTTATATAGGAATATTTCAGTTCTGCAGGTTCCCTAGTTCCTCACTTATTTTAGTCAAGATGCAGATAATTTAGTAAATAAAAAAAAAAAAGAGGACAGAGGATTAATGTGTGTACTAGAGTCATTAGGGAAATCAAAACAGGATTTGCTTTTCGAAATTCATGTTCTTTAGAAAATAAATTGGCAGTGATGGGGAGGGAGGGATGAGTCTATTCCAATTAGCAAGCAGAACCCTAGCACAAATGCAAAGGAAACTCCAGGAAAGTTCATTTTACATTACTTTACAATGGGATAGCAGTTCTAAATGCAAAGCAGTAGCTTATAATACTCCCAAAATGAGTTGGAAAATTTCAGAGGCAAGACAAAAATTTCATCAAAAATACCCAGAAACAAAATGTTTTCAACATGTTCAGAAACGTTTATTCCATTTCCTAATTGTCTCTGATCACTCGGTACAGTGTTTCATATTGTTAGTAATACAGAGAGAAGAGTTTAGTAGGGAATCTGATTTCCTTCCTCCAACTGAAGATGGACAAGTAATCTTGCCTGTGCATAGAGGAAAGACAAAAGGTATTCCTGATTTGTTCTCCATCCACAAAAAAGTATGGCTATCAGTTAAAGAGAAAGAAACAATTACAGCTATTACTAATTACACTTAGGCCTGATCTTCCTGCTAAAAGATCCCAATTCCAATGTTCTTCCCAACATTGAAGGGAGTGCAACTGATGCCTGTTAAATGGTTCCTTTTTACATTCACTTCCTGATGCGAGTCAAAAACTGAACCAAATAAGCTCTCCCTAGCTCAATGAGACTAAAATGCAGTTGGTTAACTTCTTCTAGGTTTTGATGTCCTTGCTGAATACAAAATTAGAAAATCATATGTTTGTGGGGGCAGGTAGGCTAGCCTGCTTTGGACAGTTCTCTAAATTAAGTAATTTAGACTGAGGTGTCTTTTGTGACTAAATTTTTTAAAAGGCAATGTGACTTGGTGGTTAGAGCAAGGGACCTGGAGTCAGGAAATGTTGGATCTACCCCACTACTCTGCCGCTGTCTCACTGTGATCTTAGGCAAGTCACAACTACTGCCTTGTTATCCTCACCTGTAAAATGGGGAAAATATTTACTCACCTGTGTAAACCACAAAAATCCTACCCTTGTGAAGATTAAGCCTAAAGTTTACAAAATTAAAAAAACTCTGACATATTCGTTAGATATAATTCCAAAATAAAACCAACCACCCTTATGAAACAGACAAGTTTGTACAGCTCCACTGTTCATCACCTGAGAACTGTTTCCCAAAAGCTAATCTTCTAGAAATGAGTACCAGCATGTTTAATTATAAATGTGTACGAAAGTTCTGTCTGATCATTTTGTTTTACACAATCTGTTCTGTGCATTTTAAACTTCAGCTCTAGGAGGTCCTGAAACCTATTTTGCCATCACTGATTTCTTGGCCTTAATTCCATTAAGAAAAAGCAATTATGGAAGCCAAGCCTGCCTGCTTCCTTTAGTAGAAGCCACTTGCTCTTATTATGAATCACAGTATAAACTTTTACTTTCATTTAACTATAAAGCATTTTTTCCAATATTACATTTGCCAGCTTAAATGACAGCACAACAATATAAATTTTTAAAACACTATTTCCTACATTATCTCAACTGCCTCTCCCCTCCTCTTCTCTCACAAGTATGGACAACTCTGATTAAAAGAAAATGATTACACACACTTCAGGCCCAGTTGAGCTGTGCTTACTCACAATGAGTAAAAAGTAGTCCTACTGAACTCAAAGGGAATACATACACCACAACGAACTATCCAGCAAACACGACAAAATTAGGCCCCACCCAGTGCCCCAGGCGTTCCACATAAAAGTTAACTTTGGTAAGACATTTAGCTTTTCATCTTTAATATGCAACTACAAACAAGAGTAATGGTAAAATGATCAACCAGTAATCCAACGAGTGAAATTCTAATTCGGAAATAGATCTTTCTTTATAGCAATAGTGTAACAGAAATATGAAACCAAGCTACACAAAGAAAACCCAATCCCATTTGGTGCCTTTATCTCTGCTATGAAATTAATCCAAATACAAGCAGCACTGTTGCAATGATTCAGATTAAATTAATATCGACAATATCTTTGGAAATGCATAAAAATATAAAGAATTCCTCCAGTACCAACAGTATTGACTATTCAGATGAGGGGAAAAAAACATATGATCCAATAATTTAATATTAAATTAACGGATTTTAAGTGGTTCTGCTAAACATCAGGAGGATCCAACAAGCTTCAGGAAAAAGCTATACATAAATTCCAGATTTGGAAGACAATGAATTACAATTTTATTTAGACCAAAACAAAAATGATCAATATTAACTGATCACAGTCCATTGCACATTACACACTTCAGGGATATTTCCAATGCACTAAATCAGATACAGTTTTGCAAAGAAAACTACTAAATTAAATATTAACAATAAACTAAGACCCCAAAGCTGCACTGAGCTACAGGTGGGCAGATCCATGTTTGTTGAAGAAACATGTTTGTTGGCCTATTTATGCCAGTGGGATTCCATGCTGCTGCAAGGGTCTGCACATGTGGTTATCAAGACAGAATTGGGTCCTAATTCAAGCAAGGTCAAAAAGGGATAGATATTTCTATACATAACAGACGATAAAGCAAGAAAAAAAACCCATACAGACAAACCACATGTGGTCTTATATTACAGTAGCATTGTAACTTCTTCCCAAATATCTGCAACAATTTTCACAAAGAGGGTAACATTCCCACCTTAAGTTGATTACCAGTAATTTAGAAACAGTTTTTTCAGTTTTTTTTTTTTTACTGTAGACTTTTTATTTATTTGAACATTTATTTCTAAAACCTTGATTCTACTCTGGTATATTTGTACATTTGTTTCCTTTTTTTCAGAACTATATTCAGTTTATTTCTTCCTTTAGTTTTGTACAAAATCATGAAATACGTATGGAGAATAAATTTACAGTACCAAAGTTCCTTCAAGCCTACACATTTTAGAACATTGGCTCCAATCAAGATCAGGGTTTCACTGTGCTAGGCACTATACGCACACATAGTAAGAAACAGTAAATAAGTAAATAAGAGACCAAGACAACATTTATTATTCCCATTTTACAGATGGGAACCAAGGCACAGAGAGATTACATGACTCTGCCAAGGTTGCACAGAAAGTCTGGCAAAGAACCAGGAAATGAACCCATATCTTCCCAGTTCCAAAACACTGCGTAAACCACAAGATGGGCCTTCCTTACGCTGTTATCAAAAGGATTAATGGCATAAAGCTAAACTTGAACACAAAATTTATTACATCCCAATTCTGCAGTTGGATTAGTGTAAGTGGACCCTCATACGAAGTATCAGAATTTTTAAGATATAAAGCATCATGAAAGTGTAAAATGTCTACCAAAAAAGCACCAACTCAAATAATTCAGATGGACATATGCAGTGAGTTCTATTTCTTCACAAAGCCATGCCTATGAGATGTGCAAGCAGTCTTATGGGAAAATGGCCACAACTGATTATTTGCTTAACGTTCTGCTCTTAAGCAAAAAATATATTCAGAGCACCAAGTACAGAGATCATTTAACAGGTAACTGAACAGATCAGTACACAATGCTCTCCTCCTCATGCCCCCACCCTAAATGGGGTGGGGGGGGCAGATCTTTTCCTGCTCTGCTCTATTTTTACAATCTGGTGCATTGGTATTTTGGATGATTTCCAAAAGTATTCTTTACAGGGACTTCACAAGTAAGTGCCAGATTTCCAAATTATTTTAGTGCACTCTCTTACACTGCTTCACAGAACACCACAGAATTAATAAGGGATCCAGCAGTCACAACTTTTCAAATGCAAATATGTTGCAATCTGGTAAATACAGCCCTGAAAAATCCCTCCCCCAACATCTAAAATCCAGGACACAACTTTTGTTCCCACAAATCAAAACTGAAGGTTACAGCAACTCATGAACAGAATCTCCTTAATGAAACTGCCAAAAATATTATGGACTTTTCAGTTTCTTGCATCCCACCACTAATCAATCTCATCTAACAGTTGATGAAAGCATAAATCTTTAAACATATATGAAACTACTAATGATCTTTTGCCTCTAAAAGAGTAATGCTATTACCCCTAAATCCTCTAACAGGGTGTGGATAGAGAAACTTGGGGTCTGATTCTGATCTCCCACTGATACAACTTCATTGATGTTATTGGCATCTTACACAGCTGCAAGTGAAAGGAGAATCAGGCTACTGGACTTTTTTTTAAAGAGCTTCCAAAAGTAGCGGAGGCAACATTAAGACGCTGCTTGTCTCTTAAAAAAAGCACACAAACAACTCATTGTTTGAGCCCATGCTTAATCCAAAGTAGACAGGGTGGGGCAGGGATTTCAGGATAGGGATATTTTATTTGTACCTGTTATCTCCCTGTTTGATGTTTGAAGGGGGAGGGTGCAGCACAGTCTGATTCCCTTGCATCTCCACAATACATTTGCTGTTCAACTCCAACTCTAGAAGAGAACATGCCAGACGGCTTTACCTATCAGAATAGCCCCTCGTGCACAGAAGGGACCCACGTGCACCCCTCTCCATCCCGCCAAACTGGGCTTCCCCCAACGTCTCCCCAGAGCTACTTGCCGAACAACCCTTACCCCCACACTACTACTGGGGTATGTGTGTGGGGGGAGGAGAGTTTGGTATTTCTCCCCAGAGCCTGAAGCTCCCCTAGCTAATCCCCAGGGCTGTTTGGAGAACTGCCCTCCTTAGGAGGAGGTTCTCCAGGCAGCCCTGCGGAGAAGATGGGGGAGTCGCAGGCTCACCCTGGACCTCCACCAGCTGAGGGAAGGTGTGTGCACCCGGGGGGGGGCGGGGGGGGAAGAGATAGGAGAGTGCTCAAAGTGGTCTGAAAAAGCAGGGTCCGCCCCCGCGGGAGCAGCGGCTGTGACAAGGGACGCTTCAGCCGCACCCCTGAAGGGTGACCTTTTGCTCATTGATTGTTGTGGGGTCCGTGAGCGCTGACGACACCCCCCCGACCCCCACCCGCACCCGGCTTCGGGCGCTGGGGCGGGGGTGCGCCCGCTCAGCCACGGTGGGGAGAAGCAGCGGTGGGGGTGCCCAGCCGGGGGGGGCCGGCGGGCGCTCCCCGCGGGCAGCCGGCGGCTCGGTTTACCTCTGCGGTTCATGGGCCGGACCCTGACGGCCACCTTCACCTTGATCTCCGACATCTTCCCCGGCGGCGCCCAGCTCCCTCCGCGCTGCCGCCGCCGCCGCCGCTGCTGCCCGGGGGCCGCTCACAGGGACGGGTCGCTGCCAGCCCCGCGCTGCCCGCGGCGAGGCGCAGCCCCAAGGTCCATCGCCAGTGCGGGGCGGAGGGGGGGGAAGGGGAGCGGCGGCCGAGCAGCCCCGGGCGGCCTCTGCCTGTCTGACTCCGCGTCTGTCCGCCTCTAGCCTCGTTTGCATAACAGCTCCCGCCGCTCCGCTCCTCTGCGCCGCCGCTGCTGCTGCTGCGGCTGCCGCCTGCCCGTCCCGACCGCCATCTTCCGCCCACAACGGCCAGCGGCTGCCTCGCCGAACAGACCGCAGCCGCCTAGGAGACGGGCGGGTTAACGCGGGGGAGGGGGGAGGAGGGGAAGAGGTTGTTCCGGAAAGACACGGAAACAGCCGAGTGTCTTCGAGGCAGGGGGAGTGGAAAGGAGTGTCCCAGGGTAACCCCGCCGCCTAGGTATGCGTATATCCTTCGCGCCCCGAGTGCTTTGCGGTACCCCCCCCGCGCGGACCCCCTCAGCGCATGCGCAGAGGGAACAGCGCCCTCGCAAAGAGCTGCCTGCCTGTACTTTGCGCCCTGTGCGCGCGTAGGGCGAGGTGGGAGGGAGCCGAGCGCTGCGCGCGCAGCCGCCGGGGCGGGTGAAACAGGGCGTGGAAAGCGGCGTGGCGGGTGTGAGGCGGGGAGGGGGGGCGAGGTGCGGACCAAGGGGGATAAGCAGCTCGGCGGGGTGAATGGGGGAGGTGGGACCAGAGGGTGGCAGAGCAGAGCAGTGGCTGGAGGCGCCTGGAGAAGACAGCGGAGAGCAGACCTCTCCTAGGCAGAAAGTCCCCCGTGAAGCCCCAGGCCCCCCACTCATAGATCGTGCAGGGTTTGACTTTGGGGGTTCCTTAGTGTCTGAGGAGTGGAAGGATCATCTGCTTGAGGAAAGGTGAAAGCTCCCAGGTGCTCTTGCTCCCCGGGTGGCATGGGAGACGCACCAAGGAAGCAGAGGACCAGACTTGACGACCTCTCGAGGGCCCTTCCATCTCAGGGTTCTGTGATAACATCAGACTGCAAGATTCACCAGCCCTTGGAGCCCTCTAGGAAGATTGCGCTCTCTGAGGTGATGCTGCGCGGTGTCATGCACTGCTTGTAAACCACATAGTTCATATGCTGATTGTGCTGGTCCAGAAGAGAAATGGGAAAATAAGGATGATTATAGACTACTCTACCTTAAGTAGATGCGCTGTGATTGATGAGTGCACCATGACTCTATGCCTTGAACTGTTTGCTAGGGAGCCAGTGGTTCTTGATGGTGAATCTTTGATGTGCATATTACCTCATCCCCCTGAGACAAGATGATAGAGAGAAAACCACATTCTCTGCCCTTTAGGTTTCTGTTTGAACACATGCCCCCAGGAATATCTGGAGTGCCTACCACATGCCACTGTCTTATAGAGAAAAGTTGTGGGAGACATGAACCTATTACAAGTATTAGTTTATTTATTTGGATGATGTGACTGTGTTTGGAAAAACTCTGGAGGAACAGGAAGAACGACTTCTAAAAGTGTTAGGCTGATTGGAAGCAGGACCTGCACTGAAGAGGAACAAATGTCAGGAATGCAGTTGTGGATGAGGAGGGAAGTGGCAGAGGGAAGCTGAGTGAGATCCAGGCTGATACAGTGCTTGGTTCCTGGCATAATACCTGTTTATATTTCTCCATCAAACATGGCTGCCATAAGAAATCCTTTAAATTTCTACTTTTGCTACTGGTAGTAAATTCAGATGCCAGTCACCCATCTTCTCCTGACAGGGAAGATAGTATACTACTCCAGGACAAAAAGGTACACACAAGAGACACTGGGAGTCAAGAGTCCAGATTGCCCTCATGTCCTGTATCTGGGGCACAACATCCCATGAACTCCCTGATGTTTTTCTGCCTATCTGATGGGAGAACTATTTTGGTGCCTGCTAGGAATAATAATCTTCTCAACAATTTCTCCACCAACATCTTGCTGTACCTGCTGCCCTGTCACCAGCCTCCCTGATTGCATCTCATTATTTCACAGAAGCCAGAAAAAAGGGAAAGTTTGCAGTGGTGAGAGGATTTAGAGCAGTTTTTTAATTTTAAAAGAAACAAAAAAATTTAAAATAGAGAATTTGATTGGAAAGTCATAATTATTATTTGTATAGTGCCTTCAGTGCCAGAGTAGTTAAGCCTTAAATTTTTAAGGTAGTGTAAATAATAAAGCTAAGATTTTAATGATTTTAAAGAGATTATCAAACCAAATTTGACCCACATTTAGGTTTTATAAGAACAAGCTTTTAAAGAAAATCTAAGCTCAATATAACTGTTTGGATTTTAAAAAAAATCCAATGAAAACAAACTAAACCCCAACTTTTTGCAACTCAAACACATGGCAATGCTGAGTTAGAGTTAGTGCCTGAGAAAGTGAAATTGATTAACTTCAACCTCCAATCTGAGAAAAAGTAAACACACAGCAGTGTTTTCCCTGCTGTGGTGTCCAAAGGCTGGTTTAACGCCCAGCACTCTACATCTGCAAGTGTAGCCAAGCCCTTAGTGTGGTGAAAAGTACATTTAGATGTTTTTAAATGCCACCTTTAAAAACCGAAGATTTTATTTGTAACATAAGTAAAAACATGGGGTGAAATCATAGCTCTAATGAAATCAGTGTCAAAACTTTCATATATTTCAGTGGGCCCAGCATCTCATACATTTTTTAAAAAGGTTATATTTTAACATTTGTGAAATCAATCTGTTGGTTGTGTTCTAGGGAGTCAGATTTTTGACATTGCAGGGACAAGAGAAGATGTGATTCCTTATACTCAAATGGTAAATTATCCAAATAAACTTTTCTTTAGCACAATGAGAGTAAAACATTGTTGAGAGGAGTGATGTAGACAAGTGGCCTTCCTGACGTTCTACACACTGAGCCAAAATTTACTTTCAGGTACATCAGTGGGGATCCACAATATCTCCATTGAAGAGGAATTTCTCTGAATTTACCACCAGTGTTTATGATAACAGGTTTTTGTCCAGTGCTTTTAGATGGGGTTTTAGATTTTTCTTTTGCTTCTAATTCCTAATTCACAGATACATGTTAGATGGCCTAGATGTTTTTCACCTCTCTTACTGATAGTTATTTTGATTGTGTCTGCAAAATCCTGCTGGGGGACTTGAAGATCATGGGTCTACATGTAACATATTTATAGAGACACTTTAAGACTAAAATGAGTTCAGGTTGAATGGTGTTACGAGCCCCAAATGTGGGGTGGGGGAAATCTTAAGTGTCAGTCCTCTGACCAAATGCAGAATAGATGTACCTAAACATTGTTTAATGTGGCTGATGACTGCTTATTTAGGTATCTTTCAAAAATGTCTACTTTTAAGTTAACCTGACAGATCAGAATGTCTCCTTTTAACATTGTGGATCAGTAGGGGAGAGTACCATTCACTGAGTTCAAGTTTTAAAAAATGGGTCATTTTTAATTCCCCTAAATCATTAGTTAATATATCTTCAATATTTAACACCGACGCTATTTTTGAGTTGACTAGAAAAAGTGTTTAAAGTTATTAAACCCCCTTTTCCCATCTGTTTTTAAAGTTTAAACGCTTAAGGGCTTGGTCCTACATTCAGTGGCAAAGCTCCCCATTAATGAGGAGGAAGCTGAGTATCTGGCTCAGTGCTACAGCACCCTATGTTTTGGAGAGAACTAACCAGCAAAATCCATGACTCAAATTGTCCCACTAAAGTCAGTGTCACTACCAGTGTGTTAGAGAGAGTAGTATTTTTCCCCACACTCTCTTGCATTCCTGGAACAAAGAGAGGAATAAGGCAATTCATGTAAGTGACTTATGTGCCCTAATGTTGCTCACTAATTAGGAACCTTGTGATGGCTGATTTCAAAGCATAATTAGCATAATCTTGAAAAATACTATTGCCCACTCTCTTCAGATGTAGAAAGAACTTTTAAATCTTAACACTTTTAACATGTTTGATATGTGTGCCATTCTTAGAGCTGGAATCTGATCATATATCTGGAATGAAATCCTGGCCCTACTGAAGTGAGGGGGACTTTTCCCACAGACTTTATTGGGACCAGGATTTCACCCTTTTAGCGTAATGATTTCCAGCTACCACTACTTAATACAATATCTCTTTGTATCCTAATAGCATAACTTAAATTGTACAACTATTAAACATTTTGCCATAGTTTTCTTTAGTTATTTTGCATAAGGGTCTCCTACAATTTTTTGAAATATCAGGTGAAGTTTTTCAAACCCATATTTAGGCATCTACATGAAAGTGGCCAATTTTCAAAATTGCTGAGCATCTGCAGGGACCATCAATTTTCAACCAGAACTCGAGCTATTCTGCACATTTAGAAATTAGGCCAGTTTAGCTTAAATGCATAAATATAAATATCCAACTTTGGACATGTTGGCTTAAATCTGTTTTTGAAAACATCGATATTTTAATTATGATACATGGGTAAAATTGCAACTGAAGCTAGAAGACTATGGGTCAGTATATATGCCACCTACCTTTGAAACGTGATTATTTTACCACCACCAGTCTTACAGCAACTGCACACACTTTCTTTAAAAGACTGATTGATAATCTCTCAATTCCAGTAAAATACTTAATGAAAAGACTAACATAGTAATACTTAGCTCTTCTATAGTGCTCTCCATAGGTAGATCTCAAAGTGTTTTTACAAAGGAGTCAGTATTATCCCCATTTTACAGATGGGGAAACTAGGGTATAGAAAGGGGAAGTGATTTGCCCAAGGTCATCCAGTAGACCAGTGGCAGAGCAAAGAATAGACCCCAAGTCTGAGTCCCAGTCCAGAACAATTGAACTTCAGTATTCTTTCTGAGTGTTAAGAATGTTGGGCCCAGAGCACTATATGAAACTCTACACAGCTGGAGTAGTTCAAAAGGATTGTGACAGTAAGCACTTTACGCAATTCCCCCGCAATAGATAATGCAAACTAAAACCAGAATAGGAGTTTTCCTTGTCCATTCCTCCCTCATTTCTTTTTCTTCATGTTTAATTTCTAAAGAGAAATCTGATTTTGTGCAATGTTGTTTTTACTTTACTGTATATCATCATACTCACCATCTGTTTTATTGTTTATACCACATCCACAAGTGGGACAGGCAATTTCCAGACGAATTAATAAAAATAAGGTGTGGCGCCTCTGCCTCAAAAATCTTAGACTTCAAGGTCAGAAGGGACCATTATGATAGTCTAGTCTGACCTCCTGCACAAAACAGGCCACAGAATCTCACCCACCCACTCCTGTAATAAACCCCTCACCTATGTCTGAGCTATTGAAGTCCTCAAATCATAGTTTAAAGTCTTCGAGGTGCAGCGAATCCTCCAGCAAGCGACCCGTGCCCCACACGGCAGAGGAAGGCGAAAAACCCACAGGGCCTCTGCCAATCTGTCCTGGAGGAAAATTCCTTCCCAACCCCAAATATGGCGATCAGCTAAACCAGGGGTGGGCAAACTACGGCCCTGGGGCCGCATCTGGCCCTCGAGTTCCTGCCTGGGAGTGGGGACTGGGGACTGGGGCTTGCCCCACTCCGGTGCTCCAGCTGGTTAGCGGGGTTGAGGGCTTGCCCCACTCCGCGCAGCTCCTGAAAGCAGCGGCATGTGCCCCCTCTGACTCCTACAGGTAGGGGCAGCCAGGGGGATCCGCATGCTGCCCCACTCCAAGCGCCGCCCCTGCAGCTCCCACTGGCCAGGAACCACAGCCAATGGGAGCTACACAGGCGGTGCCTGCAGATGGGGCAGCGTGCTGAACTCCCTGGCTGCACCACCGCATAAAATCTGGCTGGGGGACATGCCACTGCTTCTGGGAGCTTCTTGAGGTAAGTGCCATCCGGAGCCTGCACCCCTCCCGTGCCCCAACCCCCTGCCCCAGCCCTGATCCCCCTCCTGCTCTTGAACCCCTCAGTCCCAGCCCGGAGCACCCTCCTGCACTCCCAACTCCTCATCCACAGCCCCACCCCAGAGCCCACACCCCCAGCTGGAGCCCTCCCCCCCCCACACCCCAACCCCCAATTTTGTGAGCATTCATGGCATGCCATACAATTTCCATACCCAGATGTGGCCCTTGGGCCAAAAAGTTTGCTCACCCTTGAGCTAAACCCTGAGCATGTGGGCAAGACTCACCAGCCAGACACCCAGGAAAGAATTCTCTCTAGTAACTCAGATCCCACCTCATCTAACATCCCATCATAGGCCATTGGGCATATTTACTGCTAATAGTCAAAGATCAATTAATAGCCAGAATTAGGCTATCCCATCATACCATCCCCTCCATAAACTTATCAAGCTTAGTCTTGAAGCCAGATGTGTCTTTTGCCCCCACTGTTCCCCGTGGAAGGCTGTTCTAGAACTTCACTCTTCTGATGGTTAGAAACCTTTGTCTAATTTCAAGTCTAAACTTCCTGATGGCCAGAACACAGTTCTTGTGTCCACATTGGTACTGAGCTTAAATAATTCCTCTCCCTCCCTGGTATTTATGCCTCTGATACATTTATAGAGAGCAATCATATCTCCCCTCAGCCTTCTTTTGGTTGGGCTAAACAAGCCAAGCTCTTTGAGTCTCCTTTCATAAGACAGGTTTTCCATTCCTCAGATCTGCCTAGTAGCCCTTCTCTGGACCTGTTCCAGTTTGAGTTCATCCTTCTTAAACACAGGAGACCAGAACTGCACACAGTATTCCAGATGAGGTCTCACCAGTGCCTTGTATAATGGTACTAACACCTCCTTATCTCTCCTGGAAACACCCTGCCTGATGCATCCCAAGATCGCATTAGCTTTATTCACGGTCACATCACATTGGCGGCTCATAGTCATCTTGTGATCAACCAATACTCCAAGGTCCTTCTCCTCCTCTGTTACTTCCAATTGATAAGTCCCCAGCTTATAACAAAAATACTTGTTATTAATCCCTAAATGCATGACCTTGCACTTTTCACTAAAATTAAACTATTGGTCCAGTTTACGAGGTCATCCAGATCTTCCTGTATGATATCCTGGTCCTTCTCTGTATTGGCAATACCTCCCAGCTTTGTGTCATCCGCAAACTTTATTAACACACACTCCCGCTTTTTGTGCCAAGGTCAGTAATAAAAAGAATAAATAAGATTGGTCCCAAAACCGATCCCTGAGGAACTCCATTAGTAACCTCCCTCTAGCCTGACAGTTCACCTTTCAGTATGACCCATTGTTGTCTCCCCTTTAACCAGTTCCTTATCCACCTTTCAGTTTTCATATTGATCCCCATCTTTTCCAATTTAACTAATAATTCCCCATGTGGAACAGTATCAAATGCCAGGTTTCAGAGTAACAGCCGTGTTAGTCTGTATTCGCAAAAAGAAAAGGAGTCCTTGTGGCACCTTAGAGACTAACCAATTTATTTGAGCATGAGCTTTCGTGAGCTACAGCTCACTTCATCAGATGCATCTGATGCTGTAGCTCACGAAAGCTCATGCTCAAATAAATTGATTAGTCTCTAAGGTGCCACAAGGACTCCTTTTCTTTTTAGTATCAAATGCCTTACTGAAGTCGAGGTAAATTAGATCCACTGCATCTCCTTTGTCTAAAAAAACTTATCTTCTAAAAGAAGGAGATCCGGTTGGTTTGGCATGATCTACCTTTTGTAAAACATGTTGTATTTTGTCCCAATTACCATTGACCTCAATGTCCCTAACTACTTTCTCCTTCAACATTTTTTCCAAGACCTTGCATACTACAGATGTCAAACTAACAGGCCTGTAGTTACCCGGATTGCTTTTTTTTCCTTTCTTAAAAATAGGAACTATGTTAGCAATCTCCAGTCATACAGTACAACCCCTGAGTTTACAGATTCATTAAAAAATTTTGCTAACGGGCTTGCAATTTCATGTGCCCATTCCTTTAATATTCTTGGATGAAGATTATCTGGGCCCCCCGATTTAGTCCCATTAAGCTGTTAGAGATTTTACAATCTAAAGCTCTGATTCTGTAATTAGATCTGCCTAGGCAGACCCCCATATGGCTCTATATGAATTTAGTGTGGGTCCACCCGCATGGCTCCAACTGCAAGATCAGGGCTTACATTTAGACGACAAACTATGAATGTAAGCAATAAACAGAACAGGGAAAGGAGACAAAAGTTACAAGAACAATGTCATGTGTTTACTTACACACATTAGGACAAACTGTCTGCAGGGATAATTTGGCACAGCTTCATTGACTTCAATAGAGTTGTGCCAGTTAACATCAGTAGAGTATGGTCCACCATGTTACAATTATGACTTCTCTGCAGAAGTATTTGATTGAATTAAAATCATATTGGGTCAAATTCATTCTTGCTGTATCTCCACTGCAGTAAACCAAGCCTGAATAAATTTAGAGTGAAATATCTAAAATAAGAACTCTCTCTTTGTTGTGAGGATTATTTAGTTGTTTATTCAATGCTTTGAAGATGAAAAGTATTATATAAAAGGTACATATGAAAAAGCAATTGCAGGTAAGAATAGTTATAAATTAGGACTGGGAGGTTTTTGGATCTGAAATTTCTGTCACTATGAATACCTGAATTTGGTGATATTTGTACTGATTACAAATAATCCTCAAGAATCTTGGATTCCAAAATATGGCCATTTACAATATGGCTGCAACAACAACTGTTAGCATACAGTTTTGCTATCTGCAGCTTCTTCCCACTGGCTAGGATCCTCTCCAAATCCTTCCATTGCTACACTAGCTGGCTGAAGAGGAAGGAGGAGGACAGAGAGAGAGTGGTTTTCTGTGGCTCAAGGACTCACAGGGCTAAGGGGATGATGATTGCTGTGTAGTTGTTCGGGCTTGGACTGGAGCACAGGCTCTAGGACACTGTGAGGGAGGAGGGTCTTGGGCTGCAGTCTGAGCCCAAACATCTACACTGCAATTAAACAGCCCCTTAGTCCGAGCCCAAGTCAGCTGGCACAGGCCAGCTGCAGATGTCTACTTTTAGTGTAGACATACCCCTGATGGTGCGTATTCACTCTCCCTGCATGCTGGGGAGTGGTTATGACTCCTTAAAGCACAGTCCCCACTTAACCTCTCTTTGTGGTTGTGTGGCTCTGCACCTCCTCCCAGACAGGACAATACATCAACAGTAAAATTAAGCTTGTACTTTGGTATTTTATGTTCATTAGATGGGACAATAACAGCTTATTTACTGTACTGTTGACCACTCCTAATGGGCTTTTCAAATTAAAAATTGACCGAAATATTCATACTCTGAAGTAGGGTGGATTTGATTTAAATCACTAGTCAGGAAGACTCTATTTAATCATGGATTTCTACATAAAAAGTGCATTCTTGTTGGTTGTTATAACTGTAATACATATTCTTCACAACTCAGAGATAGATGTAGGTTTCATTTTTAGAAGGTACTGTACACTATACATTTTAAGTGATTTATTTTGAAAACTTTTCAAATTAGTTTTATTGCTATATCAGAAAATGAATGATTGTTTGGTTATTTCATTTACCATAGGTAATTGAAGCAGATATTTATGAAGGCCCTGGGAGGTGAACTACCTCCAATTCAATAGGTTAATCATTAAAATTTGGAGGATTTTCTTGCCATGCTGAGTTAGGAGGAGAACATCACCAGACAGACATTTAAATTGTTTTATTTAACTAAAACTACAACATTATGTATTCTGGATTTTTTTCTTCAACAGCAAACATATAATATTTTAACAAAACAAGCATATGAATTTTTGAATTTAATCATTCAAGTTTTTTAAAATCAGGTTTGCTTCTGTTAAAATTGTTTTAATTAAAATAGTTAAATTAAACATTTAAAAAACAAAACAAAAATTAAATAGGCTATGTCACCAGGTCAACATGAGAAACTTAAAATATTGGATTCTGCAGCTAACTCAGTCGTCTTCACCTTCATTTTCCTGTTTGTTCATAATCTGGAAAAGAAAAACAAGCTTTCCTGCTTTTTCAGGTCCCAAATGATGTCTCAATTTGGAATGAATTAGTCCAAAGGAAGAAAATATTCTTTCTACACTGGCAGAAGAAGCTACTGCTGTTAAAAGTGAAATTATCACTTCAACAGTCTCTGAATCCAAGTGCTTAAGTGACTTCCACCAGTTCACTGGTGTGACTTTCTTTAAAATATCATCAGCAAAAATATATTTCTTAAATGGTTCACCCTTAGCTCTGAAGTTTATTATAGTTGGCATTATGGAGGGATGATTGCTGGAGGTCCATGTCATAGCCAGCTCCTCTTCTTCAGCAATTAAGGTTTGACCCTGGTACTGAGTATTGAGAATATTTGCAAGAAAATGAGCTGGAGATAGTGCTTGTCCCATTTTTTTTTTTTACTGCTTGTAATTTAACTCTGTCATTGCATATTTCTCTTTTTAAGATCTCACTCAGTTCCTTCCAAATTTCAACAGCATCAGCAATAAAACAGCTATTTCCCTGCATTTTGTTCAAGGTTACAGAAACAGGCTTCAGGGTACTCACCATGTGTTCAACATTTCTCTTAAGCCCAACGTTGAGAACTTTGACTGTGACAGTGCCATCTATTTTTTCACAATTTTGTTCACAAACTGTCATCAGATTAGGCCAGTTCTTGATATGGTGCTCAAAACAGTCCACTACTGAGTTCCATCGCACATCTTGTGGGAGAGTTAGCTTGGTTCCTCCCACTTTTTTCAGAGCTGCTGCAAAGTGGTTATTACGGAAGTATTTTGCAATTCCAACGACATTAGCCTTTATTTCTGAAACACTGAAGTCTTTGTCTAGGAGGTGCCTCAAATGAGCACTGCAACCCTATGTTATTAGCTTGGGACTCTCTTCTAAATTTCTTCTCATCTTGGATACATTTGCAGCATTGTCTGTGACCAAGCTGCGTACTAGACATTTGAATTTTTTCCCCACAGTTTGTTATAGCTTTTACCATTACTTCTTGTAGGTATTGTGCTGTGTGTGCATTTCCTGATGTATTAACTGTTTCTATAAGGAAGACATTCCCTTCTTCTGTTGTCACACAAGCTCATACAACAGGATCATTGTGGACATTGCTCCACCCATCAAGACTCAGGTTAACAATTTTACCCTCTTGACCTTTTGCCCACTGCTCAATTTCTCTTTCATACACTTTATCCAGCAATTTGCCAGCGACATCTGTTGGGTGGACTGTATCCTGGTCTTAATGACTGAACCATGTTAATGACATGTGGGTTCTCAATCATACAGAAAGGAGAGGTTGTTGCATAAACAAAGGGGGCAATTTTTTCATCAGTTACCTCTTTTTGTAATCTGCTGGTTCTTATCATAAAGATATCTATGGTTGTTCCTGGATGATGGGTATTTTTTTTCTCTTTTTGCTACAGGTGTTATCTTGTGGCTATGTGACATACGTGATGTGACTGAAACACTATCATTGGCAGATAACTCTGAAACTATAGAAAATGATGGTTATCTTGAAGGTAGATAGTCTCCAGAATCCTGTATATTGAGGATGGATTCTCCTAACAAAATAAGTCAATGCAGTTATTTAATTATTATTACCATACTGCTCATTTAGTATTACTCTTTGCATTCACTGACACTCATTACTACTTTAAAGATGAAATTGTAAAAGGAAGATATACCTATTTCAGCTACTTATTTATTATCATAACTGCATCTAAAATGATAGTACCATAGAGAAACAACTATATTTTTTGCTCAAACATGAGAATTCAAGAATAGTCCAGAAGGAAAACAGGCAGTCCTTAAGAAAGAAGTATGAAATAAAAAAAGTTTACCAACCTGAAGATCCTGCATGTTCAGACATGTACCTTTCATCATCTTCAATGCAGCTTCTTCCTGAGAACGAACACGTCTCATGATGATGTTTCACTGGGGGAACCGGGCCTTGCATTTCTTTGTTGCACTGTTTGCATTTTGTACACGTGCCTGTCTTACCCACAGGTAGAGGAACTTCATTAAAATATTCCCAAACTGGGTCTCTTTTACGGCCTGCTGCCATTATAGGTTTTCCCTTCTAGTGAGAGAATGGTACGGTAGATCTCAAATCAATGAAGGCTACACTCAGAAAGGCTACAGTCTGGAATAGGCTGCTCAAAAAGTTTCACTTTTGTTTCTACTGCCTGCCCCTCCTTTCTCACATTTATCTCCAGACTTTTTCCTCCTTGTCCAGATCTATTCTGCCCCCAACAATCTTCTAGTCATTGAACTTTTTGAAACTTTGCACTTTTAGAGAGAGGTAAGGGATTGACTCTATATACACAAATTTGAAGAGGGACAACAGGGTTGAGGTCTGTTATTTGTCACCTCTATATATTATTTATTTTAAAACATTTTTGCTGTTAACAAGCATGTTATCTCTGGAGACACAAATCCATAGTTTGAGAACTGCAAAACTAAGCATCTCTGATGGTATCTTCTAGACTGATCACTGAGTCCCATTGGGTAAATAGAAAGATTAACCTAAATCATCTATACAGAAGCCCCTGGAACCCAATAAGATTGGGTCTGCAATCCATGAACTATCGGAACTAATTTACAAAACTTTTCTTAAACATTACATGAATATATTGTCTCATACTATAGAATTAGAATTTATAATCCCTATACCATGATGAGATATCTTTGAGCTATAATGTATCCTAATTAAAACTATCATTAGATAGGTTTTTTCCTCAAAAAGCATTTTATCAAAATAAAAAAATCCGATTTTTTGATTTTTTTTAAAAAATCATGGATTTTTAAACACCTTGCTCTGAAGTAGGGTTTGCTCATATGCATGTCTGAATCAGTGGAGATTCAGGCAGTCTGGAATTTTAAAGACAATGTTTCCAGGTGAGCACTTTCTTGTAAGCATTGCTGAGGCAGGATCCATCATGTTCCTGTCAGGCTGAAATGTTTCAGTGCTGATGGTACAATTAGATGTAATATCGTTGAACTGATTAAGTATATTGACATTTTGTCTGTGCCTCTAATCCCTATACTAACAGGTTTCAGAGTAGCAGCCGTGTTAGTCTGTATTCGCAAAAAGAAAAGGAGTACTTGTGGCACCTTAGAGACTAAATAAATGTTAGTCTTTAAGGTGCCACAAGTACTCCTTTCTTTTTGCGAATCCCTATACTGTTTTGCAATGGTGTCCATAAAAAAGCTTAGTACACACGCGCAACACAAGAGAAAAGGGAAGTATGTGTAAAAATAACATGTTAAACTGTATTAAAGTTTTGCAGAGGATACTCCCTTCTCCAATGATCAAAGAGCAGGGGAGGGAGTCACATTGCCTTGCTCCCTACCTCCCACTGTTCAATTACTGTGGGAACTGTTAAGTGCCAATGCCACCTATAGATGAAAAACAGTATTGGTGAAAAGAAGTCATCTTGGAATCAGACGTTTTGTTATAAAGCAGGCATTACAAAGAAGTTGTCTGGAGGCAGATGAGGAGGTGGCAGATGCAGTAATGTCTTAAAGTTTGTAACAACTTTGCATGTTGACAAGCCTTAAAGTCAAAATAAACAAACTTTAGCTCACGTATTAGGAAATCTTTTCTTGTATAGTGGGAGCCTGACTGAAAGTATATTAAAGTCAAATGGAATCTTTCCATTGCCTTTAATGAGCTTTGGCTCAAGCCTATATGGTGGAAATGGGGAATTTAATATCCCTACAGTCTTAAGCTCAGAACCTAGTAATCTTTTTGCATCCAAGTTCAGAATCCTTTACAGCCAGTAAAAGAAAACATTTATGTGAATAGACTTTTGAGTATGCATGACCAAGATGGTTGGTTTTTACTTTGGTTAGCATCTACCCCAAATACTAAAGGGGAAATAAATTAACAGCACCTCACTTTTGGCTTCAAAAGAAATATATATTGGAATTCAAACAGCTTCTTAAATGACTAACAGGGAAACTAGCACTGTAGGTTATCCGACCTGACTAGCAATGTTCACTGCAGTTAATAGGAATCACAGTATAGGGCTTCTGATACTGTTGGTATTACAAAATCAAAAGACCTAGTCTTCCTTCAATAATTCCACCAAAAAACCTCAAACATTACACACACACCCTACAGTATGGGGGGAGAAAGAGAGGCAGATTTTCTTGGGTTCACTTTAATAAATGATCAAGATGCTCATTTACCACTGTGATAGGTGTATGGTAGGTAGAAAGGAAGAAAAGTGAAAACATAAAAAGTAAGCACTGTGATGAGAACAAAATAAAAATACTGAATCGCAGGCCTCAGATTTACTAATATTGGATATATACTGTTAATATAAATAGTAGTTCAACTTTTAAAATAGGATCAAATATTCATTTTCTTCTTTTGAGATTTTCCCAATAACCATATTAATTTTAGTGTTTACTCATTTGTAGTACTTAGTTGCACCACCTAACAATAGAGAAATTAGTTGCTCATCCCTAAGAAAAAATTAACTGCCCCAGTCTGTTCCTGACATTATCACAATGTAGATCAGCAGGGCAGGCCCCAGCAAACACTGTAAAGGACAACTCTTCCATTATTCCCCACCCCAGAAGGCCCTCACTTTCTTCATCATTACTATAAAGAATGTCTGGTATGCAAGTATGACTGAACAGATCCCTGCAGTTCTATTGTGAACGTGAATCCTGAATTGAGAGCCCCATGGCTCTTGGGAACAGAAAGCAGCAGGCCAGCTTACAAATACTGTCTGGTACATCAATACAGTTATTATATATACGTTTGCTTAGTGCAGATAATTTCCTTAGCACTGTTCAAAATATGTAAAGACAATCCTTTCCCTGAAGAGCATGCAGTCTAACAGACTATAGAGTTAGCAGTAAAATATCACATCAAGTATATTTAACATTCAGAAACCCTTATGTTCAGCTATAGAGATATAGTTTCTGCTCTACAGGGGTAGACAAGAAATCGATAAAATATCCATTCTTTGTGATACAGTAAATGAAACTAGCCTTTTCAAAAATTAGTACAAGATTTTTATTAACCCTTTAAACTCCGTCACAATCTCCCTCTTGTGTTCCTGTCTGCTACAGAGAAAGAGTAAACTATGCCAGGTTGAAACCTGGTTGCAGATGGAGCCAAGGTTCTGCCCTGCCCATTCTGCCCCCTCTTGCCCAACTGCATAAGGAGGGCAGTGGGGCTATTGTGGCTCTGCAGAGCCTGCCTGAGGTGACAGCCAGACTCGCTGGCCACAATTGCGCCTTATAAAATTACTTCTCAACTGTGCATACAAATAGGTTTCCCTCTTTGTATCATATGCAAAATTGTATATCCCTATACAATGCAGTGGATAAATGCAACTATGTTGCTTGGAAGAGATAATTAAAGTCATTCATCAAAAGATTCCATCCAAACAAGCTGAATAAATCCTTGGCTTGAATAGTAGCAGAAGAGGGGGAGGGGATTCCCTTTGTTAAAAAGTAAGTGGGGTCCTGAGCTAATGTCCATTGAAGTCAATGGAAAGAGTCCCAGGAACTTTAATGGGTTGGATCAGGCCCTACCTAAGTGCACACAAAAATGTTCAACTCATTAAAATTAGAGGGTCATGTCTCTCTGGAGTAACTTTAATATTACTCTTCTATATTAAAAATGATAAAATTGCTCTGAACTGTTGCAACTGCTAGTTGGATGTTCATGAATCTGAGATTAGATAAAATCAAAATGTCTAGCAGCCTTAAACACAAGTCCTATGCTCTACACAATAACCAGACCTTGCACAGTTATTCTTGCACAGAAAGTATCCTAAACCACCCACTCCCCCCGACCCAATAATAGGCCCTTCTATTCTCCTCCTCTTCAGAATTTGCAAGAGCCGGCCTGGTATTTATCTTGCACTGACTGCAATTGAGTCCATCTAGTCCCCATCTGTTGGTTGCTGAGCAACTACACATCCAAAAGTGAAGATATTCTACTGATCCACCTTAGGGCTGGGTGGGCTACTGTGACCTATCCAAGGGTTTGTTATGGTAAAAGGGGGAAATACATAATGAAAAATAAATTGTGTGTTTGGTGAAAATTTTTTGTTGAATGTTACAATAAATTATAACATGCCATAAATGTGCACAGCAGATTAGGCATGTAAGGATAGAAGTAACTGTCCCAAAACTCTTAAATTCTAAAGCTTGACCTCTGCAGTGAGAATCGTGCGATTTCAGTGTATCTAAAAGTCCAATCCTGGAGTATTTATATATGTGGGTAGTCCCATTTGGGATACTAAGGAGTATTTATATAAATACAGAAGGCAGAATCAAGAAGGAATATTTAACAGAACATGGGCTCAAGCCCCCACTTAGACAAATTACTGTAAAGAGTTAAAAATCTTTTTAGTAACATCTCAGCTCTACAAAACAATGTTGTAAAATTAATGCAAATTGGAGTACAGTTAGCAAAAGAGCTTGTGATTTAGGAAACATTTTCTTACAGAGATTTAAAATAATCTTTCCCTAATCTTTTACCTCTCCAACATCTTTCCTTAGATCTCTTAGGCTTGTTTCAAGATATCGTACTTCATCTTAGGTTACTATGCAGATTCCTTCTTGGATTTATGTATTGTCGTACAATACAAGACTTCCCTTCTGCAGTTTCTGCTTCAACCACACATTACTGAGCTCCATGGAGGAGTCATTGGGTTAAATTATATATCCCATGTTATACAACTGTATCATTGGGTAAACCGTGGTTTCATCTACTTTATACAACCTTAGACTTAATGTGTCCCAGCACATGGAATGTCTTTCTAAAAGTTGGTTTGTTGGTTATTTCTCCCAGACTCTTTAATTACAACCATTGCTTGTATTTAAAATAAAATAAACAAAACTTTGTCCAGTCCTTTGTGAACCACATACTCTAACAATTTGTTTCCAAACAAATGTAGTGGCAGAATTCCCACTCCCTATAATTTCAGATCTTTGGTTCCCATGTAGATAGATCCTGTGCATTCGTCTAACACACACACTGTGCAACTTCTATTTGGTTTTATTTTGAGTCCTGATCTCATGTTATAGCTGCATATAAACATACACTCTGGTATGTTTACAGTTTGTGGCAGTAAAATATTTGGCTGGAGGAGTTTCAGAAATGCCAATTTTAGGTGCATCCTTAAAACATACCTTGTTTGGTTTATGCTTGTCAAAAAAGGATGTAGGTTCATGTCCTCTGTGTCTATGTTTATTCCCTCTTCAGTACCCCTTTGAGCAAACTTTCTGCCACCAAGGACTCTCAGCCCAGGTTTTCACTGCTAGAGCCTAAACAGTCTAACAATTGTATCCACACCACAGCCTACAGTGTATGAAAATTCCACACACAAAATTACGATTACAAACCTTTAAACTTGAAATATGGTATTTCAAAGAACAAAGTAGTCCCTCACCCCCCTCCATCACACACTAATTTGGTAAAATACAAGTTAGAAGGAATAATTATCAATTCTAGATTTTTCCATCATCATAGGGCACCAGCTACTTCAACAATGTATTATATTTCCAACCTTTGAGTTAAGTGACATTGGTAACAAAAATATAGGTTTCAATAGAGAGCTCTCTCAATAAAACACAATCCTAGTTTTTATGGATGGTTTCAGAGTTATCCAAGGTAAGCAGTATAAAGTAAGTGGATGATGCAGTGCACTTTATACCATTTTCCATGCTTTAATCTCAGAGCTTTATAAATATTAATACATTAATTCTTCATCCCTGTGCGATAAGCAGGGAGGTAAATATTATGAGCCCCAAATTACAGGCACAGAGTTTATCCCAAAGTTACACAGGAGAGTCTTTGAGACTAGAACCCTGATTTCCCAGCTCCATGATTCATGTCTTAAAAAAGGGAGGAAGATTTTGTGGTTACTTATCTTTTTGTCTGGAAACTGCCTTACTGTTTTTAAGGAGCTTTGACATTTCACTAATGATCTTGTCATTATTAATTCCTTTGGTATTCACTGGTGGAAATGCTTTAATCATGTGAATTAATACCCTTCTACATGTTACATTTTTAGATAATTGGAGCCAATGTACTCTCCCAGTCTGCAAAGTCTTTACAAATTGGAATGCACTCTAAAGGGATGTACTGCTGTGAAACTACTTTCTGGTGGGCAAATTCCTTTTTTTAAATTATTTTGGGGGTGGAAGAGAGGAGAACTGATTTAAGGTGAAGAGGAGTGAAAGATTTAGTGAATAGATGTTCATTGCTTAAGCACAAGGGGAGCCAATATCAATTCAAAGCACAGCCCAAGTGCCATTAAAGGGAAAACATTCTTAAGGCATGAAGTATTTCAGTTTGGAAAATTGACAAGATAAGGGCTCTGTCCTTTAGATTAATATTGAATTTTGGAAGTTGGACAGCCCACTTTTGAGCAGGTGTGACTTCACAGCTAGAATATGGCCCTTCCCAGGCAGTAATAAGAGAATTATCAATCAATTTCAACTTAGTATTTGTAATAATAAATGTGTAGGACTTGAAGTTTTTGGACAAAGTAAGCACCCCTAGAGCTGCACACCCTCTACATATAAATAATCCTTCAAGAAAAATGAAGTATTCAAAAACAACCCACACCACCACCTTGTTAGCTTTGCCTCTACAATGTAATGTATTGTGAAAATACAAAATCTGTTTTCATTAAACATTTTTAAATAATGAAAATATTTCTAGCCATGAGACCTTTATTTATCTCTTTTATAAATTTTGGACCTAAATATAGTTGTCCCTTTCAACTATGGAAAATTAGAACTAAAGAATTTTAAGCAGAGGGTAGTCAGATGATAGTAAGACAATATATTATACGCTGCATATTTATCAGAATCTATTTTGAGGAAATTATAAAGATGTAATAATAGAAGAAGAGTGAAATGTCTATAGTAAAAGTTACTTTTGAAACATGTAATGCAAAGAAGGCCATCTGCAAAGAACTATCACATCTATATAATCAAACAAGCAATTTTGTAATAAGTGGATCACTGGAATTTTGTACCCAAGAATAAATAATTCATAGATTTAAGGCCAGATGGAACCATGACCTCTGAATTTGAATTCTTGTCCATTGCCATTCCTCTCCCTCAGAGCCAAATGTCTATCCTCTTGAAGTCTGTGTTAAAACTCGAACTGACTTCAATCAATGGGACCAGTATTTGATCATCAGGCCTTTGTAAAACAACCATCGTTATTGTCTCTTCTTTTAAACCAGTGGAAGACATATATAAAATATGCATGTAATAGTTCTGCTCTATGTATAAAGAAAAAGGAAAACACATGAGAAACAAAATTTAGGGCATTTCAGTTTATTACCTACATTACTAACACCTAATCTCAGGATATATTTAGTTACTGAAAATAATTTCTGCTTATTCCTGCATTTTTTCTAACAAATGGAACAAAATTCTAACAACACAGAGGATTCCCTCCCCCAAAAAATAGTGTTTTATTGATTAAGTTTTAGCACACATTTACAAAGAATAAAAGAGCAAACAGGAGGAGCAAAATGTACTGCAGTCATATGGCTGCACCACCACCCAATAACTCAGGCCAAAAGTTCCAAACGTGGGTGCCTAAAGTTGGTCACCTAAATCCATATTTATGCAGTTTCATAAGTCAGTGGGAGCTTCACGTAGTCAGCACTTTCATAGGACAGGACACTTATTTGGGTGCCTATATTTTAGGCACCCACCCTTAATAACTGAAGACAGAATTTTAAATGGTTTCTCTGCCCAGTGTTTTACAAGGCATAGCAATGAGATTCATAACAAACACAAAATATAATGCATCATTCAACGAAAGAACACACATTTGACACAAGCAAAAGTCAGTGTAGCCTGCAGCATTCTAGAATAGATCCTTCTGCTCCAGCCACCATCTTCCTACTACTGCAGGTTGGGAACAAAAGCAGTTTGTTTGTTTGTGAACTCAAACATCAAGCTATTTCTATTATCTATCAAAAGAGAAATACAGAACAAGGATAATTTGTGTTTTTGTGCTTGGATTTTAAAATGGCGTGAATTTATTTAAAAATTAAGTTCAGTATTTCAGCTCTTGGCTAGTTACCTTTGTGGCTCTAGGTGGTCCCAAGGTTGTTCATCCGTAAGTTAAAAAGAGTAAGGACAAACTCTGACTCTCTGTTGTGCTGACTCTCTGTGGTGCACAACAGGGTGGGGTTTGGGGAAGGTGGGTGTGGGAAGGGGTTATGTTGGTTGAAAGGACAAGCCAGATGACGGATCGCAGCCTGAATGTCTAGCACCCTAAACTTTACTTTTAACACTTTATTAATTCACATACTTCTAAGGTACCCTTCCCTATGCATTTAGAAGTACATCAATTCCCTGAAGGAAGAGGAAGACTGTGCCCTCTCTCTCTCCTCTATCAAATCAGTTTGGTATCCCCCCCCAGACACCATAGTTAATAGTAAGCTTTTGCTGGCAGCAGGTAAAGAGGTTCTTTTTCCTACTCAGAGAAGTAAAGCGCTCCCTGCATGAGTGTCCTGACCCACAGAGGAATCCTGTTGTGGCCAGCAGAATTCTTCTTACAGAGAATCCAAACCTTGTCACCCTCAGACCCGTTATTGCAGTGGTGCCCAAACTTTACCTGTCATGGCCCACCTTACCAGTAACGGAATCTGTCCGCGCCCCCATTACTGTGCTGTTGGCTCAGCAGAGGAGCTCTTCTGGGGGGCGGAGAAGGAATGAGGGCAGAGCTGGGCTGGGGATGGAGTGGAGCTGCAGCTGGGGCCGGAGCTGGGCTGGGGGGCACTCCATCCCCACCCACTGTGGGGCTAGCCTGAGCCCTCCAACATGCCCCACCGAACATTCCTCTGCGCCCCCCGAGGGAGGCACATCCCACAGTTTGGAAACCACTGCCTTAGTGTGTGGCGGGTGGAGATGGAAAAGATCTACAAACCAGATCCATAAAATCTCTAATATATAAAGTTACTCTACAACAGATCTAGTGATACCAAAGAAAAATGAATATACTGAAGTAAAATAACAAACCCATAATAAATAAGTGCAGAAACTTCATGTTGCTTTCCAAACCCACAATTATTAATGTCCTGGTATGTCACTAATCAGTAAAACTTTTTGAAAATAGCTTATTTAACGGTATTCTATCACTTTCAAACATTTTAATACAAGACAGGTACAAAGATACATTGAATCTGAAATGAGGTGCTGAAAGTGCCCCTGTCCTGTTTAAAATAAGGATCTGTCAATTATGGTAGGGGTATAATATTATGTAGTAATTATATGCTCTAAAAGCCTGATCAAGAGCCCACTAAACTTCATGGAAAGACTCCCTCTGACTTGAAAGGGCTTTGGTTCAGGGCATGTGGAAGTACAGAATATCTTATTGAGTCTGTGAGGCCAAATAAAAATAAAGGAAAATAAGAGGTATA
Organism: Eretmochelys imbricata; assembly: GCF_965152235.1. Classification (NCBI taxonomy): domain Eukaryota; kingdom Metazoa; phylum Chordata; order Testudines; family Cheloniidae; genus Eretmochelys; species Eretmochelys imbricata. The sequence goes on along the minus strand of NC_135573.1, from coordinate 109,441,245 downwards.
TATAATTTCAGCCTACCTCTATCTACCTTACAAAGCATTTACACTTGTATCAAAACTGCCGTCACTGTCAAACTACTTAATAATTCAAAGCTATCAAACAGCCTCTTTTTAGCAGCAGAGAAATCCAAATAGATTCAGTGAAGAGTCCAACTAAAGTAATATTATAATCCCTATTTAAGTCATAGCATTATCTCTTCAATTTTTGCTATCCAGTGAAGCAACAGAACCAGTGACAAGATGCAGCCAGATTGTCTTGGATAAAATAAGAACTGACCCAAAATCTTTTTTGAAACTTGAGGGGAAAAAATGAGGTTCACCTCCTCCATCCCTTCTCACCACATCTACACTTAGTTCTGGTTGGGTCTGGAAGCAGAAGTGCTAATATTTAATTAGAAAGGCCACCCAGAAGCACAAAGTACCAGAAATCTCATGAAGGTTTGTTTCTGTAAGATGCCCAATTCAGTTTGCAGAGCTGCAAACAAGTTTTTGACCAGATAACTGCCTAGACCTTTGAGCCATTGGAGTTCTGCTCATCACTGCTACTACCCAAATCACTGTCTATATCCATGTGGAGAAGCTGACTTTTATATCACTATCATTACACAGCTAGGCACTCTTAATGCAAGCACTCAAACTACAGTGATGAGGTTAGTGTAAGAAACTATAAATAATAAATACAAGCCTGGCACACACAAAAATGCATAACTGTGGTCAAACCGTAAGACAGTGTCTTTGTTACAAATTTTAGAACTTTATTTTTCAAAGTGAAGTTAGTGTTAATGAAGAAGCGGTGCACGATGGAAACCTGACTACCACAAAATAATTCTCTAAAGAAAATGTATGGCCCAGATAGTACAAGCTTCCAAACACTGCACCACCACTATGTCTTAACTCTTCTGATAGGCCTACCTCTAGGAATGAGATGGTGGATCAGTCTCTAGGCCCATTCAGTCATTGGCCTTTCATAATAGCCGTCTTCATGGTGGTTTTTGTAATGTGGAGAAACTACACTTTGACCACACAACTCATTTCAAACTGACCACTGAACGAGATAAGTATTTTGTCACTACTGACCTCAATTGGATTAAAGTAACCTTTGGAACTAAAACATTTCACTTACAGTTACTAGTCCTCTGAGCTAGAGAGTCTCCCTTCTAATAGAATTTCTGAAAATTGCTGCTTCTTTCTCGTGAGATTCTCTCACCTTATCAAAAAAACACTGTGTAAGCTAGACTTCAATCAAGATAACCAAAAGGTGCAAGTCATTCTCTGTTTCACAATTGATCTAGGATCTTCCATTATCTAACACAAGACTATTGTTCATTTTAAGGAAAAAAAAAAAGTAATAATCGTATAATGGTTTAGAAAAAATGCCAGGTCATCTGGTTGAGGTCTCTTTGTCTAGTGCTATTTAGAATACGCATGTTGTCTCTCACACATACTTAGGAGTCAGAATTGATGAGCAAATGTCAAACACCATACAGCATGTCCATAAAAATGGTACGTTTCACACAAAATCATGGCAGAAAAAACCCACACATGCATCTGATAAAACCATCATGACTTCTTTTAAAATCTGAAATGGAATGAAATTAGTAATCCAAAACAATTCAGCTAGCAGTATATACTTTAACTGAATGATCACCACTGTCTAAGACAATCAGAGAATTGCTTGCTGTGTAAGTCAATGCCACAGGATAAGAAAGCCCTTGGGTAATTATGGGCCTTAAGACAGGAAATTCCTCAGGTTTTCCTAAGCACAATACAACTTGGTTATAGGCATCTGCTACTATTATGTGTCCCTCTCTGTCGAAGGCCACAGCAGTGGCATATATTTTGGAGGGAAACACTAGGTTTAGACCAAAGCTATCCATCTGGCCAATGAGTTTCATGTCAGCACTGAATATCTTCACTCTTGTGCTGCTGTAGTTTGGTCCCTTAGCTATCAGGTGCTCTATTACAGCGATAATACCAGAAGTCTGAGAAACTGCCACCTCTCTTGGGTTGCATAAGTTAGACTGGATCTTCTGAACTTTCTTTAGTTCTCCTTTTTTAAAATTGGCTGTCAACCGAGAAAGAGCACCTGCCTCTGGATCAGACAGGATAACGTCATTCTCTGGGGTGGTATCCAAACCCCATGGTAAACAAAAGGATTCCCTGATAACTAGCTTGCCTATTCCGTTAAAATCAAACACTTTCACAGAGCGATCGCCGCTGTCCGTGACAACCACGTGGCCGTCCAATGTTACTGTCACGTCAAGTGGGTATTTAATATCATTGCCTGCATCTCCTCTTTCCCCAAACTGTTGTATACAGCTTCCACTCAAGCTAAACAGCTTAATCCTTTTCTTGCCATCGTGTGCCACTACTACACAGTCAGACCCTCGACACATTGCAATCCCAGTTGGATCGATCAGCGTCCCCCAGCCTCCGAAAGAAAGGTTGAACGTTAAGCCTAGAGATGCTGATACAGCTGCTTCATTGCCAGTCCCAGTTGTTGTTCTTGAAGCTAAAGAAATATTAGTTGCAGGGCTTAAGATCTCTATCAGGTGCAGCAATGGTAAGCAGTCACTTGTCTCTGAGGATTTGCAAGCTCTTCGACAGAAAGGGCACTCCAACCTAAAATTCCTTGGGTGTGCTAGAGAGAATACACACTCCAAGCACATAACATGTCCACAGGGCAAGTTCCTCGGCCTGTGTTTCTTCTTCTGGCTATATTTTTCAAAACACACTTTGCATTCAAGTAGACTGACCTCAGTTTCCTTCACCAGTTCGGTCATAATCTGCATTCTATCAGGGGCCGTGGCAGACATAGTTGCAGCTTTAAGAGGATTGTTGATTATACTGTGCTAGCGATGTGACGCTGCCATCTGGTCACATTGGACAGTCACAGGACTGTGTTACATCAGAGGCCTTTCCATAAATGCTGATGGTATGTTCCGTTTCAAAGCATTTACTGTAGTCTCCTGCCCTCTAAAGGAAACTTGGGAAAATGCAATGGGCTCACCAAAATATATTTTAATATTTTCTTACTGTTATCTTCACTTTTTCCCTCAAATATTTTGTTTAATTTCATTTGGAATGAACATATATCTAAACTGTAAACTATAAATCCAGACTCATATCATTTAAATCATGGTAATTTAGCATAGCAAGAGTGGTTTCATAGTCCACATCAGTTTTCGAGAGTCAATACATGATTAAAGTCCAATAAACCACACAAAAGCAGGAGGAAGGAAGAGGAAGGGGGTAGTGGGCAATTGAGGGGTAGTTATTCAGGATGCAATGAGTGAACAGGGCCGCGTTTATCATTTTCAGGAGCCCAGGCAAGAGCAGGAGTTTAATCTGTTAGAGAGGCGGTTCAGACCACTGGTTTCTTCCACCTCTTATCCTGCTACTAGAGATGGGCTGGGAAGTTAGACTAGGTCACAAAGGTTTCCTGTTCTGACCTCCTGCTGTTAACATTCCTCCCACACCCACATTGCCCATCCGGGGAGGCCCTTCTCCACATGCTCAAAGAAAGTTAAAGGGTCCTTGGGGTTCTGCTGGAAGTGGACTAAAGCAATTAGAAAGTCTACCTACCTGTTCCTTTTAACATTATTTTACTGAACAATGCTATGACCAAGAGAACCATGTCTAATAGGATGTCTGATTGCATTTCTCATTGCTATTACCTGGCTGACCTGCAACTAGAGGCCAAGTCAAACTTCACTCAGTCAGGAGCAACGCAGCCACCGCTGCCTGCCTCAGGTATGTTTCTATTACAGAGGTAGGTGAAATGGCTACATCATGCACTCTGGGTGCCTTTACAAAAGTATTATTACTTGGATTCAGCCTCCTGGGAATGCCGTTTCAGACTCATCATGTTCCAGAACTTGTTTCCAAGATAGATGGGATCAAACTTCCCCCATGCCCACAAAGTGTTGATTTTTATTTAGGGATGTCTCTTACATTCTTTGTATTGATTTTGTCCAATTAACGTCTTTTTTTTGGAAAACTTGAATGTTAGGTCCAACCCTGGGCTTTTAAGGAGTAACTTGCTCCTTTTTGTATTTTTTAAAACCTCCCTGTTCACACTGTTGGCCTTAGCCTTATTACTGCTGCTCACTTCAGCTTTACTTTCATTTTCAAATATCCCTTGAGTATCTCATGGCCCAGGAGTAAGAATCGCACAGAGATAGTATTATTGGAGATGAGAAAGAACTTCCTTCAACTTCTTCTCTGAAAATATACTGCAGGAGGACACTCACTTGCCTGCCTCACCTCAGTGCTTGGAGGTTGCTTTTTGAGAGTTACTTTTCTCTTGATCCTTGTTGTTTATTTTTCTTCAAAGCACATTGTTGATCCTCTGTAGTTGGTTTATTTTTCTGAGAAGACAGACTCTCTTGCAAACAAAGAAACGGACTGGGATGCTAGAAGAGCAGTATTTATATAGCCAGCCAGTAGGGGGTCCTACTTTGCTCTCTACCCTGTCACCACCAACTTCAATGGTTAAAAAACAACAACAAAAACCTTAAAGTTTCATTAAAGTGATCACTCACTACTGGCTACAACTACAAATATCCTGAAAGCATCAGACCTGAGTCTGCAGCTCTTTGAATACAATGTTTGCAATGAACATCAAAAGCTTGCCACAAACAGAAATGGAGGAAAATTGACATATATTTCTAAAGCTCTGCTAATCTGTGGATGTCTAAGACCGTGTTTGCAGATCACTGATCGGATGTGGATACAAATACACTTCAATGCGATATGAATGCACAGCTAAATCTTTTAAACTGGATAATCTCAATATTTTAAAACAACTATTTTAACTATACCTGCCTCAAAAAAAAAAAAATTATGAGCAAGAGACACACACACTTGATACAAGACATTGCTTCTACTTCCAACTCTAATGTTCATAACCCCTGGGTGAAGGGGCATGCCCCCATCCCAATCAGGAGAAAGCTAATGAGCTCCTCTGGGTTCAATCCCTACCAAACAAACATGCCTGCAAAGCCAACTTCAGCTGGAGGAAGCAAGCTTAACAAGGAGAGCTGCTAACAGGAAGGGGCAGCAACCAGAAGGAAAACTGCTGTGCCTCAGATTCATGTTATGGAGTAGGTGAGAGGAAAACATCTGACAAGACTTCACGGCCCAAAGACTTACCAAAACCCCAAAACACCCTTGAAAGGGGAAAAGGCCTTTGAAGCTGCCGGAGTGTGACCCCTGAGGAAGGCCTTACCGATCGCACCCTTTAAACGTCAGGTTGTAATACTGTAAATCAGCTTTGGTTTCAGAGACTCTTCTCCGCATACGGTAATGCAGGATGGAGAAGGAAAGGGGTCTGAGAACCAACATTAGATTGTGTCAGCATCCTAGTGAATTTTAGGTTACTTTAAAAAATCTATTATTAGGGACTCAAAACTAAAATTCCCTTTTGCAAAGTTGTAATAGTGTCTATAAACTAGCGACGGGAGACCCTCAAAGGTTTGAGTTCAGATAAATATCCTAAAGCTCATATGCTTATCCAAACCGCAGAAGGGTATCCATTAGGGCCCACAATCCACATTCCCCATACAACCCTTCTTCCTGTGGCCGGACTCCCGGATTCATAATTGTTGTATTGAGGGGGAAGAATATCACAGTTATAGAAAATTTCAAGGGGCATCTACTCCCGGTGTCTTCTGCTCTCCTCTCAATTGAGTCACTTTCCTTACCCCTCTTGGAGATCTATAGTTGACTGTGTCCCCCTCATCCAGTGATGGCTGCTGCTGAATATTCTGCTTTGCTCTCTGCTAGCCAGTCTCTACTCTGCACAGCACATAGCAACAGAGGTAGGGAGAAAAAGACAGCAGCCGTCAAGCAGCCTCCTGCCTCTTCTATGCAGCAGTCACTAGTGGCAGGAGCTCAGAATTACAAAAACAAAAAAAAAAACTTTTCAAAAGCTGTAGCTGTCAGCACTGTATAGCTCCTAGGACATGGGCTGGAACTATGAACACTTGGGATGGGACTGCAAAGCTCCAGACAGACAGACAATATTGGTAGCTATGGAGAACGGTCATGGTCATTTCTTTTTATACACACACACACACACTCTGGACTGCACCCATCCCATCGAAGATGGAATCATGGACGCAGCCGACTTCGAGCAGTTCTTGCAGGAACAAATCAAAGTGAATGGAAAAGCTGGTAATCTGGGTGGAGGTGTGGTGACCATTGAGAGACGCAAGAGCAAAATTGCTGTAACTTCAGAGGTGCCATTTTCCCAGAGATATCTGAAGTACCTTTCTAAGAAATATCTGAAGAAAAACAACTTGTGTGTAGTTGCCAATAGCAAAGAAAGCTATATAGAGAGAGACTTTTTAATTTTAATTATTTGAAATAATACAGGAGACGAACAAAGTTAAAATGATTGTTTATAAAAAGAGTTTCAATGTGGTTAAGTGCTACGCATCTTAAAATAGATACTGTAAGTCAAATCAGATGTACAGTGTAATTGACTTAGAAAGCATAAAGTCTTCAAAAGACAAAGATGTTCCATAACCCAGTTTTCATATACTGAGGTGTTTCAGAATTCCCAAATATCCAGCTCATTTCAAAGTGAGATCAATATAATTCTTCCCACCTTGCTAATAAATTTTGTGTTTCTTGTTTCATCAAGAAACAGACTTTAAGGTAAGCAGATATGTTACCTCCAGAAAATAATCTAGTCCCCAGGCTTTGTGCTGGTCCGAGAAGTCATCGACCTTCTCAAGACACTTAATTTCACAGACTTTTCCTGAAAAGGAAGAATAGCAAGTTACAGATATGATGAAGGATGATGATAGTTTGTTTTGCTTTTTTCAATCATGAATTTTTACACTATTAGGAAAAATCTCGCTGACTTAACTCATTTGCAGACTAGCATAAATAAAGTGAGCAGGATTTAGCCCTCTCTCATAATTGTATGCTACTGTTAATTAAGAATAATTCATGGTGTTTAGACACTTCAGAGGTTTCAGAATGGTGTAAACCACAGGATCTGTAGAACCAAAGCTTAATGTAAGGCATATCAAGGATGAAATGTCAACCTTAACTCAATTTTCTTGTTTCAGTAGCTTTAAGTTGGATCTTTAATTCCCTTAACATGGTGTTTTCCTATCATCATACTTTTTTTCCTGCAAGTTAACTTTGGTTTCAAAATTATAGCAGAAAGCACACAGATGGTGGGGAAGGTTTCTGTGTTAAATCTGGGTAAAATGAGCAGATAATGGGGCTTGGAGGAAGGGGTGGGGAGGGCGGGGCAAGAAACCAAGATGTTGGTACAGAAAGGACATGAGAAAGTGACTATAGGACCAAGAGTGAGAAGCTGTGGGAATAAGAATGAACATTGGGATCTAGTTTGAATTATTGGAGACTCAGCATGGAAAGAAAGTAACCTTGGGCCAAAAAGGGACTGTTTATGTCTTACTGGTAGCACAGGTTCAAATTTCCTTTACAATGTGTATTTAAACAATGAGTCTGTATACCTTTTAGGGAAGTGATGTTTTCCCCTGATATCAATAACCCTGGAGTGAAAACGATATTTATTTTCAAACTATGTCTCTCCAGATTTTGTACAAGAAGCAAACATTTGCCTCAGGACGACTCAAAACACTACAATATGAACACATTTGTCTGTCACATGTTTTGAGAAAACTCATAACTGCAGTGGAGATAACTTACCAAATAAACTTTTAATTTCAGAATCAGGAACATAAAATGGTGGACCTGGAAAACAAAAAAGGAAAAGCTGAATCAGCAAAAGTCACGATGACCCGTCTAATATTACAATGAAGCAAACACTGACCAAATACAAGGAGAAATGTTAAAATATTAAAAAAGAATTATTATAGGTTATTAATTATAAGACTTTCTTTTAATAACAATTACTTAGAGAAGTTCAAAAAGCAGTGGAAAACTTATTTGTATTAAGTTAATAATTATCAAGGAAAACTTAAGGAGCTTCTGGGTTTAATAAAAATTAATCAATCCGCCTGATGTATGATACTTAACGCTTACATAGAGCTTTTCATCTTCAAAGCATTTTACAAACATTTATTAATGAATTATAACACCTGTGAGGTAGCCACGCTACAGTAAATTGGGCAATAATTCCTGATTTTAGGTCATGAGATACTGAAAATCCTGAGTTAGTATCCATCAGAAATACAATAGGATTTTCAGATAATGAGGGTGCAAGTGAGGGAGCAATGCTAGGGTAAGGGAAGGGTGCCAAGGAGGTGGACATAGCAGAAGGGGATAAACAGGACACTCTCTATACATTATACAAAAAACAGCGAAGGCAACGTTATTTTGCATTTTGTTTCACAATTCACCTCTCCCCCACCCCCAAAAAAACAACCTTTCAATTGAGACCAAGCACGAAAAGTTTCTGCCTTGTAGGAATTTTTTTCCAAAACTGAGAAGCAAGTGGAAACAGGGTTATAAAGAAATTTACATACAAACAAACCCCTCTCCTTTCACCCCCCCCAAAAAAAATCACAAACTTTTGCTACTGTGAATGCCAAAATATAGTTAAATAGAAAAACATTAAATCTGAGCACCAAGCCTCTTGACACGAACTGAGGCAAAATTATTTTTTTATATATATATAAATTAATTAGTGTAAAGGTAAAAAGTGATTTTACTTAACTTCTAAACAAAATGATTCAAAGTTCTTACCTTTATGTTTATTTGAATCATATAAAACACTAACCAAGAGATAACAACAGCTTCCCTCCATTAGAGACAACATCAAATTGGCATAGCTAAAAAGAAAAAAATATTTGCAGTCGTAATTATTTTGTAAGTATATGGTACAGAGTACTCAAAATGTTCAGCAAAAAAGATACGTAATGTATTCCTATGCAGAATAGTTCAAATGCACCCTTGAAATGCACATAAACTAATTTAACTGAGGTACTTCTCATGTAAAATTCCATGCAGTAAACATGCAACATATGAAACCCTAAATAAAATTAATAAAATTCTACCTTATACACATGCATGCATGCACACACGCACACCATTTTTCATATGAACTAACAAAAACATGAAAATGTAAAGCTGACCTAGTATTTAAGTCTTCAATAATCTATAGTTACTGTAGAGGGGCCTATGCAGTATTGATTTTGTTAATTCACAGCATTTTATTTTATTTTATTTTATTTTTACAAAGTAAGGGCCATGTATTCAACTTAACTTAATGTCCAGTAATAGGGGTAAAGTGAAGAGAGAGGGTCATGGGTAAGATTGGAGAGGGGAAAGGAGAATAAAGAAGATGGAGTGAGGCAGAAAAAGGTGAAAATGGTAGAGACCAAAAACAAACATGGAAAGCAAAAAGTAATGGTAAAATTCAGATCTGCATATCTACCACTAGATGGGAACAGCAGCTTTAGGTATAGAACATAAGCAGCAACATACAGTAGAACCTCAGAGTTACGAACAAACACCTCCGGAATGGTGGTTGTTCATAAATCTGAAATGTTCATAATTCTGAACAAAACATTATAGATGTTCTTTCAAAAGTTTACATCTGAACATAGACTTAATGCTGCTTTGAAACTTTACTGTGCAGAACAAATATGCTGCTTTTAATAATCTTAATTTAAATTAAATGAGCACAGAAACAGTTTCCTTATCTTATAAAAAATGTTTTTAAACCTTCCCTTTTTTTAGTAGTTTAGGTTTAACACAGTACTGTACTGTATTTGGTTTTTTTTTTTTTGTCTCTGCTGCTGCCTGATTGCATTCCTCTGTTCCAAATGAGGTGTGTGGTTGACTGATCAGTTCGTAACTCTGGTGATCATAACTCTGAGGTTCTACTGTACTGTCCTTATGCCAATGGTATTGTTTGCATTGGCAAGACCATTTCCGGAAGGAAACTCTGTTTCAGAACACAGTGTTCAGTGACTTTAGTTGCCACAGATGGCAAAGAAGGACTGGCTTGGATTACTCATGGTTTAAGGAAAGTGAGGGATGGCTGATTAGTCAGTGCCAGGAAGATATGTTGTGAAAGGTACCGCCTATCAGAAAGAAAACAGTCATAAAATAAATACATTACTTACTGTTCTCTATCACATGGGTTAATGGCTACTAGAGATCCTCTGTCCCAAATCCCATCAAACCTGCCAGCAATTGTGCTACAAATAGGGGGTGGAGAGAAGGAAAAGATTTTATATTAAAAACTAAAATGATCTCTCAGAGTGGTAGCCGTGTTAGTCTGTGTCGTGGGCTAAAATCCAAAAGCTTATGCTCAGATAAAGTTGTTAGTCTCTAAGGTGCCACCAATACTCCTCGTTCTTTTCAAAATGATCTTGTTTTTTATAATTTGACTGAGATACTTTTGCAAAAGAAGTGAAAAATCTCTGATAGGCTGTGCACATGCACAGAGGGCTGATATGCTGCTATGGTCTGGCCCCTTTATGCTATAAAACATTTTGAACAAGGAACATTTCCTGTGTAGAGGCCTTCTCTGGGTGCCACAGAAATGGTGGAATGAGTCTGTTGCCCTTTGGCAAGGGTGTGCAAGGGCAAGAAGAGCTCTAGTTTGAACACAGCTGTTCTTGGTTATGAGGCAGTTTTTTCAGGCAGTCATAATTTATAGAAACTCTGGGGATACCACTAATTTATGCCAAGGACTGCAACAATCCTTGGACACTTCCAGATCCAAGAGAGTGAGAGAGAGATGGCTCAAGACAGCTCACTCCATTCTGCTCAATGTGCACTGAGCTCAGCTCACGTGCAACTCAGACTCAAGACCCAAACATATACCTCAGATGTTTATTCTGAGGTATCTTTTCACTTGAGAAAAGCTAAAACTCATTGCTGCTTGCTTTAATCCAACAAATTGTTCGGGACTATTTTTGTTCCTAGTTGTGTTGGTTGATGTGGCATTGGTGCCCAAATTCAGTTTGATAAAGTCTACTGGTAAAGAGAACTGTCCTCACTGGTTGCCGGTGAGAATTAGGAGGGTGACATTAAGTAAGTTTTCCTTCTGGTAAATATGAAAACTGTGATTTAGTGTGCTGTGTAACAATGGAGTAAGTGACATAATTCCAAAGAAGAGTTTAAAATAAATTTGCCTTAAAACAAAAATGTGAGATACCCTGAAATTGTGCAGCAGCTTTCCACCTGATACTGGGCTTTATTTCAGAGTCCACTAACATTTAAATAAATAAATAAAATAAATAAATCACACTTTCTTCCGTTGTTTTAATCACAACATCATCATCAAGTTTTTGGCTTCTGACCTGTAACCCTGTCCTGTATTGTTCTGTCTGATGCAATGAGACATGAAACATTTTAAAAGCTCACAAAACTCACGAAAGCTTATGCTCAAATAAATGTGTTAGTCTCTAAGGTGTCACAAGTCCTCCTTTTAATTTTAAAAGCTTGTTTTCTTTTAAAGGTCTGCAAGGAGAGGAGATCCCACTACTTTGCCTTCTACATGCACTTACCACTGGCTTTTAAATATAACATTTCACAACCAAGACGTGATATTTAAGAGCCAATTTAAGTAGGGAGGTAGCATAGTCTCGTGAACAGGATCCTAGATTTGGGTTCCATTTCAACCTCTGCCACTGGCCTGCTGTATGGCCTTGGGGAAGCCATGTCACCTCGTCGTGCTTCTGTTTTTCCTCCCACCTCTTAACTGTACTGTCTAATTAGACAGTAAACTCTTTGGGCAGGCACTGTTTCCCACTGTGTTTGAACAGCACCTATCTGTGTAAGAGCCCTGATCTTAGTTGGGAATTCTAGGCACTACTGTAATACAAATAATAATAAATAAAACAATAGTTTATATCAGGGATGGGCAACATTAAGGGAGTAGAAGGCCATAAAAACCATTAAAACCCTGTGGGGTGATGGGGTATGTGACACAGGTATGTGTGTCGTGTCCTGCGCCGACCCTGGGAGCTGTGATGCTGGGAGGAGGAAGCGGGGTGAGGAGAGGAGTCTGGTCAGGTCCTGTCCCTGGAGGAATGTGACACAGGAGTCAGGGGGGTGGGGAGTAGGGTCCTGCCCCTTTGTGGTGAGAGGGTGGGTTGGAGAATGAGCCTGCCCTCCACTCATCCTGGCAGAGGTGGCTCCTGTCCCACAGGGCTGGGCCTACCTCCTCGCTCCAGCCCACTGTTCTTGCCACAATGTTATGTTACGGAACCCTCCCCAGTGATGCCTTGCCCTCTTCCTGCCCTTGTGTCTGCTGGATCTCCTGCCCTAAGCTGTGTTGTGATGGGCCAAATAAAATAATGTTGCAGGCCAGATGTGACTCCTGGGCCAACAGTTGCCCATCCCTGGTTTAAATATTGTCGTTAGGCCAATCCTGCAGATCACACACAAACAAAAATCCCACTGATTTAAGGCAATATTTGCCTGAATCAGGGCTCAGAATTGGGCCCCAAGGGTGTGTTTAGTAAGTACAAAGATTGTAAAAAATTTAGCTTAGCACTCATAACAATTCTGAGCCACAACTGATTGCTTAGTTTAACTGCTTTAGCTACAACACAGCATTCCTTCAAAGAGTAATAATTCCTGTTACTCATTAACTAGCAAAAAAAGTCTGAATTGTCTCATTCTGACACAGGGCATGAACACATCTAGGTTCCCCTGCCCAAATCATGTTCTGAATTTAGAACAAAAGTGACTGATCACAGGCCAGCCCAGGCAAGCGTGAAGTAAGCTTAACTGCCAATAGTTACTAACCGAGTATTACCTATATTGTGTGTGGACAGAAGCCGCAACAGTATTGATGCATTTTTATACTCAAAGGAGTCTTCCAATTGTTCCATTGACAGAACGATGTTGACACTTTCACCACTCTTTTAGAACATTGCATAAGAGCGTCTTATTAAAAAAAACAAAACAAAACAGGAATGTAGAAGAAAATTTACAACACATGCATGTGACTCCTGTTTATTTTGTCCTCTAAATAAGACCACATCTCCTCACTATTTGGTCTAGCGATTCCCACTGGCAGCATTGCTAACGTGTTACATATTTTGTTTTACTTTGAAATATCATTCCATATTGGTATCATAGAGGTTTTAAATTTTGCCATGTTACTTACAACTATATTTAAAAATCATTAACTTTTTATAAAATTGCTGACAATAAGCTTGAACATTTCCAGGCTCTGCGTCCAATGATAGCTAGAAAGTTTTAAAGATGCCTGTTGTGCAAGCAGCAACATTGCCTGAATCTTTCTCTACCTTGTCACTTTGGATGGAATATAGAAATATCTTTTATATTAAAACTTCCATTCTTGCAAGGCCGCTTAATCACACAAACAAAAGAGAATCAGCTAAGTCAGCAAAAGGTTTAGTGACCATCTGTTATGTTAATAACTTTGGATATTTTACCCACAATATCTCAGAGCCAGCACCACATTCCTGTCTCCCCATCTACAAATTATACCTTCTCTCTAGTAGCTCTGATACTCTTATCATTTACAAAGATAAATGATTGATTTCCTCATAGTACTGTAAAGCTATGGGGCAATACTGCTCATATTAACAGCCTGCTCCTGCGGTTGATATTGAGGCAAAACTCACCAGCCCTAGAGGGAGTTTTATCTAAATAAGAACTGCAAGACTGGGACTATCCTGCAGATGCTGAGTGCCGTTAACGCCCTATGGGACAGATTTTCTGGTCTGGCTGAACTGTATTCAGGACGTGATCAGAGGCAAGGAAGGTGGTTTTAACATTCCTTTGTATCCCTCCCTATGCTGGAGTCTGGAGCGGCAAAGGTGGCTTTGTACCACCCAATAATTCACTGGCACAAAGGAAAGCCTCCACTGGCTGGATCTAGCAGCTTTGAGCCAGAAAACAGGGGCAAAGTCCCCTTCATGGACTGGTAAATCTGGCCCATTGACTGCTCTGGGTACTGAGAGCATTCAGCATTATGAAGGACTGAGCCTAGTCAGTAGCAAGCAGGCAGGGCTTGATTCTGAGAGATGCTGAATAACTGCATCTCCCACACAATATTGTGGTGGAGCAGACGACATGCCCCACTCCCACGGACAAGGCAAAGTTAAGGAACTCCTGTGGTCGCAATCAGCTTCAACCCCTCGCACTTGTGAGGTGTGTCATGCCTGGAAGCAGGCCCTTATAAGGGTGGAAATCAGTGCAGTATTGGTGGCAAGCAGTGCCAGGGTTCAGAGCTCTCAGACTGGGAGTCCTGTAGCACTCACTGACCTATGGCTTTTATGTGCTGCCTGCCGAGCCCTCTGGAGAAGCAGATGGCCTGGGCTGGTTATCTTTATTACAATTCCATCATGATTAAGCCATAACCTTTACTCACATTAAGGAACTGAGAATGCCTGTAAGGCCTGAGAGACTACTTCCTTCTCTCTTGCACAACGAAGGGGGAGGGGTCAGGGAAGTATTTTCCTTTTGTATGGACTGCTTTATAGCCCCTGAAAGGGGGTAGATTCATACAAGGCACAGCTGCAGGGCTGTACTCTGTACCCCAGAAACAGACCACACGGTTGTGGCTGTCTGTAGAACACAGGAGGTAAACAAGGTGCCTGCTCTCACCCCTAGGCGGCAACCCCGAAATGTTAGCCTGCGACAGACATCTGTCAGAGTCGCAGATGTTCAGTGCTTCTTATGATTTGGTCCTTACTGCTCAAATGCTTTTGGCTAGTTCAGATAAAACATAACCTAACAATATTTGTTAAAAATTTGATTGGTGAAAAAATGCTGTTCATTCCTACCTGGACAAATCATAGATACTGCAACAATACAGAGAAATGTTCCCAGAGGTACTCTGCAATGAAAAGCAGGGAAACACCTTTTAGTGAACTACATATTTTAATATATATATATATTTTAAAATAAAAAACCTAAGTGGGGGAGGAATTAGGAGGAATGTTCTTTCAGTTTTTCCTTATCGATGTATCTCAAAGCCCTGTGACTGCTGCTTCACCACTGTCATGTGGTATGGGCTTAAGGTTCAGAGAGAGAGAGAAAAAAGGTGGATGAGGTAATATCTTTTACTTAAGACACTAGATTTACTGCTTGTTACAACAATCACTAACCCCCCTTTTTGTCCTACCAGGACAGGAGTGTTAACAGGCCACTTCACCTTGACTGGTCCCTTAGACAATGTGCTAACTACTTATGCTAAACTATCTGTTTGACCCTGCATTTAGTTGTGACACTGTGAGTACCTTTTCCAGGCCTGAAGAAGAGCTCGGAGTGGCTTGAAAGCTTGTCTTTCTCACCAACAGAAGTCGGTCCAATAAAAGATATTACCTCAACCACTTTCTCTCTCTAATCTCCTGGGACCAACATGGCTACAACACCACTGTATACAACTGATTCATCAGGGCATTTACGCAAGTGTCTAATTTTAAGCATGGGAGTTGTCCCATTGACTTCAAAGTGTTTAAAGTTAGGCACTTAAATACCTTGCTGAATGAGGGCCAAACTAAATAACAGCTTGAGGATAATTACCCAGTACAAAATTCAACTTTGATGCTTCTTTCTCAGAATCCTCTTTAGAACAGGTGAAAGATGAAAGGCAAGACAAAGAAGCGCTACATGACTAAAGAATGGTTTGGCCTGCTCAGCTGTCCCTGAATTGCATCATTAAGTATAGAAAAAGATTTGACTATGCAAGCACAAAACAAACCTTAAAAACTTTGGCTCCAGAAATCCCTGGGACTGGTTCTTCAGAATAAGAAAGATTGTGTTCTGTGAAAAATTCCTTCAGTGCACATTCGCTGAGTTCCACACCAACTACACAGTGTCCCATGTCAGCTAACCTATGCACAGCAATAAAAGTTTTCATGTTTACTTGTGATTCACTGTTCTTATTACATAATTTTGATTTATCCTGATCATTCTCTACCTCAAGATGAGGCTTTGGTACATATGTATCTCCTACAGAACAGTAGTTTATTACAGCAGTTTTTTTCAGAATCCAGGCTCTTGTGAGATAGGGTTTATATAGGTATTTTTAATCTTGGAGTTTTCACACTTTATTGGAAAAAAAACACAGTATCTGATTTTAATGCAATTTTGCATGGTTATTTGAGTAGATCTTGATATGAACTAAGGAATGCACTTTGTTTGAACTTGAGAAGCTTTACATGCAATTGATTATTCATTTTTACTATATTAATGGAAAATATGGGGGCACTACAATGACCAGTAATAATACTTCCCTCCCATGGTGGATGACCAAGGATTCAGTCACCTAGTGGATAAAGTGTTTGCTTGATATTTCACATCCTGTTAATGTTATTACAACATCAATGTTTGAAAAACCGCAAAAGCTGTTGAATAGCATGAAACTTTCTCTGGCAAGTGAGGAGCTAGACTATCACTTTCTCAAACACTTATAAGGCTTTCATTTCGTGGTTACGAAGAAAATTTTCCAAATTTGAACTGAAGATGGATGCTGACCCATGCCAAGTGAAATCTCTAGTAACTGTGATCCATATTAATACATGACATGAGTTTTTAGACAAAGAGCAATCTTATACTGCATGCCTGAATGACTCAGCATTACTACACTTTACACATTATTACTACTATACTGTTCTCTGGTGTCTCAAGATACACAGCTCAAGACCTATGCTGCTGCCTGGCTTTGCCAAACAGCAGCAGAATTAAATTAACAACACACTGGTCAGGTTCACTGCAACAGAACTCTTATCAGTTAACTGCAGAATCACATTTCTTTCACACTGCTGCTGTTTGGCAAAACAGAGAAGGTACTAACCAAGAGCCTATGTTGATACAGAGTAGCAGCAGAGACACTCTCCCCTCAACCTTTTTTTTTTTTTTTTTTGGGGGGGGGGGAGGAGGACATGATGGAAGGAAGCTAAGACAGAGATTGAAAAGCTTAAAGTTAAACAAACATCTACTAATCAGCAGATAGTACATACTCTTGAAGTAGGCTCCCAGGAGAAAAGGAGTACTTGTGGCACCTTAGAGACTAACCAATTTATTTGAGCATAAGCTTTCGTGAGCTACAGCTCACTTCATCGGATGCATACTGGGGAAACTCTCCCAGGAGAGTACCCTGGTAGGAATCCCAGCACCCTCCCACTTCCTAGCAGCCAGGACATAAGGTATTGGGCTTCTTAACAGGTCATTTTCCTTGAAGCTCACTGGTGCCTACTCTCCCTATTTGGATAATAGGTGCCTGGCAAATTTTTCTAGCTCTCAATCAACTTACCATACCAAAAATCTTAAACATCTTACTCTTTCATAACCTAGCTGCTTTTGTATACATCAAATTTTTATATAGCTGAACTGTTCTTTTTCCTACATGAATGCTTTCTAACTGTTTGTTACTATTACCTCATCACTGGAAAACCTGGAAGAATTAAATGCTGCCTTCTTTTAAAATATCTAGTGAGCATGTAAAAGCAAAGGAACTATACTTTATGGTGAAAATAAAGGAATGACTATTATATTCACTAACTTACAGAGATGCAGACAGGATAATACATTTTCCAAGAAAAATAAGTTAGAAGATTTCTACTCTTAAGGACTGTATTTTACCATTTCATTTCTACTGCTTTGCCACAAAGTGGAAAAAATATCCTGAGTCCACTCCTGCCATTAAGAAGAACATCCAGATACTTCCTTAAAATCCTGCAGAAGAAAAAAAAAAAAATAACTATTTAATATTGGAATTGTTTCATGTTCATAGCTGAAAAGCAAGTGTAGTCAAGAATAAAAGGTATCAGGTATTTATATGATATAAAGGTGAAATATAAGTATTAATTAATGATTTAACATAGGGTCTACAGGCCTTCGGCTATAAATTATTTAGTTTAGCCAAATTAGGCTTTAGGCTAAGTTATGCTAACTTATCTTTACAATAGAGCTAAGTAAGCTAATAATAAACTCACTGAGCTTGTGTCTATGTTTGTGATGCACTGATTTTTGAAAAGAAGTGCTGAGTTTGGATAAAAACGTCTATGAGAGCTCAGCAGACGCTACAAGATGACCGCTGGCAGCCTGGGTGAAATATTAGAGACTTTCTGTTACTATGGTGATAAGGGGATGTAAATGTTAACGAGTATAAGAGGAACTAACAAGTTAGCCTATGGAAAATGTGACACCACAGAAGTAAAAAGAAAAGGAGTACTTGTGGCACCTTAGAGACTAACCAATTTATTTGAGCATAAGCTTTTGTGAGCTACAGCTCACTTCATCGGATGCATACTGTGGAAAATACAGGTGATGTTTTTATACACACAAACCATGAAAAAATGGGTGTTTATCACCCCAAAAGTAGTGAAGTATGTAAAGTCAAATAAGGAAAAGGGGCTCCTAAAACCATCATAAATATGTATGAACCCCAGTGGGCATCAGCACAACTGATTATAAAAGCTGCATTGTGGCCTAACTGCCGGGTGGTGGAGGGGGAGAAACCAGGATGACGACCACTAGTGGTGGCGAGGATGACTAGCACTTCAGGTTTTTCCACAAGGCATGGTGTTAGTAATACAAATACTGTGTGTTCTGTATTGGTCTCTCTCTCTCCTTTAACAGATTGCAGTGTAAGTAATTATTATAGAAAGAGCACTATGCAGTCTCTATTATTCACCTTGGGGGTCCTCTTTCTATTGATAACCTCTTTACTGTAGTCATTCTTGGGGGCTGAACTTTCAGAGATTAAGGTATAGGTATAAACCCTCACCTTGAGATGGGTAATTGGTTAAAGTAACCCATAGCTATAGGTAAGTCTATGCCAGACATAATGCAATAGCCCAGCTAAAAGCTTCCACCCAACCTCAAGTGTACTATACTTTGGTGTTTCAAACTGTCTCCATTAATTTACAATATAACATCCACTTTTTAACAGACATTTAAATTAAATTTAAAAAAGGAAATTCAATTACCATTATAATTGGGCACAGCCTACTACTTGGGCAAAAGAATTACTCACCTCTGAAACGGCTACCTTAGATTATTACAACTGAACGAACCTAAAACATCTTAATTTACTCTACACTATTTACTTCTTGTATTTAACTCAGCTTGGGCAATGTAACCAGAATAATTAGTTTTGTTTTCTAAGGCTCCAATCCTGTAAGGTGCAGCATATGGGTAAACTGCTGTGCACTCGCACTACATACTGCAAGACTGGGGTCTAAAACAATTCATAAATACTGTAGAAGTGTTTCACATCAGAGAACACACACCATATCTAAGTTTTGTGGCCTAAAGATTTCATTTAAGATGTAAAAGTTTGACAAGCAAGGTGATCTTTCCATCTCTCCACTATCCTTGTGATGGCAACTTAAACATCCAAAATTATAGAAGCTCTGAAAAGGCTAGTACAAAACACTTTGATGTTTGTACCCAGGCTGCATTTTTGGGACAGGCCTTATGAAAGTCATATTATCCAATTATCATTCATTACAGCTTAGGTAGAAGAAAGAGTTACATACCGATGTCCTTGTTCCTTATGAAATCCAATTTTTCTCATTTGCCATTTCTGCAGCCATTCCTCTTCAGTCACCACTCTGCATTGTTGTTGCCCAATATCAGAGCTTTCTTTTATTCTTGGTACATCTGTAAAGCTGTCCATGGTCTCATATACTTACGTTGTCTGTGTAGAGGGTAAAAATATATATTCCCCAAGCAATATTTTGTACCATGTACGGAGGTCCTGATCCTGCAATCAGGGAGAACTTTCATTAATTGCTATTATTAGCTTCAGTTGGAATTCTGTCTGAATAAAAACACTATTAAAAACAACTGGCATTTTAAAAGATCATGAAAATATTTTATTCATATCAGGTTTGCCTTTAATTTATTAACAGAATTGAAATGTGGGTCCTAACATATTGACAATATTTCTGTCACCTCAGATCACTTTATTTTGAGCAAATATCATCTATGGGACAATCCAGAATTCCTGCACGGATAGATCTTAAAGGAATTTTGTTCTATATTCTTAAACAAATCTTTACATACCATTTTATGCATTACTCTTATGTTCCATTCATGCACAGTATAATACACTTGCAATGAGATTCCAAAGAAATATACAAGGATTTAATTGGGGTTGGTTAGAATGTTTTAAGATAAATTTCCACACTTTATTTTTAAATTCCCTTTTCACAACACATGGTGGGACTGAAGAGGGGCAAGAATGGTTTCCATTTTCCTGAAAGGAGGTTCAGCTTTCAGAAATGTGGAAACCACTAGGACAAGGGAATTCATTATAAAGAATAGAAAACATTATAGCAGGGCTGCTCTTTTCAAAATTTTCTCCTTTTTCTAGGTGTGGTCCCAGAAGTTTCTCAGTCTGTACTTAATTTCAGTTTGCTGACCGAGCTCTGTAGGAAGCAGCTCTATTTAAATGGGGAGGGGGAGGTTAATATTAAAAAGGGGACATTCACGCATTTCCCCCATTGGGGACAGAGGGATATACTTTTAGACTGATACCTTCCTCTCCAAAGCACAGTTAAAACGCCCTTCTCCCCTGCTCTGTTCCCCAAAACTGAGATTTAACAGCTTGCTGACATTATATGCCAAATAAATTAACATGCAAAATCATATTTAATGCAATATTAATGTTGCAAGTTTAAAATATACAAAGGTCATGAAATTAATAACCTAAGGTTTCAGAGAAAAAGGATATCTCATTTTAAATTACTTTTTAGTGAGAAGAAAAAAATTAGTTTTGGTTTTTCCTGGAAAATAAAAATACTGAACAGCAAATGATAGTTCCAGATTGTACCAATCTTATAAACAAGAAGTTAAATAATTAATTGCCTGAAGAGTGATCCAAAATACCACATGTGAGCAAGTTACCATCTCACAATGACTTTTATTTCAGTTATGTACTTTTTTCCGGGGTGGGAGAATCCAAGGAAATAAACAAACAGAAATAAAACGGGGAGAAAGAGAAGAGACTGAGAAACTGTGTATTGTACAACACTAGGAGACTCTGAGATTACACAATCCGTTAATTTGGCTCCTCTGTGCCAGGGCCAATTACAGGAAAAGGCTATGTTATGCAATCACTCCACCCTGCTTTAACGCCTTAGAACAATGTGATTTCTCCACACCTCACCTGGTCCCTGATGCTCCAAACATGTTCATGCTTAACTTAAAGCCCAAAAAGAAAAGGAGGACTTGTGGCACCCTAGAGGCTAACAATTTATTAGAGCATAAGCTTTCGTGGGCTACAGCCCACTTCATCGGATGCACAGAATGGAACATAGAGTAAGAACAGTGCCAGGATGGACGGCAAGGACAGGAAATTTACTCTCCAGGGTTAAAATAAACCGGGAGCTCAAGCGTTTGCAGGATCAGGGCTTTAGTGACTCGCGTCCATATACTGATGATTAAACAGCACAACAGGAGCACCCTAGGGGACAGCCAGTGCCAGGGCGATGGAGGCTGCAGAGCGCCCGAGGGAGCCCTCCAGAATCTTTTCCGTCAGCAGGGCCAGGCTGGGGAGCCAGACATGCCACCAGCGCCCCGCACACACCCTGGGAACTCCGACCCCCGCTGCTGGAGCGCAGCCAGCCCCCTCTAGCTCCTTTGGGGCAGGGACCCCGCAGCGTCTTTCCCTCTCCCAACGCCAAAGCCCCGGTCCCCAGCAGAGACCCGGCCCCGGCCCCGGCCCCGGCCCCGAGCGAGCGCCCCGTCCTGACCTGGCCTGGGCGCGGCCCGCGGAGCTCCCAGCCGGCCAAGCCGCCTCCAGGCTGCGGAGTCCGGCCCGCCCGGGCCGCGGGGGGAGGAACCCGCTGTCCCCGCCCCCTGCCCCGCACGCTACGCGCCGAGCAGAGCGGAAGCGGCAGCGGAGGGAGGCAGGCGGGCGGGGGGTGAGAGGTGAGCGGCGGCCGCCCCGGGAGGAGGATGGTGGGAGCGGCGGCGCCCTGCGGTGAGTGAGCGCCCCTGGCCGGACGCCGCCGGGGCGGGCGCTTGGCCGCGGCAGCCCCTGCCTCCTTGCCCTGGGGCAGGCGGCGCTGCTGCTGCCGGCGCCGCCGCCGCCGCCTGGGGCGGGGATGTGGTGACAGCGCCGCACAAAGCGGACCCAGCAGCCCCCTGAACGGGGCTTTCTTCTGCGGGGGGCGGGTCCCTCAGGAATCTTTTCCTTTGCCGGGGGGAGGGTCTGTGTGCGTGGGAGCTTTGGCGCGCTCTTGGCATCGGGGATTTGGGGCTCCCTGGGGGTTATTTTTTTTTTGGGGGGGGGGGGAAATCTCTGGGATTTTTACCGGGGGGAGGGTGTATCTGGGAGTCTGGTGTCTTCCTACCTGGCAGGCCGTGGGGAGGAGTGTCTCTATGGGGAGTAGGGAGCGTCTGGGTGGGAGCAGCAGCGCTAGGGGGTGGTGAGCAGGTGTCCGGGGGTTTGTCTCCAGAGCGCAGCAGGGATCATTTGCCGGGAGGGTCTATCGCTTGACCTTACCATGGTTTCTCTTTATTGCAGCTCTGGTTGGAAGTGCTTTGGACACATTAGTTTAATATCCGGCTCCTGGGTGATTTGGATCCAAGGTGAGCAGAAACCAGCTCCCGCAGAGCACAGATAGATTTCTCTTCTTGCAGTTCCCACCTGTGCTCTGTAGCTTCGGGATTCTTTTGGAGCCTGTGGGACCCCAAGGTTTAGAAGAGAAACCTCAAACTGGCTATCCCCAGCTGGTGCAGGGACCCTTGACACATTGCCTTACAGCTGCTTATGTTGTCATGTCTCTAAAAGGGGACTTCTCTTGCAAAATACTTGCAGATAATGACATAACATTTAAAATATGCTAATTTTACCATTTTATGGTTAATGGGTTGAAATATTCTGTCAAATGGTTTTGTTGACATATTTTAGTTAAAACTCCATTTGAATGTTTTTCTTAAATAGTTTATTTTAAAAACAACTTTTCAATAATGGATACATTTAAATGTGTGCATGTATATACCATTTTTGATTATCCAAAATCTTGTTTATCATATTAATGTCATGATCCCCATGTCATTCAGATGAATTAGTTGTCACTGTATGTTTAAACTCTGAAATATTTTCCCAAGTAGTAGTACGTAACATACTTTGTCACATCATTTGACATTTTTAATGTATCATAAATGTCTCCTTTTCAGAATTACTTTAGTAGCCAAAAGGCTACTATTAATAATAATAATAAGATAAATGTAAAGTCTAGCATAGAATAATAGAACAATTTGCTACTGGAAATGAAGTTTTGTTTTGGGGTTTTTTTGGGGTGGTGCGTACGCCCTCCCCACCCCCAGGATCCAGTAGGGTAGCTGAGGGTAAATGTGAGTAAGCAGAGTTTACCCACTTCTCGTTTGGGGAAAATGGAGTTTTGACTAGCTTACTCACCTTTTTTTTTTTTTTAAACCTTTTCACCAGTGGCAAGATCCAATAAGCAGCAGACTGTATAACCAGAAGTATGAGTTCTTTATATATCTTAACAGATTGCTTTTTTTCCTCCTTGATACTTGATATAAATATGCCAGCCATTCTGTAACAGTAACCTTGTACCCTTCAGGTGTGAAGGGTTATCTGTGCCCTAAATGGTCTTCCCAAACAGTTCAGCAGAGGATAACCGCAGCCGCCTTCTCCATATCTGTGACCCTGTATATCAGAGGTGGGCAAACTACGGCCCGCGGGACCGTCCTGCCTGGCCCCTGAGCTCCCGGCCAGGGAGGGTAGCCCCCGGCCCCTCCCCTGCTGGCCCCTCTTCCCAGCAGCCACGCTGCCATGCGGGCAGCATGGCTTGTGCTCGCCCACCTCCCAGACTTTCCAATAAGCCTGTCCTGCTTCTCTGAGCAGCCTTGTGGGGGGAGGGGGGGTTGGATAAGGGGCAGGAGGTCCTGGGGGGAGTCAGAGGACAGGGGGTGGTTGGATGGGGTGGAGGTTCAGGGAGGGGGGCAGGAGAGAGGGAGCAGGGGGTTGGATGGGGGTGGGGTCCTAGGGGGGCAGTTAGGGCCGAGGGTCCTGGAAGGGGGCGGTCAGGGGGCAGGGGTGTAGATAGGGGGCAGGGCAGTCAGGGAGCAGGGGGGTTGGATGGGGGTGGAGTTCCAGGGGGGCGGTTAGGGGCAGGGGTCCCAGGAGAGGGTGGTCAGGGGACAAGGAGCGGGGTGGGGGCTGGATGGGTGGGGGTTCTGGGGGGGCGGGGGCCAGGCTGTTTGCGGAGGCACAGCCTTCCCTACTCGGCCCTCCATACCGTTTCGCAACCCCGATGTGGCCCTCGGGCCAAAAAGTTTGCCCACCCCTGCTGTATACAGAAAGAATTACCTTCTCTTCTCTTTGTCTCTTCTGGTCCACTAGTCAGCAGTTGTCTGGCTGACAATAGTCAAGTACCCAGTTCAAGTCAGGTTCACCAAACTCAATGTATATTGGTAATTTTTCTTCAGAATAATATAGTTTATAAACAGACATGTCTAGCTATGTATGACAAAGGCTTCTCGGCTAAGGAATTACGCTTTTTTACCAAGTAAGGCCGTACAAAGGATATACAAGTCTCACCCCACTCCTGAAAGCAGGTTGCAGGAAAAAACAGCACCATGTCACAGAGAGGTGTGTGCCTACCCTTGGAAAAGCCCCATAAAATACAGACTGTGTTTTTTCTATATGCAGGTATGATGTTACCCAGCTCAGTACACCTGTGGTGTGGTGACATTGTTCTTCAATTCACTACAGATCACCAAGCTTCTATTTATCTTATTCTAATTGATTAGGTTAGACTACATTTCTACATAAACAAAAGGAGGATAATACCTTGGTTTGTCTAAACTCCTTTCCCTTTCCATTTACACAGATATCTTAGTGTGATTTTCCTCACTTCAGTCTAATCCTTTCACCTCAGGGTGAGGTCAGTGTGTTGGTTTAGTTGATCACATCAAGTTTACTTAGTAATAAACAAATCTCATTGTATGAACACTCATTGTCTTTTCCTGTTGTCTAACTAAACTTTCTACACTGCCACTTTCAGCACTAAAACTTTAGTTGTTCAGGGGTGTGAAAAAACACCCCCTGAGCGACAAAAGTTTTAGGGCTGAAAAGCGCCAGTACTTTAACACCAGGAGCCGTGCTTCCAGCGTTAAAACTACCACCCCTCGTTCAGGGTGGATTTTTTTTTCTCTTGGCAATAAAGCGTGTCTACACTGCCCACATCGCAGCACTGCCGCACCCGCACTGTAATATGGGCTGTCATAAATATAAAGGGAAGGGTAAACCCCTTTGAAATCCCTCCTGGCCAGGGGAAAGCTCCTCTCACCTGTAAAGGGTTAAGAAGCTAAAGGTAACCTCGCTGGCACCTGACCAAAATGACCAATGAGGAGACAAGATACTTTCAAAAGCTGGGAGGAGGGAGAGAAACAAAGGGTCTGTGTGTCTGTCTATATGCTGGTTTCTGCCGGGGATAGACCAGGAATGGAGTCTTAGAACTTTTAGTAAGTAATCTAGCTAGGTATGTGTTAGATTATGATTTCTTTAAATGGCTGAGAAAAGAATTGTGCTGAATAGAATAACTATTTCTGTCTGTGTATCTTTTTTGTAACTTAAGGTTTTGCCTAGAGGGGTTCTCTATGTTTTTGAATCTAATTACCCTGTAAGATATCTACCATCCTGATTTTACAGGGGGGATATCTTTATTTCTATTTACTTCTATTTTTATTAAAAGTCTTCTTGTAAGAAAACTGAATGCTTTTTCATTGTTCTCAGATCCAAGGGTTTGGGTCTGTGGTCACCTATGCAAATTGGTGAGGCTTTTTATCCAACATTTCCCAGGAAAGGGGGGTGCAAGTGTTGGGAGGATTGTTCATTGTTCTTAAGATCCAAGGGTCTGGGTCTGTAGTCGCCTAGGCAAATTGGTGAGGCTTTTTACCAAACCTGGTCCAGGAAGTGGGGTGCAAGGTTTTGGGAAGTATTTTGGGGGGAAAGACGCGTCCAAACAGCTCTTCCCCAGTAACCAGTATTAGTTTGGTGGTGGTAGCGGCCAATCCAAGGACAACGGGTGGAATATTTTGTACCTTGGGGAAGTTTTGACCTAAGCTGGTAAAGATAAGCTTAGGAGGTTTTTCATGCAGGTCCCCACATCTGTACCCTAGAGTTCAGAGTGGGGGAGGAACCTTGACATGGTGGCATAGTGGTGGGATTAACCTGAAATCATTTTGAGATCCAGTTGAGATTTTTTGAACTAGAAATACAGATTTTAAAAAGGAAATTTTTTTTTCCTTTGGAAAGGAAGTCCAGAAAACAGCTGAAACTGAAAGCAGCTTGTTTTTTCTCTGCTTTGTGGCCAAGCAGAGACAAAAGGGGATTATCTTTGTGAATTGCAGGTTTTCTTTGCCTGGAGGCAGGGTACTTAACTCCTGCAGGGAAATTCACAGTCTTCCAACCCAGAGTTTTGTTTTTTTTTTCCTAAAAGTAAATAAGGGGGGGGGTGTTCTACCCATTTGCTTTTTCTTTGGGCTGGGTAAGCAGGTTTCCAAGTAGTTGGGGGTTTTTTGCTTTGATTTGGGCCCAGAGCAGAGACAAGGGAATTGTCTTTTTCTGTAGGCTGACAATCACTATCAGAGAATAGGTATTCTATTCCAGCACAGCAAAATTTTACAGCCAAGTTTTGTTTGTTTATTTCTAAACCTCGGGTGTAAAGTTAGTTAAAAACAGAGAGGTTAGAATGACAAAATCCGCGGCTCGACTACAGCTGGAATTAGCCAAATTTCAGGCTGAGGAAAAACAAAGGGAACATGAAAGACAGATAGAACTCATGCGGCTGAAGAAGGAGGTACAGGAGGCTGCCCACAAGAGGGAAATGGAGGCAAGGAAGCAGGTGGAGGAGGAGAAGGAAAAAGAGAGGAAGCATGTGGAGGAGGAGAAGGAAAAAGAGAGAAAGCATGTGGAGGAGGTGGAGAGGATAAAGGCCCAGCAGAATATACCAACAAACTCTAGCAATCCTTCTCCAGGTACCACTTCCCATCCCAGAAAGTTCCCCACCTACAAGGCAGGGTAGAAAACTTCGAAAAGGCCTTCTTAGAAAACTTCTTAGAAAACTTCGAAAGGGCCTGCCTTGGGTACAACATCTCTACTGACCAATACATGGTAGAACTGAGGCCGCAGCTCAGTGGACCCTTAGCTGAGGTGGCAGCTGAAATGCCTAAAGAACACATGAACAAGTATGAACTGTTTAAATCCAAGGTGAGAGTCAGAATGGGGATAACACCCGAGCAGTCTCGTCGGAGGTTCAGAGCCCTAAGGTGGAAACCAGACGTGTCATTTACCCGACATGCCTACCACATTGTGAAACATTGGGATGCCTGGATATCAGGAGCAAGTGTTGAATCTCCAGTAAATTTGCCCTTCCTAATGCAAATGGAACAATTCTTAGAGGGTGTTCCTGAGGAAATAGAAAGATACATCCTAGACGGGAAGCCCAAAACTGTAATCGAGGCAGGAGAGATTGGAGCCAGATGGGTGGAGGTGGCAGAGAAGAAGAAAACTGGTCGCAGTTGGAGCGGAGACCAGAAGGGACAACCCCAGACCCCACCCTATTACCGGGGGCCGCCCAAAGCCCCACCTACCTCCCAAAGAACCCTCCAGACCCCTTATCGTCCCACCACCCCGTTCTCCAGCAACCCTCCTCGCCCCAGTGACCCGTCAGCTGGACGATGTTTTAAATGTAACGAGCTGGGGCATGTAAAGGTCAACTGCCCAAGAACCCCAACAGATTACAGTTCATTGCACCGGAATCACACCAGAGGTCCACAGGCCCAGATACCCTTGGAGTGGAGGGAAACTGTGAGTGTGGGTGGGAAGAAGGTCACCGCGTGGAGGGACACCGGAGCACAAGTGTCAGCTATCCATGCTTCCTTAGTGGACCCCAATTTAATCAACCCAGAGAACCAAGTGACGATTCAACCCTTCAAGTCCAACTCTTTCAATTTGCCTACAGCCAAGTTGCCTGTCCAGTACAAGGGCTGGTCAGGAATGTGGACTTTTGCAGTCTATGATGATTATCCCATCCCCATGCTGTTGGGGGAAGACTTGGCCAATCATGTGAAGCAGGCCAAGAGGGTGGGAACGGTCACCCGCAGCCAGGCTAAACAAGCCGTGAGGCCTAGCTCTGTTCCGGAAACTTCTGTCAGGACCCGGTCAGAGGTGATGGACCCGGACCCCAGGCCAATGTCTGCAACAGCAGTAGTGGATCCAGTCCCAGAGACCCAGACGGAACCAGTCCCAGAACCGGAACCAGCCGAACAACCAACACCAGACCCAGTGTCAGCACTGAATCCAGTACTTGCAACCTCAACACCAGAGGGCCCCACCGACCCTGAACTGGCAGCAGCCGATAACCCGACACAAGAGGCTCAGACGGAGCCTGAATCCCAACATAGTGCACCAGCGGAGAGCGGTTCACAGTCAACAGAAACAGCTCCATCCCCTATATCGCTTCCAGAGGGACCAAGCCTAGGTCCACAATCCAATGAGGAACTGATGTCTCCAGCATCAAGGGAACAGTTCCAGACCGAACAGGAAGCAGATGAAAGCCTCCAGAGAGCTTGGACGGCGGCACGGAGCAACCCACCGCCTCTCAGCTCTTCTAATCGATCCAGGTTTGTTGTAGAAAGAGGACTTTTATACAAGGAAACTCTTTCTGGGGGACACCAGGAAGACTGGCATCCTCAGAGACAGTTGGTAGTTCCAACTAAATACCGGGCCAAGCTCTTGAGCTTAGCCCACGATCACCCTAGTGGCCATGCTGGGGTGAACAGGACCAAAGACCGTTTGGGGGGTCATTCCACTGGGAGGGAATGGGCAAGGATGTTTCTACCTATGTCCAGTCTTGTGAGGTGTGCCAAAGAGTGGGAAAACCCCAAGATCAGGTCAAAGCCCCTCTCCAGCCACTCCCCATCATTGAAGTTCCATTTCAGCGAGTAGCTGTGGATATTCTGGGTCCTTTTCCGAAAAAGACAGCCAGAGGAAAGCAGTACATACTGACTTTCATGGATTTTGCCACTCGATGGCCGGAAGCAGTAGCTCTAAGCAACACCAGGGCTAAAAGTGTGTGCCAGGCACTAGCAGACATTTTTGCCAGGGTAGGTTTGCCCTCTGACATCCTCACAGATGCAGGGACTAATTTCCTGGCAGGAACTATGAAAAACCTTTGGGAAGCTCATGGGGTAAATCACTTGGTTGCCACTCCTTACCACCATCAAACAAATGGCATGGTGGAGAAGTTTAATGGAACTTTGGGGGCCATGATATGTAAATTCGTAAATGAGCACTCCAATGATTGGGACCTAGTGTTGCAGCAGTTGCTCTTTGCCTACAGAGCTGTACCACACCCCAGTTTAGGGTTTTCCCCATTTGAACTTGTATATGGCCGTGAGGTTAAGGGGCCATTGCAGTTGGTGAAGCAGCAATGGGAGGGATTTACACCTTCTCCAGGAACTAACATTCTGGACTTTGTAACCAACCTACAAAACACCCTCCGAACCTCTTTAACCCTTGCTAGAGAAAACTTACAGGATGCTCAAAAAGAGCAAAAAGCCTGGTATGATAAACATGCCAGAGAGCGTTCCTTCAAAGTAGGAGACCAGGTCATGGTCTTAAAGGCGCTCCAGGCCCATAAAATGGAAGCATCGTGGGAAGGGCCATTCACGTCCAGGAGCGCCTGGGAGCTGTTAATTATCTCATAGCATTCCCCACCTCCAACCGAAAGCCTAAGGTGTACCATATTAATTCTCTAAAGCCCTTTTATTCCAGAGAATTAAAGGTCTGTCAGTTTACAGCCCACGGAGGAGACGACGCTGAGTGGCCCGAAGGTGTCTACTACGAAGGGAAATGTGGTGGTGGTGTGGAAGAGGTGAACCTCTCCATGACCCTTGGGCGTATGCAGCGACAGCAGATCCAGGAGCTGTGCACTAGCTACGCGCCAACGTTCTCAGCCACCCCAGGACTGACTGAACGGGCATACCACTCCATTGACACAGGTAATGCTCACCCAATTAGGGTCCAACCTTACCGGGTGTCTCCTCAAGCTAAAACTGCTATAGAACGGGAGATCCAGGATATGTTACAGATGTGTGTAATCCGCCCCTCTGAAAGTGCATGGGCATCTCCAGTGGTTCTAGTTCCCAAACCAGATGGGGAAATACGTTTTTGCGTGGACTACCGTAAGCTAAATGCTGTAACTCACCCAGACAACTATCCAATGCCACGCACAGATGAACTGTTAGAGAAACTGGGACGGGCCCAGTTCATCTCTACCTTGGACTTAACCAAGGGGTACTGGCAGGTACCGCTAGATGAATCTGCCAAGGAAAGGTCAGCCTTCATCACACATCTCGGGCTGTATGAATTTAATGTACTCCCTTTCAGGCTGCAAAATGCACCCGCCATTTTCCAAAGACTTGTAGATGGTCTCCTAGCGGGATTAGGAGAATATTCAGTCGCCTACCTTGACGACGTGGCCATATTTTCGGATTCTTGGGCAGACCACCTGGAACATCTACAAAAAGTCCTTGAGCGCATAAGGAAGGCAGGAATAACTGTTAAGGCTAAGAAGTGTCAAATAGGCCAAAACAGAGTGACTTACCTTGGACACCAGGTGGGTCAAGGAACTATCAGCTCCCTACAGGCCAAAGTGGATGCTATCCAAAAGTGGCCTGTCCCAAAGTCAGAGAAACAAGTTCAATCCTTCTTAGGCTTGGCCGGTTATTACAGACGATTTGTACCGCACTACAGCCAAATCGCTGCCCCACTGACAGACCTAACCAAAAAGAAACAGCCAAATGGTGTTCAGTGGACCGGAAAGTGTCAGAAGGCCTTTAACAAGCTTAAAGCGACACTCATGTCTGACCCTGTACTAAGGGCCCCAGACTTTGACAAACCGTTCCTAGTAACCACAGATGCGTCCGAGCGTGGTGTGGAAGCAGTTTTAATGCAGAAAGGACCTGATCAAGAATTCCACCCTGTAGTGTTTCTCAGCAAAAAACTGTCTGAGAGGGAAAGCAACTGGTCAGTCACTGAAAAAGAATGTTATGCCATTGTCTACGCTCTGGAAAAGCTACGCCCATATGTTTGTGGACGGCGTTTCCACCTGCAAACCGACCATGCTGCACTGAAGTGGCTTCACACCGTCAAGGAAACTAACAAAAAACTTCTTCGGTGGAGTTTAGCTCTCCAAGATTTTGATTTCGACATCCAACACATCTCAGGAGCTTCTAACAAAGTGGCTGATGCACTCTCCCGTGAAAGTTTCCCAGAATCAACTGGTTAAAATCGTCCTTGAGATGTGGAAAATATTGTTAGTCTTTATGTACTTGGTAGTATATTTAGAGATGCATGTGTCTTATTAACTCTGTTTTTCCTAGAGCTCCAGGAAGAAATCCCAGCCAGTGTTTCACCCTAGCTGAGATTTGGGGGGCGTGTCATAAATATAAAGGGAAGGGTAAACCCCTTTGAAATCCCTCCTGGCCAGGGGAAAGCTCCTCTCACCTGTAAAGGGTTAAGAAGCTAAAGGTAACCTCGCTGGCACCTGACCAAAATGACCAATGAGGAGACAAGATACTTTCAAAAGCTGGGAGGAGGGAGAGAAACAAAGGGTCTGTGTGTCTGTCTATATGCTGGTTTCTGCCGGGGATAGACCAGGAATGGAGTCTTAGAACTTTTAGTAAGTAATCTAGCTAGGTATGTGTTAGATTATGAGTTCTTTAAATGGCTGAGAAAAGAATTGTGCTGAATAGAATAACTATTTCTGTCTGTGTATCTTTTTTGTAACTTAAGGTTTTGCCTAGAGGGGTTCTCTATGTTTTTGAATCTAATTACCCTGTAAGATATCTACCATCCTGATTTTACAGGGGGGATTTCTTTATTTCTGTTTACTTCTATTTTTATTAAAAGTCTTCTTGTAAGAAAACTGAATGCTTTTTCATTGTTCTCAGATCCAAGGGTTTGGGTCTGTGGTCACCTATGCAAATTGGTGAGGCTTTTTATCCAACATTTCCCAGGAAAGGGGGGTGCAAGTGTTGCGAGGATTGTTCATTGTTCTTAAGATCCAAGGGTCTGGGTCTGTAATCACCTAGGCAAATTGGTGAGGCTTTTTACCAAACCTGGTCCAGGAAGTGGGGTGCAAGGTTTTGGGAAGTATTTTGGGGGGAAAGACGTGTCCAAACAGCTCTTCCCCAGTAACCAGTATTAGTTTGGTGGTGGTAGCGGCCAATCCAAGGACAACGGGTGGAATATTTTGTACCTTGGGGAAGTTTTGACCTAAGCTGGTAAAGATAAGCTTAGGAGGTTTTTCATGCAGGTCCCCACATCTGTACCCTAGAGTTCAGAGTGGGGGAGGAACCTTGACATGGGCAGTGTAGACATACCCACAGCCTTAAATGCCTTCGAAAAAGGAAATTGCTATGAGCATTTCAGTGGCAATTAGTGCCTCATAATAAGATAATATAAAAATGGTAGATATAGAAATGGCAGTGATTGATCATTGGAAAGGCTCACAAGTATAGATATTATGAACTGCATAGGGTTATAGTTGATTGTCACATTTATATCTCAGTAATACAGACCGAGTTCTTGGTCAGTGGATTAATATAGATATCTTTCTATGGTACCACTTCCCCTTTGTGTCTTTTTTTTTTTCAGTTCTTTTCCTGTGTTCCCTCTTGTTTGTACTTCGCTCCCTGGAGAAAAGTACATATTTGACAATAGCATATTTTAAAATCTTTTGCAGCATGTTTTTATACACCAAGATCTGCACACCTTATAACTTGTGCAATAAATGGTGGTTTCTTCCCCACTTCCAATCAAAGATTTAATCAGGGAGAATTATAGAGAAGCCTCAAGATACTAAGACTTTATTATTTTTATAATGTATTCTACAATGCATTTACTGGTAAAGTATAAAGTATTATAACTACATATAATTACAACGCAACTACAATTTTCTAGACGCTAAATGAACAAGTACGTTCATAGGAAGGTGTGCAAGTCTCGGAATACATTTAATTTTTCCTTGACTTGAGATTAAATAAGAGTTCAAATACATTATATTAAAAGTTACTATACAATCCAAATTCCGCAGCCCCCCATAAATCAGTAGGTAGGACCAGTGTCACTGAGAGTAACAGTATAAGGCTTGCATTATGAGCTTATGCTTATTCACTTTCTAAACTATAATTATCAGCTAAGTCTTCAGGTGGTGCAAATCAGCTTAAGTCCAATGAAATCAATACAGCTATAGAAATGAAGGCCTGGAAGTGCACTCAACAGGTCATCTAATCAGTCCCCCTGTACTGAGGTAGTATTAAGTAATGCCTGAGTAAGACCGTCCCTATGCTGATTTACACTATTTGAGGAACTGCTCTTATATGTTCACATTGAGCTTAGTTTAAAATAAAATTACTGTTCCTCTTTCCTGCCCACCCACTTTTTCTTTTCTTTTTTCATTAATGGATATAAAGGCGTGTAGCTTGACTAACTCTCGCTGACCAATGTGGTGGTTGATGGTGGTGAATGTTCATGTAATATCTAATTAGTCCACTCTCTCAAACCAAACCATTTTGTCATATTACTTAACAATCTTCTGACTTCATTTTGCAGATCCTATAATACAATGTCAACTGGAAGGGTACGAACAAAAAAAAAGTCATCCTCATTGGACCAGTCTCCAGATAACCTTCCTTTGAGGAGTTCTGGGAGACAGGTACTTAAGTGTTAAAAATTATATATTTAAAGCTTCATAGAAATGATTTTTGGCGTATGCATTTGTTTAACATTTATTATAAAAGGACTCCCCTGTGTAACCCTTTTGGGCAGTACCCAGTTATCACAAACAGAGGAGAAGTATTTGGAATTGTCCAAAGAGAAGGTGAGAGCATTTTAATACTCCAGAAAAAGACAGGAAGGGGGCACTTATGAAGTATTGGACAAGACAAGATGTAAATTTAGGCAAAGGCTCTGATGTTGCAGTGGGCTCCACCTCCATGGGGGATGGGATGGGTCAGACCATTTGGAGTTCATCCACTTGTTGTAAAGCTGTTTGAATAATTACTTGAAAATAATTAATTGAAAGTAAAGTCAATTGATCTTTGGGATACAGCCATACAGAGTAGTTAGCAGGATTGAGACCTAGACAGACCGTACAAATTGGACACACAATGCCCAGAGTGACCAGGAGGATGGTTCTGTATTGGAGTTTTGTTATTTTAAAAATTAATTTATAAATTTTAGGAGTAGAATACAATATCTTTATTAACGTAGATTAACATTGATTGGCTTTGTGCAATAAAATAATTTTAAAGAGAGATTGGAATGATGGTGCTAGAAACACTGGGATCCAAAGGAATGAAAATATTAATTTAAACTGGAAGCCCTGTTTTATAAATTATTTAAGGGTGTCAATTAAAAGACTAAATCAAGAAGCCTTTAAATTAAATGAACATTGCGAGATTGTTGGATCTTTAAAACGGACCTTCCTTGACAGTTTTCAAGTTGTCCCTCGCTGCTATGGATTCCAGAGATCTGATTTATATTATTTTAGCCATTGCTGTGCCCTGAATGATGAAACAATGGAATCTTTGGGTGTTGCACTGTAAAAAATTCAGCGTCATTGTTGTTTCCAGTCACCGATCCTATGAGAGTTCAATTCTAACTGTTCTTTATTAGGTGAAGAAGAAGGCGGCTGAAGCAGCAGAGGATGATGATGACGCATCAGAGAAGAAATATAGAAAATGTGAAAAAGCTGGGTGCACTGCAACATGTCCTGTTTGCTTTGCAAGTGCTGCTGAAAGGTTTGTCGTTCTGTACTTACATACCTATGACAAAATCTCTTAAAGCTACAGGCAAAACTGACAGGTACAGATGTAATGCTGGTTGTAGACTTAGAGTGCTAGTGAATCATCACAAACGGCATCTTTTGCAGATGACTTTTTGCAATGTATTGCCAATCCTGAATTAACGTTTCTCAAGGACAAGGGTTGTCAGTGCAGCATGTCGGCTGTTTTCTGGCACAAATTTTGTTTTTCTGAAATTAAGGGTGTGTTTATGAAACATACACAGAAGAGCTTCCCTATCAAAACACAAAATGAAACCATCATATACTCTCCTATACTATTACTGTGTTGTTATAGAGTTCTCTAATCTGTCATTAATGTGCTGAGTCTGCAGGATTGGCTCTGAAGCTTACAAAACTATTTTCATTATAACATCCTGTTTTCACTCAGGGCTAACTTCCTGTTCAACTTTTATATAAGTACTTTTTTAATTTAACATTCTGAATTTAGAGGTATGTGGAAATAAAGCATTACTATATGGGCAGGGCTTATAATATGCAGCATGTCTCTAAATGTATGTGGCACTGTCCCCTCCCCGTTTAATATTGTGCAGTTAATTTGGCTATTATATACAATTATTTTATGCTGCCTCCAAGTTTTAAATTGTGTATGTATTGCATCTTTTTATATTGAAAGGGAATATCTGCATTATAAACGTTGTCACAGGAAAGCTGGAAGTTTTGGCAACTGAGTACGTGGCATATGGG
Organism: Eretmochelys imbricata; assembly: GCF_965152235.1. Classification (NCBI taxonomy): domain Eukaryota; kingdom Metazoa; phylum Chordata; order Testudines; family Cheloniidae; genus Eretmochelys; species Eretmochelys imbricata. Next base: position 109,405,753 of record NC_135573.1, on the reverse strand, counting down.
ACTTTTGATACCCAGGAAACCATGGGAAGTGATTTTAAATGCTGCAGGAGGCAATTAAGACAATTTAATCATTTTTAAGTCTTATTTCGTAGGTGTTATTTTTTAAAAATACTTCCATATGATTACTTATGGGAAATTAGATAATTTCATGGCTAGCCAGCTCAGACACCATTGTGCTTTGCTACCACATAATTTTAATTTTAGAGGAATATTTAATTGACTTAATTGGGTTTGTTGCTTGAATAAGGAATGCAGGATTAATTGCTTTGTCTAATGAATGTAATTCTTATATAAATGTGACAATAAAAGAGAACGAACACTTACAATGTGTAATTATATAGATTTTTGTCTTAGGTTAAAATAGCAACCAAATCAGTAATTTTATATAATTGAAAATAATTGGACAATAGATATTTCACGTACACAGACCTAGACCTAGCAGCAAATAGTTCTATATTTTTGGTTTAATCAACCTATGAATTTGGGCTTTTAGAAGGAAATGCCCAATGCTTTTTTTTTTTGCTTTTTTTAAAAAAAAATAAATTGTAAGCTCCTTGAGGCTGGGACTATGTTTTCCTGCGTGTAAGTAAATGGCTGTTGCCACAGTATAAATAAGAGTAATAATTATCAATGTCCAGCAACCTTCTCTGAGATCTGGCTCAGAGCATGCCCAATTGACCATACTAAACAGAAGCTGCTGCAATCTCAGAGAAGTTATAAAATTGTACATGACATAGATTTTGCCACCTTTGCATCTTGTATTGCTCATGATGAAACCTGAGATCTTTTATACAGTTAAAATTATTTTTAATTATTATTTTTATTATTACTCTTTCTGTTATTGCAGTGCTTAGAGGCCAGGGCCCATTGTGCAAAGCTCTGTATAAACATAAAAAGAAACAGCAGAGTATCAAACTCTCTTCTGCCATGCCCTGGCCTTAACATTTCTTTAAATTTTAAAATGAAGCAGAGTCCATGGGATTTTTTTTTTTTAAGTGTCATAATGCAGTCTACTTGTTTTCTTGTGTCCTAGGTGTGCTAAAAATGGCTACACATCTAGATGGTATCATCTCTCCTGTGGGGAACATTTCTGCAATGAGTGTTTTGATCACTATTATCGAAGGTATACTTACTGAGACCATGTTTTGTTTACAGAAGTCTTGGAGAGATTGATTGGATATTAAAAATGTACAGTCTCATTTACTGAAACAAATATTTTAAACTTTTTCCTCTCTACTGACTTTATTTTGAAGTGAGACTTAGCGACTGCTGAGTGTAAGTTGCACAAACTGCAGCTGATGTGTGGGCCACCTATGAACCAAAAAGCGGCAATCTGAGCCGTATGTCAGTTCTTCTGTGACTTTTTTAAAAAAGTGTTCAGGGCTTTTTGAAAAGAGTGTAAATAAAACAAAACCAACAAGTAATGAGTTGTGAATCTGTTCTTCCGGAAAATAACTCAAGATCTTCCTTATTTTTAAAGGTACGCTGTAGGCTTGGAAGAATTAGATTTTTATCTGTAAGTGTTAGTAAATGTCAATTTCACCATACACACACAAATGGATGAAAAACTGTTTGTGTCAATGGGAGTCAAAATTTACAGATAAGCAGAGTAAGGCTCATGCTGCTTGAGAACTTGTTAGAGTTTGGTTTAAGGATATTTATTTTGTATATTTTGACATGAGATGTTAAAACACAAATTGTCAACAGTTATAAAGCTTTAACTTTTTTAAATCTGTGTCTATTGTCATTAATTAATTATTGTCTAACCATCCTATAATTTCCCACAACTGTGAAAATTTATAACCAATAAAAATAGAAAAAAGTACTTAATAAACATTGATATTATCTGTCAAAATTACCACAAAAAATAGACTTGAATTCTGTCAAGCCTAATTATAAGCAAGCCCAATTTTAACTTGAGTAAATCTAGATGAGGGTGGTAGGAATTTAGTTTTACAAAGTGCCTTTCAGATTCAAAGTATCCCAAATCAGTCAAAGAATTTGATGCTTGAAGTTTACTGACTAGAAAGAAGAAAAGGAGTACTTGTGGCACCTTAGAGACTAACCAGTTTATTTGAGCATGAGCTTTCGTGAGCTACAGCTCACTTCATCAGATACATACCGTGGAAACTGCAGCAGACTTTATATATACACAGAGAATATGAAACAATACCTCCTCCCACCCCACTGTCCTGCTGGTAATAGCTTATCTAAAGTAATCGTCAGGTTAGGCCATTTCCAGCACAAATCCAGGTTTTCTCACCCTCCACCCCCCCACACAAATTCACTCTCCTGCTGGTGATAGCCCATCCAAAGTGACAACTCTTTACACAATGTGCATGATAATGAAGTTAGGCCATTTCCTGCACAAATCCAGGTTCTCTCACTCCCTCACCCCCCTCCAAAAACCCACCCCCATACACACACAGACTCACTCTCCTGCTGGTAATACTAACCAGTTTATTTGAGCATGAGCAGGAGAGTGAGTCTGTGTGTGTATGGGGGTGGGTTTTTGGAGGGGGGTGAGGGAGTGAGAGAACCTGGATTTGTGCAGGAAATGGCCTAACTTCATTATCATGCACATTGTGTAAAGAGTTGTCACTTTGGATGGGCTATCACCAGCAGGAGAGTGAATTTGTGTGGGGGGGTGGAGGGTGAGAAAACCTGGATTTGTGCTGGAAATGGCCTAACCTGACGATTACTTTAGATAAGCTATTACCAGCAGGACAGTGGGGTGGGAGGAGGTATTGTTTCATATTCTCTGTGTATATATAAAGTCTGCTGCAGTTTCCACGGTATGTATCTGATGAAGTGAGCTGTAGCTCACGAAAGCTCATGCTCAAATAAACTGGTTAGTCTCTAAGGTGCCACAAGTACTCCTTTTCTTTTTGCGAATACAGACTAACACGGCTGTTACTCTGAAAACTGACTAGAAAGACTAATATGGCAGTTATATGCTGAGCTGTAGTTCACCTCAACCTTGCATATTAGCCCCTGTATTTATTATCGAAAGGAAATGTAGGCCTACACACTTCCCTGATTGCTATCGCATTTGTGTCTTTAAAAAAGTGCTGTCCTCAGCCTTATGTGTGTGTGTCTGTCTCTCTCTTTTTAAACGTGATTTTTTGGAATAAGTATTGTTCTTTAAAATAGACTGGACCAGCCCACTTGCTAACTGCTTGCCATTTACTTTAACTTTCTTCTTAGTCATAAAGATGGTTATGAGAAATACACTGCTTGGAAAAGGATTTGGACCAGTAATGGTAAAAGTGAGCCCAGTCCTAAAGCTTTCATGGCTGATCAACAACTTCCTTACTGGGTAAGGAATATAGTGGGGGGTGTGTGTGTTTTGAGTAGTTTCTAGTGTTTGAAGATCAAGTAGCAGGTTCTGCTCTGGGACTCTAGGAGGATTTCTTGTATTAGGGAGGCGGGATAAAGCAGACTCCAGATAACAATCCTGATCAGTATCTCCACTGTCAGAAATCTTTCCCAATCCTTGGCTAAGTGCTCTCTATGCAGTACTCTGTTTGTCAGTCTAATTACTGAGGCAGCAGGAAGCATTTAGGATGTAGTTCAGGTGGAAGCAGATGTCAGGAGTGGGCAGGTGGTGATGGCGAAGAGGATGGTAGCACTAGGGAAAATAGAGAGAGAGGGAGAAAACCAGCCATAAGGGAGCGGAAGGTAAGTAAAATGGACGGGAAGGGAGTACACCTTCACTGGATGGGAGTGGAATGGAAGGGAGAGTTCAGGCAGCAATGGACAATACAGATTTAATCCTGAAACATACTGCATACTTCCAAACCCCAATGAAATAAGTGGGAATTGTGTGTTCAATACATCGTGGAATTAAGTCCTATGAGTGAAATTCACCCTCATGCAGAAGACCAGTACAAAGTCTATGCGCAGCTTAAGTCTTATTTACGCCCTGTAGGCTTAGGTGGCTCATAGGCCTTGTCCTGGCCATCTGCATCAAACCCATAGGGAGTAAGTAGGCTTAAACTGTGTATAACCTTTGTACTGGTCCTCTGCATGAGGGCGAATTTCACCTTATGTGAATAATGTATTTAATAACTCCCTTGCATCTTCCTTCTTACCTACCCATTAGTTATGGTCCCAAAGTAGATTTCCTATCACATTCCTTTGCCGGTGTTTGCTGCATCATGTAATTGACTCTGATTATAGATCAAGCTCAAGTTAAAACATGTTTGTTTTTTTTTTACTTCTAGGTGCAGTGCACAAAACCAGAGTGTGGGAAATGGCGTCAGCTGACAAAGGAAATTCAGCTTACATCACAAATAGCAAAAACGTACCGATGTGGTATGAAACTGAACAATTCTACTAAGGTAAAAGCAACACTGTTTGTCCCTACTTAAGCTGCAGTTAAGGTGATTCTCTTGTTACAGTCATTAACTTGGCTTTTTTTTTTCTTTTAACATTTACATTTGTTAGAATGATGAGTTGATGATCGTAGGAGCTGTATAGTTTGTATTCTACAGCAATTTAAATGTTTCCCTCAGGAAAGTGATGAAAGTGCAATATCCAAAACATCATTTGTAGAAATGCTCATGCAATTAGTTGTAAAATCATGTTTCAAAATGCTAAGAGATCAGTCTCCACAAAAGTTGCTGCTTCCAAAATGTATATGCCTTTCCAATTCCTTTTTTGGTTTGATTTTTTCTTTTACTAGTCAAAACATCTGAAATGTCCAATGGTCCTTTTTTTTTTTCCGTTTTTTAATGTGCATCTGTGCTTGACAACTGAAATGAAAGGATTAAGATTTAATAGGAAGATAGTGAACTCCTAAAAGTCATTGTAGTATCTTACTAGCAGCCCTAGAGTTATGGTTGAGGAAGGACTTCTGTCGCGAGTTTGTTTTCAGACATTTAAGGTGAAGTTCTGGCGCTATTCATGTCAATGGGACCAGGAGTTCACCCTTTAATTCTTTGGACAAGAGAATTTTCTCATGGAATCTTCCTGGAATATCTGATAAAATTACATCTGGCTGTTTTTTGTTTTGTTTTTGTGGAATTTTAACGTGAAACACTTTTTTCACTTGCAGAGACACTTTTAGATGTCTCTGGAATTGCTATTCAGACAAACAACTTGCAATTGACATAGTGCTCATTGTGGACAAGTGCCTTTAGTAGACATATGAAAGTAGTATACTGTGCATGTACAGGAAATGATTTTATTGAATGTTTATGCAATGCTGCAGATACTTGCCTCTTCACATATGCATGTATCTGTATTGTTGAGCACTGAAATGCAGTGTAAGCCGAAACTCCTCTGTTTCCACTCAACCCCCCAGCTATGTATATGTTAATGTGGGATCATTAGATAGCCAAGGCCATTTGGTTCAGTCAGCCAGGAACTTTATCTGTGGTGTTTGGCTTTTTAGTATTTTTTAATATTATATACTGTAAAAAAATAATTACCATATGGTAGTATTTTAGTTATCTGTGCTATGAAAGCTTAAAATAGAGCACTCTTTTTTAAAAAAATACACTTTTAAGTCTAAAGGAGTTGTACCAGAGTCTGTTTGCTTCTTTTATGTAATATTCTTGTGTGGCTTTAGATAGTTAAATTTCTCTTTCAGATTGAGGGCTCGGACCAGTGTTCCATGCCTGAGGATCTGGTGAGTTGTCTGTACATGACGGTTCATTTGCTCTATAGTGTAAAAGTGGGATGAAAAATTGGGAATGGGGTAGGTGGTTTTTTCCCCTTTCTTGGCCAGAGATCACAACTGCAGCGTTGTCTTTTGGCATGTGTGCATTTCAGCCTCAGGAATTGAGATTGCCTGTGCCTCATCTGGAGAAGGATCCATTTTAATAATGGGGAAGGGCTGACACTTCAATCTTCTAATCTTTCTTCCCTCTTAGTATAAATGTTGGCGTGGTTTTCATAGTCTCTGACTTAAGGCCCTGATTCTAGGTCTGCTCCTGATTCTGGGATCTAATCGGGCAAAAATGGCATACAGTACCTGCACTAACCATCCAGATTTAGGCAGAAAATTCCCTGTTTTTTTTTTTTTGGGGGGGGGGGGGGCGGGGTCCTCCATTTTCTTTCAGGCTAGTGTCCTGTTTCGTAAACTGTCTTCGTACTATGTGAAAAACTAAACTGTAATTTTTCACAATAATTACAAAGGTCTGACTGTTTTGAAGTGTGGCGTTATATTTTGGTTAGACTGGGATGCCATCACGAATGGCATGACAGTGCATTGCAGTTTCTCTGCACAACATCATGTGCTATAAGCCAAAGTTGGCAAGTGTATGAACAGTTCCTTTATGCCACACAATTTGTTCAGGTTAATTCTTGTTAACACTTGTGTAAGCTTGCCTACATATTTAAGCTTTTTGATCTGTATTTGTTTTGCATTGTAACTATAGATCTGCAAGACAAAGTTCATTGTTGCAGGGAGGGAAGAATGTAAATGAAACTGATCAATTATGTATTGCCATGAGCCTCTTAAGTTTCCTAAATTCAGCTGTCTTGAATCAGAAACAATTAAAAATGCCTAGTCTGGATGAAGTGGTGAAGTATGTCTCCTTTTTTTAGCTTACAAAATGGATGCTGTGTTGTGGCTCTTGGCAGATTCATTTATGATGCACATGGCAACAGTTCACACTTTCTAAGTCAGGCACAAGAGGGAGAGAAAGGGAAGAAAAATGTCTGTGTGATTTAAACTGTCTTGTCTCTGAGGCTGGTGCTTTTAGTGCTCTCAGGTCTGAGTTTTGAGGGGTAAAATGGAAAAACCAAGTCAAATGTGTTCAGAGTATTGATGCTTGTTCTCTTCTGCCTTCTCTCCTCCATCCAGAGAGTTGCTGAAGTTTCAGACCATTGGTGGTACTCCATGCTCATCCTCCCTCCTTTGCTTAAAGACAGTGTGGCAGCTCCTTTGCTGTCTGCATACTATCCAGACTGCGTAGGCATGAGTCCCTCCTGTACCAGCACTAACCGATTACTTGGTGAATCCAACGCTGTGAAGGTAGAGCACATAAAGAGTGCACCTAATGTAGCTGGTAAGGGCTGTTCGTGTGTCTATTTCAGGGATTCTCAAACTTCCTTGTACTGCGACCCCCTTCTGACAACAAAAATTACTACATGACCCCAGGAGGGGGGACCAAAGCCTGAACCTGACCTGGATGGAGGGCCAAGGCCAAAGCCCTCTCCCCCCAGGCAGGGGGATCAAAACTGAAGCCCGAGGGCTACAGCCCCAGGCAGGGGGCATGTAGCCTGAGCCCCACAGCCCAGGGCTAAAGTCCTTGGGCTTCAGTTTTAGCCACAGGAGGTGGCGCTCAGGCTTCGGCCCCGGGCCCCAGCAAGTCCAAGCCAATCATGGTGACCCCGTTAAAACAGGGTCATGACCCACATTTTGAAAACTGGTGGTCTGTTTACATGACGCAGCTCTGCAAAGATTTGTGTCCTTTTCTTGAATGTTACATGTTCAGTTACTTTAACTGAATCATTATACTGCACATTAGGTTGAAGGATGGTCTTGAGGTTAATGCTGTGTGGTGCTGAGACAAGAAATCTGGGTTCTGGTCCCAACTCTGATATAGATTTTTCCATGTGACCTTTGCAAATCACTTCATCTCTCTATAAGATTAGAAACTTGACAGCATTTCTGTGAGGCTTACGTCATTAATGTTTGTAAAGTGCTTTGAGATTCTTGGATAAGATGGTGCTTTAGAAATGTAAAAGATCATTATTAGCAACAATTCAGAAAACACAAGGGTTTCAATCATTTATGAATAAAGAGTTTATTTTCATATTAGCTGTCTGTGATAGTTCTAAAATTCATGTACTCAGAATTGCTGATGTCAGAGACTGTCTAGCAACTTACTCTTCTTCAATGTATTCTGCATTTCAAGAGGATGTTTTATTTCAGAGAGAACAAAGAATTTTCTGAATGTTAGACTAGAACATCTATTGGCCTGGATTCTTTCTACTGCATCCATTTGTCCCACCTGGGTGTGTTACCCAGAGAGCCAAAAAACCACTCTAACCTGGATAGGTCCAGATCTCTTCAGCTGGAAGGACAATGTCTGCATTGCAGGACTTGGAGGGTGGAGGAGGGAATAAAGCAGTGAAAACTTGGGACAATCCTTAGAGTTGCCAGAGGTTTGAGGACTTCCTCACTACCACCCCGAGGATGGTCATTGGGCATGCTCAGTGTATAATCTTAGACTGGCCAGGAACTGACTAGTAGATACAGCAGAGTATGACTGATTCACGGCCTGTCTTTATTCCATTTCAGGGATGAATAGATACTTCCAGCCCTTCTACCAGCCCAATGAATGTGGTAAAGCACTCTGTGTGAGACCAGATGTCATGGAATTAGATGAGCTCTATGAGTTCCCAGAATATTCACGAGATCCTACCATGTACCTAGCTTTGAGAAACCTCATCCTGTCTTTGTGGTACACAAATTGCAAAGTAAGCAAGGCTGAGAGTTAATGGTATAGTTTTATATTTACAAATAATGTGCTCTAAGGCACTGCCTCCAAGAAGTATAGGCAGAAGAGCCCTCCTGGAGTCTGTGTTCTATGAAGAATCTTCATTAGACACAGTAATTGCACTTTTAAAAATTGTAAAAAAAAAAAACAAAACAAAACAACCAGCACTAAACAAAAAATTACTTATACTTAATAATGCCAAGAAACTTCCTTTAAAGTGATCTTCAAATTTTTTGAAACACTCCAACTTTAAGATGAAAGCCCTGTACAAGCTTGGTAAAGGGAAACTTCAGAATATTTCTAAATGGCTTTTTAGGGCACTTCAGTACTTTTTGTTTATGTGAATGTTAGGTAAGTACTGACACCTGGGTAAGCGTGAGAACAAGCTTATGGCAAAACTACAGCTGAGGATGACTAAGGAGGAAAAGTAAAATATCAAAGCTTCTAGCAGTTTAGAAACTTAGTCCAGATTGAGCATGTTATTTGCAACACAAACACCATGTAGTGAATAGGAGTCTCACAGCCACCTTCTAGTATATCTGCAGGGGCACAAGTGACCGCAGACATGGTTGTGGGCTTGATTCTCTCTTTGTTTATACTGATTTAACTCAGTTGACTTCACTGGAGTTACTCCTGATTTATAGTAGTATAAATGAGATCAGAAGCCCTATTGGTTTTCTCAAAACTAAGACTTCTCGACTTGGGTCTCTTAATACACAATTTTTGAATATGATCCTGTTTTTATTTTGGCTGGAGTAGCATACAACTTGCACAAACCTCTACTGTGTGGATCCACAGGACATTCAGTGGAAAAGCTTGACTATCTAGCATCGCTGCGATATCTAAATGTACTTGGCAGGCATGGATGTAGCTGAGGTCCGTTGTACTCTTATCTCGTTTGTTCTGTGTTAATTCACTCTGTTTGGTTTTGGGAGAATTGGAAGAATCAAATGGTCTAGAGTTCTCTCCCTGCAGTTGGCTGGGACACAAAATTGACCTTTACTCTTTGTTAATCTCTCTTAGTAACCTGTTTGATTAGAGGTTAGGCTTCAGCATCTGAATTACGGTTGAAATGTGTTTTAAACATGGGAAAGCATGGAACATTTTGTATGAACACGTCTTTATTTTGTTTTTGTTTCCCTAAATGCAGGAAGCTCTGACCCCTCACAAATGTACTCATCGCATCATTGTGCGGGGGCTTGTGCGTATTCGCTGTGTGCAAGAGATGGAGAGGATACTTTATTTTATGGCAAGAAAAGGGCTGATTAATACAGGGATTTTGTCAGTCAGTCCTGACCAACATCTTCTTCCCAAAGAATACCACAATGTAGGTAACCATAATATTCTCATTAATTAGTAGATAGCATATGCTGCTGCTTAATTTCTGTTTTCACATTTGGGCTCTTGTTTCAATCTGTAATTCCAACCATATTAGCCAGGATCATGTTTAAACCTAGCTTAGTTCTTGGTAGCAAAGTGTTGACTCCCATTGACTTCCATGGACACATCAGGCCTATGGTTTCCGTGGCTATTATGGACAGGGATGAACTACTTTGTGACCTGTTTTATAAACCCATGGTATACACTCTGCTTTCCTCCACATCCTAGCATAGCAATTCAACCCTGTTTACCCACGCTAGAAAACATGGCTTTCAAGAACTGTCGTTGTCTTAGTGTATGCGCAACGTGCCTCAGGTGCACATGACCAGGATTCATCACCGAATTTGGTCTGCTGGTTTGATCATTAGCTTCCCTGGCCGGACCAGGTGCTCACAGGGAGCATGACATGAATGCTGATTCATTCCCCACCCCCCCGCCCTTTCAAGAACTGTGATCAAAGAGTGCTTGTATCGGACTATCAATTTGTGTGACACAACACTGAAATGTAGATCAGAAATGAATATGTGCTGTAATGTCTGTATTTCTAGGAGATACGCCAAGTACAATTTTATGCTACATGTAAATGAAAAGTGTGTGTGTGTATTTTAAACTAGTTTTCGTTATTTAATGCCTTTTGTGATCAAAGATGCTTACAAGATACATGTTGCATCTGATCTAGGTCACTTAACTTGCTTGACTTTTTATCAGCACTGTTTTAGTTGAAGTAAATTGAGACAAATGCTTTTAAAGGCCTCAAATAAACCAGTTAGTATCCCCAAAGCAATAACTGGCCTTCCGCTGACACTAAATGAACCCTAACAAATCATGCCTTTCAAAGTTATCATTGACTATTTTAGAGTACACAGGCATGATCCCACACCACTGAAATCAGTGGGAGCACAGATTTCACCCATAATGTGCAATGATTGATTTTTGGTTTTGCACCAACTGATTTCTTCTGTAAGAACATTTGCTACTTTCCTTCTCTCTCTCTCTCTTTTTAAAAACAAAAAAGAAATCTGTCATTATTGTTGGGGCTGGTCCAGCAGGATTAGCAGCTGCAAGACAACTGCACAACTTTGGAATTAAGGTAAGAAGCTTTAGGATAAATATCTTTATTCAACACTTAAAAACAGCAGACCTCCTACATAGAAACCTGTCCTTCAGTAATGGAAAAATAATATTCCTAATACAGATGCCTCCATAGAACAGCCCAATAAATGTACAAAATCTCAGGTTTAATTAGGTGAGGTAATATCTGTTGGTTGTTTCAGTTCAGGTCAAACAACAAAGCAAAACAGCAGTACATTTAGTACATATTTTACATACTATTTTAAAAAATGACATATGAGAACAGTGTCCAGAACAGAGGGACCCTGATCCTTGACTGCAGTTCTTAGGGGTTGTAATAATGTAATAAAGTAAATAATAAGGGAAAAATTAACTCTTGTTTATTAAATTAACTTTACCAGAATTAAAAATAATTGACGTGATCTATTTATAATAAACAAGTGTACATAAATTGCATACATTTGATTGTATCCCTCTCCCCCACTCATCTTGATTCTGCAATACTTTGCACACATGAGTAGTCCCATTAAAATCAGGGGAAATACTTCCAGGTGTAAATGTTTGCAGGATTGGAGATTGAATGGGAGTTGAGCAACTAGCTTCTCGATTTCTTTTGAAAATCCTTGTGATCAGATTCCTGGATGGGCCACACTGAGAAGTTCAACGCTCAGGGCAGACTGCAAGAAATAGGGCAGACCATCCCCAAAGCTGGTGGTTTACTCTATAATTAGATTCCCCAAGCCAGTAACAAAAAAGCTTCTGCAGTACCACACTGGTTAACCGGAAGCCAAACACAGTCCCCTTTGGGCATTCCAGCCCGTGGCTCCCATCCAGACAACCAAGTCTAATATAGTTAGAGGTTATTGAAAACCTATTTCACCATATGTGAGGTTCTTACTGATCCCAAAGGATCAGACACTTACCCCACATCAGGATGTATCTGAGATCCTACCCAAATATCATGCTGTCAGTCAATCCTTAGTAAATGAACTAAAGATTTATTAATAAAAGAAAAGAGAGGTATAAAGGTTACCATTGCAAAGTCCTTATGTCAGGTTCGTAGCAGTGATGGAAAAGACTGCTGGCTTGCAAAAGTCTCTCTGGTAACTTCCAAAAGATTGGAAGGGCCTCAGTCCAGAGTTCAAGATATTCCTTTTAGTTGTAAATCCACAGTCCAGGGAATTAGAGCAGCAAAGAGGCAACATGGAGGTGTCTCAGGTGTCTTTTTATATTCTTTGCCAGGTGCATAGAAATGTTTGGTCCCAAGATGGAGTCCAGGTCACATCATTATCACATGTGCTCGCATGCTTTGCTGACTCATGCAGCTATTTGCCATATTGTTTCTGAGGTGTCCACAGGAAAGGCTTACTGGGCAGGATGAATTTCTTCAATGACCCATTGTGAGCTGAGTGTCCTTAATGGGCCATCAACACATAGCTGTCTAGCCCTGATGTAAATCTATCTGGAGGGTGTCACCCAGGAACAAAACACATATTGGAGATGCAAATACATAACCAATATTCATAACTTTAGATACAAAGATCAAATATGGATTTAATCAGGATAATCATATTCGATAGCTTGTAACTTTTCCATTGACACCTTACATGATACACTTTGTGCAAGACTTATGGAAATTGTGTAACAGAGTAACAACAAAAAGAAAGGTTTCAGAGTAACAGCCGTGTTAGTCTGTATTCGCAAAAAGAAAAGGAGTACTTGTGGCACCTTAGAGACCAACCAATTTATTTGAGCATAAGCTTTCGTGAGCTACAGCTCACTTCATCGGATGCATACTGTGGAAAGTGTAGAATATCTTTTTATACACACAAAGCATGAAAAAATACCTCCCCCCACCCCGCTCTCCTGCTGGTAATAGCTTATCTAAAGTGATCACTCTCCTTACAATGTGTATGATAATCAAGTTGGGCCATTTCCAGCACAAATCCAGGTTTTCTCTCCCCCCCCCACAAACTGTGTGTGTGTGTGGGGGAGAAAACCTGGATTTGTGCTGGAAATGGCCCAACTTGATTATCATACACATTGTAAGGAGAGTGATCACTTTAGATAAGCTATTACCAGCAGGAGAGCAGGGTGGGGGGAGGTATTTTTTCATGCTTTGTGTGTATAAAAAGATATTCTACACTTTCCACAGTATGCATCCGATGAAGTGAGCTGTAGCTCACGAAAGCTTATGCGCCAATAAATTGGTTAGTCTCTAAGGTGCCACAAGTCCTCCTTTTCTTTTTGCGGATACAGACTAACATGGCTGCTACTCTGAAACAGTGATATAAATGGTCAACTTTCTTATACACAGCATCACAATCCAGAAGGCTGGAATTCTGCCTCATTTTCAGCCCATTCCATGATTGCTGAATCACGGAATGCATGTTGTCCTCCAGCTGCATTGTTTCAGTCATGCAGAAATGTATCTTGCAATGAATTATATTAATATCAAACAGCAAAAACAGTTTTAATTGAAAATATTGCTTATCGCTTTAGAAAATATTTATTTTCAGTATGTGAAATGTACATTAAATGTATTTTAAAAGAAGCAGCAAAAGGTCAACATATATTAACTTGGACAACTGGAGCACCTTTCCCTAAACCTGAAAAATTGGAAGTTTTTTCACCTTGTAGATGTTGAAAAAAGCAAACGATAATATGCTTAAGCCTAGTTTTATTAAGGTATTAATTTTGGCTAAAGTGTAAATGAGCCTTTGTTTTATAACTGTGTGAGTGTGTATGTATCTCTTTAAAGTAACCTTTAAATGACAATTTGAGAAACATGAATGGAAGGTCTGCTCCATTAGTGTCCAACAAAGTAAAGTATTAAGCTCAATAACATAACTAAGCAGCTTAATTTTGTCTTTATCCTGGAGCCTAGATAAGTGTTTTTAAAATATCTTCTCTGACAGCTTCCTAAGCTATGTTTGTGTTACAGGTCATTGTGCTAGAAGCAAAAGACAGAATTGGCGGGCGTGTGTGGGACGATAAGACTTTCAAAGGAGTCACCGTAGGAAAAGGAGCACAGATTGTCAATGGCTGTGTCAACAACCCGATAGCACTAATGTGTGAGCAAGTGGGTTTCTTCCCTGCAATGGTTATGCATTATTGTCAGTGAAAATGGACTAATTACAAAGCCATGTAGGCATGTATATATGTGTGAGTGCCGTGGTTTTGCTCCACATGAGTTAATATTTCTGAATATAAAAGTTTCCTTCCAGGAATTAGGTGGGTCAGCCTCTTATAATCAGAGTAATGGCTGAGCTAACCTTAAAATAATTTGTTTCTTTAAAATATCTCCGTTTTAACATTAGTCATCTTAAAAAAACAACCAATCAAACCAAATGCTCCCTCACAATAGAATTCCTTGTGGTAAGACTGCTCTTATTTATGATTGTAATTATTTCTCTGGTACATTTAAGTTCTATATGAATTCTAAAGAATAGGAAAAATCCTTAGTTTCAAGTACTACCTTTCAGACAGAGTACTATATATGTATTTATTGTCTTGAATGGCTCTTTAAATACAATTAAGTTGGATCTATGCCACGTTTTAACTATAAATGAAGCAAAAGACAAAAGTGTTTTCAGAGTACAAATTTTTAATTGAAGATCTTGCAGTACACAATTCAAATGAAATTATTGTCCACATTGATTCAGGAAAGGAGGTGAAGAAATAACTAGCTCAGAGATGTTCTGCTCAAAGTATCTGTAGTCTATCTCTTAGGTGAACCAAGTTAATAGAGAAAGTTCTCAACTTAATGGGTGAGAACAAGAGATTCTGATGAAATGCTATTCTAACTCGTAGCAACCAAATTGACCTCCATAGAAAAACATCACTTTCATAACAATCCTTAGTAGTACTAATCCATATATGGAGAAATGGTCAGTCCGTAAAGCATAAGAGTTTATCAAGTTTGAGAACGTTAGGGCCCATCTGTATTGCAATAACAACCGCATCTGGTGACCCAATTTATGACATGGTTGGTGTGATTAAAACATAATTCTGTCTTGTAAGTGACATCTGTATGGTAACCATGTCTTTGATTAGTGCTACAACCTTGGACAGAGCAGGGTGTTAGCACGGTGTCAGGCATATAGCTAAAATAAAAATGGCTAGGCACCATCTGCAAGAAGAAGCCATGGTTTTTGCCTGCAACTGCGGATAATGTTGTAAGAGTCCCCAGCAGCTTGGTGGTTGTAGTAGAGATAAGCCCTTATACTGGAGTTGGCAATAGTTTTCAACTATAAGCCCCAACTGACCTTAATGTGTGGTTTTATGGCATTGTGGGGATTCATGGATACTGTCTTTCAGTGACTTCCAGATGAAATCCACACAGGCTACCAGTAAAAAGGTGTTTTCTCACTGCCAGCATTGCAAACTCCAAGGCAGCTTTATGTTCAGATCCCAGACTGAGTTTTTGCAAGTGGAACTTAGCAAACTAGTCTTCTGGAGACCCAGAGCCAGGAGAAAATCCAGCTCATTTTCCTGTAACTATCCAATGCTCTATGGCACTGGGAAGAATAATGGGGGAAATAGCAAAACCTTATTTTAATTAGAAAAGTATGGCCTCTGAATACCCAGAGAGAGCTCATATGTTGAGTAATAGTGTGTGATCATTTATTTAGGGTATTTTTTACTTTTTAAAAAATAGATCTGTATTTTGAAAAGAGACCTGCAGTGAGAAGCAGCCCAGGGTCTCACAGGATAAGTGGGTAAAATGGGAAAATCTTAGGCCATATCTCTGATTAGGTAAAAGTGCATTGAAAAGAATTTGTGCTACATCTCCAAGTAACTGTTTCACTTGGACTCTGTGAAACATGTCAACTCTTTACTCTGACTTTAAAAAAAAATATTGGCCAAGCAAAGCAAGGTTTAACACTCAACTCAATGGCATCTCTGTCTGTCTTTCTGTCTATAATGCAATAATTATTGAATTATTGAACATCTGATCAATTCCAGAACATTCAGGGAATGTTTTAGTCCTCTATGGGCAAAACCATATTGATATTGGTGAAAACTGGAAGGGGAAAATGGTGGACACACGGAGCCCCTGGCTTCTGGTTGGCAGACTCAGCAGCATGGAGGACACACGGAGCCCCTGGCATGAGGGAAGGGGCCAAGAGGTTGCTGTGAGTCTCTGAAATAGAGTGGGATGGAAGGGTGGGACACAGAGTTTGTGGGGTGTATGTTGAGGAACAGAAGGAGCTCCTGCTGTGTGCAGTGCACTCTGCCTACAGAAGCAACAAAGTGTGCGACTCTTTAGTTTTACCATTTCCTAATCTTTGGATTTTTGTACTGCCTTGATGTATTGTTGCTTAAAAGTCATAGGCTTGGTTTAACTGCTGAGTTTCAAGTTCCATTCAGAACTAAATTTTTGTATTATTTTAAGAGGTTGAGATTCATGTCTAACCGGACCAGTTGTTTAAAGTGTGCAAAAACTCCATGTTAGCAACAGTGCCTTATTCCTAAGGATTTACCCTTCTTTTTAATATGTACTTGAGCAGCTTAGAAAGTGAAGTTTTCCCCATAGAAATTTTATGCTTATTCATTTTTAACTTTCTTTTGAAGCTTGGTATTAAAATGCACAAACTAGGGGAGAGATGTGATTTGATCCAAGAAGGTGGAAGGATTACTGACCCCACTATAGATAAGCGCATGGACTTTCATTTCAATGCCATCCTGGATGTTGTCTCAGAATGGAGAAAAGATAAGACCCAACATCAAGATGTCCCTCTTGGAGGTAAGGGAGGAGTTGTCCTGGACACCAGAGGTGTTGACAGTTTTCATAACCATAAAAATAAGGGGGCTTTTATGCTAATTTGCCTTTCATTTTGCACATAATTTGGGGATTCTGAATATTTGTATGTATGGTTGGCCTTAAACTTCGAGGCTCCATTGAAGTAAATGGGAGCTTTGTCACTGAATTCAGTGGAGCCAGGATTTCACCCTCGAGTTGTAGGCCATACCATATCTCATTTGAAGGGTGATTTTTTTTTTCCCTACATTGATAGTAACATAGGAGATTAGATCAGTTGTTTTCATAGTTTGGCCATTTTTAATATACTTGTCCTTGGCTTTGGTACTACCACTAGTTTGTCTCCAAGGGTATGTCTACACTGCAGTTACACACCCACGACTGATCCGTGCCAGCTGACTTGGGCTCATGGGGCTCAAGTTAATGGGATTTTTAATTGTGGTGTAGACGTTGAGCCAACCTCTGGGACCTTCCTACATCATGGGGTCCTAGAGTACGGGCTCCAGCCCGATCTTGAATGTCTACACTGCAGCTAAACAGCCCCTTAGCACGAACCCAAGACAGCTGGCATAGGCCAGCCGCGGGTGTCTAATTGCAGTGTAGACATACCCTAAGTAGCTGAAGCAGTTTCGGTTGGATAGAGACGGTCAGGGCAGCTGTGATTTTATTTTTTTAATTACATTTTCAGAATATAGTTCTGCTCTTTTTTTCTATGATGAGTACACACAGAGTAGGGGCCTGATCCAAAGCCCACTGGAAAACAATGAAGAGAATCCATTGGCTTCAGTGAGCTTTGAATCAGGCCCCAAGGCTCTCAAATCTTTTGCTATAGTGAAAATTACACAGAATGCTATAGAAGGTGGCATTCGGAGTAGTATTCATGAGTTGTTGTTTTCTGTTTGTTTTGGGGTTTTCTATTTATTTATTTATTTTGGATGAATTAGCCTTGGGGAATGAGTGTCATTTAAACCACATCACTGCAGCATGTTGTACTGATGATAGCTGAATAATGAATTTCTCTGCTGTCTATGTTGGTTATCCCACACGGCTCCTATTTTTAACCAGATTTTTTTCTGAGGTTGACAGTAACGTCTACTCTCTCTTTTTGAGAGCAGTTCTTGGGAAACATACACTCCCTTGAGATCTGTGTCTGAAATCAAATTTATTTTAATCTGAACTCAAATTTAGGGTTTCATCTGATCACATGAGAGAGATCTTGCTGGCATATATTCTGTAGCAGCTTTTTCACGACATAAGAAGTAAATTTGGATGAGTATTAATAGCTAACTTGCAAACTTGTGAGAGTCAGAGAACAATGAACTGCGATCATCTATTTTACATTTTTATTGTAAATCTGTTCCTGTACAGAGAAGATACAGGAGATCTATAAGGCTTTTATTCAGGAGTCAGGTATCCAGTTCAGTGATCTGGAGGAAAAGGTACTACAGTTCCACCTCAGTAACTTGGAGTACGCCTGTGGCAGTGACCTCCATCAGGTGAGTGCATGATTGATTAAATATGTGATGTAACTTAGAAATAGAGAGAAGGGAAGGATAATCTAATGTCTAGGGCACTATCCTGGAATTTAGGAAACGAGTTCAGTTCCCTGCTCCACCTCAGACCTCCTGGGTAACTTCTCTGTGCCTCAGTTCTCATCACTAAAACTGAGATAATAGCACTCCCCTCTCAAAGAAATTCACCTCCAGTTTGAACCTTACACCCAAGTGGTCACTGCAAAATGTGAGGTAAATTCCTCTGCTATAGTGGAAACTGGGTTTTGAAAAGTTAGCTTTTGATCCACATACCCAAATGATTACTGCAAGTGGTGATCACAGAATGCAAATTTCACTGTGATGCTAAGGTCCCTCTAAGCCATGGCCCTCCCCGCTGGCCGCTGCAGGTCTGTGCTGGGACCAGCGGGGAGAAGCGCCCCTCCCCACCAGCCTCAGCATGGATCTGCCACAGACTTGCTGCGGCTGGGGGAAAGGAGCCCCTCCCTCAGCCTGGCCCATCCACGCTGGAGCTGCTGCAGCCGGGGGAGAGACTCCTCTCCCCCGGCCCCGAGCTGCTGCAGCGAGAGAGGGTTGGGGGGAGTCTGTTCTCTCCCCACTGCAGCCTGAGGACAGCCTGCACCCCGAATCCCTCATCCCCAGAGCCCTCATCCTCCCACACCCCAACCCTCTACCTGAGCCCCACCCCAGAGCCCGCACCCCCTGCCAGAGCCCTCATCCCCTCACACCCCAAACCTCTGCCCCATATTGATGCACATAATAAAATTCATTCCGCACATGGACGTAAAACATTAGAGGGAACACTGCTGTGTTGTACTGGCAATATAGTGTATGTGATGCACATATGTATTTACATGTATCATTTTACCTGCAGTAGTCAGTTTTCTAGTGTTGTATTAGTTGCTGTGAAATATTATTGGACAAATTATCTGTAGCACCTGAGAATACAATAGAACCTCAGAGTTATGAACATCTTGGGAATGGAGGTTGTTCGTAACTGAACAAAACGTTGTGGTTCTTTCAAAAGTTTACAACTGAACATTGAGTTAATACAGCTTTGAAACTTTACAATGCAGAAGAAAAATGCTGCTTTCCCTTTATTTTTTTAGTAGTTTACATATAACACAGTACTGTACTGTATTTGGTTTTTTTGTTTTGTTTTGTCTGTGCTGCTGCCTGATTGTGTACTTCGGGCTCCAAATGAGGTGTGTGGTCGACTGATCAGTTCTTAACTCTGGCGTTCATAACTGAGGTTCTACTTTATTGTGATATTAAAAGTGATAATAATTAACATAGCTGCTGCATTATATTTTTATTCTTTTAGTAGTAGAATACTTTCATTTTCAATGGGAACCCAATGGATGACGTACGTTTACTTTTACTTCCTGTCCAGTTTGCTGAGAACCATTTCATACCTCTTTCCCTCCCCCTAGTATTTTTCAGCCATATGTTTTGGGAGTTTTGCTGTTGACTTCAAAGGAGTCAACAATTTCACCCTGTGTTTTTAAATCTCATGTAATCATGCTTGTTAACTTTGTAGTGGCACCAATCCACTGACCTTAAAAGCAGACCCCAGAGATTTATTCATTACCTCTCTTAGGACAAAGTTTGCCATTTCAAGCATCTTTCAAGCATCTTTGATATGAGTGGTTTTTAGAATCGCACACTTGCATTCTGTTTAGCCTTTCACTCTGCAGGCAGGCCAGTCCTCGCTTACAGACAGCCCCCCAACCTGAAGCAAATACTCACCAGCAACCACACAACAAAAACACTAACCCAGGAACCTATCCTTGCAACAAAGCCCGCTGCCAACTGTGTCCACATATCTATTCAGGGGACACCATCATAGGGCATAATCACATCAACCACACTATCAGAGGCTCGTTCACCTGCACATCTATCAATGTGATATATGCCATCAGGTGCCAGCAATGCCCCTCTGCCATGTACATTGGCCAAATCGGACGGTCTCTATGTAAAAGAATAAATGGACACAAATCAGACGTCAAGAATTATAACATTCAAAAATCAGTGGGAGAACACTTCAATCTCTTTGGTCACTCGATTACAGACCTAAAAGTGGCAATTCTTCAACATAAAAAACTTGAAAAACAGACTCCAACGAGAGACTGCTGAATTGGAATTAATTTGCAAACTGGACACCATTACATTAGGCTTGAATAAAGACTGGGAGTGGATGTGTCATTACACAAAGTAAAACTATTTCCCCTTGTTTATTTCCCTCCTAATGTTCTTGTAAACTGCTGGAAATGGCCCACCTTGATTATCACTCCAAAAGGTTCCCCACGCCCACCCCACGCTCTCCTGCTGGTAATTGCTCACCTTTCCTGATCACACTTGTTACAGTCTGTATGGTAACACCAATTGTTTCATGTTCTCTGTGTATATAAAATCTCCCCACTATATTTTCCACTGTATGCGTCCGATGAAGTGAGCTGTAGCTCACGAAAGCTTATGCTCAAATAAATGTGTTAGTCTCTAAGGTGCCACAAGTACTCCTTTTCTTTATATTTTGTTATCTGAGTGTTAATGCTTAAAAACCCTTACTGGTATAATAACACTGTAGCATCTAATCATTTGAGAGATTGGATAGCTGTATACCCTTGTTTCAGTCGGAAAACACCTTTTACTGGTATCTAAAATGTTTTATGCCTATACACCAATCTTTTTCACAGTGCTGCTCTTGCACTGTGCCAAATGATGTTCTCAGTAGGGTATCGCCTAGTAACCTATCCAGATTGTGTCATTTTGCTTAATTAGATGATTTGCATAGCGTAGCCTCATTTAAATAAAAAATTTGCTGGCATCTGATCCCCTGGTATGGAAGAAACCACTTTGGCTTCCTCTACATGTATGGCTTTTATAAAGCTTACATGTTGTCTCCCGACTGGTAGACACAACCTGTTGTATTCTGTCCACAGGTATCTGCACGCTCATGGGACCACAATGAATTTTTTGCCCAGTTTGCTGGAGATCACACCCTTTTAACGCCAGGGTATTCTACCATCATAGATAAACTGGCTGAAGGTGTTGACATTCGACTTAAGCTTCCGGTGAGTTGTAAAGTGATGGTGTCAGGGGATTGGTCAGACTCACATCATCATAAGAGGCACAGCTCCTAAGCTACAACCAAGGAGAGGGAGGGAGGGAGCGGGCGGGAGGGGTGGGGAGGAACTAACTGGAGATAAAGAGGCTTTTGAAATGCCTAGGCTAGTTTAAATGGGGGAAGAGGAGCACCTGGCAATCAATCAGCTGGCTTTGCCCAGCCAGTGATTAAGCAGAGGACTGAAGAAGGTATTGAAGGGAGGCACCTCACATCCTGCTGTATGTATGCTCTGGGTTTCTCTCATTCCCTGTTGTCCAGTCAAGGTTGTCCCGCAGTGAAGGTAATGAGAGAGTATTAGCTTTGAAGCATACAAGCATCTCTTCATATTCCACAAACAAATCTGGTTTTGAGATAACTATAACTTTTTTCAATGTGACGGAACAGGAAGAAGCTTTATTTTTTAATTATTTCTGTATAATTTCAGTGTTGTTTAGATTTCATCTCAATTGTTAGCAAGTGATTCTATTTATAGCAAACCTGTGATACTGGAAATGTAGTTGGATATCTGCATCCTAGAGGCATAGTCTAAAACAGGGTTGGGCAAACTATGGCCCACGGGCCAGATCCAGCCCCTCAGGGCTTTGGATCTGCCCGCAGGATTGCCCCCCATGGTGCAGCAGGCCCTGCGCCGCTCTCAGAAGTGGCCGGCACCACATCCCTGGGGCGCCGGCGGGGTGGGGGCGTGGGGGCAGAGGGCTCTGTGCATTGCCCTTGCCTCCAGGCACCGCCTCCCCAGCTCCCATTGGCCAGGAACAAGGAACCGTGACCAATAGGAACTTTGGGGGAAGTACCTGGAGGCATGGCAAGGGCAGCGCGCGAAGCTCTGTGCTTTAGGTAAGTGGCGACGGGCCGGAGCCCGAACCCCTCCTGCACCCTGCCCCCCAACTCCCTGCCTGCACCTCGCACCCCTCCTGCACCCCAATCCCCTGCCCTGAGCCCCCTGCTGCACCCCGCACCCCAACTCCCTGCCCTGGGCCCCCTGCTGCACCCTGCACTCCCTCCTGCACCCCAACCCCCTGCCCCAGCCCTGCATACAATTTCCCCAGCCAGATGTGGCCCTTGGCCCAAAAAGTTTACCCACCCCAGTCTAAAATGTCTGACTAAGCTAATCATAATATTTAGCAAGTACATAAAGTTTGGTCTTGAAAAAGTCACGTTTGTAACTAACTTGACTTTAAAAACATATATTTTCCCTTCTTTCATGTATCAGACTCCTTAGCGTTAGCATTCGTACTAATAAACTGTTTGACTTCTACCCTTACCATTTCTGGGAACGCAGGGATAATCTTGAGAGAACTGTGTATAACATATTATCCTCCTTATCATATTATGAATTGCTTCATTTGAACAGTGAACAACTGTTTCAGGTTCCCTTTTTCCACAGTGGCTAGTTTTTCTGATTAACGTGCTCTTCTGCATCAAATACGGGAGCTAACGTATCCGGAAGTGACGTTTATAGACTTGTAATAATTTGCTATCCTCTGAATGTGGACTGTATAATTACATAGAATTTTTGGTGTATCACCATTACTTTCCCTTTGCAAACCAGGTACACAGTATAGACTATTCTGGGGAAGAAGTCCAGGTCACTACAGCAGATGGAACTGTGTGGACAGCACAAAAGGTAACAAGTATGTTTCAAGTTTATCTATATTTAGATCATAGATTCTTTAGAGGTTAAAAAAAAATCTGTATATTTTTACAACTTAATTGTTCAGTGACCCATGTTTGGTTAATATAGTGACCGTTTTTCACTGGGCATGTTTAAGTTTGGAATGCTAATTTATATATACTGTGGAAACTCGCTCATTTGAACAAATGACCTATTCAGAATTACCTGAATTTTGCAAATAAGTGAAACACACAGTTTTAAAAATATCTAAGATTAACGGCTGATGAAGCGTCCTCTGTTTGCTTATTTTGATGGTTGTTTTAATAACACTGATATTTCATAATGCACTAGTAAGAGTAGTATATTTTTATTTAGACTTAAATAACTATTTGTAAGAGTCAATCTAATATTCTGATGTCAGTATTAGGACAATATAAAAGAGACCAGTTGAAAATCAGCTTGCTTTAGTGACAGCTGTTTGGTTACATTCCCCACTCCAACCTCCCTCCTATTTTTACATTTATATTTCACCCAGATACATATATATCTAGCCTTTTTACTCCCTTTCTCTGTGAATAGGACTTTACACTTTACTACTGACTCTCCCCTCATTTCCTATCGCTCCAACTGCTCTAATCTGCCCAGGCTTGCTGCTTCTCAAATTTTGAGGGCGTGTGCTTTGATCAAGGCTGAATTTACACCACAGAAAAGCCCAGAAGAATAAGACATGAAGCTGTTGTGCAGGGTGTAGAGAAAAGTAATCGAAAAAGCCACTTGGAAACTCTAGAACTATAACTATCAGGAAGCATTACTACTGTTAGCATAGTGACAGGTTTCAGAGGGGTAGCTGTGTTAGTCTCTGTGAGCAAAAACAACGAGGAGTCCTTGCGGCACCTTAGAGACTAACCAATTTATTTGGGCATAAGCTTTCATGGGGTAAAACCATAAATTGGTTAGTCTCTAAGGTGCCACAAAGACTCCTCGTTGTTTTTACTGTTAGCATAGTTCAACACTGTGTTGTAAGTCACTCTCCAGACTACATCTTGAGAACCACTGTACTGAGGAGTCTGTTCTCCCCTGAATGTGTGACATGGCTGCCATTAATGTGCAGTGACAGTAGACACTAACCCCGAGTTGCCCTGGGAGAATTGTGCCTCCTCATCTTTGTTCTGTTACAAGAACAATGAGTTTCAGAGTAGCAGCCGTGTTAGTCTGTATCCGCAAAAAGAAAAGGAGGGCTTGTGGCGCCTTAGAGTCTAGCAAATTTATTAGAGCATAAGCTTTTGTGAGCTACAGCTCACTTCATTGGATGCATGCAGTCCGATGAAGTGAGCTGTAGCTCACGAAAGCTTATGCTCTAATAAATTGGTTAGTCTCTAAGGTGCCACAAGTCCTCCTTTTCTTTTTAAGAACAATGGGTACTTTCAATGAGAGATTAGTCTTAATGCTTTGTAAAGCTTTTGCTATTGTTGTGATCATGATTCTTTATTCTTCCATAGGTTTTGGTTACTGTGCCACTGGCCCTTCTTCAGAAAAATGCCATTCAGTTTAATCCACCACTGCCAGAAAGAAAAATGAAAGCCATTAACAGTTTGGGAGCAGGAGTCATTGAGAAGGTACATAATTAAAATTACTTTTTAGTTATGGGAAAGAAAATGAGCATCAAGTGCTTTGAGCCTCTTAGTAGGATGATTCTGACTTGCATCCTGTAGCATAATTTACTTTCATGCTATAAGCATAGAGCTGCTGTGGGTATGCCTGGGTATGTGTATTGTGATATTTACTTTCTTAATTTTTTTTTAACCTGCACAACATACATTTAAATAAATAAATCAAGCATAGAAGAGCAAAATGGTATCTGGATCCTATATATACATTTTTCTTTTCCTTTCGTTTTCCATCCTAATTTAACCATGTTTTTTTAAACAAATTATTTTGTAGAAAATCACTGCTGGTCTTTAAACTTTTTGCCTATATTTGAACAATGTGTATGGTAGAGTACTAAGTTTAACAGACATAAGGGGTGATATCCACCCACTCCAGTTCCTTTGTCAGGCAAAAGGGCCAGAGTGGCATAAAGAAACACTAAAAGCCCCGTATTTGCCCTGGGGAGGATTCTCCCTTCCCCCACTAGTGCGTAAAACTATCTCTGAGGTTCCCTTCACATTCACCAATCCTTGTGTGCTGGGGGTGGGGCTGGCAGGAGGACTGTGCCAAGGGCACACAGCATTGCAGAACTTCCAGGCATTGCTGCACCCTACAGGGCAACCATCCCTCTGGGCTATGAGTTCTGTGTAGTGCCTCATAAGAGCACAGTATCTTGCCCAAGGTTTTCTGTAGCCAAATGGATTACCAACATTACTCAGATTTGTGCTTTTTTAATCTGAGATAGCAAAAGTTTTATACCACTCTTCTTTCTTGATAAAGAAAAAGACCCAAATATCCTACCTAGCATATTTGGGTACCTGAGGTTGAGGGGAAAGAGAAACGTTTTAAATACGGAGGTACGAGGCAGGTTACAAATTCTGTAATGTGAAATTCTCTCTGACTGAATCTTTTCTCTCTCTCTAGGTTGCCTTGCAGTTTCCTTATAGATTCTGGGACAGCAAAATTCAAGGAGCTGATTTTTTTGGTCACGTTCCACCTAGTTCCAGCAAACGTGGGCTCTTCAGTGTCTTCTATGACATGGATCCACAGGTACCATATGCTGTATATGGTGGAATGTCAGTATTTTCAATTGTCTCTTAACAAATTTCAGTTTGAAACCCAAGTGCAATAATGGAGGTTTTCTTTGCTGTTTGCTCTGCTGTTTGCTCCCTTGCTATTAGAAAAATGGGACCAGTATTTTTCTGTAGGAGAAGAACAGATTGTGAATTGACAAGACTCTTTTTAAAGCATTGCTTTGTAGTAAGTAGGAGACACTTTTCAAGACTGGCTGCAGAGCGATCCTTATGCAACTAGCCTGTCCTTGTTTTAGGTCTGAAAGATTTGGGCTTCTTGAGCCAGATAAAGGCACTGGGGTGATATATACTGAAGTGCTGTTCCACAGCCAAGTCTATGGAATTTGAATACAGATTGTTGTAATGAATGGTGGAGAAAGAATGAGGAATTCAGTTTTCATCTTAGGAACATAAGTCTTGGTTCTCTGTTTTCCCTACACCTTGTGTAATCATTTTAAACCAGTAAGGGGGATAGAGAATCAGGCTCATAGATTGGACCCGTAGGCTGACACCACTGCAGTCAGATTGGCTTCACCCATAACAATAATAAGGCTGTAAGGTCAGTTCAAAGCTATGGATTTTGATACCAACTCCAGCCTGTGGTTTGACAGCATGTCTACCCCCTCCACCCTCCCCTTTTACTCTCAGTGTACCTTGCCCTTTTATCTACTACTTTTTGTGAACAAGTAAAGAGCTTTCTGTAACTTACTGGCTTTTCCAAGAGACCCTATGAAGACAATGTCCTGTAATCATGTGTTCCTGGCTGACCTTTAGAAAAGGCACCTGCCAGTATTTGAGAAGTTACTCCTGCAGAAAGATTCAGTGTGCTGGTGGAGGGGGTTTTTGAGGTTAAATAGGAGCTTCTGGAGTAATTCTTACGTAGCAAATTGTTCTCTAGGTTAGTAATGCTGGTAGGTTAATTGCTCCATAAAGAGGAGAGGGAGGAATGGCACACTGTGAGCGAGATGAGGCCTTCTGCAATATTCTGTAGCCACTGCTCTTTCACTTTTGAAACTCCTGATAGCTGAGTTTTGTGGTAACAGGTAAGCAGGACCACAGCTGTTTTAGAGCAGAACATTTGGTGCCTGAGCCAAACCCCGGTCAAGTAAATATAAAGACTTCCGTGGACTTCAGTGGGCTTTGTCTCAGACCCATAATGACTAGCATCCTAGTGGGGCCTCTTCTTGTTTCCGTCTCTTGAAGTTGGCAGTGGAGCATTAGCATTGAACAGGAGATCAGATCTGGCACTGAAAATGTGACTTTTATGCATGAATGTAAGCATGTTAACATCCTTTGTGTATTATTTAGGCTGACAAATATATGTGTTCCAGTTAATTCTGCACTATTCTAAAAAGGACTAACTCTACCTAATAAAGTTCTATATTATCCTCTGACTTCTAGTTTTTTCATATCTGAGAGTAAAAACTACAGAGGATGAACTTTCTTTGGGATCATAACTGACTTGGTCCAAAAAAAAAAGTTAATTTTCCCCACTGACTGTCTGTTGGGGACAGTAGTAATTTAAGTGACTTTCTAGACATTCTTAGTATTTCTGAAATGATATCAAATGTTAATGTTTTGATTCTAGGGTAAATATAGTGTTCTAATGTCAGTAGTTACTGGAGATGCCGTGACAACCATTAAGAATTTAGATGACAAACAAGTACTACAACTGTGCATGACTGTACTTCGAGAACTGTTTAAGGAGCAGGTAAGAGAAGTCTGTTTCCGTCAAAGAAGAATTAACTTGCCAGAGATTTAAAGAGGGACCTGCAAAGAAACAAAAAGTTTGCGCCCTTTTATTACTTCTCTATGATGTATAAAGAAGGTCTGAAACGTGTGTATGTGTGTGTTTTTCTGCCTGTCTTTTGTCTGAGAAATATCAGGATTGTCAAGTCTGATCTTCTGTGATCACAGAAAAGGAAATTGGGAGCTATCATGGGCCTGAATTGAAGAAGTAGGGTTGGTAAAATGTAAACCAAATGGGAGTTTTTCTTCCACATGTTTTGGTTAGAGGCATTAAGAAAAACCAAACAAAGTTTAAACAGTCTGAGTAAAAATCGCTTCTCAGTTAATCAGGTGTCATGTCCTTGATCTTTCCGATGTTATCATCCCACTAGTTCACCATCCATACAGCAAGTTGTATAGGCTAGTCAAGAGCTGGCTTTCTGATGTGAAAACCAAGCAGAATAAACCCCCACCTCCCCACACACACAAAAGAGGCACGCCTTCCTTGTATATCTGTTGGGTACAAGTCCTCTTTGCTCTCTCTTTTTCTTAGCAGGTCACCTTTGAGATAATAACTAATATCTACATTTATTATAAACACTATTTGCCAATTCTGGGGAAGCAGGAGATCATTACTTAGCAATACCATTTGCACCCAACCCTGGAGGGCTGAACTTTCCTCTCACGATATTCTAGAGTGGCTCTGATTTTTAACAGCTGGATGCTAAGGAAGACTGAGGGCATGGCTACACTTGCAGATGTAGAGCGCTTTGAGTTAAACCCACCTTCGTAGAGCGCAGTAGGGGAAAGCCCTGCAGTCTGTACACACTGACAGCTTCAAGCGCTCTGGCGAGGCCATATTTGCAGCACTTGCATTGGGACTGGGCACAGTGCATTATGGGCAGCTATCCCAGCATGCAAGTGACACAACGTGCTTTTCAAATGTGGGGGGTGGGGTGGAGTGTGTTGTGGCTATGTGGGGGGAGAGAGAGTGGGTTTGGTGGGCGGGGCTGAGAGCATGTCAGCATGCTGTCTTGTAAGTTCAGAAAGCAGCAGACCCCTCTCCCTCCGCCGCCTCTCTCTCACACACACAGCATTCCACAGTGATGGTTGCTTTGCCTCGGAGGAGATAAGCAGCCGGCTGTCAGAAACAGCTTTCAACGGGCATTTCCGCATTCCTACAGCCAATTCAAAAACAATGACAAGAGTGGCCACTTGACTTAAGGGGATTATGAGCCATTTCTGGAGGCTGATCAGAGAGCAGTAAAGCAACACCTCGTTCACACTGGTGCCACAACACTCCAGCGAGGGCGCAGCAAACGGTTATTCCACTCGCCGAGGTGGAGTACCAGCAGCGCTGTAGCTGCAGAGTCAGAGTGCTCTACGTGCCTTGCCAGTGTGGACAGGTAGTGAGCTAGTGCGCCCGGGGAGTCTTTATTGCGCTGTAACTCGCAAGTGTAGCCAAGCCAGTAGTGGCTAAACTGACCTCTGGATTCTTTGAGTTGAGTAAACTTTGAGTAAAACAAATGTTGCCACTGTTTTGTCATATTTGTATTATTTTGAAATTTGGATCTTGTTTGGAGCTTTCTAGTCTGAATTAGTCACGCAGTTCAGGTGTTGTGTAATGCATGATGTACATTGGTGGCTCTAATGCTTTGTGTGAGCCCTTCCTTATAGTTGGTGCATACAGAGTCCATGCTTACTTCCAGCCCCCCACCCCTTAGATGGGAGAGATTTTAATGAAGCTGGCAGACACCAGCAAGGATGAGGCTAATGGCCTCAACAGAAATAACACTGATAGCTAACTTTTAAGTGATTCACTTAAAGAAATCCTGAGTTTTCAGTTGTTCCTCAGAAAATATACTTGAGTGAGCAGCTGTTATAACAAATTATATTCATATTAAAAGTTCACCTACTTGCTATTCTGACCTCTCAAGAACTTACAGGTGGCAAATTAATATTTGGTCTCCATGCCAGTCTGATTGTTTTCTCCCCATCTTATACAACCAGAAGAACTTATCTGTAAAACTTCTTTCATGGTGGACCAGTTACTACAGTTTATAAAGACAAGCTGCACCAGGATTCCTTTCTAAGATGTACCCCACTATTGTAGAAATCTCAGCATTATTTCACAAAGTTGATCTTTAGTCTCTTGGTTGCAGAAAGTTTTGTGCATAGTAATGTTGACCCTGAGGTTATCACTAGTAAACTGATGCTTCTTGTACCTGTTCAGAAGAATATACAAAGCATATCATCTGGGGGAAGAAGAGTTTCTTCTCCAAATATAGCTGTATGCAGCATTACAACCCTTGTATTATGCAGACTCTCAAATTTCCTAAGTTCAAAGCTGCATGAGTATACCCTGAATATTTCAAACATTAGGTTAAGCATTTTAACAAATATAATTCTTCACTGGAGGTTCCTATAAACTCTCTCCATTATACTGCATAACTTATTTCCTTGATAATTCAGGAAGTTCCAGACCCAGTAAAGTACTTTGTTACACGATGGAACAAAGATCCCTGGATCCAGATGGCATATAGTTTTGTAAAGACAGGTGGCAGTGGTGAGGCTTATGATGTTATAGCTGAAGACATTCAAGGAACAATCTTCTTTGCTGGCGAGGTAAATGTCTTCATTATTATTCTAAAATTGGTTCAAGAATTTAGTTTTTATTTGTTGTAAAAAAGAGATTAAGTGCTGGGTAGAGAAAGATATAGAGTGGACAGACATTTTGTAAATATCCCCTTTGCCAATGCACCTTGATTCTGACGTACAGCACTTCCTAGCTTGTTTTGCGCTGGCACTGCCAGTTGTACCAAATTGAAGGGTGGCTTTGTGAAGTGGATAAATGCAGAGTAGGATGAGGCCACAAAATCCACTTACGCTTTCGATGTAATTGTGATTTGAACTTCTCTTTGCAGTTTGTGTAGTTTTAATCTGCTTAGCCATATGAGCCAGAGCCTCTAGTTTTGAAAATCTGCACCAAAATGTATACCCAAAACAAGATGCAAAATGGAAAATTGTTACGCTGGTGTGGATATAACTTATATAACTGACTTCAGTCCCTGTGGACATGTTTTTCCATTAGGGATGTACAGTAACTATCATCTTGCCCTATGGAAGACAGAAGAGCAATAAGCTCTTTAAAAGACAAGCCCCTGCCTATGTATGGAGGAATGTCTCAAGTAGTTAATAATGATAAATTGTAGTTCTTCAAAAACGACTCTCCAGGCATGCCCTTTATCGTAGTTATGTTTTGCATAATTGTATCTGGATACATATGGTCAATTGCTGATTTTTATAAAGACAAAACGCATGTTCATATTATAGATTGAGACTCATAATTGCCCACCGCAGTTCAGATGAACTGCATAATTGACTGACTATGCAGCTGTAACAAACTCATGCCATTGATACTATTGTGTATTGATATACGAAAGTGTACGAACAACCTCTCTGAAGTAATGTCCAAACTAGCAAAAATGACTACCTCTGCCAAGAGTCCAATTTCTTCGCTTTAATGGATATATGACTTCAGAGTTTACCTTTTTGCTAAATTCAATACTTGTTGCCTTTTTTTTAAAAGGCTTTTCTTTGGTTCATCTTTTTAACAAGCTATTTTTAAAATTTGAGAGCATTTAATAGTTTGAAAATACCTGTGTAAAAGCATATATCAAACACTCTTGCACTACACAGAACTTCGTTTTGGAGCAGAATTTTATTTTTGTTCTTCTATAGCTGTTTCAGAAATTATGCAATTTTTATTTTATTATAGGCCACAAACAGGCACTTTCCACAGACCGTTACAGGAGCCTACTTGAGTGGCGTTCGAGAAGCAAGCAAAATAGCAGCATTTTGAATACTGACATTTGTGTCTATATATTTTTTAATTGTTTTCTGTGGGTAAGACTTTCTTCAATTTCCCCTTTGCTATCATTCCCCCAAGTGGTACTTAAAACAGTATATGGTATCTGAAGATAAAATCTTCATCTTTAACTTTCCTTTTCTTTCAAACCCTGGTGCTACATGAAGTCATAGTTTTTCTTAATGTCATTTTTCCAACAAAGATGATATTAACATGTCAGCACTGACATTGGAGTCTCTTGCTACTGTGGCGCACACAGGTCTACTACCAGAGCCTGCTGTGTGAGGCCTTTTTCTATATGGTTCAGCCCACACTATTGTAGTAAACCACCTGCATTGAAGAAGTTCAGAATAACAGAGCAATTGATTTCTATACAGTATTAGAGCATGGTGGATTATTTAGTGGTGGAGCTCCTAAATTCATTTTGTTCTCAGGTTGATCATGATCAGAGTAGTACTTGAACAAACAAGCCAAACCATGGAATGCCAATGGAGATGGTTGTAAGAGAGAACAAAATCAGTTACATCTACCCCACCCTACTCCTAATAACCTCTTCTGACATTTTTTCAGTGTATTTACTGTCCACCAGTCAGGCTTTGGCATCTCAAATGTGTTCCTTTTAAATAAAAACTGCTGGAACAGTTTATAGTGCAATCATCAAAGGGTTATTGAAGCTAAAGGATTTTTCAAAAGGAAAAAAGCTTTTGTTACAGTCAAAATGTCTCTGAAATGTTCTCTGTGCTGCATATTCAGAGTTGTAAAGGAATAATCTTTATGATAAGAGTAAGTTTAGGTTTGCTCAGTGTTGATCATGCAAGTAGGGTAGCACAAAAAAATTGTATGGGTTTAGATGTTTTTCCTTTGAAAGTGAACTTCCAAATTCATTTGAGCTGAGTAGGTGAATCACTTACACACACAATTATGAGAGCTTAATTGGGGATAAAGGGGGAGTGTAAGTTATTAGTGACTCATTCAGCTTTTGTATTTAAAATAGGTGAAGATGAATGAGGTAAAATATGCTTTTTATGAAGGGCTGAAATAAGGTGGCTTGCACTTTGATTTAGTTTATTATTTGAAGGTATTATAAAAAATGATTCTGGAGTAATTCAGTAAAAGATAAGTAGATACTTAAGTTCTTCCCACAGGGGAAGGCAGCAAGAAATAAAACACACAGCATCCACACCTGCCTTAACATCCCATAGAACAGGGTAAATGGAAAATGTTTTAAATTAAAAAAAAAAAACCAAAACACTTTTTTCCTCCTGTGATGTTACTGCAGAGTTCTGTGTGATTCTGGAAGGAAAATAAGCACTTAATTATTTTTCTTAGTCTCTAGAATGCTGTGTGTGTGTGACAAAGCAAGTCTTCTTGAGTTACAGTGCTTAACTCCAGAAAGGTTACCTTTAGAAAAGAAGCCTGCTGAAGAAAAAAATTTTTTACTCTTCTTCGATACCTAATTTGTTTTCTAGAGTAGATGTGATGTTCAGATATGTTAAATATTTTTATTTAATCTTTAATTTACAAGGTTGAAGATGTTTATATGTAACTAGATCTGTTTTTCAGCTAAATATTCTGCTTTTTAAAACTGAACTGAGGATGTGACTGAAAGTGTAAGTGTTCCTAATTTTTTTTGCTCTAAAGAATGCTAATATCTCTAGTTCTGAAATACTTCAAGTACTAAATTGTAAGTGGCTTAACGGTTAGAGAGCAAGGCTTGAAATCCTTTGCTTGTAGAAGAAATGGTAATCAAGGTTTAAATTTTGCTAAATCATTGCTACTTTGATTATTCCATGTTTTATAGACCAATTTATAATGGAAGTGAGAGAGATTTCAACAGGAAATGAAAAGTGTCCATAGTGGGCAAAAGTGAAAGGAAGAGCTCCCTGCCTCTCTCAATGTACTAGATAAGATACCAAAATTTTAATAGGAAAGAAGCTTAGAAACAGAGTTAAATAAAAGAATCATTGGTACAAGCTCAGAATATACATTCTGTTTACAGCCCACATCTACAGGCCTTGGTCAAAGCTCCAATCAGCTTCGTAATAACATGGAAACAGTTAAGAGCCTGACCTTTCAGTTAATCCTTAGTGTCTTAGATCCCAATTCAACAGTCTATCCCTCTTCAGCAAAGCATTTCTGTACATGCTGAACTTTAAGCATAGACCCAAGTCCTGTTGACAACTGCATTGGAATTTATATACATTCTTAACAGTGGGCACATGTTTAAATGCTTTGCTGAATTAAGGCCTCATTAAAAAGGCAAGAATGGGGGATAATAAATGCAGAGCATATGGTAAATTTTAAACTGTTTACCAAAGTAATAAGACATTTATTATGGACTAATCAGGCATTTAAACTGTTTCGTGCTACACTTCATATGTGGAGAAACAAGCATAAAATGAGACTATTCCATTTTGTTTATACTTATTTAAGACTTTTAAAAAGTTAAGAGCCTCAGAATTGGCCCAACTTAAAGCACTGGAGAAGTTATTGGGGACTAATAATTATGTCATTTAATTAAGCATGCCAGTTTTTCTAACTTGTGTACAGTTTATTCCCTGTAAATAAACAACTGGAGAATGGCTTTAAGTAAATTTGTTTAAAATATGACCAAAATGTCTGAAGGCAGAGCATGATCTGTTACACTTCAACTCTTCTGTGTGACTGTTATGGCAGCAGAATAAAACTGGAAAGTGTCCACTGGATGTTGCACATTGTTTTTGAAATTGATGCTAAGCACATACTGAGCAACATGACCACATGCTTGACTAATATCTAGAGGCAGAATCTTATAGTTGCTGTTCTATAACTATCTCTGAATTGCAAGTCCTGATTCTATTATCTGTACAATAATGGATCCAGCGTCTTTCAAAGGATCACACAACACTTCACCAAGCACTGACTGTGGTGGGGACAAGAGATGATACTCTACACACAAGCTTCACCCATAGACCATACCCTTGGTTGAGAACCAGTGGGGTAGAGTTAGATCATAGTGTCAACACTTATGCACTCTAGCTTTCATTAGCATTTTCCTACATGAGGAAAAGCATTTGAGAAGAAATTCAGTAACTTTGATCTTGTCCACCTCATTCAAATAAGGTGGTGACTTGGCCATGAGTGTTATTTACAGAAGCTTTAGAAGTACAATTTAAAAATAACCTATTGTAGTACTACCCAAGGACAAAACAAGATTCAGTGACAAGTAACTTACTGCTTTACCAGGATTTTGAAATTGTTTAAATGCCTTTGTTAAAGTTGATAAGATTGTTCAAAGCAATTGCACAAGGGGTCGGTCATTTGTTGTAGTCATATTTTGATGGCAGGACATGTTATGGCACAGATCACACCTCTAAAGCACAGAAACCTTTTCCAGAGTTTTCTCTAGATGACTAAGTGCACATCTGTGGCTGTAGAGTTTTACTGTACAGGTAAGTGAATATCAAAATTGATTTAAGTTTTTCTGAAAGACATTTATTGAGTACAAAACTGAAACATTCAGCCTTTTAAAAGAAAGGATTACATGCAAAGAAATCATAAAAAGGTAAAGGTTAATTAACATCCTGACTGGCTGAACATTTTCAGAATTTAAATAATCTGACTCCTAATTTTGCAAACACAGAATACTAAAATTTTAAAAATGTTTTGCTCTTGAATACTGGAGTCATTAGAGGATTTGTTTTTCATAGCATTGATAGCAACACTTTGTTTGGCCTGTGTTAGTATTTTACATAAATTATAAGTGACTTTCTATAATAGCACAAAGGTATAATATGGTGGGCAAAAACAACTTACATGAAAATTTCCACTTTGAACCAGAAGCAGTTGGCCAAAGTTTGAGATGTGATTCTAGAGTACCATAAACCATATTTATGCTTGAATTTAGAAAACTATTCCTATTCAGAATAGCACTTAAAGTAAATGATTAAGTACTATCCTGCTTGGGCTCCTAGATTTGGGGCATGATTTTCAGTTGTTAAGCCTGCCAGGTGTTCATCACTTTAGGCACCCACTTCTGAAAGTTTTGGCCACAGAGTCCAACACCCAAATAAGCATTATCAAGTCAATTACTTTTCCCCCCATAGCCTTCACTTTGAACTTTATTAATGTATTAGGTCAAGCCATTGGAACAAATACAGCTGTAGCCTTTTATATAAAGTTAAACACTGAAAAGCTTAAGTATAAAATTACAGGCGAATCTTCCTTACAAGGCAAGATTGGACAAACAGTAAAACTTCAACGGAGCTTCCCACTTTTCATCCCAGCATCACTGCTGAACACTGACATGTCATAAGTCCTAAGATAACTAGAGATTTAAAAAACTGATTTGCACAACAGAAATCTGCAATAATTTTATATACAGTCTTTAAAAGTACAAAAATAATATCTGCCAATTAGTTACCATGCTTTGATGGTTCTCAGTGCATACACATGCAAGACAGTAATGTAGATTGAGCATTCTGAATTTATAGCATGTAAATCAGAATATAAACACTAGCATGACTGATCTTCAGAATATGCATTCAAATATTTCTATAACCCAATACTGCAATATTCCAGACAATTTCTGCATGTATGTATGCGAACACAAACTTTTATCCTACTTGAGTCTTAAAAAAAATTATGCAAGGTATTAAAGCACATTAAAAGCTATGATGTCTTAATGAATCTACTACTACAAAGCAATTCAAAATGTACAAAACTATAAAAAGGGAACATTTATTGCCATGCAAAAAAAAGTAAGCAAGTTAACTAAAACCTGCATCAAATGCAATTATTAAAAAGGTACACAAAGCAATTTACACTGATACTCGGTCCGCAGAATCAGCGCTGACTAAACATAATATATCACAAACATTCTTTTTGCTGGTGTCTATCATCTTCAAATCCATGGGAACATAAGTCAGCAGTTTTCATTTCCTCCAGTCAATTAGATCATGAAATCAACTGAAATGAGACAGTTTCTCCTTTAGCCTTAATCAATTCCATACCAGTCTACCATTAAGATAAAGGCTGTTCAAGAACAGGTACAAAAATGCTAGTTAAGAAATGCTTATGCTCTTCTCTCAACCATCCCATTTACATGGGAGTACCATCACAAATCAAATTGTTCAGTACCATCTCATGTTAGAATATTCCACTGTGTTTTAGCTGGCATACACGACATTTGAGGTGTATGCATTATTTTTTATTAGAGGGTTTGAAGTAAAATAGAGACATTCACTTACAATTTTTCTGCAGTCTGACTAACAAGTACTGGTTCCCTTACATCATCCCTTTTTTATTTTAGGGAGTAGCAAAATGAATTCACTTGAAATTATTCTTAAGCATTACTAGCTACAGCCTGGATCATGAGCTCTACATTAAGGGTGGCATGTTGCTGTAGCAGCTAAAGAAAGCAAGATTGCAATTCATGGAGTCAGTTTCCTTCCTGTTTCCCCTACTGCTGCAGGGAGGGAGTATGGGGTCTACATCAGATGCAGTGTACTCTCTTCAAGGCAGCATCATAACTCTCCCAACCAGGTGTGTGACTGGAGATATGTGCTGAGCCAAGGCTCTGCCTGCTCTCTCCCCACTCCCACACAGCTGCATGGAGAGGGAACAGAGCAGCTCAGCTTGTGTTCTCTCCTCATAGAATCATAGAATATCAGGGTTGGAAGGGACCTCAGGAGGTCATCTAGTCCAACCCCCTGCTCAAAGCAGGACCAATCCCCAATTTTTGCCCCATATCCCTAAATGGCCCCCTCAAGGATTGAACTCACAACCCTGGGTTTAGCAGGCCAAAGCTCAAACTACTGAGCTGTCCCTCCCCGCTGTATTACCTGTGCTATTACCTGTGATGCAAGTAGCCAGTGCTTTGCATCCCTAAATTGCTGTGTAGCCTAGGCCATGATTTAGCCCTTTCAAAGCTGTGCATTAATTATGCTAGTTAGATTAATAGAGGCCATGGTAGCTTTACTATTTTAGTTCTTCCTGAATAGTAACTCGTATTTCCTAAAGATAAAAAAATTATTGAACCCACATGTGAGTGGCATTCACGTTTGACTAATGTTAAGAAAAAAAACTATCAGCTTTTAGATGAAGAGCACATAGGGCAAAGATCCAGCTCCTGAATCAAGGTTGGCCTGAAAAATGTTTTTGGTCACTTCCCATACAAAAAAACCAAGCTTTCTGAAACTAGTACTAGTACAACCATATTTGCTCCAACCCTTCAGACAGAGACCAACACCTACAAGATCTTCACCAAGCACTCTCAAAACTATGATACCCATACGAGGAAATAAGGAAACAGATCAACAGAGCCAGACGTGTACCCAGAAGCCTCCTGCTGCAAGACAAGCCCAAGAAAGAACCAACAGAACTCCACTGGCCATCATATACAGTCCTCAGCTAAAACCTCTCCAACGCATCATCACTGATCTACAACCCATCCTGGACAGCGATCCCTCACTTTCACAGGCCTTAGGAGTCAGGCCAGTCCTTGTCCACAGAAAACCTGAAGCATATTCTCACCAGCAACTACACACCACAGCAGAGTAACTAGCTCAGGAACCAATCCATGCAACAAACCTCGATGCCAACTCTGCCCACACATATCTACACCAGCGACACCATCACAGGACCTAACCAGATCAGTCACATCATCACTGATTCATTCACCTGCACGTCCACCAATGTAATAGACGCCATCATGTGCCAGCAATGCCCCTCTGCTATGTACATTGTCTAAACTGGACAGTCCCTATGTAAAAGGATAAATGGACACAAATCAGATATTAGGAATGGCAATATGCAAAATCCTGTAGGAGAACACTTCAACCTCCCTGGACACACAATAGCAGATTGAAAGGTAGCCATCCTGCAGCAAAAAAACTTCAGGACCAGACTTCAAAGAGAAATTGCTGAGCTTCAGTTCATTTGCGAATTTGACACCATCAACTCAGGATTAAACGAAGACTGTGAATGGCTAGCCAACTACAAAAGCAGTTTCTCCTCCCCTGGTGTTCACACCTCAACTGCTAGAAAAGGTCCTCATCCTCCCTGATTGAACTAACCTCATTATCCCTAGCCTGATTCTTGCTTGCATATTTATACCTGCCTCTGGAAATTTCCACTACATGCATCCGACGAAGTGGGTATTCACCCATGAAAGCTTATGCTCCAATACGTCTGTTAGTCTATAAGGTGCCACAGGACTCTTTGCTGCTTTTACAGATCCAGACTAACATGGCTACCCCTCTGATACTTAGTATTATATAGTGTCCCAACCTCTGATGTTTAAAAATATACCATTTACTTTTTCAGATAAGTTTACCTCTTTAACTGTCTTTTTGATGAAATCTTTTCTTTCAGACAAGTCATAACTGGGATAATTTTCATATACCTAAAGCAAGCAATAAAAAAGAGCTAGTGTGAGTGAGAAGTCTGTTACTTTTAGTTTTCAGAACATTAACTTCATGATTTTAGTGCAGAGGAGCTGGAGTTGTAGAATCCAAATGTAAGTTGTACAATGTCATTTGAAGTGTCAAACCTTTTATTTCCCTCATTTTGCCTAAACTCAGTTTTTGAAAGTTTGTGTAGCAGTTATTTTTAATAACAGGAGTTACAGTTTTCATATTAATAAAGCACAACATGTGGGTGACAGAATACCCTGGAGTCAAGCAATTCATGCTGTTTACCACTGGGTGTGTTGTATCCTCTGGACCAGTGGTTCTCAACCTTTTCTCATTTGTGGACCCCTAAGAAATTTTAAATAGAGATGTGGACCCCATGAAGTTTTTTTTACACACACACACACACACACACACACACACACACACACACACACACACACAGAGCGAGAGCACACTGAAATCTTTTCAGTTTAAGGCTTTCACGGACCACATGTTGAGAACCACTACTCTAGACCGGCAGCTGCATTCCCCGTAAGTATGAAAGAGACTAAAAGAACAAAGACCAGGTCCACAGTAAGTACAGTTTTGGGTCCTTTAAATCAATCAATGACAGTACTGTTTTTAAAAACAGATACTGTTTTACCACTATCAGTAGCCAAATGGGGGGGGGGGGGGGGGGAGATGGGAGAGAGATGATCACTAAACTGGCAAATAATGGATTTTTTGACTTGCTGGCAATTCTGAAAAATTTAAAAAAAGTTTAGTTTCAGGTCCAGCTGAAAACAAAATTTTGGGCAAGTCAAAAAATACTTTGACTCAAATGTGTTTTATTTTATGTATTTTGACAAAAAGCAAACGAGGACTAAATTCACAAAACAGCCAGGTAGATGTGTGGGGTAGAGGAGGCTGAGGGGAAAGTGTTAACCCTCTGTTAACCTCTAGCACCCTGAGGCTTTCCAGCAAAGTGCTGACAAGATTCAATGCAGCCTAGTTCAAGATCAAAGCCTTAAGTGGTACAGCTTTAGACATTCACACATTTCTTTGAGTATAATTAGTATATGAAATATTTACATTTTCACACATTTACAATTTACAAAACAAAATTAGGAATATCAAAGTTAGTTTTTAAACAAAACTTTAAACGAAAGCTGTAGAATTTTTACACATACCTCTTTGCAAATCTGTTTCATTGTGACTTCCTCCAAATTTGCATTGGCCAATAACTTCTTGACAGTTTCCTTAAGATCTTCATCTGTAGGTGGTTTCTTCAACTTTTTAATTAAAGGTTCATCATCTGAACTATCCTCAGACTCACTTTCTAAATCTGGAAGATTTACTTTATTAGATTTCAAATGTTTGACATCTCCCTGCTGCTTCCTTCCTCCAGAAAAGAACACAGGACAATTATGTCCCACCCTGTCCCACATTATTCCTTGACAATCTGACAGATCATGTTTTGCTGATTTTGTTTATAAAATACCAAGTGTTTAAAACTATCTAGTATTAATTTCTGCCCTAACCCAGAATACTGCAATTCAGCTTCTCCCATCAATCAGGCTGAAGTATGGCTGCAGACCAGGTTATAAGATTCTGTTAAATCACTCTACAGGTCCTGTTAAAGATCTTGCCAAGGCCCCCCAGCAGAGAGGGGGTCTCATCCTGCTATTTCAAATCTAAATTAGCAAAACAAACTTGTGATTTCTACATCAGAGAAGCAATAAAAAGTATGCAATGTTTTGCTGTACAGTTAAGGTTAAGACTCATCTTCTAAATTAAGCAACACAGTGAAAACAAGACTAAAACCTTTACCTTTTTTTGAACTGTTCTGATTCTTCTTTGTAGTGCTGCTATCTGCTTTCTTGACATTAGCACTTTTCACAGCTTTCTTGTTTTTAGAAGGCATCTTCTGTTTAGGTTTTTCTTTTTTAGATGCTTTCTTAGGTTGCTGTAGGAGAGAAAAGAATGGATTGAATCCTGACTTCTAGCACAACAGCTCTCAATCCCCACCAATATGCTACATGGGTGTGAGAAACATGTCATTGCAAACTGAATTATTACATTCAGATGTGACATACTGGCTATTTATAGCTGTGTACTATAGTGGATGGTAGTGAGGAAAATGCATAGGTACTGTGAAGTTAAAATCTGGACTCTTCAAGATTAGATTTTAATTTTGCATAAACTCTGGAGCTCAAACCAAGACAATCAAATTCTTGACTGTTTTAACAAACAGCTGGAACTTTTTCTAGCCTTATGGGTGATTGTACTAAGTATCTCCATTCATAATTATGTCTGATGTTATTAGAGAGCATTTTTTCCCCCAGGAGGCAGGTATCTTCATAGGCCTGGTTAAAGTGAAATTCTACTCTGAAAAGGGACTACAATGGCAGAGAGTTCGATGATTATTGTAACCTGAATTTATCCATGAAGCAAGATGCATTTTCTAACCGCCAATCCTACAAACATACCCAGGACTCATTCCACCTTGGAAAATTATGAAAGTTACATTTTTTCGTGCTCACATAGCATCATAAGTAATAAAGCTTTTGCCAGCCAAGTTTCAACCCCCCATACCTGCACAACCCCATTAGTCTTAAACAAGATTGTATGGGTGTAACTGAGGATCTAATTTGGTGTACAAAATATTTTATTGGTGACGAATCACCAGAAGGAAAGAATCCTGATTACATTTGTAGGTATGGCAGTTAGAAAGTATGACATATGGGATCAGTTCACAATAAATGATAGACACTGGAATTAAAAGGTGTCATTTTAAATAATTTTAGAGTAGAATTACACTTAATACAATAGTGTCCCATCAATAACTATTCCAAAGCAGATTCTGTTTTTCCTATAAGTAGCGACTATCCTTTAAGACAAAACCAGAAGTACGCATAATTGCTCCAGTCTGCCAAAAATAAGCAGAGGTGCACCTAGAAAGCAATCCACTACTAACAGAATGCCAACTCTTATCCCTTCCACAATGTTCTACTTACCTTCCTTTTACTTTGTCAGTTTTATCATCCCAAAACTTTAGTCAGTTTATTTTAGCGGAGCACCAATAACTGACTGCTATGTCATCTGATTTCTAGAATACCCTAGGCACCATTTGCCCTACAACAGAACCCTTGAGAGTCTGATTAAAACTGAACAAGCAAACCATGGTATTCTATAAACAATCTAGTTTTAGTTTCCATCCTTGCCCACAATACTGCAACTTAGCATCCCTTCAGTCAGGCAGAAGTATGGCTGCATGGCCTCTAACTATTACACATGGGTGAATTTTTACTAGTAGAAGTGAACTACATTAATGAATGCACACAACTGGCTCAGTTATGATGCTTTAAAAATAGACAAACTACAACATATTTGATGAAGTCAAAATCAACTGATAAATAGAAGATACAGGATACATAAACTAGACATGTTTGCTTTATTTACACAAGTTAAACGTATTTAAGTCTACAGGATCAGAGTCTGTTTAACTGCCAGCCCTAGAAACTTCCTCTGAAAGTTACTGAGGCAAGCATGGAACTCCACAACACTGTTTAGCATCAAATGATACTGCAAAAAATAAGAACTTGGGAATTTCTCAAAAGGAAAAGTCAAAAGTTAAGCATGTGCTTAAGTCCTGTAAATCGTAACTAGTGCAAAACAATTTGACATGAAAAAAAACCAAATTGGATTTTGACTCACATTACCAGTAACTACTTTCATTTACACTTGTGCAACCCATAAAACTTAGTTAATTGTGTTGGTGCCCCAGTCAGACTAGAATCCAGCTCACTGCCTCAGAGCTGTTGGCTTTTCAGAGGCAACAGAAGCACTGAGAACTTTGTCACTGTAGTCAGCAGGAAATACACACAGATCATATCCTTAAGTAGTTACTTTTCAAACTGGAGTGCTTTGGTGTTTTAAGTGTTTGGCTACAGAGCAAGGTTAGAAGTTTAAATGGAAGTCAGTCTGCCTTATAACGTATAGGAAGTGTTCTTTCCTCAGAATCCAGATTGTTTTCTAAAAATTGTCTTTGAATCCTTAATTCTAAGAAGCTGTCTTTTTGGAATCTCAATCAAGAGAAGCATGCAGGTGTTTGCATCTGTCCCAACCATTCCTCACCCACGACTCCAACAGTTAGCTCAACAGAGAGCAGAATAGCCTAACTAAATGAGGGCCGTCTAGCTAGTTTTTATTGTGCTGTTGCTGAAGGACTGTTAAGCACATGGCAAAAAAATAATAAATTTTTGCCGTTTTAAATATATAGGCAGTTCTTGCCTACCTTTTGCCATTTGCCACAACTGAGCTAAAGAGACATCCAGTTTTCAGTTGTCAATAAGCTTCTGTTCCAAGCAGGTTTATAATTTCAATTTATTTTCAATAACTTCATACATTATAGCCTACAGATATTCATCTATAGATTGTCTGTGAAAGTTTGATCTTCAAGTTGATTGTAAATTAAGTGTCTGACTTCTCACTGTTCGGACAACTCTGGTCTGAACCTTCATGGAATTTGGGATAACTTGAGTGAGTTTACTTGGGTCTGGTCTACAATATGAAATTATGTCGGTATAACATCGCTCAGGGGTGTGAAAAATCCAGTTAAACCTATCCAGTTAAACCCCAGTGTAGACAGCCTGTCGGGGAGGTGGATTACCTGTGCTGAAATGAGAACCCCTCTGTCAGCATTTTAAATATACACAACCCCTTGGTTTGCTGAAACTTTTCCTTTAAGACCCTCAGTCAGGAGAATTGCCTGTACAGGGCATAAGAGGTAGAATGTTT
The DNA here is from genome assembly GCF_965152235.1 of Eretmochelys imbricata. Taxonomy (NCBI): domain Eukaryota; kingdom Metazoa; phylum Chordata; order Testudines; family Cheloniidae; genus Eretmochelys; species Eretmochelys imbricata. The sequence continues at coordinate 109,362,343 of NC_135573.1, read as the reverse complement.
TAAGAGCAGGGTAGTTTTTCCACAAACTAATCAAGTTTCCTTTGAAGTTCTCTAACATTATAGTCCCTCTGAGGTGGGTCTGTAAACACTCCTTAGGAGTGTCAGACATCTAAAAGTTTTCAGGTTTTACCTGACAGCTCGGAAGGAACAGAGGGTTTAACTCCTACCTCTTGAAGAAAGGCAAAAAACTGAGGTGAGTGGGGCTTACCTATCTTTTATAGGCAGCTGAGCTCTTGGAAAAAGGATTTCTAAAGAAGACTCCTGACACAGAGAGCCAGATTCCTCTCCTCACAGCAGAAAGACTGTACTGGTGAACAGATGAACAAAATATAAAATTAGCTTTTAATACTCTAGCCCTCTTTCAACTCACCAGCTGTGAGTACCACCAAAAAATGGCAAGTTAAGAATGTGTGGTTCCAATCTTGTTTTATGGAGAATGGTGGTGAAATATCATTTGGCATTTTATGACATTTTCATTTTGAAGTTACACGAATTTGCCTTCCAACAAAGTTTTCACGATTAACTACCTTCCATAGCTCAGACAATTCAAATATATGGCCTACCACACTTGTAAATCATAAGTGGAAGTGCAGCCCAGGTCAATAGTGGCTGACGTTTTATCACAACCTGTAGTTCAGTGGCTTATATGAAATGCTGGTCTCAGTCCTGTAAATTAGTGAATTGGACACGTCCACATCACAAAACCCACAGCCATAACTGCAGGTAATAAACGATCTCATCTAAGAGATCAAGATGTCAAAGGATACGAAGCCTGAAGTCTCTTCACTGGTATAGTATAGGGTTGAGTCAATGTGAAGATGCTTGTATTGCCACTCCACATTTTGTAACTTTTGTGAGAATAGGGGGAAGAAAGGGATGAGGGGAATCTCAAGCTGTGAATGTATGAGGAAAAATGCTAGTGTTTGAAGAAAAAAAATTAAGTTTATGGAAAAATAAGGTTCTGAAAAGAACGAACAAACAAAAAGGAGTAGAAAATTGAGTGTAGTGGGACTATCACCTCTTGAAAATCTGCAGAAAACCATTTAAGGTTGCTTAGTTTTGTACTAATAAATATTTGAGGGACCACTAAAGAACTACACAAGAATCTGGGAACTGATGTCCCAAGACCAGTGCTAGATAGGTAGAAGTGACTTTACTTACTGAATTCTACAATTCTTACTTCAACTGTAGCTCACTAAAAGTAATCCCTAGTCAAAAAGCAATGGTGTTTTACTAGAAAATGTCACCAGGAGATATAAGAAAGGCAATGCTTAAATTTCAGCTCTTGGCTGCACTGCTTGTTAGAGATGTTTAAAAAAAGTCCATCACATGCAGCAACTGATTTTACAAGACTCACAAGCATCTGAGATCAGAACCAGGTCCTCTGATTTCTGTTTCTTCATCCCTCAAAGTTTTAGTTCTTGGATCACACCATATTTCTGACACTGGAAGAAGTCAGGTCTTCCTGATATATAGTACCTTATGAATTTTTGTCTCAAGTTGTCCACATGTGAAGCAATCCTTTCCACTAACTAAAGCTTACTTTACACTTTTAAAAAAAACCCACCACCAAAACAATAACACTATATTGAAACCCCCTTCCAGTAATGTAGCCAGTTAGTTACAAACTAAGCAAGACAAACTCATTCATCTTTCCTGAAAATGAAGTTTTGTTATATTTACCTCCTCTTCACTCTCTTTATCTTCTTCAGAAGATTCAGCTTTCTCTTTCTTTTCATCCTCCTCCTCACTACTAGATTCATCCGACAAAATCTCAGGACATTTGGTGTGTTTTACTTTTCGTGCAGTTCCTGAGCTACTGCGTTCTTTTTTGCCGCCTTTGCTGGGTGTTTTTTTGGACTTTGGCAATGGCTGTTTAAGATAAAAGTATGGGTTTAAAAGAGTAACAAAATTTAATAATTTTTTAAATTTCAATTTCAGTCAAATCATATGAATCAAGAATAAGCAGAGGTAGAGCCACCACTGACCCATAAAACTTAAAAGTATGTGCTTTTGGCAACCACCAGATGCCCGTTACTAGGGACCGTCATTTTAAAGTGAAGAGTTTACACTACTTTAAAAAAATTCAAGGGATTGTTTTATTTAAGTTCATGACAAAATCACAATTTAGGGCACAATGAAACAATTAAAATTGTAGCCACATAGTTGTCAGTGTCTGTGGTATGGGGGAAATCAGGTGGACGCTGAGTTTATAGTTTGTTGTGTCTATTTCCTCCCTATCCCCCAAAAAAGACACTGTCATTCATTGTGGATGAACATGTTGCCCTCCAATCACTTCAACCCATTATCTCAAAAATGGACTCAAGTTAGAGGCTTAGCTTTTCAGATCTAAAAAGCTGAGAATCTTAATCTTAAGTATTGCTCCATTATTTAGAAATACAAACATTTTTGACAAGGGCACCCTGGATTCTTTCAGAGTCTCCACCCCAACAAAAATGTCTAGATGGCTATTGTCTAATTTTTTTCTGCCAATCATATTAAAAAATGCCTCATCTTTTTCTTGCCAATAGAGACATTACCAAGCATACTGGCTCATTCTGGAGGTGAGAAAGGTATATAGTGTACTGTATTTTAGAACTATCGTTGAAAACCATTCTGAAGCCTCAGCTAATACAGACTGAGACAACCCTCTTGCCTTAGAAGGGGGTTAGTATAAGCACAACATACCTGCACTTCATTTGCTACATTGAACTTCCAGCTGATTTAAATGCGAATCTAAATATTGGTTATAATCTAAATCCCTAGACTGATTGTGAATTGGCATTAAAGGCTGCCTCTCCCCTTGAGTCACAAAAATAACAAAGAATCCTGTAAGCGTTCTGCTGACAGCATTTAACTGTGACACTGACTACATTTCCCAGACTTGAAGAAGAACTCTGTGTAAGATCAAAATCTTGTCTCTCACACTAACAGGGGTTGGTCCAATAAAGAATTGCCACCTCACCTGACTTGACTCTTTAAGTGCTCATATAAGCATTATGAGAGCCAGAGATGAACACATTCAGTAGATGGTCCCCTAATCAAACAAATTTTCCTTCTGGCAGTCTGGTCAGCATTTAATAGCTTTCAGAGTATTATGTAATCTTCATTTTTAGATAGAGCTTTGCCTGATGGGTTTAGGTCAGAGGTGGACAATCTACGGCCCGTCAGGGCTTTGGATCCGGCCCACGGGATTGCCACCCCCGTGGGGCTAAAGCAGGCTCCCTGCCTGCTCTGGCCCCGCGCCACTCCTGAAAGTGGCCAGCACCACAGCCCTGCGGCCCCGGGGAGGGTGGGGGAAGGAAGACAGAGGGCTCCATGTGCTGCCCTTGCCTGCAGGCACCGCCCCCCACAGCTCCCATTGGCTGGGAACGAGGAACCGCCGCCAATGGGAGCTTCGGGGGAGGTACCTGCAGGTGAGGGCAGCACACAGAGCCCTCTGTCCCCCTCTCCCCCAGGGGCTGCAGGGACATGGTGCCAGCAGCTTCCGGGAGCGGCCTTAGCCCCACTGCACGCCGCTGTCACCCTGGAGCTGCTCAAGGTAAGCGGCACTGGGCCGGAGCCTGCACCCCAAACCCCTCCTGCACCCCAACCCGGAGCCCCCTGCCACACCCCTCCTGCACCTTAACGCCCTGCCCTAAGTCCCTGCCACACCCCACACCCCTCCTGCACCCCAACCCCCTGCCCTGAGCCCCTTCCTGCACACCGCACCCCTCCCGCACTCCAACCCCCTGCACCAGCCCTACATTCATGGCCCTGCATGCAATTTCCCCTCCCAGATGTGGCCCTCAGGCCAAAAAGTTTGCCCACCCCTGGTTTAGGTAAACATCTGTATTCCATAAGAAAGGGTTACTGTTGCTGCCTAATGAGAACAGTTTTAGAGCTTATGTTTGGTGAAGCTACTTTGATGGGTGTTGCTGTAAGTTATTTTACCACCTACACGTTTCTCCAAATATGTCCATCCAATAATCTACATTAGTGTTTCTCAACCAGGTGTATATGTTCTCCTGGGAGTATGCTGAAGTCTTCCAGAGGACACGTCAACTCATCTACATATTTGCCTAGTTTTACAACAGGCTACAGGAAAAGCACTACTGAAGTCAGTACAAAACTAAAGTTTCATACAGTAAATGACTTGTTTGTACTGCTTTACATTCTATATCAGTGTTTCTCAACCTGGGGGTCATGATTTATTTTATGATTATATGGTAAAAGTAAGAAAGTAAGCAATTTTTCAGTAATAGTGCATTGTGACACTTCTGTCTTTTTATGTCTGATTTTGTAAACCAGTAGCTTAAGTAAGGTGAAACTTGGGGGTATGCAAGACAAATCAGCCTCCTGAAAGGGGTACAGCAGTCAGGAAAGGTTAAGAGAAACACTGATCTACACTGTAGAATCACATGCAAACAGCAATAAATGTTGGTTATATAATGGAAGTTCCTCAAGTTGGACAAAACTCCAGATACATATTTTACCTATACATATTCCTCCCCCACACAAACTGAGGCAAAGTTCATTTAATTCCTCAGCCATAATTCTACAAAAGCCCAACTTCAGTTATTGTTGCGTTTTTGTTCTCACTGTTAAGACTAAAACCAAACTTCACAATGCCTGCTAACACAATGACACCAATCAGCTCATTTAACAGGTGATTATGTGTGTAGAAAGATGTCAACAGGGGAGGGGAAAAATTTTGATCCCCATTAATATGCAGCCCTCTAAAGTTGAGCATTGTGAGGCTGAAAGTACACACAGTACATTTTAGTGATGTCTGCTTCATTTTAGATTAACCTCTCCAATTGTCAAAAGACACTTGTCTTTGAAGACTAAAAACATGGTCATTTAAAGTTTATTAGGAAGAGCTCCATATTTTCTGCTTTAAATAACAAACATCTCTGTATGGGACACTCAAGTAGACTCTCCTTATTTAACTTATAATCTCTTCTAGTGCTTCTACCCTGGAAAAGCAACTTTGAAAATGGCATCGGGGGAGTCCATGTTTCTTTTAAAAGCCTTCCGAGTAACTGCACAAAAGTAACTCAAAGCAGATTATTATTATTACTGGAGATGATGCATGAGAAGGAAAGAACCTAGACTGACTTGTAGGTCTGGCAGCTATTAGAAGATAGTTTCTTCATAAACTGAGCAAATTAAACCTATAGAGACACAAACATTAACTCCCCAATGAGGATAACTTTCCAGGGTAGAAGAGCACTTCAATAAGTTAAGTGTTGACAGAAATGGATGTCTGGGTTGCTTCCCCAAACAAAAAAAAGCAGCATAGACAGAGACATTCCTTATTCACTTCTGTATACGACTTCACATTTGTAGCAACTATGATAAAAGGAATTTTGATAAGCAATGACAGCCTTTGACCATTTCTGTATTGCTCTTAGGTTAAAAAAAAATAAGGTGGAATACAGGAGCCTAATTAAGTATTTTGTGCAGCTGGTTTTAATGCATTGTTACACACTCCAGTTCCAATAAAACTGTGATCCCCCCCTTCCCCTCCCCACTGTGTGATGAATGGGTTGAAAGGTGTTTCCACCTACAATGAGCCCTCATACCATTCCCTGATACAGTTGCCACCCTTTTTCTGTCCATTTTCATCTTCCTCCCTTCCCTCACCTCATTTCTATTTTTTTTCTTTTTGGCTCACATTTCACAGCTCCCTTTTTGTTCCTCAAAGCAAAAAGACTACATGCTGCTTGGGTAGAGATGTCCAATGGTAACTCCATGAGCTGGATACATATGCTTTTGCAGCCTAGCTGAGCATGATGGGAAAAGAGAACAGAAGATCAAGCTTGTGGCTTCTGCCTAAGCCTGCAGCCCTATACATGTGATCTGCTATGGTCAGCTACACTGAGTCACCGCGGGAACAGATTTAGAAAGACATTCACTTTCGAGGAGCCACCCACATACTTAGCTATGGTAGCAGAAGCATATTTGGAAGGGGGAGCAAACCGCTTAAGGCAACATTGTATGTCCCCATTGTTTTTTTCTGCCCACATCCCACCCCAAGTTGAAATCATAACAATGAATAAGTATAATAAAATTGTGCCTCACCTTGCCTGAAGGTTTTGGATGCATTAAGAAGTTTAAGATTCTGGTAACCAGTTCATTATTAACTCCCGATCTTTCCAAATCAAGGACCTCGCAGATACTTTTCAACATGGCATTCCTGAATCTGAGCAGAAACAAAATTCAATTATCTTAACAGGTTATTTAAAAAAGTCAACATTTAAGTATTGAGAGTTTGAGACACTTTTGGTTAGACATTGATCCTACAAACACATGCAGGCGTAGGCAATTTAAGTACTCCTATTTGCATCTGTACCTATCTGTAGATGCTTACAAACACAGTTACATACAATAGGTCAGCATCAAGAATCAATGAAAGTAAGTCTCCCTTCTCAACAATTTCCCTAAACCAACTCAAAGCTATATACTGTGGGATATAAATACACCTACAATATAAGCAGCAGTTCCCTCAGAAAAGTCTCCCTAGTTACAATGTAAATAACTTTTTTTCCCCCAGATTTGAAGTTATCCACTCCAGGACAAGTCTGGTGAACATGACTTATTTAAACACAACCTTGCAGGCAACCCCACCAAAAATGCTAATATTTTAGCCTCTACTATTTCTTCTGGTTGCTCCTGCCTTTCCATCCAGCCATCTAGTAGTTACTGTATATTTGGGGCATGGATAGACACTGGGACACGTCGTCTACTTTATCAGCAGTTTTGGATAAAGGGAAACTAGAGCTGGGTGTCATGTTACAATTTAGGGTTTGCAGGATCAGAAACGAAATGTTTTGCCTTTTTAAAACATAGTGGTGAATGAAATTTTGTATCCAGAAACTGCAACTAGATTAATGCAAAATAACCAAAGTGAAATTCATTGTTCTAGCTTCATTGTACAAGATGAGCAAAGAGAAGAGTAATACCCAATGAAGATACATTTGAGCCGAGAATTTCTTTGAACCTAACAAGGTCCCTTTAATTTGGCTCCCAAAGTCCTTAAGGTAACAGGAAAAACAGTATTATTTCCCACAATACTTACTGAGTTTTGGATGACAGCCAAGAACAGATCATGGCTAGATCATATTGGGAGAGACAACAGAAAGTGTCTGTTGCTGCCTTTGCAACATTCATTCCAAATCCTTCACCCGCTAGACAAGATGGTAAGTAGATACACATATGCACCTAATTACTACTGCTGAGAGAATTCTAAGAGTTTGGGTGTTGGGGCTACTACTAATACTTCTAAACCAGGGATAATCTATTTTTTGTCAAGGTCCAAATTTGGCCCCCGGTCCACCCATTGACTTCCCCTGCTCTAAGCTATTACTACAGGGCTAAAGAGAAGTATATTTATGAAAGGGTTGACTTAAGTTCTCTAGTTGATATGCTGTACTGATAAGGAAAACATGAGTAGAATATGGCGTAAATACACTTCTTGTTGCATTAGTGTTGATTTTTTTAGCCTCACAAAAGTTGGAAAACTGATGAAGGCTTCTATTGCAATAAGTAATGTTACTGTTGCTATGCATCACGTTAGAGCCTTTCGTGGTATGATCAAAAACCTCAACAACATATTGCCAAATATTTCATCAACATGGGTTTAAATGGTCTGCTATGAAATGGATTCTGAATACGTGTAAACAAGGGTTGCTTTCATTCAAAACTTCCACATTACTTATGAATTACATAACTCAAATAAGTGTTTATACTGCACTGGAAGAGGTATCTCTGGATAAAGTAATTATGTTTGGTAGGGTGCAAGACAATAAGTATTAAAGTGCAGTTTTATTATGAAGAGGTCACTGAGGGATTCTATGCTTGTATCAGTACCTTCCATATCAAGTTAAGCTTATAAGTAAAAATTCCAGTTGCTTGTACTGTCAAACTCAATATTCTGTTTGAAGCTCAAGCTCATTCTTTCTGTTTTACTCTTCTTCACCATAAGAAATTCTGCAGACCAAATATTGTACTCAGTTATGCTTGTCCAGCCCTGTTGAAAATAGTGAGGTTGCAAAGATGTACGGAAGACAGAGTTTAGTCCTGCAGTCAGAATGTAATTAATACTACAGCAGAATTTCCCCAGTGTTATATGTATAGACTTTTCAGTGCTGAAGGGGGCAAAAAGCAGTAAAGCAAACAGATAGTCAGATGTACTAAGACCTAAAACAACATATGTGCAATTGCTTTCGCAGAGAAGGAAGATTTTAAGAATTAACATGGAAATTTTGTTGAAGAGGATTAGCACAGCAGATCAAACGTACATCAGCTGCTTTTCATATTAGTTACGAGTCTGAATATGCAAAAGTATTTAAGTATACCCTATAATATTTTGCATATCAAGGGTAATGCAAATGTTCTTCAACTCAACCTGTTAAAGATTAAGATTTTCATCTTTAGATAGTTTGCCATGATTTGTTATGTAGGTCTATGAATATTTGATAAGTACTAACTTTTAAAATTAAACTCCTGGAAATCTTCGTGTCCTAGGGAACTAGAAATAGAGAGAGAGAGAGAGAGAACAAAACTCTGCAAGTTCTGGGAGTCCTTCCACTGATTTTCAGCAGACTGAAGGGCAAAACTTTAAATTTAAAAAGTCTGCTTGCTCTTTCCACTTGCCATAACTAACTTCAAAATGTAAGCCAGTAAATTGTCTTGAATTTGAAACCAGACTGAAATAGCAGCACAAAGTAGGTGTGAACTTCTCCCATTCTTAACAGGAGTTAATTACAAATTTAAGTGCTAAAAATTAATTATTTTACAGTTACATTTCCAGCAGAAAGATGCAGCTACTGTTCTTATTTGCATATCTTTTCAGGTCTTGGCATACATTTGAAAGGAGTAAGGCTGCAATTAAATATGCAGATAATGAGAAATATTTTTTTAGCCCTCAAAATGACTTCCTCATTCAGACGCAGAAGGATGAATGGGGATTCCCTTTCAAGCCAAAGGAGTTCCTTGCTCAACTATAAGGGCCAGTACACAATATAGGTGTACCCCTTGTCATGAGTTGCATGTGGTGCCCTCAAAGCATTTTACTTAACCTTGGGAATTAAATCCGAGTTTCTCACTGGTCAGAGCAACATGCTACCCACAGGAGTCTTGCCATTCCTCGTGAAGTAATTAGGTGGAGTGGAGACCACTGGGGCCAACTAGACCTAGAAATGTGGGGGCTGCATTGTCCAAACCCAGCATTTACAAGTGGTACAGCAAAAGGAAGATCAGAGATACAGAAAACTAAGGATGGCTGTTCTGCTTCTTGGTAGACATTTGCTAACATCCAGAGATTACATAAAATACAAGAGGAAATTATTTAAAGCCTTCTACATGAAGTTCAAGCCACTCTGGTGTTGGAACTTCATTAAATATGTTTTTTCTAACCTCTAGAAAAAAATTACAATACGTAACAGCAATTGCTTTCCAGTACAATCCTGCACCATTAAGATTAAACCTACATCTGAAGTTAGAGAGAGCACATGTCTAATGAAACTAGTTCTTTAGAAATGTTTAAATGTGATTTGAAATAATATTTAGAACATATTAAGAAATAAAATTGTTTAAGTTGAGCTCAAGGACAAAAAGCAAAGCTCTAGAAAATAATCCCTCATCCTAAAATTTAGATTACCTGGAGCAAACATTAGAAAATAAGTGTAACCAGCATGATTTAGCTATATTAAGTAGTTATAGAAGTCATTACTTTTTTAACATTTCTTCCTTTTTTTTATATTGATCACTTCCTTTTTCAAATGGAAACCCGCTGAACTGACCCACGTTCTTCTTTAGTGAGGCAACCTAAAACAGAACACATTGATTATGTCTCATTGGAAACAGTTTAATAGATTACATCCAGCAATGTTTATTCAGCTAATTGTTATTAGTATATGAGAAAGTTTGTTCAGATGCTTACATTCGAAAGGGCATACAGAATTAGGACATTATGATCAGCCATTGTATAGTGTGGTAAAATGTACGAAAATACTTTAGTAGTCATGTATTTGAGAAAATGTGGGTGAGGTAGTATCTTTTATTGGACAAATTCCTGTTACTGAGACAAGCTTTCAAGCTTATACAGAGCTCTTCTTCAGGTCTGGGAAATTTACTCAGGCCAGGTCTACACTACACACTTATATCAGTAATAACTACGTCGCTCAGAAGTGTGAAAATCCAAGTTAGATTTAGGCTTATGTTAGAGGAGGTCAGATGAAATGGATCTGATTGTCCCTACTGGCCTTCAGCTTTATGAAGTACCACTGTAATGGTTCCAACCCCAACATCTGCAGCCTTTTGCCAGTGCCTAAGAGGCCGATACTGGCTAGTCTGGTTTATTGCATAAGTTGAGTAAGCAGCATAAAAAGTAAAGAACAGACTGGTTTCGATTGTGTGGTTTTACTTTTTTAGTATCACCTTACCTCTGCCCTCTTTGAGAAATGCCACAATATGTGCACACACACGCTGGCCCTTGGCACCATAATATTCAGGAGTTTCCGGATCCTGGTGTAGCTACACTCACAGACTTAGACAACTCCCCAGAAAGAATACATGTACAGTGTACATACTGGGTGGTGTGATTCTGCTTGAGCTAGCATGCTAAAGATCTCAGTACAGCAAGGGTAGCACAGGCAGCGGCTTATGGTAGCCGCCTGAGTACAAACCCACCCAGACCTCCTGGATACGTACTTGGGCGGCTATCTCAACCAGCCGCCTCTGCTATTGCAGTTATATTGATATTTTTAGCATGCTAGCTTGTGTACATCTACATGAGCTAGGAATCAGATCTGCCATCTCAAACGTAGACATACCATCTCAACCTACACTTTCACTTAACCATCATGACTTAATTGCCATCAAAGACTTGGTGGGATGAATCTAATATTGGAATATTGGTATAGAGGGAACACACTTGTTCCGATGTCCAGAAGATGAGAGGCAGACCAGTTGAAAGTCTCTGGGTAAAGATAAATGGGGAAAAAAAGAGGTGATATCACAACAGACATCTGCAGACCCTCAGAACAGGAAGAGGAGTTGGACAAGGCATTTCTAGAACAAACAACAAATATCCAAAACACAAGATCAGGTAGTAATAGGGAATGTTAACTACCCAGACACCTTTTGGGAAAGGAATATGGAAAAAAACACAAGATGGTCAATAAGTTCCTGTAATGTACTGGTGGCAACTTCTGGTCTCAGAAGGTGGACCAAGTAACCGGGGAACTGCAATTTTAGACTTGAATCTGACCAGAAGGGAGAAATTGGTTGCAAATCTGATGCTGGAAGGTAATTTGGGTGAAAGTGATAATGAAATGATAGATTTCCTGAGTCCAAGGAAAGGAAGGAATGAGAGCAGCAAAATAAGGACAACAAACTCCAGAAAAGTAGACTTGAACAAACTCTGAGAACTCGTAGATAGATCCATGGGGAAAAAACACCTATCTAAAGATAGTTTTAATTAAGATACATTATAGCTCAAAGATAGCTCATCATAGTATAGGGATTATAAATTCTAATTCTATAGTGTGAGACAATATAGTCATGTAATGTTTTGTAAATGAGTTCCAATAGATCACTATGAGGGTGGCGAAACACTGGAATGCGTTACCTAGGGAGGTGGTAGAATCTCCTTCCTTAGAGGTTTTTAAGGTCTTTGACAAAGCCCTGGCTGGGATGATTTAACTGGGAATTGGTCCTGCTTCGAGCAGGGGGTTGGACTAGATGACCTTCTGGGGTCCCTTCCAACCCTGATATTCTATGATTCTATGGATTAGGGACCCAATCTTATGAGATTCCAGGGGCTTCTGTATAGATTATTTAGGTTAATCTTTCTATCTACCCAATGGGACTCAGTGATCAGTCTAGAAGATACCATCAGAGATGCTTAGTTTTGCAGTCCTCAGTTTGGGTCTCCAGAGATAACATGCTTGTTAACAGCAAAAATGATTTAAAATAAAATAAATAATAGAGGTGAGAAATAACAGACCTCAAACCTATTGTCCCTCTGTAAATTTGTGTACAGAGTCAATGCCTTACCTCTCTCTAAAAGTGCAAAGTTTCAAAAAGTTCAATGAATAGAAGATTGTTGTGGGTGGAACAGATCTGGACAAGGAGAAGAAGTCTGGAGATAAATGTGAGAAGAGAGGGACAGGCAGTAGAAACAAAAGTGAAACATTTTGAGCAGCATATTCCAGAAGTCTTGAGGTCTTTCTGAGTGTAGCCTTCATTCATTTGAGATCTACCATACCATTCTCTCACTAGAAGGGAAAATCTATAATGGCAGCACGCCGTAAAAGGGACTCAGTTTGGGAATATTTTAATGAAGTTCTTCTACCTGTGGGTAAGACACGCATGCATGCAAAATGCAAACAGTGCAACAAAGAAATGAAAGGCCTGGTTGCCCGAATGAAACAACATCATGAGATATGTCCCTTCTCAGGAGGAAGCTGTGTTGAAGAGGATGAAAGGAACAGTCCAAACATGCAGTATTTTCAGGTTGGTATACTTTTTTATTTCATACTTCTTTCTTAAGGACTGCCTGTCTTCCTTCTGGACTATTCTTGAATTCTCATGTTTGAGCAAAAAATATAGTTGTTACTCTATGGTACTATAATTTTAGATGCAGTTTTGATAAAAAATAGCTGAAATAGGCAGATCTTCCTTTTACAATTTCACATTTAAAGTAGTACTGAGTGTCAGTGAATGCAATGAGTAATACTAAATCAGCAGTATGGTAATAATAATTAAATAACTGAACTGACTTATTTTGTTTAGGAGACTCCATCCTCAACATTCAGGATTCTGAAGACTATCTACCTTCAAGATCACCATCATTTTCTATAGTTTCAGAGTTATCTGCCAATGATAGTATTTCAGTCACATCATGCATGTCACATAGCCACAGTATAACACCTGCAGCAAAAAGAAAAAAAAAATCTCCATCATCCAGAAACAACCATAGATAAGTTTGTAATAAGAACCAGCAGATTACAAAAAGAGGTAATTGATGAAAAAATTGCCTGGTTTGTTTATACAACAAGCTCTCCTTTCTGTATGATTGAGAACCCATACTTCATTAACGTGGTTCAGTCATTAAGACCAGGATACAGTCCACTCAACAGAGCAGATGTCACAGGCCAATTGCTGGACAAAGCGTATGAAAGAGAAATTGAGCAGTGTGCAAAAGGTCCAGAGGGTGAAATTGTTAACCTGAGTTTTGATGTGTGGAGCAATGTTCACAATCATCCTGTTGTATGTGCTTGTGAGGAATGTCTTTCTTACAGAAAGAACTGATACATCAGGAAATGCACACACAGCAGAATACTTATAAGACGTACCAGTAAAAGCTATAACAAACAGTGAAAAAAAATTCAAATGTCTAGTATGCAGCTTGGTCACAGACAATGCTGCAAATGTATCCAAGATGAGAATAAATTATTTGAAGAGAGTCCCAAGCTAATAACATAGAGTTGCAGTGCTCATTTGATGCACCTCCTAGACAAAGACTTCAGTGTTCCAGAAATAAAGGCTAATGTTATTGAAATTGCAAAATACTTCCGTAACAACCACTTTGCAGCAGCTGCTCTGAAAAAAGTGGGAGGAACCAAGCTAACTCTCCACAAGATGTGCGATGGAACTCAGTAGTGGACTGGTTTGAGCACTGTATCAAGAACTGGCCTAATCTGATGACAGTTTGTGAACAAAATTGTGAAAAAATAGATGGCACTGTCACAGCCAAAGTTCTCAACATTGGGCTTCAGAGAAATGTTGAATACACGCTAATTACCCTGAAGCCTATTTCTGTAGCCTTGAACAAAATGCACGGAAATAGCTGTTTTATTGCTGATGCTGTTGAAATTTGGAAGGAACTGAGCGAGATCTTAAAAAGTGAAATATGCAATGACAGAGTTAAATTACAAACATTAAAAAACCAAATAAATGGAACATGCACTATCACCAGCTTGTTTTTTTGCAAATATTCTCAATACTCGGTACCAGGGTCAAACCCTAACTGCTGAAGAAGAGAAACTGGCTATGACATGGACCTCCAGCAATCATTCCTTCATAATGCCAACTATAATAAATTTCAGAGCTAAGGGTGAACCATTTAAGAAATATGTTTGCTGATGATGTTTTAAAGAAAGTAACACCAGTGAATTGGTGGAAGTCACTTAAGCACTTGGATTCAGAGACTGTTGAAGTGATAATCTCACTTTTAACAGCAGTAGCTTCTTCTGCCGGTACAGAAAGTATATTTTCTTCCTTTGGACTAAATCATTCCAAATTGAGACATCATTTGGGACCTGAAAAGCAGGAAAGCTTGTTTTTCTTTTCCAGATTATGAACAAACAGGAAAATGAAGGTGAAGACGACTGAGTTAGCTGCAGAAGCCAATATTTTAAGTTTCTCATGTTGACTTGGCTGACACTCGATTTAATTTGTTTTTTAAAAAAAACAATTCATTTAACTATTTTAGTTAACACAATTTTAACAAAAACAAACCTGATTTGAAAACACTGGAATGTTTCACTAAATTCAAAAATTCATAATATTTTTAACAAAACAAGCATATGTTTGCTCTTGAAGAAAAAAATCCAGAATACATAATGTTGTTTTAGGTAGAGACCTTAACAAATTTAAATGTCTGTCTGGTGATGTTCTCCTCCTAATACAGCACAGCAAGAAAGTCCTCCAAATTTTAATGATTAACCTGTTGAACTGAAGATAGTTTACCTCCTAATGACTTCATAAATATCTGCTTCAATTACCTTTGGTAAATGAAATAACCAAACAATCATTCATTTTCTGATATAGCTGTAAAACTAATTTTCAAAATAAATCACTTTACAAATGTATAGTGTGTACCTTCTAAAAATTAAACCTACATCTATCTCTGAGTTGTGAAGAATATGTATTAAGGTTATGACAACCAACAAGAATGTACTTTTATGTAGAAATCCATGATTAAATCGAGTCTTCCTGACTAGTGATTTAAATTCATGATTTAAATCAAATCCACCCTGAAAGAGAAGAATAGTAAGAGGCCAATATGGCTCCATGAGGCACTCTTTAATAACCTGAAAAATCAAAGAGAATCCTACAAAAAGTGGAAACATGGATGAATTGCTAAGGAGGAGTACAAAAGAATAGTGCAAACATATAGGCACAAAATCAGGAAGCCTATGGCACAAAAAGAGTTATACCTAGAAAGGCACATAAAAAGCAGTAAAAGCTTCTTTAAATACATTAGGAACAAGAGAAAGATGAGAGGAAGTGTAGGTCTTCCACTTAGCGGGGAAAGAGAGCCAACTAATATCAGGAAGGCTGAAGTGTTCAGTGCCTATTTTGCCTCAGTCTTCACTAACAAGGTTAACAGTGAACAGATACTCGACGCAATTAACAATGGGGAAGTATGACCCAGGAACCTCTTGATTCCAATTGAGAGAAGGCACAGGGGATGCACACAGTTTTACAGGGACCCCCCTGGATTAGATATATAAATAATAATTCATGAAAGGGTGGCAAATAAATGGCTCTTGGAAGAGACCTTAACAACTGATCATCATAATCACTTGTGAAACTATGTATGGATAACAATTAAGAAGTTACATCTCTAAACTGAAAATTATGTTTGTAAGGCAGATAAGCAAGTGAGACCTAGCTAAGGAACGGCTGTTTCAGGCAGGGGGTAACAGACATTTATTTCCTTATCTGGTGTAGCAGGTATTGTCCACCTCACAATGCATGTCTATTTGCATTCTGAGCCAAAGGCTAATCAGGAGTTTGCAATTTCAATAAGATAGGAAAACTACAGAAACCGCGGCAATACTATTTATAAATAAGGACAATGGATTGTTCTGATATATCTTGGGGTGTAGACACCCAGAATATTTCACCTAGCAGGCAAACTGACATCATCTTTGTCTCACGAATGGAAGGACCTGGCTGTAAAACACTAGGACTTTGGGATGAGTATTGCTCTATGACACGGAAGCATCTAGTTATCATTTGAATCTCTATATTTTGTTAAGTAAACTACTTGTTTTCCACTACAGAATTATCTAAGTGCTGTGTGTGTAAAACAGGGTGTACTGGGACATTGATGGAAGAGGGCAGAGTAAGGTGGCATGGGCAACCTTAACTTTGCATTTCCTGGTCTTCTGTAGTTTGAGTTCTGCTCAACAAAAAGTTCTGCGAGGGATGACATACCAAGCAATCTTAATTCTGTGTTAATGCATTTTTATGCCATTAAAGGTTGGCAAGTTTTAGACTTGTATTTTTAGATTCCTGGATTCATGTAAGTATTTTTCATATACTTCCTTGCCCTTTAAAATAGCATTGAGTTTGACTTTCAAACTTCCATTAGTAGCATTGTCTTCACTAAGGAATTTTTGCAAACATTTCCCACCATTGCTAACACCAGCTCAGCTACACCACTGGTTACAGCATTGAGAGCTCTACTTTAGACCAGAAGCTGGTCTTCTAAACATTTGATCATCACATTTGCTTGAAGCAGTTGTAACAGGGTGCTTAAAACTACATCATCTTGTCCACACTAGGGCTTCTTCAACATTGGTACCATCAATGAAGCTGACCCCAGTGTTAGCAATGATAAGAAATCTTTGCAAAAATTTCCCTAATGCACATGAGGCTTAAGAATAAGTGCCTCTTCCATATTTCAAAACATCTCCTTTAGAAATAAAGTCTAAAGAATTAGATTGATCTCCCTTCTTACGTTCTCTGGATGCTCCCCACAACATGAGCCATGACCCAAGCCTCTTCGCACCCCCATATCAAAACAATGTATGCTCATTAGCACATAAATGGTTCAGAAACAAGTTTGCTATTGATGAAAGTTAAGATCATTTGGAACATATTCTGCACTAGCAAATTATTTTTCAAATTTCAAATTTATTTTACTTTTATATTTTATCCCTTTAAAGAGATTAGTCATGTAAGTGACATTAGTTTAAAGGGGTAACACATCAGCTTGAAGTGTGATCAGCCTCAAGTTAAGTTGTTTCAGGTACTTCATCTATCCAAGTCCTGCCAGTTTTTGTGGTTTTTCAAACATATTGGGGGGGGGGGGGAGGGGGAGGGGGTGACAGACTAGGGTTCTGTTTTGTTTTAAATAAAGCAGTGTCCTCCTCCCCTCAGTTGCATATGAAAATGTCACAAAATATGCAGAGACCACAGTGAAACCGACTATGTATGTAGTGCTGTCAAACACACGGGATAAACAATTCGAAGACGTGAGAAAAAAATTATTTTCTCTGTTCGTAATCTTAGATGTTATTGTAACAATGGTAGATAAAGGATTTCACGTGTAATTATAATTAAGTGCTTGTCTATCTTAATGCTAACATTCTGTAGGCAGGCACTGTAACTATGTTGCTTTTAAAAAGACACACATTTCCACTTGGAAAAGTGATGATACACTATACATTTTTAACTCTACCAAAAGAGTGTTAATATCATGCAAAAGATGGACTTACTGTGCCTGGCCTGTTGTAAAGGAGTTTGTGTAGATTTCTGAGTTCATCTGTTTTCTTCTTACTCAAAAAAAACTGTATCCTTTCAATTTCGCAAAGCTTTTGTCCCTTTCCTGAAAGAGTTAAAGCAAGTTATGTTGTCTCTCTCATTCATATTCTTCAAAATGACATATTTGTTTATAACTTCTAGTATCTGTTTTTAAATACAGCAAGTGTTTAAAACTGAAATATTTTTGAGGTAGAGGAATAATGTTATTTTACTCCTAGACCAAAAACTTCAGACGGCAGATGACTGCCTGTTTACCATGTTTATCATAATTAAATAACTTGCTAGCCACCTTTATATTATTCTTTTGTTACCTGATGTGCAAGTATATTTGGACACAGAGCATTTATTCCCAGCAGTTCTTGCTTTCACAAATGGTCGCTATACATCATGTGCCTGCCTGAGATCAGGTAAAAATGTACTTTGTTCAAGTATTTCAGCATTGTTGATTGACAGTTTCACAAACCTCTCCACATCTGTAATTTTAATAGCCTTTCCGTAAAAAGAAATCAGCAACCTATTTTAAGATTTATGGTGGCTCAGTTATCTTATCTAGGATTCATACTTTAGTCAACTTAAGAAGTTTCACTATTCACTACTAGTTAGAACAATTATAGTTCTGAAATAAGTGGACAAACTTGCCTGGTGCAATTGTAAAAGGTTCCCTTTGTAACGAGGATACCTGCATGGTCAATCTCTCTACTTTTTTCTTCTCTCTCTTCCCTTCAACAATGAGACTCTTTTCTGCAAAAGACAGTTTCCCTTAAGCATAACAACATTTCACAAATAGTGAGACAAACACTGTAACTGCACTGCTATCATATGGAGAGAAGGGGGAGAATTTCAAAATATCTCAAGGTATCAGCTATAGTATCCTAACATGCAGTAGAAGTACCTAATTAACTTAAGAGACATTGCACAAAATTTTAGTGTAAAATGCTAGTCTGAACTAACAAGAGCCCCAAACAACATCTTATAATTTATGTAACCAAGAGAAGTACAGAACTGATTTACAACTAACTGGAGCCACATCTGCTGAAAACTGAGCTGAACTATACATATACAGCTATAAATAAAGTAGGTTTGGATATAATCTCTATACAAGCATATTGATGAGATCCTATTTTAATTAAGTTGTAGCATCCCAGGATTTAGACTCCCTGTCTTGTACAGTAACTCCTCACTTAACATTGTCCTGGTTAACGTTGTTGATCAATTAGAGAACATGCTCCCTTATAACATTGTTTGGCAGCCACCTGCTTGGTCCACTGCAAGCAGAAAGAGCAGCCCGATGGAGCTAGCCGATGTGAGCTTGGAACCAGGGTGGGCCGGCAGCTCCCTAAGTTCCCTGGGCAACAGCCGCCCAGCAGGCTATCAATTGCCTGGTAGTTCAGGCATCCCTCCCTCCACCCCACCTCTGTATGCTGCTCTTGCTCTCTGCTTTGGAACTGCTCCCAGGAGCCTCCTGCTTGCTGTGAGGGGTAGGGGAAAGAAGGGTGCTAATAACAGGGTGTCCCCCTCCCCTGTACCCCTTCTCCACAGCCACGGGGTTGGGGAAGGAAGGACACAACAGGGCTCAGAATGGAGGGAGCTTGCTGGCAGCAGCTGCTGCTGCCTCAACTTGCTAATCGACTTAAAAAGGCAGGTTTTAGAGTAACAGCCGTGTTAGTCTGTATTCGCAAAAAGAAAAGGAGTACTTGTGGCACCTTACAGACTAACCAATTTATTTGAGCATAAGCTTTCAGTGAGCTGTAGCTCACGAAAGCTTATGCTCAAATAAATTGGTTAGTCTGTAAGGTGCCACAAGTACTCCTTTTCTTTTTAAAAAGGCAGTGTACTTTGAGTAGAGTCAGCATACTTAAAGGGGCAATGCACGTGTCTCTCTCTCACACATGGTGAGAGTCTGTCCCGCCCTTCCTTCCTCTCTCCCTCTCCCTCACACACACACACACAGTGTCTCCTCCTTCCATTCATGCTGCCTTGTAGAGCGTGAAGCTACCTTAACAACAGTGTGTCAACCCTTGAGGGCTCAGCCGAGTGCTAGATCATCATTTAGCAGTAAGGCATTCCTTGGAAAATATCCCACCCTCTGACTCCACCACCTCAACCAAGCTTCACAATCATCATTGCTGTGTACAGTATTAAATTGTTTGTTTAAAACTTATATTGAGAGAGAGTTTTTTATATGTTTTTTGTCTGGCAAAAAAAGTTTCCCTGGAACCTAACTCCCTCCCCCCCCAATTTACATTAATTCTTATGGGGAAACTGGATTCACTTAACATCGTTTCACTTAAAGTAGCACTTTTCAGGAACATAACTACAACATTAAGCGAGGAGTTACTGTACATCCTCTTAGGATGTGGAGCCCTGTAGCACAAGGCCCCATAGAACCAGTGCTGACCTCCCAAGAGTCTCCCTAGAGGTCCAACCATATGGCACTACTGTTTAACTGTTCAGAGATCACATGATAGTCAAAGCAAGGAATTAATAGCCTTTGCAAAGGAACTTATTAATCATATACACTTTGTTCAAAGTACAATAGTTACAGATTTATGGATAAACAACAAATATCTGAATGCAAATCCCTCCCATCCAGTGTCCCCACCACTCCCAAGACTTTTGGGTTTTTGGTCAGTGTCCCCTAGGGGATCCCCAGCATCTTTTTCTCTTCTAGCAATGGTGTTTCCCCCACTTAGAAAGCCTCTCTCTTAAAGCCAACCTGAAACATATTTTACTTTCTCACGCAGTGATTTTCCATTATCCAACCCTTGAGTGGAACTTACACATTCAACCCTGCGTGGGCTGCTGGTTTAACAGTTCTGCTGGCAGCCTCCATTGTCCTGCCAGGGTAATGCCATTGAATAGTTAATGGCCAGTGATGACTCTCTCATTCAGGGTTAAACTCAGAGGCACATGCTCTGCCTAACACAAAAGGATTGATGCAGTCCCACATGACAGTTACATTATACAGTGAAGCACATAATCAAGTTGACACTCAAAATGAAGGCTGAAATACAACACGGTATTCACAAAATCAGACTGGAGAACCACAAAACCTTCAAACTGTCAGATTTCAAATGCCAGCACAGTCTGACACATGCTTCAAATGAAATTGTTGATTTTTTTTTAAAATTATGTCTATGTCATTTTAGTTACTGCTCCTCCTGCTAATTCCCCATGCTAATTTGTGATTTTGCAACATACTGAAGAAATATTCCACTTGGAATTATCAGTCCTTGTAGAAGGCTTCTAAGATGCAAAGAGGATATAAGCTAACTCCTCAGAGACCTCGTGCCTACAGAGCTCTACCTTGTCAGAAAACAAGCAGTGAGGTAAAATGCTCTCCAGTTTGGGATGGAGTGAGGTGCCCTGGTTCTGAAAGATTATCCGAGGCCAGATTTCCAGTCTGACTGTATCAATATTGGCCATCTACAACAGAGTTGAGGAACACACTGCTCTGGACCAGTATAGAACTATTAGGATTGAGCCTTGGTCAATACCTATCATAGCACAGGTAGTAGTGGTGGGTGGACACACAGGAACTTTCTTTTTTGTTCAGGTGAGTTGCTCCTTATAGCTTCCACTGGATTACCAGAATAGAAACTACTTGTGAGGCTCCATCATGGAAAGACTCAGTCTGTCTTCAACTGTAATCTCCTTCTCTGCCAAGTACAGAGCAACCAGGAATTTCTTATCCCTGGACTGCCCACCACAATAACATCCATTACATGGATACAGTGTAAGCATCCATGTGATGCTTGCTTCCATTGCAACAACAGGGTCCACTGAGACTCCTCATGTCAAGATGTGCCACAGGTATTACAAATACAGTTAGTCACATTAAAAAAGGAAATTATTTCCTAAAATTAAGTGCTGAAGCTTAATAAAATAAACTTAGATTTTCATGTGTTAGACATTAGGAAATATCTGCACATAGAGCCATGCCCCCTCTTTCATTCCCAAAGATATTCTAGTTTGTTACATCTCACTCATCCTTGAACACTGATTACACCGAAGAATTACTGCTGAATAGGCTGATACTCTGACACTTAATTCAGCCCTTATTTTTAAATCTTCCCTTTCTTTGCATGTATACCTACCTTTTTCTTCTTCCTCCTCCTCCTCCTCCTCACTTTCCTCAACTTTGTTTTCAGTTTCAGGTTCTCTCTCATCTGTTTGTTCAGCAGACATTGTATCTTCTTTTGAGGAAGACATGGTGGGTGGTTCTGTGGAACACAAGAGAACTGTCATTGCTATTACAACATGTAAGAAAAATTCTTGAATCTACATAGGCGTGGCAGAACTGTTTTTTTTATAATTTTTATGCACAATATTGGGGGTTTTAAGCTTTAGTTTAAACATGTTCAGTTGTGGGAAATTATGGAGAGAGTCAGACAATTATTTATTGACAGATTCAAAAAGTTAAAGCTTTGTAACCATTACAAGACAAACTGTCAGCATTGTGTCAAACTATACATAGTAAATAGCCTTAAATCAAACTCTAGTAGATTTTCAAGCAACATTTTTCTTACTTTGCCTATCTGTAAATTTAAATTATTATTGATGGAAATATGTTTTCATCCCTGTATGTTTGTACAGTGCAACTGATGTTTACTAACATTTACCAGTAAAACTCATTTGTCCAAGTCTAAATATATCTACCAGACATCTTTGTTGGATAAAAGTCCTGTCACAATATTACTGTGAATACTTTACACTGACTATTTGATGCTATAAACACAAATTCAGGTAACCTAAAGAGGAATATGAACAATTTTTCACATCCTCGTCATGCAAGTCTGGCCATTTTTTGTGACTATGCGAATACCCCACTAAAGAACAGTGCATTTTAAAGTAAAAGTTTTAGTTAGAACAGATGGCAATGTTATCAAATCCATCCAGACATGAAGGTCTCATAGTCTGCATCCTGAACTATACAGCCATACCTACTGAAAGCAACAACACTGCATTAACATAGCTTAAAGCTCCTGACAAAATATCAAGAGCCAGAAAATACAAGTGTTTAAAAAACCCACAATCTTCATTATGCCACACTTCAGATAGGGAATATTCTACTTCTGCTTTTGGTTAAACATGCATATTGATTTAAGTTTATGTTGTCATATAGTAAGTACACATTCACATAATGTACGAACAAAAAACAACTTAGAGGAGTACACACTGCTTTTGGAACAAGGATAACTGGATGAAATTCTAGATGGCATGTGCTATATACAAAAGATCAGATGAGATGATCTAGTCTGATCCTTCTGGCCATAAAATCTGGAACATGGAACATCAATCATGTATTAGTGCTTTGAATGAATTTCTTTATTTAAAAAAAAAGTCTTGCTTAATAGCATTAATATTTAAAATGGCTCAAATCTGGCTTTGAAGTTAAAAATCTCATTTCTGTGAAGGTGGGGGGGGAGGGAGGAGAAGAAATTCCCTTGAAGACAGAGTAATGCAATGGTTATCAGGGGGACAGAAGAAAATCTGTCTATAAGTTCAGTGATTGTATCTTTGAAAAAGTGATCACAATTTACAAAAAAAACAAAATGAAACAAAACACAGCTGTCCTAGAGCTCCTAAAAGTCACATGATTATTGTTTCCTGTTCCTAATGTTAAGCAAATAGATTAAGAAAAGGTCAGCTGTTCCAATAAGATATTTATAATCAACTTCATGTAATGTGTCCTGACAAATGCTTTAGAACAGGGGTCTTCAATCAGAGGGAATGGAGAGGTTTCAGGAGATACACGTCAACTCATCCAGATATTTGCCTAGTTTTACAACGAGCTACATAAAAAGCACTAGCAAAGTCAGTACAAACTAAAATGTCATACAATGACTTATGTACACTGTTCTGTATACTACATCAGCTGTTTTCAAGCAGTGGGTGAGTTCGTTTTAATTGGGTCACTAGGGCCAGCAGCTGAGGCCCAGGGCAGAAGGCCAAAGCCCCACTAGGTGAGGCTGAAGCCTGAGTTTTTAAAGTGAGGTGAAACTTGGGGTAGGCAAGACAAATCAGACTCCTGAAAGGGTACAGTAGTCTGGAAAGGTTGAGAACCATTCCTACTCTGGGATGATGTGGCCTGCGATTTCAAGCAGGGAAGGGAAGGAGGAGAGAAGGGTTTTCACACTGTTTGCCAAATGAGATGCCTAATAAGCACATTCAGAAGTAACTTTTCAATCATTTGTGCTGTTACTCCAATTCCAAACAGAAAACAAAAACTGAACTTGGCCTTGGCCATTTTCAGCTGTTAAGTTTGTTCACACGACTCAAAAGTAGCAGCAATTTTAAAGACGTAGCCAAGCTTCCCCCTCAGCAACACTCAAGGCACTGAAGGTTACCTTGCTTAACCGACGGGACTCAGCTTTGGACAGCGACCAGTGTCCGGGGGTGGAGAATTAGCTACGCGAACTAACACGGCGGGGTGGCCGCCGCAGCGTGTGCGCTGCACAGCAAGACTGACGACCCTGGCCACGGGGATGCATCCGCTCTGCAGGGCGGGATGCGGGGGCTGCAGGGAAGCGCGGGTCGGCCCGCGCTGTGGCTGGGGAAAGCAGCGACCCCGAGCGGGACGGGGCCCCCGCCAGGACTGGGGCCCCCAAGAAACCCTGCAGGCGGGAAACAACTCGCCGCGGGCAGCAGGGAGCGGAGCCGGGAAAATCAGAGATCCTGGCGCGGGGGTGGCAGCGGGCTCAGGCGGGGGACGGGGCTGGCGGCTCACTCTGCCCTGGGCCTGGCTCCCGCGCAGGGAACAGGCCTGGCCGGGCTCGATCCCTGCAGGGCCGGACAGCCGGAGTGACTCCGCCCACGCTAGGGATCCGGGGCTCCTACAGGCCTCTGGCCCCGGAGCCCCTCCGCCGTGGCATCACAGCGGCCGCAGCCCCTCGCCGGAGTCGCGGTTCACCCACCTCGGCTCGGCGCTGCCCGGCGGGGCCCGGCTCCTCTCGCCCGTGTGGGCGGCGGCTGAAGGCGACAGTTCACAGTGACCGGGATGGGGGTGGGGACAGGCGCGCGCTCCACGTCTCGCGCTCACACTCTCCCCGGGCCGGAATCAACAAGGTTTTCAAAATGGCGGGTTCTCGGAGGAGGGGAAGGAAGCGGGAAGGCAGCAGCCAATCAGCGCCCAGAACCCAAGTCGCGGCTGGAGGCTGTGAAGCGAACGAAAGGCGTGCGCGCCTTGCAGAGGGAGCGCGCGCGCGCGCGCTGGGGGTGTGTCGGGATGCCGGCTGTTCAAAGCGCGAGGGCGCCTGCTCCTTGCTGTAGAGGGAGGGGGACGGGAGCAGAGCAGTGTGTCTGATGCTTCTCCCATTAACATCTGGGGGGATTTGTCACTAGTTTAATAGAAGCAAAGAAATTGTGACTGTCTGTGTAGAGCAGGTTTCAGAGGAGCAGCAGTGCTAGTCTGTATCCGCAAAAAGAAAAGGAGGACTTGTGGCACCACAGAGACTAACAAATTTATTTGCGCATAAGCTTTTGTGAGCTACAGCTCACTTCATCGGAGGTATGCAGTGGAAAAGACAGTGGGGAGCAGGGCTTTCAAACTCAAATCACCAAGAGGGCCACATGAAGACTAGTACATTGGCCCGTGGGCCGCATCACTCAAACCTTTTCATACAACCATACAAAAGTATAGTCAAAAATGAAGAGTAATATAGTATGCTATTAAAAGTCAATGTATTAACTTTTTAAAAGCTGTAATGCAAAAAGTCAATGCTAATTTTATCATTTCATTTTTGGCCACTTAGCTGGCAGTGTTTTGCATCAACCAGGGCATCAATATTAGGTTTGATATCCTGAGACGAAACCAATCTCAAGCGTTGCTTGCAAATATTCATCAGTGAGCCCTTTGAAGATTTGTTAATCTTCATGGAAGAGAAAAACTGTTCACATATATATGTACTTCCAAACATTGCCATTTACCCTTGCGGAGGTAGAGGGAGCTGTCATGGGGACTGGTGGGACTGATGGGCTAAGAGCCATTGGCAGTGAGCATGCGCTGAACCTCACAGAAGGCAGCTGGTAGCACCTTTCAGCTTGAGGTCACAGCCCAGAACAGCAAGGGGCTGGGACGCAGGTTTTGACTACTTCCCCCCCCCAATTGGGTCATCTCTCTGTTAGAACTTCCTTTGTGCAGAGCTGAGATGCCTTCTCCTCCCACTGAGACCAGTGGGATCTCAGGGTGCTTAGCACCTTTCAGAACAGGCTCCCATAGCATGTGCATTGCAACAAAGCCTTAAAGCCAAGGGGAATGACAGGTATGATTCAAATCACAGCACAGATGCCCAAATAAACAATCCCCTCTCCCAAACTGCTCCAGGTTAGTCCCCGCTCTGGGTCTTCCTGTGCATCCTGGCTCCTGTGTATCTCTGCTAGACTTTAAGCTGTTTGAGGTCTTACCAAACACATTGCTGGCACCTAATGAAAAGAGGTGTGTTACCATAGCCACAAGAGGTATCTAGCTGCACAAGGCTTGTGTAACGAGGGAGCAGAAGGAAACAGATGGGCAGTGGAACTCACGGCTTGGAAACGCCGCCCCGCCCCCAGTTTGCAAATCATGCTTGTTTCTAAGGGAGGAGTGAGGAGTTGGGGGCTGTTTTCAAATGTGAAAACTCTGCGATGCCCCGAGAAACTAGCAAGGGGCTGACTGAGAAAAAAAACACAAACCCCCCCACCCGTCAGCCCAGCACGGTAATACAGCCTCAGCGGCCCCCGCGGGTCCCCTGCTCAGCCTGTTGCTCTCCCTCCCTTCTGCTGCTCGCAGCTCTACAGCGCCCGGCTCCGCTTAGCCCTGCTGCAGCCAGCGCACGTTTTTGTGTGGCCGGGAGGGTGACGGGAGAGCCTCGCGCTGCCCTATGCTCCTGCCACTCCACTTGCCTGGCTTGGCACAAGTTGGCAGCCTGGCGCTGGGCAGGCGGAGGAGGAAGGCCCCGGGACTGGGGAGACGACAGGGGCAGCCCGGGTTTCTTTGCCTCTAGCAACACTTCAGTACATGCCCCACCCCTTCCCCAAAGTCCCTGCCCCAACTCCACCCCCTCCCTGCCCCTATTCCAACCCCTTCCACAAATCCCCGCCCCGGCCCCGCCTCCTCCGCTGAGAGTGCTGCGTCCCCGCTCCTCCCCCCTCCCTCCTGGAAAGTCCTAAACACCAGGAGGTAGGCAGAGGAGTGGGGACGCGGCGTGCTCGGGGGGGATGTGAGGAGAGGGGCGGGGGTGAGGGGCAGAGTGGGGGAGTCGGCGCTTATGGCATGCAGGAAATAAGTCCGCCAGCTGCGTGTTTGAGACCCCTGGTGTAGAGCCTGTGGAGATTCTCAGAGAAAGGAATGATGTGGGACCACAGTACAAGGAGAGCCTATCAAGGGCACACACTTCCCCCTCTCATAATCATTCACTCTAATACTCCTATCCCAGGACCAGTGAGGTGGAGCAATATATTCATCCCCCTTTTAAGCCTGGATAAACACAGACGTAGAAAGAGGTAGTGCTTTTCCTAAGATCCCGCAGTCAGTCAGTGTAGAGCTGGGAACAGAAGCTGAGCTCACAGTCCTATACCTTAGCCACAAATCCAGCCTTTCTTCTTTATTGGTATCTGTAGTTTTCAAACTCTTTTCTTTCCTCTCTTTCCCAATTTCTTTTGTCTTTACCTTCCACTTGCTTGTTTCCCCCTTTTCAACTGGCCGTTTTACCTACAATGGTTCTGTTTCCCATCCACCATGGTTGCTTCCTTGGGATAGACTGTGCTGCTACTCAGAGCCAAAAAGCAGTCATATTTTACATCCTAGTTTCTGCCCTAAATGTGCTGTATTGTTGGCTCAGGTGACCAGGCAATATGTGCAGTATTGGGGGTGGGATGTGCTTCCTATAAGAGGGAGACAAAGAAAGATGTAAGAGCAAAGCACCTACCTCATGTCCAGAGGGCTGTGGGGAAGAAGTGCTCCATAGCAGCCAAAGGGAAAAGCCTGGCTGGATCTATCTGTAGCCACGGTAGGATCAAGCTCCTTAAGGAGGAATAAGTAGCCTGGACAGGACAGTGCAAGTGCTACTCCTGAGGGCATTCTGTGCCAAATATTTTAAAATTCTGCACACATTTTAAAATTCTGCAATATTTTTCAAATTTTATTTGTCAAATAAATGTGGAGGCTCCAGCATGTCATTGGGGGTACAGAGCACTGGCTGCACAGAGGTGGGAGATCACTGTGCAGCTCCCCCTCTCCCCCCTAGGACATGGATTCAGCGGAAAGGCTACACCCAACCCTGACCCAGCGGAAGGACTGGGCCTGCCCCAGAAACACCCAAGAGCCCTGCCCCCCTGTGCCAGGTACACCATGTGTGTGCAGCCAGGCTCAGCAAGACAGGATCCAAATTTGGAAGGGCTTTGTGTGTGGGGAATTCAGGTGTGGGTTGAGAGGGTTCTGTGTGGGGCAATGTGAGTGGAGGTGGCTCAGTGTGGGATCTGGGTGTGGGGGGTATCTGGATGCACAGGAGCTTGTTGGGGGGTTCTGGATGCAACAGTAATGGGACTTTGCAGGGAGGTCCAGGTGAAGGTGGTTGGAGCTCAACAGTGGGGGTCTGAGTGCAGGAGGGATAGAGCTCAGCAGGGGGATCTGGGTGTGGAGGGAGCCAGATGCTGGGGGAGTGAGGCTCAGTGAGGTTGGGATCCAGGTGCAGCTGGTTGGGACTCGATAGAGTGGGGATCTGGGTGGCTCATCAGGGTGGTCTAGGTGCAGGGGGAGTGAGGCTCGGGGGCATTATGGGTGCAGGGTGGGTGAGACTTGGTGGGAGGGTCTGGATGCACGGGGTTTGGACAGTGATCCCTCCCCCTGCAACTGAGGAGTGATGGGTGCAGGAAGTGTTGGGGTGGGGTGGAGGAAGTTTGCAGAGCTTCCTACAGCCTGGGGAGAAATCTGGAAGTGGGTCTGACCTGGCCCCAGATGCCATGCAGAGGAAGAAGAAGTTCCGTCTGCCCCAGCCCAGCAGGGACTAGCAGCTGAGCCCAGTGCAGGATAGGAGCCACCAGCCATGTCTTCCCTAGTCCCGCCCCTGCCCCACAGTGATTGACCTCTCTGCCGGCTGCCCTGAGCACCTGACACATACTGCTGAGGAGGGTCACATGACCACTTTTGTGGATTCCCTTTGCTTCCCAGTCAGAAAGTAATTTTTCTGCAGGAAAACAAAGAAACCTGTGGGGGGCCATAAATTGTGCGCATGTGCAGTGGTACAGAATTTCCCCAGGAGTAAAGTGCTAATGAGTGTCAAAGTGAACTGACATTTGTGCTTGCTTAGGGTAGAAGGAAGTCAGCTTTCCATTGCTCTGCTCCAACAGGGCAAACAGACTGCTGAGCTCCACAGGATCTTAATGAGCTGTTGAGTCCAAATTACTAGGGGAGCAGGAATGTATAGCATTAAGTTAAACTATTTCAATGTTAATAAACCAGACCTCCAAAGGGGTGTTATTGACTAGCATGAGAGCTTGGATGCAGTTATTGGGAAGACCAGAATAGGAAAACTGAGGCAGGAGTTGTCACAAATATTGCAACCCATGAAGTATGTTTGGGGGGCATTGTGTTACATTTATAAATAAGACAGTAAGAAAGTTGTGGCCAGTCTGTTAAAGTTGTGCTTGGATTGAAGGTGCATATTGGCAGCTGGAGGGACAGGCTCCAGGGGATGGTGCAGGACCTAAACTCTTGTAACTGAATAGATATCAAGTTGGTAGCAGATTCTTTACCCTCCCACAGGGGCTGCATAATCCTAGTCAAACCTTCAACACTCAAGGCAGAATGTGGGCCCCAACGCCCCTGAGCCCTAGAGGCGGCCCCAGCTCAGAGACTGGAGAGGGCTGGCATTACCCGGGCTCCCCTGTCCCAGCCCCACACCGTATGGGAGGCATAAGCCACAGCTTCTGCCCAGCCCCGCTCACTGGGGCCTCCCTGAACCTGTGCACCAGCACAGCCAGGCAGCCACAAAAGATGAAGTCCTCAAAGTTGCATAAGAGCCACTGTTGTTCAGTGGCCCAGCCCGCACAATCTGAAGGAGATGGAATTGCACCTGGCCGAAGGGTGAGGCCAGCACCACCAGGGCTAAGTGCAGATGGTGGCACTTGGTGCAGAGTCGGGGCAGCCAGTGGGACAAGCCCACATGTGTCCTGGCCCCATCATCCTCTTGGATTATGTCAGATGGGTGGCCAGGCCAAATTTGAGTGAATGGCATTGTGAAAAATTTGCAGTGAACGTTGACAGTGCTGGTTTCTGCAACAAAATCATGGCCCACAATTTTCTTACTGCCTTATTTGTTAATGGTTTATGTATGATTATGTTCTTCTCCATGAAAGTGGGTTACCGCAGCTTCTCCAGGAATGAAAAACTATGCAGATGATCCAGGTAAGTTGCTCAGACTGTAAACAACTCCAGAGAAGAACCCTCTGGGTTGGTTCAAACTAGGTTTTCCAGACACTCAGGGACAAAGAAAGTGCTAAAAGGATAAGTTTAAACAGACACAGGGCCTTCATTTTGAGTGAGGAAATGGACAGGATGTTGTGGTCAATCCTTCTGAACAGTTGGAAAGACTTTGGCCTACTAGGACCCATAAGACTGATGGGCAATTTATAGTACATTTATTAGTAAGTGTGTAGGACCTGTTGTTTATGTTTTCTCTGTGTGCTTTTATCCTAAGAATAATGTACTCTGCTGATAAAGAGCCCTGTGGTAACTTGTAAGTGTTGGTACACACTAATCATAGCCAGTGCTTAATTTGTGCCAGGACTGAGCCCTGGCACCTCTAGTCTTGGCAGTTCATAGCCCCAGCACCTCTGGGCTTGCTGCACCAGTTATGAAAGTAAAAATATTGCTTAAGCCCCAGCACCTCTTTCATTACAAATTACGCACTGATAATAGCCCTTGAAGAAAAAGCAAATCTCAGGAGCTGGCCTTAAGGCAGACTGGATTACTGGGAATATCACACTTATGGCAGGGGGCTGTGAAGCCTTGAAACCCTGCCCAGACACAGGTGGTGGCTGGAGATCTGAGACCTAACTGGGGACTCCTGGAATGGACCACTGAGGGGGGATACAGGTGCAGTTACTCTGAAATTGTGACGGGGCAATAGCTGGTGGTGGGAATGGGGACACCACTGTTACAGGATGACATTTGAGCCGACATTAAATGATAGCAGAGGAAAGCATATGATTGTCACTTTAGACGGACACTTTGCAGTTATGGGGATAGTGAGGTTCAAAGAGGGGAAATGACTTGTCCACCATAAAAGCCTCCATCTTATATTTTTATTTTAATTATCCATATTTTAAATGTGCATACTGTAACTAATGCAAAGAGTCAATCATAAAAGTAGATCAAACCAGAAAAACAAATATATAATTGTAAAATATGACAAGGTCATAGCAGCTAGAGATGGAAGAAACCTGTGAAATAATAAGATTCACCCACCAGCAGGTACAAGAGATGGGATCCCGAGAAAGGATCCCCATCAGGAAATTTCCCCATCAGGAAATTTAAACTGCTATTTAAATTGCCAAAAGGGGATACAAATTCTGTTCTCAATTATACCTGTGCAATCCCAATGCTTATTTTCTCATTTAAGAGAAAAATGTGAATTGTTCACCCATAATACAGTACTTGAAAACTGTGAAATGATTAATAAAAAAATAACAAGAGTTTTCAATCTGATCTTGTTTGGAGATGTACACCCTGAGTGCTAGGTGAGAAAGCATGATGAAGCAGCAGAAAGAAGAATATTCTGAAGAGTGTTGATAACAAAACACATCCCTGTTTGAGACTGCTGCGAATTTCAAAGCTGTCAGATTGATTGTCATTGTTTTACACTGTAGCCTTCATGTCATCGCAGAAGGATTGAATCAGTCTGAGGACTGGGGGGAAACCCATGCTTTCTAGCAATTGGAAAAGGCCCTTTCTGCTGACCAGGTCAAAAGCCTTTGTAAGATCTATAAATGCCATGTGGAGAGGCCTTGTTCTTGATGCTTTTCTTGCAGTTACC
Source organism: Eretmochelys imbricata (assembly GCF_965152235.1). NCBI lineage: Eukaryota > Metazoa > Chordata > Testudines > Cheloniidae > Eretmochelys > Eretmochelys imbricata. The sequence continues at coordinate 109,330,778 of NC_135573.1, read as the reverse complement.
TTAGAGTGAAGAATATATCAAAAGCTGATGTGCTGGCATGGAAGGCATACTGACTCTGGATATACACTCTTTTGAAAATGACCCTGTGAAAGTAGAATGAATTATATTGAAATTATAATTCATTAAAGAAATGCTACTTGAAGGGTTTGTTGAAATATAGTTGTCAGGAAGAGAAACATTAAGGAGTGTGAGACAATGGGTCCTCAAACTAATTAACTTAGAGCTCCTACTGAGCTAGGAGATTGGTAAACGTTAGTATGCAAATAAGATATGTATGTATATTTGTCAGTTTCTGCTTCCTTTTGTCTCTTATGTTAAATTGGCTTTGACTTATTTGTATAAATAAGTTAGCTTGAGCCTCAGAGAGGGGCTCACATATCTGGGTGCATTGGCAAAGTGCTTTGCTAATAAACAGAGTGGTCTGACAAATTATGTGAGTCCTGAATCTGACTTTGACAACCCATACAAATGACATGCCAATTACACTGAGAGAGATTCCTCTGTAGTTGTTGCAATCACTCTGATCTCCTTTCTTTTTATATAATGTTATGATGTTGGCATCCTTCTTGTCTTGTGATGCCCCTCCATCCCTGCAGCAGGCAAGCAAGATATTGTGCAGACAGTTAGTCATAACTCTCCTCCCTGTTTCAGTACTCCAGAGGGAATTCCATCTTTTCCTATAGCAAATCCTGGTGCTAGGGAAGTGATTGCCTCTAGAGCCTTGGGATCACATATAGTGCTACTTTAGAAACAGTGGTTTCATGTGAATAGAGTTAATGATAGTGTTCCACCTAGTGTTGCATGTGTTTGCTTCTCTCGATGATGTCTCCATTAAGAAATTTGAGTCGGGCAGTCTTCTCGACTGAAGGACCTGTTGCTTTCTTGATTTCATCATACATTCCTCTTAGATCTCCATTCTCAAAGGAAGTTTGTATTTTCTTGCATAAATCGATCCAGTATGATTGAGCACATTGCCTTGCTGTTCATTGCAATGCCCTCTTGGACACATGTCTCCAGAGAGGGTCATGTTGTGGTGGAGATATGCTGTGCCTTTTGCTTCAGTAAGAATTTCTTCAATTTGCTGCAAACCAGTCTTTCTCTTGTACAGTAGTCTAAGCAGAGTCAGGATGAGCTCCACCCTGTGGTGAGTTGTGGCAAGTTGTGGAAAAGAACTTTAGGGGCTGATCTCATTTGCATAGGCACACCCACCCCGCCTAGCATGAGCCCATAGCTACCCAAATGGTCACTTTGGCTGCTGTGGGATCCCCAGTTTCTCTGTTATTGGGACAGGAAGAATAAATTATTATTATCCTGATTATGTGAATCAAGGACAGTGGAACTGTACTTGGCCTTTTGTTATGATGGAGGGACTCACCATCAACTAAGTAGCGCTAGGCAAGGGACATGGGTTCCAAAACTCAGTGAATTGAGAGAGGCTGGGGACAGGTATTAATACCTGGTGGTATGGACCCCCCCTGGTAAGGGCCTTACATGCTAATTGCAGTTTCTCCACTGTGGAATATCCTAGCTAATTTTGATTCCATTAGGAGTCTAGTTACAGGCTGCTGAGCTGAATTCACTTTGGGCCAATGGTGCAGCACTGAGGCTCCCATACTACAAGCTGAAATCACAAAAGAACTAAACTTACTAAGAGCTGAAATTACTGAGTGTTGCGTTAAGTAGTGGGGGAAGCCTGAAGATATATTGCAGAGCAGTTTGTGGGGTGGCTGGCAGAGCAGAGCAGTTTGCAGGACAGCTGGAGTGGCTCATGGGATGGCTGGCAGAGCAGAGTGTCTGGTGGAATGGAGCAGTTTGTGGGATGGCTGGTGGAGCGGAGCAGAGCCCCATGGAGAGGTGGGACAATCGGGTTTGGACCCCTTAACCCCCCCCCATCTCTGTTGGATCATATTAAAGAAGTTCTGTATTAAAATCACAAATGAGTTTGATTCCCCATAGTTTAAATTCCAGGGTATTACTAATTAAGAGGTCTCTTGGTTTTTGGTACTGTTTCTCTCCCTCTATGTGTGAAACTTGCAAGCTGCTAATTGTGTTAGTACATTCTAAGACAGAGTCTGTTCTCAAACCAATTCTTTGTAACAACAACTACTCACACAGAGAGAGACTCAAAGCAATACCCTGTAACAACAGAAACAGCACCCAGAGACTCCCTGCCCTTTTGTTGTATTCATCTTGCTTTGTTAACAATTGTGATTAAAATAGAGATAGAGGATGTATGTGGATGAATGCTTGGTGTGGATAATAACTGAACGATCAGGGAGGTGCCAGCCTAAGAATCCAGTGTCCATCAGCTGAAGAAAGCGTCAAGTGAAAATAACCAGAGGACCCCCGGAGGGCAGACTGGAATCCACCCAACAGCCTCAAGAATGGGGGAACCAAAGAACAAGATAACATCTGGCAGCACAGAGCCGTCAGGAATGTGCCATCTGCTGATTGATTCAGCAACAGCGTGATGAAGCTATTCCCATAGACTGGCATAGGAATAAATTCCTATAAAAATGGACTCTAGAAAGTGAGAACTTTGGGGTCAGATGAGCATCTGACAAGGCCCTGCTCCCTCCTCATGTCCAGGCCACCTGGCCAGTGGCTTGGCATGAGCAACTCTTAAAGCTGGTAACTATGATAATAACCTTGCAGAACCTGTGTGTGTGTGTGTGTCTGTGTATGAATGAATATGTGAATAAATATGAAATTGAATGGAATGTTATAGCTATAACTAACTGCTTACTATGATTCTTTCTGTATTCACAATAAATGTGGCATTTTGCCTTTTCCCCTTTAATAAGATCCTGCTGGTTTTGATTTTATTGGTATAACATCTCCACCCAGGTTGGGAGGTAAAACTCTGCAGATAAACTTTCGAACTCTGGTGCTGCACTGACCAGGGACAGAGACTTTTGCGTTGTTGGACTTTTGGGACTTTGGGTTGCTGGACTCAAGAACCAAAGGGAAAGGACATGGCCCAATTTGCTTGGGGTGGGTTTTTTGCTCATGGGTTATGTTATGAATCCTGTTGGTGGTGTTTCCCCAACATAATGCCACATTGTTTCTCTCTGTTATTAAAAGGCTTTTGCTATACTCAGACTCTGTGCTTGTGAGAGGGGAAGTATTGCCTCTTGGAGGCACCCAGCGAGTATATATTTGTCCCAGGTCACTGGGTGGGGGCTCAAGCCGGTTTTGCATTGTGTTATTGGAATGGAATCCCTAGATATTGAACCCGGCCCTTGTTGCTGCCAACTCTGATGGGCAGAAGGGTTACAGTAGTTTTACCAAAAGCTAAGGTTGCAGCTATATAGATGCTTATTCTGAGTGAGTTCCATGCTGCATCCGCATTCAGGGGAGAGACAAATGATAGTAGTGAAGTTCCAAGGGAGACTGTGGAATCCCCGTCACTGGAGGTTTTAAAGAATAGGTTGGATAATTTCAGGGGTGGTCTAGGTTTACTTGGTTCTGCCTCAGTACAGGGAGCTGTACTTCATAACCTCTCAAGATCCCTTCTAGCTCTATATTTCTATAAGAAATGAAAGGCAGAAGTACCTCATTATTAAGCCATAGGCCACACAAATGGTAGGGAGAGATGATTGAAACTAATGTAACACTTTCCATTTATTGTAGGATGAGCAAGTTTGGACTTGATCTGAACTACGATGGAGAACTTCTAAGTGAGGTGCTCCAGAAAGTGTGACAATTTAGGCTCTAGTGCTGTAAACATACATGTAATTATTCAACTCACTTGAGTAGGGCAGTGGGAGTGATCCACCCATGTCTTCCCCTCCCGGCTTCTGGTAGTCAGAGGTTTATGGTCGCTGCAAGCATAGGGATGCATCCCTGAACATCTTGGCTAATAGTCATTGATGGACCTATCCTCCATGAACTTACCTAGATCTTTTTTGAACCCAGTTATACTTGTAGCCTTCACAACACCTCTGGCAATGAGTTCCACAGGTTGACTGTGTAAAAAAGTACTTCCTCTTGTTTGTATTATACCTGCTGCTTATTAATTTCATCAGGTGGGCCTCTTGAACCTGGTGTGAAGCAGTACATGCAATTTATCCCAGAGGGTGGTACTTCTCTGGAGTTGTTTACCAACACAATTACTTGTGACATGACATTTAAATGTCACTTAATTGTTATACAGGTTATAACATAACTGTTATGTGTACTACTAACATAACTGTTATACAGGTTATGTTGCTATAACTGTTTTAAATACAGTAAATCAATACCATTTATTTTTGTACATAAGAGGTAGATGGGAATGTTGTGAAATGGTCTAGGAAAAATATTTGGCCTTCATTATAAAAACTGCCTGCCTGAAGTTCAGCTCCTAAATCCATATTTAGATACTAGAATAAATGGCCAGATTTTCAAAATACTAAAGTACCCATCAGTTCCTACTCGGAGCTTTATGTATAGAGTGGAAACCTGCTGCAGTGGGCGGAGTGATACTACTTTTTAATAATATGCATACAAGAAATACCTTTACTCCTTTATCTGACACTGATCTCCTTTGTGTCCTTGTGTGAGTCACTTAATCTCCCCTCCATCAGTTTCCCATCTTTAAAACAGGAATACAAATACTTGCTCATTTACCTCACAGAGGTGTTAAGATAATTAATTAGTTCATGTCTGTTAAGTGCTGAAAAAATTTAAAGCCTCATATAAATGCTAAGTATTATTATTAACATTAGAAACTTTATACAGCTTTTAAACCTAAATGTCAAAATTGTTGCCAGAATAAAAATCTAAAAATGAAAAAGATAATTGGTTGACTTAATAACACAAATAATTTTCAAAACAGTAGAAAACAGAAAATTATTGATACACTAGGCAATTACTTTATATCATGGTTAATCAAGAATTGCCTAATCTTATAGCACAACTGCTCACTGCAGGTTTATACAGGATAATTTAAACTTGCTTTGATTGTCAAGAATAACTGATTTGTGAAGTGTTTCCTCATGAGATTCTCCTGGACACTAACAACATCCTGACAATATCCTGTGTTTTTCTCCTACATCTATTGTATATTTGTAGAACAGCAGAATATAGTTGCATTCAAACTGTTCATATATATTTAGGTATTATCATTTATACGAAATAGGTAGTAAAACATAAACTGATCTAAATAGTTCCAGCTGCAGCTGCTCCTTCTACTGCAAAGGGCAAAACATAGATATGTATTATATTTCCAACCAAGCACATGCAAAGATCAAACTACATCCTAAAGCTGTAAGATACCCCAGATATAGACCATGACTCAAAACTGAAATTGAACTGGACATTTTCTAAGTAGATGCTACAAACCTTTCATTAGATTATATGCTCCATACATTGAAAATGAATGACAGCACTGAATTCTGGCAACCTTAGCTATCTGTGCTTGGGTGGTACCAGAAAGTGGCTATATATAATGTAACTGGCTCTTGTAGGATAAAGTGAAATTCAATCATATACTCTGAAGTTTGGAGATTACTGCATCGTGTGTATTTCAAAATGTACACAAATTAAAGTAAAACCTCTGAAACTGTGTATTCAGGGAAAGCACATAAAGGTGTTATTCAGCAGGTCTGATATTTACAGATAAATCTACTGTCAGAGAGCTCTGCACACAGATCTCAGTACAGCTCTCTTAAGAAATGCAGAGCAGTGGAAATTATTCTGAATCCCTCTTTGTTTGATGCAAAGATCTGGGTGATGTGGATATGGCTGAGAAATTGGTTTCTAGATCTGCATGGTTCAACACATGGGATCAAATTCTGTTCTCAGGTGCATTGGTGCAACATCACTGCAAACAATGAGGTTTGGTTAATGCAACTATGATAGGAGCAGAATGTGGCCCAGGATGAGCTTTCAGACAATTGCTAGCCCCTTGTCACCTTTGGCATAGTTTTTGTAATGAATAGTGTGTTTGTAGGTGAGTCACTTGTGCAAACATTATGTAACTTGTATTTAAGATAAAGGGACACTGTCACTTTACATTTCCCCCTTCATTTAGGGGTATTTTCCCAGATTCTGCAAACCTTTATTCACAGATACTAGGCCTTTAGATTTTCTTACACAATTATAATAAAACAAGGTTTTACTAAATCTAACAGCAATAGAAAAGTTTCCATACTTATTACTGTAATCAAACAATTCAGCGCTGAGAATCATTACACCAGCTGTAATTCAAAGTGAAATTCACCAAATTAATTTTCATTGTCCAAAATGAAAGACATACATGAAGTAAACAGTGTAAGGAGTGACAATCTGGATTTTAAAAAAGTTTTTAACATTTATAATCTAAGGTCTGATTAGTAACAGGGACAATAATAAGTGGTTTGTTGACAATACATGATTTAAGTTGACGTTCTCCAGAATACAAAAGGCTTTTCTTTTCAGAGTGAGCCTCTTTCTTTCTGCTCCCCCTCAAACATTCAATAGCTGTGGGACTCCTCAGACACTGACTCCTGGCCTGGTTTCTATACTGTACTCATGAAATGTAAAAATGAATTTTCCCTTTGTAAGAAGAGAAGGAGGAGGAGGAGGCGGTGCTTTCAGACACACACTGCATGTATGAATTGCAATGAGGAGACTTTGGGTTGTGTATCCCTTCCCCAGACTTGCTCAGGGCACAATCTTAGTCCAAGCCGGAAAGATGTATGTGGGCAGAGGTGGTCCTGCAGCTGCCCACCCCAGTTCCTGTCAACTGAGATCATGAACTTGCTGCTGTTGCTGCTAACATCCTCCTCTGGAGAGGAGAAGAGAGAAGGGAGGGAGCTGAGTTAGGGAATGATAGAGGAGAGAAAGAAGTGAACAGAATAGAGGAGTGAGGGAGAAGGAGGGGTATCTGCAAGAGTGAGGTTTTTCTTTTATTACCTGAAGCTGTTGTCAGTTCTCTCCTGTTGTTACACATCAAGCAACTATTGAAATTGCAAGATAACAGGAGCTGGGTTAAGGAAGAAACAGCCTCAAAGCTTAAAACTTCATGCCATCCCCTAACTGCTGGGATAGAGGAAGAAAGGTAAGAAACTAACTGGGGTTATCCCTATGCAGCTGGGCATTTTGTTCTAATCTAGACCTTTATACAGGCTTTTCCAGAGCTGCTGTAGTATGACCCCCCCCGCCCCGTCTGGAAAGCTCCCTTTTGCAGCATGTCAGTTTCACACGGCATCGGAAGACATTGCATTCATATTTGTGGCGAAGTGAGTTCGTGTGGCGGAGGGGTGCAGCGGCTTGTTACTGTTACACCACTGGCTTAGTGCTGCAGCTGCGCCCACAAGCGCCTGCCGCCTGTGGTGTCAGCGTTTCCATTATAGGCCATGGCTGCTACTCAGCACACACACAGCGTCAAGCCAGGATTTTCTCATGAATTGGTTGAAGGTAGGTAGGAAGCCAGGGAAATTTCTCTCTTCATTCTTCCCCCCAACAAACAAACAACTTTCCCCAGGCTTGTAAGTAAATAGTCAGTGATTTCCTATTGAAGGAACGTACGTGTCCCCCCCCTCCCCGTCCCCCGCCCCCCGGCCCCGAGATTTCTCGGTGGTTTGCATTATTAGCAAAATATGTGTCTTTTCTATGGTCTGCAGCTTGGCGATCTTTGCACAGCTTCCCCCTACTCTAGGAATTTTGCAAATAAAAGATGGATTTTCGTTATTTCTCTTATGAATGCCTCTATAGGCTCTTTCTTTTTTAAACCAGTATACTGATTTGGCGATTTTATTCAGGTGGGAATTTTATTTTACATATTTATAACAAAATATTTACATTTTACATTTAAGTTCAGTTTAAAAGTAGCTTTGATTTAAAGTCCAGTTACATTTTGAAACACACATTTAAAAACATAAAAGACAGGTATTTTAAATGTGGTTGGGTATGCACTCCCTGCCTTTTCAGAATGCCTTTGTTACTGCATGCACAGTGCCAAGTTAGGACCTAATCCTGCAAACACTTCCTATCTGGGTGAGCAGCAGACACCACTGTTTTGGTCTGCTTAATGTATCCTCTCTACACATATGCACACCATATATGATTTGAAAGCTTATTATGTCTATTTTAAGATGATGGTGGAGTTGTTAACTGGTGCTGCTACCACAGAAACGGGGGTAAACAATGAAACCATCAACATGTTAAAAATGACCATTTTGAAATATTTGCATACATTTCCATTACTTTAATGACTACATATATTTCAGGACATAAAATTGGATTTCTTTGTGACCCCAAAATACCACAACAATATAAAGGCTAAAAAAAAAATTAAATAATAAATTTGTATTGGTATCATTGAATGTATTAGTGCTGGTAACATTGCTAGTCAACATCATTATCATCATCTAGTTCATCATTATGATCTCTGCCAAGAATGCGTGGTTTACCACAGTTTTCATTGTCTTGGCACGTACACAGTTCTGTGCAGAGAAGATTGAACTGACTACAGCAACAGTTGACTGTGCAGTGATCCCTACTTGCAGAGGCTCAAAAAGGGTCTTGTAGCGGCTCAGAGGCCATTGGGCCTTGAACAATACAGCAAGTAGCTCATCATCCACATTTTCCCATCCGAGTTGAAATGGTGATCCAATATCTGGCTTACCTATGCAAGAACATCCAAATCTTTGTTTGCCAAGATACTCTTTTGACATGCTCTTCAAAACTGTCCTCACGCAGTGGGTGTTTGGCCACTTTCTTATCCTTTTTGATAGTTAGATTGAGATGCAAACAATTCAGGTCTCTGTGGGGCTCCTTTTTTTCTCATTCTGGGCATACAGCACTGCTACCAACTTCCTTGCTGGAGAAATTGCAGTTTGTCAGTTATCCTCTCCCAGTTTGGCAAGATCTCTAAAGAGGTAAGTTCCCTTCATTGTGACAACATTAAACACATTTTTTTTTCCAGTACCAAATAGGGATGACACAGAGTCAAATGCTGTTAATGAGTGTACAGCAGGAAGTATGTTACAGTAGTCAGGAGTGAATGCATCACAAATTGCATGCACAGGTATGAAGCAATGCTTGTCAGTTGTGCTGGTAATGGTGCCTGTTTCAGTCCACATGTTATCTAAGTGTTCCATATTTGAAAAATAGTGAACAGCAAAGACCAACATCTTTCTAAGCTGATCTAATTATAGGGTGACCAGATAGCACGTGTGAAAAATTGGGATGGGGGTGGGGTGTAATAGGTGCCTGTATAAGACAAAGCCCTGAATATTGGGACTGTCCCTATAAAATCGGGACATCTGGTCACCCTACCTAATTACTATGGTTCCTTTGACACCAAGAGCCCCAAAAGCCATATCGGCACATCCCGCAGGCAGCATCCTTATATCCGCTTTCTCTTGAGTACTGTACAAGTCTTGGGCTTCTTCAGCATCTCTACTGGTGATGGACTTTGCTACTGCACCATTAGAAAAGCCTCCAGCAAGAAGGAGTGTCTATGCTGGGAGTGCTCACCTGTTCTCAGATGCATTTTGAACATATATTCACAGAAGAATTTTACAGCAGACTGCTTATTGGATGTCAAGTTTAGAAACTTTTTCCATGGAGACACAGGGTGTCCGTCAATCACCTGGCATTTCTTCCGTCCAACCTTAGATCCTAACCGGTGCTGTCTTTCTTCAGTTTTCACTAACAGTTGTCATATCTGTCAAAAACTTCAGTTACAGAATTAGCTTTGTGAAATCCTTTAGGACCTGCCTCAAGAACTCAGCAGCCAAATTCAAATGTGTGGAATTTGCTTCCAGCCATCATCATGGCACTTCTGATGTACACTGTGGTTTCTTTGTTACATACTCTTAGCTCATGGATTCTTTCAGCTTGAGCTTCCAGCTGATGCCCTAATTCAGCTTGGTCTGTTCCTCTCATTGTTCCATCAGCATGGAAGAGGGACATAGGCACAGGTCCTTTTGGGTGACTAATAACACTTGTCACTGAAACATCATTTCTGTATCTTGCGAAGGAAAAGTTTATGGAGTGATAGCTGTTCTGATTGTCCTTCCCTTGTTGTGGTGTTTAGATGTTGCTTGTAATTATTAGAATTGGGAGCACTGGCTGTTGGGAGTCTGGAAGGACAGAAAACAGGAAGGAGAAGGGAGGAGTTGAGAGGCTGGGAGAAAGCTACAGAGGGTGCAGTGGCAGCTTGGTAAAGAGGTTTCCACTTTGAAAATAAAGTCCTGATGAAGCTTGTTAGTACCTTGCCTGGTGGAGAGGCATTTTGAAGACGAGGATGGATCTTCTGCCTCTGAACCCACCTGCACCCTTTCTGCAAAGCCCAGGTAAGCCTCCAATTGCTTTTACTACCTGGATCCATGTGTTTGAGACTTATCTGCTTGCAATTAGTGCTACAGAGATTTCTGAAGTAAGAAAGCATTCTCTGCTAATCCACTGCTTTGGAGCTACACTTTTCCCCTTGCAGATGATAAATATGAGACTGCACTCACTGCATTAAAGAATTTTTTTGTGCCAAAAGTGAATGTAGTAGCTAATCGCTACAGATTTTACCAGTGTGGACAGAAAAAAGGGGAAACTATAATACAGTATATTGCTTCCCTGAGGAGTCTGACTGTAATTTGTGACTTTGGAAATATGGCAGATGAGATGATTAGAGACCAGCTCATTGAGAAAACAACCATGCTTCACGTAAGAGAATGCTTACTTCTAGAACCACAACTTGCACTGGAAAAAGCAATAACCATTGCTACTCAGATTGAGCCAGCTACAGCTGAAGCCAAAATAATGAGCATGGATACAGGAGGCACAGTCCAGGCTGTGACTCCTTTGAAGAAAAGTTCACTACCACTGCAGACACACAATTGCAAGAGGAAAAGTAATGAAAAACCACCAAATCAGCAAATTCAAAATACAGTAAAAGCATGTTTCTGCTGTGGATCCCCACAACACCTTGCAAGCTACACAGGATGTCCAGCAAAAGTAGCTCAGTGCAATCATTGCAAAAAGATTGGACATTTTGCTAAAGTATGTCGCAGTAGCCAGTTCAATCAACAGGTGCATGCAGTTAAAATACCAGATGTTACTGTGCTGAGCGTGGACAAAATCACTACTGCACATATTTCAGAACAGATAAAGTGCACGGTAAACGTTTCTGCTACACCCTCAAGCAAACCACACTCTATTCAGGTAATGTTGGACACTGGCTCAGCAGTATCTATACTACCTGATTCCATCTATTTGCATTACTTTAAAGATGTGCCTCTTACTGAACCCAAACTTCACGTGGTGTGCTATTTGAAAAACCATATTCCAGTACATGGCTGCCTGCCAGTAATAGTTACTTTTGGTGATTGCTGTGTAACTGCAGAGTTCTACATTGTCCACAAAGGCACTCCTATCCTTGGCAGAGATTTATTGGCTGCTTTAAATCTCAGGGTAGTTAATGGACGAATTGATCTTCCTCAGCAAAGCACTGTTGCGGTACACGCACCAGTTTCAGCTGGGACCCAACACCAAGTTGAGAAGAAACTCGGCTGTGCTTATGGGTTTTTGCATAAAGTTAAATGTGGAATAATGTGATGCCTGCACGACAGAAGTTACGGCATTTACCATTTTCAGTTAGGGAAGCTGTTTCAGAGGAACTTAGAAAACTTGTTCAAAAGGACATTATTGAAGAGATCGACTCCTCGGAATGGGTTTCACCTATGGTAGTGACGCAGAAGAAGGGTGGAGGCATTCGCCTTTGTGTGGACTTAAGGGAGCCAAATAAAGCTATTGTAATTGACAGTCATCCTCTTCTTCACATAGAAGAAGTATTTGCAGAACTCCGTGGAGCAAAGATGTTTTCTACTCTTGATTTGCAGAGCGCATACCATCAGGTTATGTTGCATGAAGATAGCAGACACCTCACAGCATTTATTACACATGAGGGACTATTTCGTTTTAAACATGTTCCATACGGTCTCACATCTGCCCCAAGTGCCTTTCAAAAAATGATGTAATTGATTCTGAAGAATCAACATGGAGTTCAGTGCTATCTGGATGATAGTATCGTGTTTGGAAATACTTCTGAGGAGCATGACAATAACCTGCAGTCTGTACTAAACTGCATCAGCACAGCAGGCCTCCAGCTCCATAGGTCCAAATGCAAATTTAGACAAACTGAACTCTCCTTTCTGGGACATACTATTTCACAGACTGGACAAAAACCTGATCCAGATCATATCCTGGCAATTTCAAATGCTCCTCCTCCAACAGATTTGCAAACCTTACATTCCTTCTTCGGTCTTACCTCCTGGTATGCAAAATTAATTCCCAATTATGCTTCTGTCATTGAACCGTTACGGGAATTACTAAGAGAAGTTCAACCTTAGTGTGGACAACAGATGCACAAGCTAGTTTCAAAACAGTGAAAGACTTGATTGTACACAGTCCAGTACTTGCACTATTCAGTCCTGCATTGCCCACAATTATAACTACTGATGCTTCTGATTATGGACTTGGGGTTGTTCTCACACAACTGCATGAGGATAACACAGAGAGGACTGTTGCATTTGCTTCAAGGACACTAAGTAATGCTGAGAGAAAATATTCTACAGTCGGAAAAGAAGTACTTGCTTGTGTCTGGGCTACTGAAAAATGGAGAACTTACCTGTGGGGCCGCACGTTGAAGTTGCGCACAGACCACAGCCCTTTGACGATGTTGCTCACCACGAAAGGACTGGGAAGAGAAGGATACCATATTGCTCGATGGTCTGCAAGACTACTCGCTTTCAATTATCAACTGGAATATAAGCCTGGAAACCAAAATGTGGTCGCTGATTGCCTTTCTCGCCTGCCTTTGCCTTCACCAGATGGTCCACTGGAGGATGAGGATGTAGTGGTTGCACTTATTACAAGCACTCTCACTGCAGTTACAAGAGAACAATCTCAAGCTGCTTGTTCAGCGTGTCCAATTCAACAAAAACTATGGGAATTTCTGACAAAGAGATGGCCCAGTCACCCTAAAAACCGTGACCCAGTCTTGCTGCCTTACTTTAGAGTTTGGGATGAACTTTCTTTGTTTGATGGCTGTGTGCTACGAGGTACACACCACCTCCTTGTGCCAAAAGAATTACAGTCATAACTCATACACCTGGCACATGATACTCATCAAGGAATTGTCCGAACCAAACAATGACTACGGGATCTGTATTGGTGGCCAGGGATAGACTCTCAAACTGAAGCACTCATAAAATCCTGTTTCAGAGAAACAGCCGTGTTAGTCTGTATTCGCAAAATGAAAAGGAGTACTTGTGGCACCTTAGAGACTAACCAGTTTATTTGAGCATGAGCTTTCGTGAGCTACAGCTCACTTCATCGGATGCATCACGAAAGCTTATGCTCAAATAAATTGGTTAGTCTCTAAGGTGCCACAAGTACTCCTTTTCTTTTTATAAAATCCTGTGTCACTTGCCAAATGCATGATAAGACAGCAGTGACATGTACCTCTCCATTACAGCCTGTTCCTCTTCCTGAATCTACATGGGAAAAAGTGGCGATTGACATTGTAGGACCCTTTGACACTGCTCCTATTGACTGCCGTTATGCCATCACTTTAATAGACTATTTCAGTAAATGGCCTGAGGTAGCATTTACATTGCAAATCTCTTCTGCTACAGTAATTAAGTTCCTCTCTTCAGTTTTTAGCAGAGAAGGTAACCCCAAAGAACTGGTTTCAGATAATGGGAGTCAATTTACTTCCCTGGAGTTTGAAACTTTTCTAGCACAGAGGAACATTTTACACACAAGGTCATCCCTATATTCCTCTCAAGCCAATGGGGAAATCGAACAGTTTAACAGAAGTTTGAAAGAGAGTTTGCAAACGGCTAAACTGGAAGGGCGATTGTGGATACCCTTCAGTACTGATTTCTTGCAAGCATACCGGGCTACACGACATGCCACAACGCAAAGATCACCCGCAGAGTTACTGCATGGGAAACAGATGAATACTAAACTGAACATTGCTGGATTGTTAAAGGCACAACCTGATGCCCCAAACGAGGATGATGTGAGAAAAACAGTTGAACAGAACCAAGCAAAGACTAAGGCTTTCACAGACAAGCAGCGGGGTGCTAAGGAACCAAAGTTTGAGTGTGGTTCCTTCGTTAGAATACGAAAACCTGGAATTTTACGTAAAGGGGACCATAAATTCACAGCTCCTCTTAAAATCATAGAGAAGAAGGGACCTTAAACCTATCGACTTTCTGATGGGTGGGTATGGAATGCTTCTTATCTTGCACCTGCCTATGCGCCAAGAGGAGATTATACCAACACCCAGTCTGCATTGGATGACTTCACCGTAGTACCAACATAACAAGACATTGCACTGGACCCGGGGCTTGAGAGACAGCCTGTCAGACCCAGACGACCACCTGTCTGGACTAGAGACTATGTTATGTAGTATCTACAGTGTTTTCAGTGTAATATTTCTGCCAACAGTATAGTGTCTTGTTTCATATTTGTTTCTGTGGTTAGAACAATAATGTTTATTTTAATTGGGAGAGTTTCTTAAGAGAGCAGGGAATGTGGTGTTTAGATGTTGCTTGTAATTGTTAGAATGATGTAAGCAGTGTCAGGATGAGCTCCACCCTGACATCTGGTGGTGAGGTGTGGCAAGTTGTGGAAAAGAACTTCAGGGGCTGATCTCATTTGCATAGGCACACCCACCCCGCCTAGAATGAGGCCATAGCTGCCCAAATGGTCACTTTGGCTGCTGTGGGATCCCCAGTGTCTCTGTTATTGGGGCAGGAAGAATAAATTGTTATTACCCTGATTATGGGAACTGTGCTTGGAACTGTACTTGGCCTTTTGTTATGATGGAGGGACTCACCATCAACTAAGTAGCACTCGCTAGGCAAGGGTCATGGGTTCCAAAACTCTGTGAATGGAGAGAGGTTGGGGACAAGTATTAATACTTGGTGGTATGGGCCCCTTGGTGAGGGCCTTACATGCTAATTGCACTTCCTCCTCTCTCCACTGTGGAATATCAGAGCTAATTTTGATTCTATTAGGAGTCTAGTTACAGGCTGCTGAGCTCACTTTGGGCTAATGGTGCACCAGCACTGAGGCTCCCCACTACAAGCTGAACTCACCAAAGAGCTGAACTGACTAAGAGCTGAAATCACTGAGCATTGTGTTAAGTAGTGGGGGAGCCTGAAGATATATTGTGGAGAAGTTTGTGGGATGGCTGGAGTGCCTTGTGGACAGGCTGGTGGAGCAGTTCATAGGATGGCGGGAGCTGCTGGTGGGACGCGGAGCGGAACAGTTTGTGGACCGGCTGGTGGAGCAGTTCGTGGGATGGCGGGAGCTGCTGGTGGGCCACGGAGCGGAGCGAAGCAGTTTGTGGGGCGGCTGGTGGAGTGGAGCGGAGCGGAGGCCTATGGAGCTGTGGGGCTGTCAGCTTCAGATCATGTAAGGTGCCTTTTACCCCTGCCCCCATCTCCACCCAGGTTGGGAGGTAAAGCTCTGCAGATAAACTTTTGAACTCTGGGGCTGCCCTGTCCAGGGACAGAGACTTTTGGGTCATTGGACTTTTGGGACTTTGGGTGATTTGGGGTTGCTGGACTCAAGAACCAAAAGGAAAGGGCATCCCCCAATTTGCTTGGGGTGGGTTTTTGCTCATGGGTTGTGTTATGAATCCTGTTGGTGGTGTTTCCCCAACATAATGCCACATTGTTTCTCTCTGTTATTAAAAGGCTTTTTGCTACACTCAGACGTGCTTGCGAGAGGGGAAGTATTGCCTCTTGGAGGCGCCCAGCGGGGATGGTATATATTTGTCCCAGGTCACTGGGTGGGGGCTCGAGCCGGTTTGCATTTTGTTATTGGAATGGATCCCCTAGATATTGAACCCGGCCCTTGTTGCTGCCAACTCTGACGGGCAGAAGGGTTACAATTGGGAGCACTGGCTGTTGGGAGTCTGAAAGGACAGGAAACAGGAAGTGCGGGGGAGGAGTTGAGAGGCTGGGAGAAAGCTACAGAGGGTGCAGCAGCACCTTGGTAAAGAGGTTTCCATTTTGAAAATAAAGTCATGTTGAAGCTTGTTAGTACCTTGCCTGGTTGATACAACACTTGTCAGACTTAAATTTGGTCTTCTTGACCATCTCAGCAAATGTTTTTATGCCAGATTTCTTGGCTGGGCTGAAGAAGCTACATGTCCTATCAGAATCAAGTGCACCACTCACAAATGTCTCCATTTGTTCTTCACCAACATCTGCTATTTTCACTAGACACTCTTGTACATCTGATGTTACAGGCAGTCCAGTAGATATGTTGACAAGTACCTCTGGATGGGATTCAGGGTCTGGGTTTGTCCAGTGGCGGATTAACACATAGGCCCGTGGGCCATGCCCAGGGGCCCCAGCCAATTTGGGGGCCCCCACAGGACTGCCAGAACCTATGTAGAAGTGTGTGTGAGGGGTCACTGCACCAGAGCTTTGGCCCCAGCCACACTCCTGGACCTCTTCTTATCCTGGGACCCTGCCCCAGCTCCTCCTCTTCCCCCCAAGACCCCACCACCAGGCCAGAAGTTGGAGTCAGGTCGGGAGCTGGGGTGCCCAAGAGTAGCCCCTTGCCTGTGTCCCTGCCTCCTGAGGCATGCCGCCCAGGACAAGTGGAGGGTCTGGGGCACCTCACAGCAGTCCGGGGTCCCTGGGTGGCTCTTAACACACAGCCTTGCTCCAGCTTCCAGTCTGGCCAGGGAGTGGGGCTTCAGGAGGAAGAAGAGGAACAGGGGGTGGGGCTCCAAGGCAAGAGCATTGTGAGGGGCCCAAAAGTTCTTTGTGCCTAGGGCCCCAATAAATCTTAATTCCCCTCTGGGTTTGTCATATTGTTGATGAGAGCTGTAACATGCTCCTCATCCCTTTTCAGTGCACAGGCAAAGAATTGCTTATTGACTTTATCTTTGCTACTTGTTGTTAGGCCACTTCTGTCTCTCATAACATTTTTCATGTTCATAATATAAAGCTGTGTATTCCCATCTGTAACATTAATACTGACCTGTGCATAAGTATTACGAAATTAAAAAAATAGTTTCTAGAATATTTCAAAGGCTAATACTGCATGCAAAGGCAATTACAAATGAAAACAGTGTATGTTCAAAAGCTTACAAATGGAGAAGCATTACGTTAAGAATTCACATACATTTATATCTACCCACTATGCAATATAAACTATGGGCATGCAATCTACCGCTGCTGGTGCACACCCTTCAGTGTGAGCCTGATCTGATCAGCAAATTTCAATTGAAAATGTAGAAAACTATTATAATCACTTGTGAGATACTTTAACATTTAAGAAAATGTGATGTGAAAAAACTTAATGGTAGTATTTTGCAAAATGTTGATATGCACCATTTTTGCCACATGCCAAAAAGCTTAATCGTTTCTGAAAAAAATACCTGCCCATGCAAATTCGATCAATTTTTTTAATATATAGTTGTTTGATAGCTTTAACCAATAAACACCATATTAAGGTATTGAAATGAACTTAAACTCTAGTCATAGTCATGTTGCAGTGTGTCTGGAACTGTGCAAAAAATGACATTTTCTCATTTTGGGTTCCATTGTTTCCCCTCTCCTACAGGCTTACAGTACCATTTGACAGCTCCACTTCATCTAAACATACATAAAACAAGCTTTCAAATGATATATGATTTAGATGTGTGTAAGGTGGATACATTAAACTCCAAAGATTTTTGGAGAATTGCCACATACGTACTCACGCAAAGAGTTTAGTGCTATGACTAGTTCCAATGATTTTGCAGGACTGGGCTCTTCGTGTGCATTCAGAAATATATAAACAATAGATAGTGACAGATGTTACAGTCTCTTAGTGTTTAGTGTCAACATTCTGAATAAAAAATGCTTACTAAGATTGTCTAAAGGCACACAATATGTATATAATACCTATATATGATAGATTGTACATGCTTCTTTAGTAACGTCATGGCCTGTCATATACATTTTCATCTGAGTCTTTTTTTTAAATTAATGCAGTTTCCCAGTGGATCTATGTTCACTCACATACTAAAGTAATTTTAATGGTTTGGCAAAGAAGTCAAAACAGTGTCCTTAACTTACCTTTTTGTACTATACCTAAGATTTTGTTTTTAATATATTATGTAAAGTTATCCATTGTTTGATGACCCTTTCAGTACTTAGATTCAGTGAAGTAAACTAAGGGTAGTCAGACAAATTCTGCTCTCACTTCCCATGGTATAAATCTGAAATACTGTAACTCCATTGGTTTCAGTGGAATAACTCTGGATTTACATTGATGTAACTGAGTGCAGAATCTGGCCCAGAGCTTCAGTTTTCTGGATTTTTGTCAGTTTAAGCCAGACTCTTGACATTATTTTAATATAGAATTTATCTGTAAATTGAGTAATCCATGAGTTGACTGGTTCTCCTCTTTGGTAGTCTGGAACTTACATAATTGTGAGTACACATGCAACACATGGTTTTAATAGGGACAAAAAACCACGATATTGTTTTGTGTGGCTAAAAGCTACAAGCATTCTTTTCTGAATACTTTTCTTCAATGGAAACTCTGATATGACAGTACTAAATGCTTTAGGGAAACTATTATATATATTTTTGTCTGAAGGGAAAAAAGCCTTGGCAAATCCACATCTAGCAAATCAAAATGAGATGAACTCTTAAAATATAAGAGGTTGTTGGAGAATTATTATAATAAGATCCTAGAATAGAGAAGTACCTGAATATAAGGAGGGCCACATTTGCCTTGGTAACTGGTGCACCTCAAAAGCTTCACAAATTTCTGACATCTCACTGCCTCATGGGCCTCTCTCTATTTTGGAAGCAGTAGAGTTTCTCAAACAGTGGATCAGCATCCCCAAGGATGTTATGGTGGGTCTCCAGGGACCTGGATTGTGAGATAAAGTCGCAGAGTTCAGAGTCTTAGAAATCAGATCCACTTTTTTGTTCCTGTTCTATATTAGTTTGTCTTTAAGAAGTGCTCAGATACTACAGTGATAGTACCAGATAAGAACCTACATAGGATTTAGGACTAGAAAGGATTTCCTGGGTCATCAAGTCCAGTGAGCTGCTATCACAGGCAACCCTGCCATATAATCCTGTTTGAAAATATGTCAGGATCCATCTTAAAACTAGTTAGGTTCTTTGCCCCCACTATGCCTATTTGGAGGCTGTTCCAGAACTTCAGTCTTCTAATTTCCAGCCTACATTTATTCATAGCCAGTTTCTACTTGTTCTTGTGTGAATATTGTCCTTAGGCTTAAATAGCTCTTCTCCATTCCTGGTGTTTATTCTCCTGGTGTATTTAAAGAGAGCAATCATATCCCCTCTCAACCTTCATTCTGGTAGACTAAACAAGCCAAGCTCTTTTAGTCTCTCCTTGTAAGATCTCCATTCCCCTGGTCATCCTAGTACCCTGTTTCTGCACCTGTTCCAATGTGAAATAATCTCTCTTGAACATGGGTCATGAGAACTGTAGACAGAATTCCAGATGAGGTTTTACCAGTGCTTTGTACAATGGTAGTAATACTTCCCTATCTCAATTGGAAATACCTCTGATGATACCTCCTAGAATCACATTTGCTCTTTTTATAGCCACATGACTTGTGTTCGACTAATGCATCCAGGTCACTCTCTTCCTCTGTCATTTCCAATTGATAAGTTCCCAGTTTATAGCAAAAATCTTATTAGTCCCTATGTGCATAACCTTGCACATTGTACCATTAGATTTTATCCCATTTCTATTATTCCATTTCTCTAGGCCATCCAGTTCTTCCTGTATAATATCCTATCCTTCTCTGAGTAGATAATGCCTTCCAACTTTGTGATATTAGCATATTTAATGAGCACACTCTTATTTTTTGTGTAAATGTCATTAAAGGAAATATTAAGTAAGATTGGTCCCAAGACCAATCCTTGATGAACTCCACTAATAACTTCCCTCCAGATAATTTTTTCTTTTTTAAAGGAGAATCTAATTTATACTTTATTTAGAAAACGAGATATGTGACCTTACTTGGCACAGAAGATCACAGATCTTGGCTCTTCATCAGGCCAAATAATTCATTTGAAAACTGGGCCTAGTGAATGAACCGTCTTTGTCATTGCTATGAACTCTGTACAAAAACATTAGCCTGGAAATGCAGTCATTGTACACTTCTTCATAAGACCCTGCTTGCCTGATGGATTAGTGCTAAAAATTGCTTCTCTGTCTTCACTGAACTTTATTAGGGAACTCAAATTAAAACTGGATTAACTGCAATTTCTGTCTGCAGATTGAGAAACACTGGACTGTTCTCACCTGAAAAACACAAAAAAATATAAGTTTCATTATTTTTTTTTTAAAAACTAAGTACGTGTTCTCCTGACACAGTGAATCTTTCTCTATTCATTCAGGGGCAATATGCCCTTGAATATCATTACAGTATTTCTAAATACTTTGAAAGCCCTTTAAGAATGTCCTTGGCTAGTCATTAGCTGACTTGCTATCTGCCTCAGGATACTCTTCTTCCTGGTGTTGCTATCACTGAGGTCATCAAAGGCGTTCATTTGGGGAGACCGTTCTGCAGATATTTTTTTAATAGTGACAGTAGTGCACAGAAGAGGGAATCCCAAATGCATTTGATGGTGTAGTAAAGGGAAACACTTTTCCTCTCTGACACTGTGATTAAGTTCCACGCCTGCTGATTTGGGGAAAACTGTGGCGCTTCCATGGCCAGAACAGACACAGCTATAAAAAATTTGTACTTTTCAAAATCGGTATGTATTACCACTACCTCAAAATCCTTCATAACCTTGATGTAGGCAGACATAATCTTACTGTCTTTTAGCATTCTATTTGAATCCAGCCCTAATCTTCTGGAATTGGTCGCAGCCTTTGTCAATTTTGAGAGCTATAAAATAAACTGCAAAAAGTCCAAATTTATGTCACGTTAAGAATTTCTGACGCTTCTCAAATAAAATACTTTCTCTGAATTAGCCAAACAGATCACATTCTTTGGCATAAAAACTTATTCCTCATCTCAAAAAACCTTCTTTCTATCAACATCAACTCCCACTTAAAAATAAAGCTATACGGCCTGGGGCTGAAGTGGGCTCTGTAGCTGTGCCAGAAGATGTTGGTTTGCACCTTCTTCAGATGGTGCCTGGCTTTTCTGCAGCAGGTAGCTTTTGTGTTCATCTAGAAGAACCACATGCAGTATGACTGCAGTAATCAGAGTTATTTTTTGTTCCTGTCAATAACATTTCTCAACCTTTCAATAGGAATGAACTTTTATTTCACATCAACTTTTTTTTTTTTTAAATCACTCTGGTATGCATTAGGTCACATTCTGCCTTCATTTACACCCTATGCAGCCTAAAGTGAGAGGAGAATTTGGCCCATTTTCTCTTTCTACAGACTATTTGTCAATAATTTTGTATACTTAAGTAACTAGATTTCAGTTTTCTTATTATTTGAAAAATACTTGTTTCATGTATAGGTTATTTTAAAATACATGTACTGTTGCTTATTATTTGTATTATAGTAGGGCCTGGAGGCCCTAGCCAAGAATAGAGACCCATTGTGTTAGGCCCTGTATATATACAGAGCAAGAGGCAGCCGATGCCCTAAAGAGCCTACTGTCTAAATAGACAAGACAAAGTTGGGAGAGGAAGCAGCCACAGAGAGGTGAAGTGATTTGCCCAAGATCACATAGCAGCAGATCCAGGAAAATAATTCAGGTCTCCTAACCCCTAGTCTAGTGCCCTGTGCACTGGATTAGGTTTTTCATTTACATTTTTAGTGAAAAGTACGAGTAATATTAAACTGTCCCCAAAGTGGGAGAATTTAAAATATAAAAACAAAAATATACAGTGGAGGACTGCTAATCCACTGCAAAAATACACTAAGCTACATTTTTCTGATGACTGGCACATTATCTGAACTTGTCGTATGCAAGACAAGTCTTGCTGCTTTTTCATCTATTCTCCTTCATTGCTCACATTTACCAGTCTACTTAGGCACATCTATCTATCTCTGCCACCTTCATCACTGGAGTATCTGAGTCGCTCCCAAATACTTAAAAATAGAAATAATTAATATGAGTAAAATGGCAGTTAAAATGGGCCTTTTCCTGCTTCACAGTTGGAATTTGTTGATTATAAAGTAGCGTTCTTTCTCCCCACATAGTGGTAAATGAGAAATAGAGTGAAAAATCAGAGTTCTGAAGCAAACATTAATAATATAAAAATGATAAAACATGATCTTTGGAGCTATTCAACCATTTGATGTTTCAGTTTTTTACCTCTGTTATGAAACGTTTCCTTTTATTCTCTGTAAAATCAAGGTTTGTGCCTGAAATGTTAGGAGTACAACATTTTGCAATGTGCAAACAGATTTTAAAATGCATTTTGACTCTCTGGGCTGACTTTTCAGGGCTTCACAAAGAACCTGAATCAAATAATTCTGATTTCTATTTTGTTCATTCAGATTCTGAAATGACATATTTGAGACTTTTTTATTACTTTTTTAAAAAAGAAAACTGATTTTTAATGCAAATCATAACAACATTTATGATTTCTGAATAGATTTATATTACACGTTAACTGATTCGTAGGCTTATCAAACTTAGTGACTATCCCTGCTGAGTAGTAAGTAAACAAAATTACAGTTGCAAAATACTACAAAATATGTGTATTTAAAAAAGTAATACAGTAGAAAAAGTAAAAACTTGCGGTGTGTGCTCAACTTCAGCACTGATTTGGATTGTTTTATTCATCACCTCTCAGTTTTCTCATTTTGTTTGTATACAAGGCTTCTGTCCTACAAAGACTTATGCATATGAATCAGTGGAATTACTCACAGGCCCATTTCAGGAATGCACTTAAGCATGGGCTTAAATCCATCCTTATTTGGAAAGGCGTTTATGCTGAAGCGTTTTCCTAAATGTGGATGCTTTGCTGAATTAGGGACACAGGATGTGAAGTTAAGCCTATGCGTAAGTTTTTTGCATGGTCTTTGTCAACTCTTTAGAGTAGGGCTCTTGTCTTCATACCTTCTGTAAATCACCTAGCACTATATGAACATAAGGTATCCAATTTCTGATTTCCCTGCCCTTTCACAGTTTTGCCTACATTTGGGTCTATTTCAACATCACTGAAAAACCCTCCAGAAACAAAGAACATTCCCTTTTTGGAGACTTTTTAGAGAAAATGTTCATTTTTAAATTCTTAACTAAAGTTTTCCTTTTGAACCAATAGGAAAATTACAGTTCCCAAAATTCTCAGCACCAATATAACTCACTGTAAAAACTGATTAAAAAACAAAACAACTTTGTTCAAGAAGATGTCAGGTTGCAAGTGTGTTACAAGAGAGTCCTGTTAACAACCCAAAAAAGTATGCATTCTTTATAAAAATTTTACTCCTTTTAGAAAAACCCCATACACTAGAATGTCTGGAAATGAAGAGTTAAGGGATCCAGCCTGGTCCCCATTGTCATATAATCCACATCACTCACTGTCACCCAACTTGAAGAATAATAAGGTTCTGACAGCCCTTTGTTCTCCCTTGGTACTGATAGGCCTTTGTTCTCCCTTACGTGGAGCCTCATGATTCTGGTTTTCATCCTCTGGTTTTTCAACATGTATATGAGGTCGCTAGAGCACAAGATATGTGTGTGCGTGGAGTTACCATTAGTAAGCTGATAGTTCTATGCCTTCATTAGTACCAGTTTGTTGTGTGTCTCTTTCTGGTTCTCTGACAGGGTAGCAGACATTTTTGCTTGAATGTAGAACAGTTGGCTCCTGCTCCACTCAGATAAATCTGAGTTAATGGTTGGGAAAAGTGTTTTGAGGAACTAATGAGTAGCTTGTTCGCTACCATTATTCAGCAGCTGGCGCTAATTCTAGTACAATGTATTAGTACCAGTGTAGAAAGGGCCAGTGTTGTTTTTAGCACAAATTTTTGAGACTGGTGTTTTTTGCTGTGCTGTGGGAAAAGAGGCAGTAGCTTCCCTAGTGTATTGCTGCTACAGAAAACTGAGGGATTTATGTTGTGATTCAATAATGAATAGCTCTGTTATAAAAAAAAATCACCATGTCAGCATGGGATACAGAAATACACAAAGAAGTTACTGTGAAACTAGACAACTTTTCAGACCACGTATTGCACTTTTCATTTCAAGGCATAAAACAGTAACTTTTGAGCAGAGAAAGCCAATCTGTATCAAGAATACTTTAACAAATAACATTATTAATAGCAAATGTCACTTGCTGAGGTTCATTAGTTTTAAGTTATAACATATTGCAGCTACTGGACATTTTTTCTTTCAGATCATATCAGTGTTAATAAATGTGTGTTTTGAAAACAGGAACATAAAACCCAGACATAAAGGTTTGAGCACATTTTTACAAGAAGTACAAATATAAACACAAGGATGTTATCAGGCCTTGCAGCATTATTTCAAATTTAGAGACTGTGTCATATATTGCCCCATATGTCATATACTGCCATGAGGAGGAACATTGTGTATGAAGGGAATGAAAATTACACTGATCTGAAATCTGTACCCTGCTCTAGTCAGCCTCTGGACCAGTGCTAAAAACCATAGCTGGACCAAGAAGCAGGGACCATTTAGAAGACTGATACCACACGCACACCTTCTGAGACAGAAGGCTTTGATTTATAGATTCCCAGGGGCATATCATTATTATTATAAGCCTTAGAAGATCATAAGATGTTAAGTTTTAAAATAACTTATTTCGTTCTTATTTCAGAATTCCCACTTGAATTCTGCTAAGGGTTAGTGGCTGCTGATTCAAGAGCTGCTATGAATAGAAATGAATGCTCTGTATCATTGGAAAGCTGGTATCTGGAGTTTCTCATGATATCAAACGTTTCATAACATATCTGTTGCTAGAATTATGCTTCAACAGAAATGGGAAGAACTACCCCACCTCCCCAAGTTGGTAATCAGAATAACATGCTTTTAAAATACTATGTGGTCTTTAGGGGGGTAGGAACATTTGAGAACACCAGTGTAAATGCTCATAGGACCAGTAAACTTTTTCTAGAATTGGTCCTGGATCACTGATCGGAAAGAAAATATTCTGACCCCTGAAATGTCTTTTGGAAAGAGGGGAATGAAAAACACAGTATGACTCATGTTGTATTTGGGGTTTGAAACACATAGTAGTGGGTTTAGATCTGGACAATGACTTCTACTTAAATGTATTTCAAAATAATTAAAGAGTGGAGCACTATTTATCTTTGTAGTATTCATATTACTGCTGGTTTTCTCTACATTATAAACAAATTACTTACACTATTCATCCTAAATTGATTTCATTTTTAAGATGAAAGAAATCTGCTTGCTTACTTTATTTGCTGGTTCAAAAACACCTTGCACGGCTCTCTAAAACATATATTTCCATCTTTTCCCAGTCTGTTATATTTGAGAGGAGAATAGCATCATGTATTTATTTAAAATTCTTCATATTCCAAGATACAAACTAGGTGATAATTCTGGGCTATGTCAAATTTAAAATGAAACCTGCATTTGTGACATGTGACTTGTAACAGGTGTATGATATCAAGTCATAGAAGGTATTTGAAAATGTTCCTTTCAAATACTACCTTGCAGAGTTCATTCCTGACCTTAGAGAATAATATGTATTTTAACAGCATATGCATCTTGCTTCTACAACCTCATGAAAGAGGATCAATATCTGTGAAACCCTTCTAAATTTTCTTTTTAGACAGGATTAATTATAACTAAAAAAAACTCTTTAATGTTCCTTAGAATTTCAAGGAGGTGGGGGGTGTTGATATTATAACAATTCTGTTGCTTACCTTCTACAATTTTTTAATTTACCTAATCTTTTGTTAGTTTTGTGTAAATTCTCTTAATTTCACAGCAGCTGTTTGATACTATGAGTTGTGATCTTTGCTATATTTGTAGCATAAATCAAGTGTTTTAACATTAAACAAATTATTGCAAAAGAAAGACAATGGCACCATTATTATTGAAAGCATTAAACTAAAAGCTTCACTGAACTTGATCTTTTCTTTCCTGTTTAATCTATGAAATGTTTGGTTTCACAATCAACAAGAGATGATCTTGGAACGAGAAGGTAAAGATTGTGACCCTTCTTCACTGATTTACTTAATATCTATCTTCACTAACTGGTAATAGATTAAGCCCCTATTCACCAAGCATTTAAACCTATGCTTAGGGGTTGGGTCCATGGAACAATTTAAGCATGTGCTTAAATTAAGCATGTGCCTAAGTACTGTGCTGAATAAAGATGGATTGCTGAACTGGAGCCTTGCAGAATAAAGTATTTTATTAATTAATCGTTGTTTAATGATTTTGTCCCTGCTTCAAGTATTCATTTGCTTAAGACCCAATTCGTGGTTTCATAAAGGTACAGTTGAGGCTCTGGAATTTTTATAATTTCTTTTGGCATTGTAGTCACCTCTATTAAATGTGCATCTCCATGGTATGGATTTATCTGTATTTTATTTCCACTGAAGCTACTTGATTTTACCAGCTTGGAAGCACTCAGCTGAGCTGTACTGACATCTCCATGGCACTACACAGGCAACTCACTTGAATGGAGAATGGGGCAGCAGCGCAGGGTAAAAAAAGTGGCTGTGAAGACGTACTGCTCATTTTTGAAGGGTCTCTGTGGCTTTCCACCCTCAGAATATTTTTTCTCCGATAGGACTTATTTCAAACAGTGAATATTTTAAATACACTTCTTTTTTTCTTCATCTGTAGAACAATAAATATTGAAAACCAATTCTTGTAAATTATTCTCTCCTTCTGAAAAGCTACTGTTAATTCTTCTTTAAATATGTACTATATAAGTGGAATGTTAGCCATTACAATTTTTCACCATAAAAGAGAGTTATTTTCCTCCTTTTTATATCCTGACCTTTAGAGAATTAAAAGCTAATAAAAAGTAATAGTTCATATAATAAAACAGAAATTCTGATCTATCATGTGGAAACATCATAATTCTTTTGTTCTAGCATCAGTCGACATTCTCCCACACTCATACTACTCTTTCATTTTCCAGCAGAGATTTCAGGACTAGCATCATAATATGAATCTGTTAGCTCTACCATAATTTACATTGTAAAAATATAATAGTTATAAAGTAGAACTGAATTTCCTCTGGGTATACAAGCTTACTTTCTTGGTTCTATAGCCATTCATAAATTTTGTGAGCTCTGACCTTGTGGTTAATGACCACAGCAGAGCCCTCTCACAGATTCGTAATCACTCCAGGGCTACATATATTATTCTTGCATGTTATGCCATGATAAATATTTTTATACTGGCGGGAAACATAAATTTGGTTTACATTTTGATAGTGAACTTGCATTAAATCTAGGAAGATGAAAGTCTGAAAGCTGTTGTAGAAGTGCTACATAATCCAGGTAATTGAATTCCCATTTTCCACACTAAAATGAGTCAAATCCTACTTAAAGCACAAGCAGCACACATGTAGCCTCCCAGATCCCTGCAGTTAGAATCCTTTAAACAAATGCCTGGGTGTTAAGATACTATCTCTCTTTTTCACTGTCCCTGATGGAAGAATGAGCAAGTAGTTATTTAAATACCCTTCATGTCTCTGACTTACTGAACAGGAGCAAGATGAAGGCTCATGTTATGTTACTAATCCCATGATTTTAGCTATATTGCTGGTCATGCATAATGTATCATTAGGCTGTACTGAATTCTAAAGGATATTTGCTCCCGAGCAGTAATCTTCAATATACTATAAAGCATCCTGGAGGGAAATATTCTTGTCACGGGGTTATCTTTGTCATCAGACTTTTAGACTCAAAACCTCTTACCATGGTAAAAAAAAAAAAAAGTAGTTAGAATAACCGATCATCAATCTTTATATCACTATTAAAGGCGTGAAATTTTATTTCACTGCAAGGTCACAGTTCTTATTCATTCACAGCTGCGAGTAGCATGCAGTGGGAGTTAAGAAATAGTAAACATTATAAGGAAGAGTGGAAAGATGAGTTTAAAAGCCACCCTTGCTATTTCCTGAATTATCTTATTAAAGAACAACCTTTGATGCAGCCAGAGAAATGACCCTTGTGCTGGGAAGCCACAAGGACACAGAAAGAGTGATTAAGTTCACCATAGGTGAGGATTCCAAGTAAAGGCATTACATCATACTCATAATATAGATAAGAATCCTAGAGGAAAAAAAAAAGGTTAATGCAAAGTTAAGGTTGAGAATTTAAATTTAAATCTGTACTAGTGAATTTGAACTGTTCCTAATTAGACTGGAGGGATAGTATTGGTGTGTAAGCATAGTGTCCATACTGGCCATGTTGTTCCAGGACACTACAGTTTTTGACCTCTGCAGACACTGTTGCTCTACACTGTTTCAGCTGCCCTGCTCTCTAAGTACAAATATACTACAGTTCCAGGCACAGCTCCCGGAAGCAATGGCTTCTGGGAGGTTTCAAAATGAACTGTGGTATACCTCATGGCACCCGGGGGAATTGTGACAGAAGAGGTAAAACTCCCATGTTCTCCTGGGAAACTTCCATAATGCCCCTGCGGATGCTACTTCCAAGCCTTTTTCTCAGAATGGAGGCCAAGGTTAATGTTCAGCTCATGCTTCTTTCTCAGTAAGAAAACTTTCTTCTGGAGTTTTTGAAAAGCTATTGTGAGGCATTTGAAGTGTGTGCGGCCAGGCAGTGGAATGTTCCACAGTGCCTGCGGAGAGCCAGAAAATAAGATGAGCTCATCCGGGCTGTATTTGTAAGTGAAGTGCACCAAGTGGACCATTACCACAGACTAGGAATCTGCTGCCTCTCGGGTGAGTGCTCCAACCAGTGGGCTACAGAATCTCTCTAACAATGCGTCTGGCTCAACTAATATTTAATTATTCAAGTGTGTAATTAAAGTGGAACAACTTCAACAGGAGACACTAAGAGAGACTCACATCAGAATATCCCATACCTGAGTGGTTAAGGCACTTGCCTGGGAGGTGACAGAGCCTAGGGCAAATCCTTTCTCCTCATTAGCTAGAGGGAGGCATTGAACTGACAGGGGCTTTCTCCCACATCCCAGGTGAGTTCCCTAACTACTGGGCTAAAGATTTTAAGGGAGGTCCTCCTTCCACAGCTCTTATGTGGAGTTAGGAGGCCTCTGATTGCACCGACTGGATTGGGCCCCACGTGGAACTTAGGTGGCCAAACCCTTATCTTCCCCTAGTTCATGGATTGCTAGCAGAGGGAGGTGCTGAATTCGGAGGGGGCAGGGCTTAGCACACACCCCTCTCACCAGCAGGGCCGGATTTACACCTTACACGTCCCTAGGCACAGCATCTGCAGCGCCCCATTGCCTACAGCTGACCTTCATGTTACACTCAGTTTTAGAGAGGTAAGGCTGGCGCCCTCGGCATGTGCCTACTGTGCCTAAATGGAAATCTGGCCCTACTCAACAGCATCTTCCATTGGGTAGCTTAGGCAGCTCCCTGCCTGGTGTGCTGGTTTTGTGGATCACAGTGTAGGCACTATCTCTTCTCGTTCATTGTATAGGGAGCCTAGGGTGGCCAGGTGTCCGGTTTTCAGTGTCTGGTCAGATCAACTGACCGGACACCCAGAGTTTGGTTACTGCTAGCAGGAAAGATGGGAGGTACCGCATCATCACCCATGGCAGCCCCTACTCAGCTAGGGCCGCCTTCTGCCTTGGTTGGGAGGGGAAAAGCAGCGAGTGATGGGCGGAGAGGGGAAGAGGAGTGGATGGGGTTGGGACCTCAGGGGAAGAGGCAGGGCAGGGGTGCCGGCTCAGGGGAAGAGGTGGGGCAGGGGAGGTTCCAGCACTCCTGCTGGAGTGTCTGGTTTTTAAATGTTACCAAGTTGTCAACCCTAAGGGAGCTTAGGCAATGAACTCAGGCTTTGTGGATCACTTAGGTTTGCCAACCCTCCAGGATTGTCCTGGAGTCTCCAGAAATTAAAGATTAATCTTTAATTAAATATTATGTCATGTGATGAAAGCTCCAGCAATATGTCCAATATGCCAAAATTGGCAACCCTAGCATTGTTCCTGTGATTTTCTAGGTGCCTAAAAATTAGGTGTTGCAAGACATTTAGTGTCAGAACACCTAAGTTCCTTTTGTGGGTCTGGGCTCTAGTGACTAGGCGAGAGAAAGGCTTACAGGGAAATCTTAGGAATAACCAAGCTTGGGGGAGAGAAAACTTAGGTTGAGGTTTATGTTTTGTTATACTGTCTGTATGTATTATACAGTCTGTATATATATTATATATTTTAAGATCTTTCCTTTCATGAACATTAAAGTACCTGGTGTGGCCATATTTGTTGTCAGAGGGCTTCCCCTGGTCCTCTGTACAAGTACTCTTTGAAAGAGACTTATTAGGCCTCTCTCTCCCTGCCACCTTAGGGATTCTTGTTGGGAAATGACTATGCCTTTTCCCCTTTAAGAGAGTTTATGCGGTAAGACCTGGAAATCGGCATTATTTGTTCTAATTTTGTCCTGGTAGGAGACCTCTCAGGTGATCACTCTAACTACTGGGGTTCAGGGATATTCTGATGTGGGACTTTCCCAATCTTTCTTGTTCAAGATGTTCCACTTTGTATAAATCATTAATATGCATTGGGCCAGACAAAAAGTAAAAATGAGTTTGTATCAGTGGTGTAGCCAGCATGGGACATTTGGGTGGGCCCTAAGTTCAGGTGGGCAGGCAATGACAGGGGGTCAGAAAGGATCAGGGGGCCAGGATGGATCAGGGGGCCCACCTCCCTCCTTAGCCCCCTCCAGCTGGCCTTGTGGGGGGCAATGGATGCGTTAGCCAGGCCTCCCCCCGTGGCCCTGCATGCACACCCAGCTCCAGGAGGAGACACCACTCTCCAGGGCGCATGGGTCCTGGCACCCATCCTCATCTCACCGTCCCACGCTGGGCCCGGCTCCTCCTGCTGTGGTGTGCATGCATGTACGGCGTGCTTGTCTAGCCCTCTAATGCTGTGCCGCTGCTGTCCCTCCCCCTCCAGTTGGGCCGGGGGTGTGGCATCCTCCAGTCTGGGCAGGGCTAGCATTGGGGCCAGAGCAGAGTTGGGTTGGGGTTGGGCCTGGCTGCTAAGTGAGTGGGCCGTGGCCCACCAGGCCCACCCGTGGCTACGCTTCTGTTCTGTATTCCAGTGGTTAGAGTAATCACCTAAGAGGTGTGAAACGCATGGTCCTCATCAGGCAGAGGGGGGAACTGAACTGTAGTCTCCCCAGAGCCTGGATGAGTATCCTTATCACTAGCCTAAAGGTCATGAGGGGAGTTGTTCTCCTTCTCTTCCCCCAGCCAGGCCATTATATGTGGAGTTAGGCCTGCACCGCTGCCAATCTTGCTAAGGTGCCTGACTCCAAGAGAGGGTTTGTGGCTCTGGATCCCAAATGGAGATAGGTGTTTTGATTAAGGTCCACTTTTAATCCTATAATTATATAGTCTTGGGTATGATTTTGAACATGGGCACTATCACAGTGTCCATGAAATCATATACAATAGGAATATATAATATTCTGGGGTACAGATAGCCTCCATGATTTCATGATTTAAGGTGAGACCAGTCTAGTCTTGCAGAATCATTATTCAAATTTATCATCACCCAATGTTTACAATCTACTTTCCCTCCCTTAAACTAAGGATACTTTCCTCACTTCAAGAGAACGAGTAAGTACAAATTTGCAAGGAGGTTGTAGTTTACCATTTGAAATGGTTGATAAAGAACTCTATATGTGACCACTAGAGGGCTCTTTAGACTAATAGCAAGTAGTAGAATGCAGTGTTTGCATGTAAAACTCTAACACTCAGAAAGAAAACGAGAACTTGTGGCACCTTAGAGACTAACCAATTTATTTGAGCATGAGCTTTCGTGAGCTACAGCTCACTTCATCTGATGCTGTAGCTCACGAAAGCTCATGCTCAAATAAATTGGTTAGTCTCTAAGGTGCCACAAGTACTCCTTTTCTTTTTGCGAATACAGACTAACACGGCTGTTACTCTGATATCTAACACTCAGGTGACACTCTGAGTACTGTACTTTTCCCAGACCTGAAGAAAACCTCTGCATAAGTTCAAAAGCTTGTCTCTTTTTCACCAATAGAAGTTGGTCCAATAAAAGATATTACCTCACTCACCTTGTCTAAGAAAAATCTAAGGCATTTTCTCTCTTGCATATTACTCTCAATAATTCAATAGCTAAATGATGATGTAGTTAGCCATCTATACTGATATATAATTATCGTCTTTCATTTTCAATAAAAACAAAATCATGGTATTTGAGTAAAGGAAAGAATGGACTTTGTTGTCCTGTAAACAAATTATTTTGGGGATGTTAGAGCCACTATATATGCTAACGGATTTATTTGGACATAAGCTTTCATGGGTAAAAAACCCACAGGAGCCAGGAGGAGCACTGTGCCAGGGAGGAATTGCCCGAGAAGGACAGGCTGGAGCTGGACCCAGTATCACTGCTGCCCAGAGCTGCATGGGGCTGTGAGTACTGGGGCTTGCGACTCTGCATTGAGAATAAGGAGGGAGGCTGCTAGTTAGTTAAGTGGGGAGGTTGTCACTCTGTGTGGCTTTGCAGAGAGCTGCAGAAGAGGGCACCGGCGGGGTTTGTTGGGGAAAGTTCACTGGCGCCGAAGACGACCAGGAGCACCCAAGACTCACCATTGGACTGGAACTTTGCTCAGGACTCCTGAACTCTGCGTGCAGACACATTGCTCAGTGTCTGCCCTTCCAGACTGTGCTACCACTGGGCCTGTGGGGCTTTTGTTTGGATGCACTCCTGTTCTACTGCTCCCCCTACCTTTCCCCTTGTTGTTTTTCTCCTCTCATCTCTCTGCAAATAAATATCTCCCTTTGTTATATCCATTGTACTTTTCCTGTGGGTGTGTGTGTTCACTCTGGGGGTTTGGAACAGGTGCCCCTCGGGTGGAAGGGATTTTTCTTGCTGCATTCCTGCGCGCGCCATCTCTTGGCCAGAGCTGCCCGCAGGAGCAGTCTCCATCTTGGCCCCAAGGGCGCTAAAGTTACACACATGATAGGAGTTGTAGAGGATCATTTTGCATTGAGGCCCTGGACACGTTTGTGTGTGTAGACATCTAACCTGCAAATGGCCCCATTCAGAGTCCACCATAACAATTATTCCTGCTGGTGTGTGTATGTGGCAGATTAGTGCCAGACTATACTGCTTTTGCAGTGTAAACCTGAGTTCATTTGGGGATGTGGCTAACCCCTTTTCCTTGCATTGGCTGACATTTTTCTTTAAATCCGACTAGCATTCTTATACAGGCCTTTTTCGTAACAGTCTGACAAATCACATTCATCCATTCTGTAACTGAGTGGTTAAAGGGTAGCATTAGTTTAGATTGTTAACAGTATATTTCCTCACAGTGCTAGAATTGCAGTAAAAGCTGTGATTATTGAGATCTTCTTATAGCAGCGGGTTTCCTTGTTTCATTTTTATAACAGTAAATATGTAAGGGGACTGTTGCCCCCTTACTAACATTCAGTGGGGGTGTTTTAGTTGCTAGCTCCCAGTACTAAAAAGGGGGAAGGGTCGATGGGGAATCAGGACACTGAGACTGAAAGCCCCCAGGAACAATGGGGAGAGGCCAATGCTCCAGGTCAGCCTGAATGACAGGGAGGGCAGGCTAATCAGGGAGTCAGGAGGCCAGGGAGGTCCCGTCCTCCGTGTGAACTGGATTTGCCTGGGTCAGACAGAGAGGGGCTGAGCTAAGGAGAAAGCAGGGGCCCAAGCTAAGCTGGGGAGCAGAGCTGTGTCAGATCCAGAGGGACCAGAAAAGCAGCCCAGAGAGAGCAGACCCTGTCCTGGGAGCAGAGCTGCAGCCTGAAAGCCAGATGCACAGCCCAGAAAGAGCAGACTTGCCCTGGGAGCAGAGCTGCAGCAATCAGAGCCAGAGGGGCCAGACAAGCCGCCCACGAAGCAGGTCAGTGCTGGGAGCAGAGTCACAGAAGCAGCCTGCAGAGCAGACCTGTCCTGGGAGCAGAGCTGCAGCAACCAGAGCCACAGGGGCCAAAGAAGCAGCCCAGGGAGCTGGAGGCAGAGCAGCAGCAGCAGTGCAGAGACCGAGTGGTGGAGCTGAGGCAGGAGCAGTCTGGAGCTGGGTGCGGTGAGCAGCTGGGGAGAGCGAGGGGGACCCTGGGCAGCGGGCCCAGCACACGGAGACGCCTCAGCCAAGAGGCTCTGCAGGCCAGGCTTGGATCGTAACCCCGACAGGGCGGGGGCGATACTGGGAAGAAGGGTCCTACCACTTAGAGCCTGAGAGCGTGTGGCCACCACCAGAGCAAGTGTCTAACCCACAGCATCCCTGCAGCAAAGCCAGGGCCTGAGAAGAAGGCCTGGGACTTACAAGGAACAGACTGTGAACTGCCCTGACATTCCAGAGACACTGTTTGCGATGTTCCCTGCACAGAGCAGGTTGATGTGTTTCCCTTAACCTTTCCCATTTTTCCTTATTCTTTTTAAAATTAATTGTTGATTAAATAACTTGCATTTGCTTTAACTTGTATGTAATGGTCAGTGGGTCAGAGAAGTGCCCAGTGCAGAGAGAGTACCCCGGAGTGGGGCCTCCCTAGCCCCTGTCCTAGGTGACCACAGCAGGGTTGGGGTTCAAGCCCCCAAGGAATCCTGGGCCCAGCCTTGTTGGGGTTATGAATACTCTATCAGACAGAAGAGTGGAAGGGGAGTCCTCAAGGGCAGGGAGGCCACTGGGTAAAGGAACTGGGAGCGAGGACTCAGATCCTTTTGCTAGCCCACTTCACTGGGGTAGTGCAGAAGCCAGGAAAGTTCCCCACAATAGCGGGTCTATGCCCCCGCTTACAAATAGTTGATTACCGAGGTCATTACAATTTCTCTTTCCCTATGTACAATTGAGGTCATGCCTGACAATTTCCACCTACAAAGCACTTTCATTTCTCTTAAACAATTAGTGCAGGGGGTGTGGGTATGTGTAAAATACACTTTACTGGAACCAAAAGGATTCAAGATATCACTCTTTGTTTTTTTGGTTATGAAGTCATATGAAAACTGTAGGATCACAAATTTGATTCAGCCTGTACCAAGAGAAGGGCAGCTGTTATATTTCTACTTGTCCCCAAATGATTAAATGTGGAGCAAGTGATGACTTAGATTAGAAAATGACAGGCTTGGGTCTGTCTCAGATGGTTCTTCTAGCCGTCACAGAACCAAAATAGTATGCATTGTGATACAGTTCATAAAGCTGTATAAAACCCCAAACAAACAAACAAAACAAACAAACAAACAAACAAAAACTTGTCTAGTGAAAATGCCAATCAAGTATCAAATCATTTGGCAAGTTGAGGCCTCTGTGGCATAATCAATGGTTGGTCACATGAATGCTTAGGCCAGGATTTAGAGAGACCCTTTGCGGATACAAAATTTGTATCCATATCCGATTTGCAAACATGGTCTGCAGATATCTGCAGATGTAAAGCAGGTATCCACAGATTTGCAGGGCTCCTCTACCTGTGTGGTCATATTAGACAGGAAAAAACAACCAGCAGGGGGCATCGTGTTTATGAGTGAAGACAATGGATGTGGGGGGGTATACCCTGGATCCTTCA
This sequence comes from Eretmochelys imbricata, assembly GCF_965152235.1. Lineage (NCBI taxonomy): Eukaryota > Metazoa > Chordata > Testudines > Cheloniidae > Eretmochelys > Eretmochelys imbricata. The sequence goes on along the minus strand of NC_135573.1, from coordinate 109,295,159 downwards.
CCTAGAGGACAAGCTGCTAAGATGCTTTTCTTAGGATTGGATGTCACAGCCAGTGGCCCATGGATTGGGGAGCTGACCTAGCTCTATTTGATTAGCTTTAGATTGAATACAATAGGTAGAGGTTTTGGAAAGCTTGAGCTCAGAGAGTTTAACCCTTTTCAAGTTTTGCTAATGTCAACTAAAATACACACTCTCCATTTGAAATATTTAAATAACTTTATTTTTTGCACTTGTATAACTCAACAATCAGCCTCAGGAATAGATTTTAAAATTGGCAGGAATTGTACTTTTCTCCAGGAGGAATGTAAATCAAGCCATGATTGGAAAAAATGTTTAGAAATTTTTAAATGATAATTTTAAATTACATGGTCAGAATGAAGAGCCATGTAATTATAATCTGCTAATTTGTTCCAGGACTAGTTAACAAACCTACTGTGCATCATGATTTGGCACAAATTACTTATCATGCATTAAGTAATGCTCAGTCTCCCTTCATGGAGGAAGAGGAGTCTCTGCACTGCTTCTTCCAAACCTGGGATCACATCTCAAAAAAGGTTAAAAATTATTTTAAAAAAGCACCTCTCCACCGACTATGACAATTCCCCATCTAGGGAATCCATGCCCACTTGTGCGGAATGGAAGAAAAGCTCCTCTGTGACAGTTTTCCTAACCATTGACACAAGTGGTATAAACATACAGAATATGGAGGGATGGTAGTGGGGTGCATGAGTCCTGCCCAGATAAATAGGATAGTATGAAGCTACCCTTATTCTCCCAAGAGGTTGTAACTATGAGTGAGTTAATCACCTGGCTGACACCAATAGGTTTGGCTCAATCATCAGCATAAGGAAAAATGACAAGCATTCTAGGAGGTCTGTGAAATTCATGAGGAGCCTTTTTTTAAAAGTTAGGGAATCTCTGTTTTTTCCTCTCTAAATTGTAACACAACTTAACCTTTAATCTTTTGATTTTCAGGACAACTATTACTACCGTTGTCTTTTGAGAACATGTCTTTCTTGAGCAGGCAAGTTAATGCGTTCTACAATTGCAGAAAAAGAGTCAGGAAGACGGTTTGTGTCTTGGTTTTGATGCATGTATGGTGCAAAGCAATGTGTTCAAATTGGGCCCTGACTACGTGCCTACAAAACTGGAGGTAGCTGTCAAAAAAGATTTCCTATTACTTTCATATTTACCAGCGGGAATGGAAAGGCTAAATGAGTTCTGTGGTTTTGATGATGTTCATCAAATCTATCAGTATCCACTGGGTCATATGAACAGCAATGATTAGCACTAACCCTTCACCACTCAAATGCAGCTTTTTGAGGCTCTTAAGAAGCGAGTGTTGGCTTCTTTATGTAGGAGCTAGGGGAGTGAGCCACAAAGGTAGGCACCACTGTGATCTACCAAAATTCTACTCAGCTGCTTCCTAACCCTGTAGGCACCTAGCCTCCTAAGGCTATGTCTACACTGCAGTTAGACATCCATGGTTGGCCTGTGGCAGCTGACTTGGGCTCCCGGGGCTTGGGCTAAGGGCTGCTTAATTACAATGTAGATGTTCAGGCTTGGGCTGCAGCCTCAGCTTTGCGACCCTCTCACCTCACAGAGTCCTAGAGCCTGGGCCCCAACCTGAGCCTGAATTTTTGCCTCTGGGCGTGCACCATAGGCGCTGACTTAGTGGAAAAAAATTAGTGGGTGCTTAGCACCCACTGGGAGCCAACTCCCTTCCCTCTCACCCCAGCGCCTTCCACCCGCTGGCGGCCCTGCCAATCAACTTCTCCCTGGCCCTCCCAGCGCTTCCCACCTGCCGCAGATCAGCTGTTCTGCGGCATGCAGGAGGTGCAGGAATGGAGGGGGAGGAGCGAGGACAGGGCGCACTCAGGGGAGGGTACTGAACAGGCTGGGAAGAGGCAGGGCAGGGGCGGAGTGGGAGCGGGAAGAGGTGGGGTGGGGTGGGTCCTTAGCGGAAGGGGTGGAGTGGGGGCAAGGCCTGGGACTGAGCTGGGGTTGAGCACCCCCGGGGAAAATTGGAAGCCGCTGCCTGTGATCCTCTCAGTGCAAAGCTGTGCAGGCACTTGTCCTATCTAAGGCTGGGAGTGGCCTCTGTGGCCATTTCTCTGCTCTTGCCTTCTCCCACCCACTACTTCCTCTTTGAGGGATGAGTTGGCCAAGCAAACCAAGTAATGCTGGATTCCTCTGACCTCTCCCCCAAGTGGCCATTATATATGACTGTGCCAAAAACACGTTTGTTTATTTTGACCTACGTTCTCATTCCACAGAGAAGCCCCTCTCCTTTGCCCTAGGCATTCCTTGGTCCAGTTTAAAAATGCAAATATAACACCTGACTATTCCAAGAACCCCTTTGATTGACAGTTAACATATATCATAATGCAGGGGTCAAAAATGTGTTAAAGATCTTTATAACCTCCATGCACCGTTCTCCCAATCTGTCAGAGCCACGGAGGAAAAAACAGGCTTTTTCAGGAAGCCCTGAATCCTCGAGGGACTGTGCAATCCTCCTTCTCCCATGCAACCACAGCTATTCCATCATACTGGGGCCATTCACCATCTGTGGAAGATGAGGCGGAGGACTTGAGTCATAATGAATGCACAGCAGTGTGCAGCTGGTCTTAAGGTATGTCTACACTACGAAATTAGGTGGAATTTATAGAAATCATTTTTTTAGAAATCGTTTTTATATAGTTGATTGTGTGTGTCCTCTAAGTGCATTAAGTGCATTAACTCAGCGGAGTGCTTCCACAGTACCAAGGCTAGTGTCGACTTCCGGAGCGTTGCACTGTGGGTAGCTATCCCACAGTTCCCGCAGTCTCCACTGCCCATTCTGGAATTCTGGGTTGAGATCCCTTTGCCTGATAGGGCAAAAAACATGGTCGCGGGTGGTTCTGGGTACATGTCATCAGGCCCTCCCTTTCTCCCTCCCTCTGTGAAAGCAACAGCAGACAATCGTTTTGCGCCTTTTTTCCTGAGTTACCTGTGCAGACGCCATAGCACGGCAAGCATGGAGCCCGCTCAGCTCACTGTCACCGTATGTCTCCTGGGTGCTGGCAGACGCAATACTGCATTGCTACACAGCAGCAGCAACCCATTGCCTTGTGGCAGCAGACTGTGCAATAGGCCTGAAAACCAACCTCATCGTGTCCGAGGTGCTCCTGGTCGCCTCGGTAAGGTCGGTCAGATATGGGCAGATATGGGCGCAGGGACTAAATTAGGAGTGACTCGACCAGGTCATTCTCTTTAGTCCTGTAGGCAGTCCTATTGAACCATCTTATGGTGAGCAGGCAGGAGATGAGGATGGCTTGCAGTCCTACTGCACTGTCTGCTGCCAGCTGAAGATGTAAAAGATAGATGAAGTAGATCAAAACAAGAAATAGACCAGATTTGTTTTTTATTCATTTGTTCCCCGCTCCCTTCCTCCCTCCGTCCCTCTGTGAAATCAACGGCCGACAATCATTTTGGTGAGGTCTGTCAGGGGCACCTTGAAAACTTTAATGGAGATTCAGTCCTGCCTGAAATACCAGAGGGAGGGATAGCTTAGTGGGTTGAGAATTGGCCTGCTAAATCATAGAATCATAGAATATCAGGGTTGGAAGGGACCCCTGAAGGTCATCTAGTCCAACCCCCTGCTCGAAGCAGGACCAATTCCCAGTTAAATCATCCCAGCCAGGGCTTTGTCAAGCCTGACCTTAAAAACCTCTAAGGAAGGAGATTCTACCACCTCCCTAGATAACGCATTCCAGTGTTTCATCACCCTCTTAGTGAAAAAGTTTTTCCTAATATCCAATCTAAACCTCCCGCACTGCAACTTGAGACCATTACTCCTCGTTCTGTCATCTGCTACCATTGAGAACAGTCTAGAGCCATCCTCTTTGGAACCCCCTTTCAGGTAGTTGAAAGCAGCTATCAAATCCCCCCTCATTCTTCTCTTCTGCAGGCTAAACAATCCCAGCTCCCTCTCCTCATAAGTCATGTGTTCTAGACCCCTAATCATTTTTGTTGCCCTTCGCTGGACTCTCTCCAATTTATCCACATCCTTCTTGTAGTGTGGGGTCCAAAACTGGACACAGTACTCCAGATGAGGCCTCACCAATGTCGAATAGAGGGGAATGATCACGTCCCTCGATCTGCTCGCTATGCCCCTACTTATACATCCCAAAATGCCATTGGCCTTCTTGGCAACAAGGGCACACTGCTGACTCATATCCAGGGTTTTGAGTTCAATCCTTGAGGGGGCCATTCTGTGTGACAGTTGTTTTTGTTTCTCCTTGATGTAAACCCACCCCCTTTGTTGATTTTAATTCCCTGTAAGCCAACCCTGTAAGCCATGTCGTCAGTCGCCCCTCCCTCTGTCAGAGCAATGGCAGACAATCGTTCCGTGCCTTTTTTTCTGTGCAGACGCCATACCACGGCAAGCATGGAGCCTGCTCAGCTCACTTTGGCAATTAGGAGCACATTGAACACCACGTGCATTGTCCAGCAGTATATGCAGTAGCAGAACCTGACAAAGCGAAACCGGACGAGTAGGCGACGTCAGCGTGATGATGAGAGTGATGAGGACATGGACACAGACTTCTCTCAAAGCATGGGCCCTGGGAATGTGGGCATCATGGTGCTAATGGGGCAGGTTCATGCGGTGGAATGCCGATTCTGGGCCCGGGAAACAAGCACAGATTGGTGGGACCTCATAGTGTTGCAGATCTGGGACGATTCCCAGTGTCTGCGAAACTTTCGCATGCGTAAGGGCACTTTCATGGAACTTTGTGACTTGCTTTCCCCTGCCCTGAAGCGCATGAATACCAAGATGAGAGCAGCCCTCACAGTTGAGAAGCAAGTGGCGATAGCCCTGTGGAAGCTTGCAACGCCAGACAGCTACCGGTCAGTTGGGAATCAATTTGGAGTGGGCAATTCTACTGTGGGGGCTGTTGTGATCCAAGTAGCCAATGCAATCAAAGGTCTGCTGATCTCAAGGGTAGTGACCCTGGGAAACGTACAGGTCATAGTGGATGGCTGTTCTGCAATGGGATTCCCTAACTGTGGTGGGGCCATAGATAGAACCCATATCCCTATCTTGGCACTGGAGCACCAAGCCGGCGAGTACATAAACCGCAAGGGGTACTTTTCAATAGTGCTGCAAGCACTGGTGGATCACAAGGGACGTTTCACCAACATCAACGTGGGATGGCCGGGAAAGGTCATGACGTTCGCACCTTCAGGAACTCTGGTCTGTTTCAAAAGCTGCAGGAAGGGACTTTATTCCCAGACCAGAAAATAACCGTTCGGGATGTTGAAATGCCTATAGTTATGCTTGGGGACCCAGCCTACCCCTTAATGCCCTGGCTCATGAAGCCGTACACAGGCAGCCTGGACAGTAGTTTGGAGCTGTTCAACTACAGGCTGAGCAAGTGCAGAATGGTGGTAGAATGTGCATTTGGACGTTTAAAGGCACGCTGGCGCAGTTTACTGACTCGCTTAGACCTCAGCGAAACCAATATTCCCACACTCATTACTGCTTGCTGTGCGCTCTGCAATATCTGTGAGAGTAAGGGGGAGACCTTTATGGTGGGGTGGGAGGTTGAGGCAAATCACCTGGCCACTGGTTACGCGCAGCCAGATACCAGGGCGGTTAGAAGAGCACAGGAGGGTGTGGTGCGCATCAGAGAAGCTTTGAAAACCAGTTTCATGACTGGCCAGGCTATGGTGTGAAAGTTCTGTTTGTTTCTCCTTGATGAAACCCCCCGCCCCTTGGTTCACTCTACTTCCCTGTAAGCTAACTACCCTTCCCTCCTCCCTTCGATCACCACTTGCAGAGGCAATAAAGTCATCGTTGCTTCACATTCATGCATTCTTTATTAATTCATCACACAAATAGGGGGATGACTACCAAGGTAGCCCGGGAGGGGTGGTGGAGGAGAGAAGCACCAGGAGGGGTTGTGGAGGAGGGAAGGACAAGGCCACACAGCACTTTAAAAGTTTAAAACTTTAAAACTTATTGAATGCCAGCCTTCTGTTGCTTGGGCAATCCTCTGGGATGGAGTGGCTGAGTGGCCGAAGGCCCCCTCACCGCGTTCTTGGGCGTCTGGGTGTGGAGGCTGTGGAACTTGGGGAGGAGAGCGGTTGGTTACACAGGGGCTGTAGAGGCGGCCTGTGCTCCAGCTGCCTTTCCTGCAGCTCAACCATATGCTGGAGCACATTAGTTTGGTCCTCCAGCAGCCTCAGCATTGAATCCTGCCTCCTCTCCCCATGCTGCCGCCACCTTTCAGCTTCAGCCCTCTCTTCAGCCCGCCACTTACTCTCCTCAGCCTGCCACCTCTCCTCCCGGTCATTTTGTGCTTTCCTGCACTCTGACATTATTTGCCTCCATGCATTCATCTGTGCTCTGTCAGTGTGGGAGGACAGCATGAGCTCAGAGAACATTTCATCGCGAGTGCGTTTTTTCCACCTTCTAATCTTCCCTAGCCTCTGGGAAGGAGAAGATCCTGTGATCCTTGAAACACATGCAGCCGGTGGAGGAAACAAAAAGGGACAGTGCTATTTAAAAAGACACATTTTATAGAACAATGGGTACACTCTTTCACGGTAAACCTTGTTGTTAACATTACATACACAGCACATGTGCTTTTGTTCGAAGGTCGCATTTTGCTGCCCCCCACCATGTGGCTAACCCCTCACCCCTTCCCCCTCACCGTGGCTAACAGCGGGGAACATTTATGTTCAGCCACAGGTAAACAGCCCAGCAGGAACGGGCACCTCTGAATGTCCCCTTGAGAAAAGCACCCTATTTCAACCAGGTGACCATGAATGATATCTTACTCTCCTGAGGATAACACAGAGAGATAAAGAACGGATGTTGTTTGAATGCCAGCAAACATACACTGCAATGCTTTGTTGTACAGTGGTTCCCGAGTATGTGCTACTGGCCTGGAGTGGTAAAGTGTCCTACCATGGTGGACGGAATAAGGCTGCCCTCCCCAGAAACCTTTTGCAAAGGAGAACCGCAAATGCCAGGGCAAATTAATCATTAAACATGCTTGCTTTTAAACCATGTATACTATTTGAAAAGGTACACTCACCAGAGGTCCCTTCTCCACCTGGCGGGTCCGGGAGGCAGCTTTGGGTAGGTTTGGGGGGTACTGGCTCCAGGTCCAGGGTGAGAAACAGTTCCTGGCTGTTGGGAAAACCTGTTTCTCTGCTTGCTTGCTGTGAGCTATCTACAACTTCATCATCATCATCTTCTTCGTCCCCAAAATCTGCTTCCGTGTTGCCTCCATCTCCATTGAAGGAGTCAAACAACACGGCTGGGGTAGTGGTGGCTGAACCCCCTAAAGTGGCATGCAGCTCATCATAGAAGCGGCATGTTTGGGGCTCTGACCCGGAGTGACCGTTTGCCTCTCTGGTTTTCTGGTAGGTTTGCCTCAGCTCCTTAAGTTTCACACGGCACTGCTTTGGGTCCCTGTTACGGCCTCTGTCCTTCATGCCCTGGGAGATTTTGACAAATGTTTGGGCATTTTGAAAACTGGAACGGAGTTCTGATAGCACGGATTCCTCTCCCCAAACAGCGATCAGATCCTGTACCTCCCATTCGGTCCATGCTGGAGCTCTTTTGTGATTCTGGGACTCCATCATGGTCACCTCTGCTGATGAGCTCTGCATGGTCACCTCTGCTGATGAGCTCTGCACTCACCTGCAGCTTGCCACGCTGGCCAAACAGGATATTGAAATTCAAAAGTTTGCGGGCCTTTTCCTGTCTACCTGGCATCTGAGTTGAGAGTGCTGTCCAGAGCGGTCACAATGGAGCACTCTGGGATAGCTTCCGGAGGCCAATACCGTCTAATTGCGTCCACAGTACCCCAAATTCGACCTGAAAAGGCCGATTTCAGCACTAATCCCCTTGTCAGGGGTGGAGTAAGGAAATCGATTTTAAGAGCCCTTTAAGTCGAAAAAAAGGGCTTCGTCATGTGGATGGGTGCAGGGTTAAATCGATTTAACGCTGCTAAATTCGATCTCAACGCCTAGTGTAGACCAGGGCTTAGGCAGCACACTAGTGACTTCAGATGACTTTTGGAAGACTGTCATAAGTAACCCTCATCCAGGGTTCCTAACTGAGTTGGTAATGCCCAGAACTCATCACATGCTCATTGGCCATTTTTTCTAAAGTCAAGCATGAGCACAAGCCTCCTGAGATAGCTGTGGGCCAACACAAAGTCATTGCATTATGACACTGAAATGCAGATGTCCTGATAACTTTGTGATGCTGATGTGATTCCCTATATGGCATTCTGAATATGGAAATGTTTTTACTACGTTTTAAAATTTCCATTGCATGTCTGAATGACATTGTATGTTTTGTTTGGCCTTGTAGAAAAGTTTACTTGGGGTCATTGAGCGCATAAGCTGGTATAGAGACCCTAGGGATTATTTAAGAAACTGCACTGGTACTTCATGTAATCTGTCTAATACATATATCTAATCTATTGGCATTAGCATTTCAAAGACAACAAAGTTAAAAGTCTACCCAGATGCATTGGTGATCTAAAGGAACCTACTGTTAAAGCACTAAATTAATTTTTCAAACATTTGCATGTTTCCTAAGATCTGTTGCCCACATAAAATATATGTAATTGCCTTAACATAAAACAAACTATACCCAGCTGTATGATATGATTGTAATTTAGTTAAATGTATCTGAAGCCAATATACAAAAAACTTAGCTTCACATTCTCAGTTATTGACAACATCTGTTGTATGATTCAGCATTCTGATCATCTTATTGGTTACCCAAACAAGTACATAAACAAAAACATGTTCTTTATTCTCCTGTTCTGACTCACTGGTTACTGTGTAACTCACTCCTGAACAACTAGACAGTGTTATCGAACTGTTAGCAGGCTCCAAGCGTTTTAAACCTGAAGTTCCTCTTCTCTGTGATGAAAACAGTTATTTACTTTAGTCAACAGAAGCCAGATGATGTTATTTCAAACACAACATTTATGTACAAAGTCTCAAATATCTATTTAGGAAAAGTTATAACGTGCTCAAATGTGTTTGATCTTCTTCTTGCCTGACAGACTTCCCTGTATTATGTGTTTGATCATCATTTCCCCCCCTCAGTAAACACATATTGTATATTTATTTGATCTCTGGTTTCACTGGCAATATAATATGCTTGGCTGAAATATGTTCCTGCTAGTCATTACTGTATATGTGGGGGATTATTTGAAATGATCTCCGTTAGCTAATACCTTTTTGGCAAACCTTTCATATCTGTTGGATTTTGTGTTGAAACTCCTACTGTAAGAATGGAACCAGTGACATAGTACATAGCAAATTATGAAGTTGTGAGAAAGTAAATGAAATAGGACACATATACTCGGGATGGTTATTACCATTATTTATTATTTTATATTTACCGTAAGGGTTTTCTTTGGGCCCCATGTGCTAGGGTTCACACAAACATATAAGAAGCCATAATCTGTGTCCTGAAGAGCTTACAGTCTAAATTACAAGCAGAGGCAACAAGGGAATTTAACAAACAACAGGAGACCAAGGGGATGGGAGGAAAAGTGTAACCGTAATAAGATTGTATGTTTCCATAGACTAGCTTTGTGCAGAGAGTAATGGTTCAAATGATTTGGAATTTGTTGTCACCTACTAAAAAATAAATAGCCTCTCTCTTTGATTGCTGCTCAATCTAGTTATCCTTGTTGGCTGACTTTTTGTAGGCATCACACTAAAAATGAAGGATTTGAAGGAAGAGATGGTATTGGCTTTATGAATTAGTATTGAGAGGGTGCTTGCATAAGGGACAGTTTAGAAAAAAGCTTGTAACCATGGGAAGGGTGGACAAATGGGAGTTCAAGGCAGGCATCACTGGTGAAGAGGGCAGCAATGAGTTGTGAAGGACCTTGAAAGTGACAACGAGAAGCACAAATTCAATGCAGTGGAAAACAGGAGGCCAATGGAGGGATGTAAAGATTGTGTTGGTAGGGGTATGTCACGAGGTCAGAGAGACGAAGTGTAGGTTTCTCTGCTGAGCGTTACCTATAAGCTGATGGAAAGACTAATCCTGATGCTGATGGATGAGGTAGTTGAACCTCAGTTGCCTTGTGTTCAGATTAGATTCAGGTGGAGTTGTTGCACCCGAGATCAGGTATGTCGCCTGACTTAAGACATAGAAGATGTATTTGAGTGAGGAAATAAAGTTGCCATGGTCTTTATTGATCTGACAGCATCTTATGACGCTGTGTGGCACATCAGGCTGACTACCAAGATGCTGCAAGTTATTCTTTGTAGGCTGGTGGTGCAGTTCATCCAAGAAATGACTAGCAACCAAAGTTTCATCCTGAAAGACTGGGAGAAAATCAGTCACCTTAAACGACCCCACAGTGGCTGTCTATAAGGGTTGGTTTTGGCTCCCCTTTTGTTCCATATATACACAAATGACCTTCCTGAAATATAGGCCAAGAAGTATATGTATGTTGATGACATCTGTATTGTTGACAATGGAAACGACATCCACAGGATCAAAGGGAATCTCAGACAAGGTATGGCTACTTTGATCACTTACTTCCACCAATGGAGACTAATTCTCAATGAAACCGAAACAGTGGCAACTGGTTTCCAGCAAAACAATCATCTTGCCCATGAGCCCATCTCGATCCATGTCCAAGAACAGCTATTGCCATTCCATCAAGTTTTGTTATATACTTGGAAGTAAAACTCAACTGTAGCCTGACATACCAGCCTCACCTGGAACACCTGAAAATGAAGATTTCCTCCCGTACCACCTTGCTTCAAAAACTACCTGGAACCTCCTAGGAACAGACCCTTCAGTGCTTCGTACACCTGAACTTGCCCCCCAAAAACCTGGAAAGTTTTAGAGTTTAATGTACATTTCTGTACACATAAGCAATATTTTCAAAAGTGATTAATGATTTTGGAGGCCTCCATTTTTTTGTGTATTCCCAGCTTGAAATACCTTTAAAAATGTCTAATTTTCAGAGGGTGAGTGCTGAGCACTTTGTGAAAATCCAGGCCCCTTTTAAGGCATCTCAAGTATCTTTCATGGGTCTCTTGGTACTTTCAGGCTCTTGGACTCTCCCACAAGCCCCAATGTGGGATACTTCTTCCAACCTAACTAGAGATCCCACTGTCTGTTTCATCCAAAGAGCCATACTTCCTGCTTTCCCATCCTGTGTCACTGAGACTTACTCTTCCTAAAACCCTCACTCCTTTCCACCAATCCACAGACCTATAGAAACAAAGTCAAATCACTGAGTAGTTCAGATATGGAACACTCTTTTTTAAAAAAAAAACACCTTGTTTTAAATAACAAATATAGTATTGCTTTGCATTTGTTTGTTGCATTGTCTTCCTGTGGTGGGGTGTATCAACCCCACACTGGTGATGCAGGGGTTGGCAAACTGCTTTGGGCTCAAGAGGTCACACCCCCCTGCCCTTGCTGGGCATGCTCCCAGTGGAGAGAGCATATAAAAGGAAGTCTGGGCTGACTGAGGAGGAGAGCAGACATGTGCTGCAGGCTCCTGATGAGAAGCTGATGGAACTCCAAAGCACGCAGGGTGAGCACCTTGACTATGCTGCAGGAGCCCAGTCAACCGCGGGGACTGAAGGAGATAACCAGCTGCTACCTGCAGAGGAGATTCCAGAGCAAAGACTAAGGGTAGGAAGCGACCCAAAAGACACGTTTGGGGATATGGAGCCCTGCAACGTGGTAACTGGTTTTGAAGGGCCCTGGGTTAGAACCCGGTGGAGTAGTTTGTGCCAGGGTTCCCCTACCTTCCCCGCTATTGCCATCAGGCACGACTGCCATTAGAGAGGGCAGCTCTTTGGACTAGTGCTATGAGGCACTACTGCCACTAGAGAGCGCGGCTTCTTGGACTATTGCCATCAGGCACTACTGCTGTTAGGGAGGGCGAATTTTTGGACTTTTGCAAGTAGGCACTGCTGCTGCCAGAGAGAAGGCGGCTCCTTGGACTCTTGCCACTAGGCATGGCCGCCGCCAGAGAGAATGCGGCTCCAGAGACCTTCGCTACTTACACCTGCCAGAAAAGGTGCCCTCTTAGATTCCCGCTGCTGGGGCGCTGATGTCCCAAAGCCACTCAGCGTCTCGGACCCCCGCTGACCCCCTGACACTTCCAGCCAAGAATTTCAGAGTAATTTACAATCATTAGTTAAATGAGCTTCACAATGCCCTTGTGTGGCAGGTGAGTATTATTATAACCATTTATAGATAAGAAAACCAGATCATCAGGGAAACGCAAGCTCTGCTTCTTTGCTTATTATACGGCGACTATATGTGCAAAACCCAAGTACAAATACCCAACATAATAGCTATGTGCATAAATAGCTACAAGTCTAGTCAGCACTCCCTTCAGTAAAGATTACTACATTATTACAAAATCACTTAGCTTTTTCATCTTTATTAGCAATGCCAAATCATTTGCTTAAATCAACCTTAGGATCAAGCCCTTAAAAATTGTGAAACTGTATTGTTGTTGATATTTAGTTTTATAGAAAAGTAACTACATCATCAATAAATCTTCAAGCCTGAGGGAAATACCTTCTGAATGAGGAAACTCTTGTTCATTTCTTTTACTGCCACATTTCCAAAAACGCTTGGATGCAAAAATATTAAAGGGTTTGATTTAATTTTGTTAGCATTTTGTACCATTTTTTCCCCTGGGAACTTCAAATCTGAAAGATAAAAATGCTGAGCCACCCTCTTTGAAGATGGTGCAAAGGAAGCAGAAATCTCTATAGTTCTCTAGCTGGGGATAACTCACATGGGGAAATTCTCAGCAAGTTTAGAGCCACTGCAGGTGCCAGGTGGCATGGTCTGGGACAGGGAAGACTAGTGGCTGGAGTGGAGTCTGGTATCACCAGCTGGCAGATGGTTCTTTAGGGACTGTTGCCAGTTGAAACAAGTTAGAATAGTCCCAAGGCTGTTCTAACCTGCACTAGGGCTGGGGATGGGACAGAGAATCAAAGAGCTGTAAGTAGTTTCGTCCAGTCACCCCTGTTCTGCTGTGTTCAGTGGAAATTGATTGCTGTCCTTTAAAACGTACATTTTATTTGTTTTCCATACTATATTCTTCAGTTCCCTTCCTCTTTACCAGTCTCATTCATATCAACTTGACTGACACAAAGAATTGACTGTTTTATGTATGTTAGATACCACATTACATCAAAATGGTGAGTCCCTAGCAATTAATGGGATTTCCACAATAAACATACAAAAATATCCACCCAGGTTATAAAAAGAAGCATGTATGACAGTAAGCACAAAGGAAGTTATGTCAGTATTCAAGTGGTTTTGTTCCATCCTTCTTGTCATTTTGCTTCAAAGGAGAGAAATGTATGTTTTCTCCTAAAAGAGAAAAGAATGAATTGAGGAGTTTCAAAAGCTGTTCTATGCCTCTCAGCCACCAAAACTGTTAGAGGATATGATCAAGAAAAGCACAAATGAATTGGTTCAATTTTTTAAAAAAACCTGTTTTTAATGTAATTGCACAGTATTCAGACACTAAATAACTAATCATACCGCATTGTTTTTTTAGCCTGAAGAAAATAATTCAGTACTGCAGTTAATACCATTTCTATGGCACGTTCTGATCTAAAGCATGATTGGAAAGGGTCTAGGCTATTTGTAGAGGCTAGCTGTTGCTAGAGAACACCATTGAACAAATAATAGACAGTAGTTTGCAATGTTATCTGTAGAACGGTCAAAAAATGGAAAAAACACTTAGCAAAATAATTGAACTGTCAAAGTTGTTTCCATTTTACAGGAGTTGAAATAGAACAACTTTTCATTTTGGGTAATTTTTCACAAAATATTAATTCAGATTTTTTTGAAAATTTGAATGTATCATTTTCCTCCCTTGTCTTCCTCTCTTCTTCCCCCACCTTTAATGAATATCAGAGTTTAATTTTTCCTTTTGCCGTTTTGTATCTTTTCCAGAGTGTGTGTGTGTGGGGGAATTACATCATTCATTTTATTGCATTACGAGGAGAAGGGAATAAAGGAAAAATGAGGGGAAAGAAGCAAAAAGACCTTGAATATTCAAAATTTTTAAAATGTCAAAATTTGAAATGTTTTAATTTGGGGTTCTGATGAGAAACAGTAAATAGTGAAAATTTTGCTTAAAAAAGGCCATTTTTCATCAAAAAATTTAAAAGAAAAATTTCAACCAGCTCTAGTTATTTGTATCAGGAAACAGTGCCTTGAGTGCTGGACAGATAATTGCATATTTCAGGGGGGTTCTACTGTAAAATCTTCTGTTGAGCCATATCTCCTGTAGAAAAGTACAGAAGAGTTAGACATAGCTAGCATGGATTTTCAAAAGTGAAGTCATGCTTCACCAACAGATTAATTCCCAAGTCACTTCCTCAATGACAGCCGTCAGTCGTGATGCAGAAACATTCTTTGCTTGGACTTAAGCGGTGCTTGAACAGGAAAAGTAAATGTTATGCCTCCTGCGCTTTTGTTCCACTGGGCCTCATACAGCTCCAGCCCCGCTCATGTCACCTTCGCTCAGCTTCAAGAACCTCTCTTTACCCACTAGGACAGCCACTGACTTAAAAGAAGAAATTTTTTAAACATACCATGTAAAGACTGGCATTCTTCATGAAATCCAGTAGATTGAACTCAATGGTAGCTAGACTGTACTTAGGGTATGTCTACACTACAAAATTAGGTCGAATTTATAGAAGTCATTTTTTTAGAAATCGGTTTTATATATTCGAGTGTGTGTGTCCCCACAGAAAATGCTCTAAGTGCATTAAGTGCATTAACTTGGTGGAGTGCTTCCACAGTACCGAGGCAAACATCGACTTCCGGAGTGTTGCACTGTGGGTAGCTATTCCACAATTCCTGCAGTCTCCGCTGCCCATTGGAATTCTGGGTTGAGATCCCAATGCCTGATGGGGCTAAAACATTGTCGCGGGTGGTTCTGGGTACATATCGTCAGGCCCCCGTTCCCTCCCTCCTTCCGTGAAAGCAGCAGCAAACAATTGTTTCACGCCTTTTTTCTTGAGTTACCTGTGCAGACGCCATCCCACGGCAAGTATGGAGCCTGCTCAGGTAACTGTCACTGTATGTCTTCTGGGTACTGGCAGACGTGGTACTGCATTGCTACACAGCAGCATCAACCCATTGCCTTGTGGCAACAGATGGTACAGTAGGACTGGCAGCCATCATCGTCATGTCCGAGGTGCTCCTGGCCACGTCGGCCAGGAGCACCTGGGCAGACATGGGCGCAGGGACTAAATTTGGAGTGACTTGACCAGGTCATTCTCTTTAGTCCTGCAGTCAGTCCTATTGAACCATCTTATGGTGAGCAGGCAGGCGATACAGATTGCTAGCAGTCCTACTGTACCATCTTCTGCCAGGCAGGCAAGAGATGAGGATGGCTAGCAGTCCTACTGCACCATCTTCTGTCGAGCAGCCATGAGCTGTGGATGGCTTGCAGTCCTTCTGCACCATCTGCTGCCAGCCAAAGATGTAAAATATAGATGGAGCGGATCAAAACAAGAAATAGACCAGATTTGTTTTGTACTCATTTGCTTCCCCCCTCCCCCGTCGAGGGGACTCATTCCTCTAGGTCACATTGCAGTCACTCACAGAGAAGGTGCAGCAAGGTAAATCTAGCCATGTATCAATCAGAGGCCAGATCAACCTGCTTGTTTCAATAAGAACAATTACTTAGGTGCACCATTTCTTATTGGAACCCTCTGTGAAGTCCTGTCTGAAATACTCATTGCTGTAAAGCCACCCCCTTTGTTGATTTTAATTCCCTGTAAGCCAACCCTGTAAGCCATGTCGTCAGTCGCCCCTCCCTCCGTCAGAGCAACGACAGACAATCGTTCTGTGCCTTTTTTCTGTGCGGACATCATACCAAGGCGAGCATGGAGGCCGCTCAGCTCACTTTGGCAATTAGGACACATTAAACACTACACGCATTATCCAGCAGTATATGCAGCACCAGAACCTGGCAGAGCGATACCGGGCGAGGAGGCGATGTCAGCGCGGTCACGTGAGTGATCAGGACATGGACACAGATTTCTCTGAAAGCATGGGCCCTGCCAATGCATGCATCATGTTGCTAATGGGGCAGGTTCATGCTGTGGAACGCCGATTCTGGGCTCGGGAAACAAGCACAGACTGGTGGGACTGCATAGTGTTGCAGGTCTGGGACGATTCCCAGTGGCTGCGAAACTTTCGCATGCGTAAGAGCACTTTCATGGAACTTTGTAACTTGCTTTCCCCTGCCCTGAAGCACATGAATACCAAGATGAGAGCAGCCCTCACAGTTGAGAAGCAAGTGGTGATAGCCCTGTGGAAGCTTGCAACGCCAGACAGCTACCGGTCAGTTGGGAATCAATTTGGAGTGGGAAAATCTACTGTGGGGGCTGCTGTGATGCAAGTAGCCCACGCAATCAAAGATCTGCTGATATCAAGGGTAGTGACCCTGGGAAACGTACAGGTCATAGTGGATGGCTTTGCTGCAATGGGATTCCCTAACTGTGGTGGGGCCATAGACGGAACCCATATCCCTATCTTGGCACCGGAGCACCAAGCCGGCGAGTACATAAACCGCAAGGGGTACTTTTCAATAGTGCTGCAAGCACTGGTGGATCACAAGGGACGTTTCACCAACATCAACGAGGGATGGCCGGGAAAGGTACATGATGCTCGCATCTTCAGGAACTCTGGTCTGTTTCAAAAGCTGCAGGAAGGGACTTTATTCCCAGACCAAATAATAACCGTTCGGGATGTTGAAATGCCTATAGTTATCCTTGGGGACCCAGCCTACCCCTTAATGCCCTGGCTCATGAAGCCGTACACAGGCAGCCTGGACAGTAGTCAGGAGCTGTTCAACTACAGGCTGAGCAAGTGCAGAATGGTGGTAGAATGTGGATTTGGATGTTTAAAGGCGCGCTGGCGCAGTTTACTGACTCGCTTAGACCTCAGCGAAACCAATATTCCCACTGTTATTACTGCTTGCTGTGTGCTCCACAATATCTGTGAGAGTAAGGGGGAGACGTTTATGGCGGGGTGGGAGGTTAAGGCAAATCGCCTGGCTGCTGGTTACGTGCAGCCAGACACCAGGGTGGTTAGAAGAGCACAGGAGGGCGCGGTACACATCAGAGAAGCTTTGAAAACCAGTTTCGTGACTGGCCAGGCTATGGTGTGAAAGTTCTGTTTGTTTCTCCTTGATGAAACCCCCCGCCCCTAGGTTCACTCTACTTCCCTGTAAGCTAACCACCCTTCCCTCCTCCCTTCGATCACCGCTTGCAGAGGCAATAAAGTCATCGTTGCTTCACACTCATGCATTCTTTATTAATTCATCACACAAATAGGGGGATGACTACCAAGGTAGCCCAGGAGAGGTAGTGGAGGAGAGAAGGAAAATGCCACACAGAACTTTAAAAGTTTACAACTTTAAAATTTATTGAATGCCAGCCTTCTGTTTTTTGGGCAATCCTCTGTGGTGGAGTGGCTGGTTGGCAGGAGGTCCCCCACCGTGTTCTTGGGCGTCTGGGTGTGGAGGCTATGGAACTTGGGGAGGAGGGCGGTTGGTTACACAGGGGCTGTAGTGGCAGTCTGTGCTCCAGCTGCCTTTGCTTCAGCTCAACCATACACTGGAACATACTGGTTTGATCCTCCAGCAGCCTCAGCATTGAATCCTGTCTCCTCTCATCATGCTGCCGCCACATTTGAGCTTCAGCCCTGTCTTCAACCCGTCACTAACTCTCTTCAGCCTGCCACCTCTCCTCCCGGTTATTTTGTGCTTTCCTGCACTCTGACATTGTCTGCCTCCACGCATTCGTCTGTGCTCTGTCAGTGTGGGAGGACAGCATGAGCTCAGAGAACATTTCATCACGAGTGCGTTTTTTTTTTCTTTCTAATCTTCCCTAGCCTCTGGGAAGGAGAAGATCCTGTGATCATTGAAACACATGCAGCTGGTGGAGGAAAAAAAAAAGGGACAGCAGTATTTAAAAAGACACATTTTATAAAACAGTGGCTACACTCTTTCAGGGTAAACCTTGCTGTTAACATTACATACATAGCACATGTGCTTTCGTTACAAGGTCGCATTTTGCCTCCCCCCACTGCGTGGCTACCCTACCCCCTCAACCCTCCCTCCTCCCCGTGGCTAACAGCGGGGAACATTTCTGTTCAGCCACAGGCAAACAGCCCAGCAGGAACGGGCACCTCTGAGTATCCCTTGAAGAAAGGCACCCTATTTCAACCAGGTGACCATGAATGATATCTCACTCTCCTGAGGATAACACAGAGAGATAAAGAACGGATGTTGTTTGAATGCCAGCAAACATACACTGCAATACTTTGTTATACAATGATTCCCGAGTACGTGTTACTGGCCTGGAGTGGTAAAGTGTCCTACCATGGAGGACGCAATAAGGCTGCCCTCCCCAGAAACCTTTTGCAAAGGCTTTGGGAGTACATCCAGGAGAGCCGCGAATTCCAGGGCAAATTAATCCTTTCACATGCTTGCTTTTAAACCATGTATACTATTTTAAAAGGTATGCTCACCAGAGGTCCCTTCTCCACCTGGCAGGTCTGGGAGGCAGCCTTGGGTAGGTTTGGGGGGTACTGGCTCCAGGTCCAGGGTGAGAAACAGTTCCTGGCTGTCGGGAAAACCTGTTTCTCCGCTTGCTTGCTGTGAGCTATCTACAACCTCATCATCATCATCATTTTCTTCGTCCCCAAAATCTGCTTCCACGTTGCCTCCATCTCCATTGAAGGAGTCAAACAACATGGCTGAGGTAGTGGTGGCTGAACCCCTTAAAGTGGCATGCAGCTCATCATAGAAGCGGCATGTTTGGGGCTCTGACCCGGAGCGGCCGTTCGCTTCTCTGGTTTTCTGGTAGGCTTGCCTCAGCTCCTTAAGTTTCACGCGACACTGCTTCGGGTCCCTGTTATGGCTTCTGTCCTTCAAGCCCTGGGAGATTTTGACAAATGTTTTGGCATTTCAAAAAATGGAACGGAGTTCTGATAGCACGGATTCCTCTCCCCATACAGCGATCAGATCCCATACCTCCCGTTCAGTCCATGCTGGAGCTCTTTTGCGATTCTGGGACTCCATCATGGTCACCTCTGCTGATGAGCTCTGCATGGTCACCTGCAGCTTGCCACGCTGGCCAAACAGGAAATGAGATTCAAAAGTTCGCGGTTCTTTTCCTGTCTACCTGGCCAGTGCATCTGAGTTGAGAGTGCTGTCCAGAGTGGTCACAATGGAGCACTCTGGGATAGCTTCCGGAGGCCAATACCGTCGAATTGTGTCCACAGTACCCCAAATTCGATCCGGCAAGGCCGATTTAAGTGCTAATCCACTTGTCAGGGGTGGGGTAAGGAAATCGATTTTAAGAGCCCTTTAAGTCAAAATAAAGGGCTTCATTGTGTGGACGGGTGCAGGTTTACATCTATTTAACGCTGCTAAATTCGACCTGAAGTCCTAGTGTAGACCAGGGCTTAGTGTGAAGTGAAACTCCCACATTGCTTCAGTGCAATTGAAAGGGTCCTCACTCAATTTACAGCGAAGCTTCCATCTGCTTGATTGTGAGCTTCCACTGTGGTAATTTTAGAAATGCAGCATTTACCACCCACCTGCCAGGTAGTGGGTGTTAAGTGTCTCATTTCAAGGAGATTTAGCATAATTTCCCCCTCCTCTGAGCAGGGACAGGGAAGAGAAGTTACCATCACCCAGCAGGGGACGGAGTAATGATAAATCCCTGGATCCTGTTCTTGCGACAGTTAGTCCCAGAGGGGAGTGAAGAGTAGCTGGGTTAATCTTGTCACATCTGCTTTCAGTATAACTGAGTTGAGGGAAATTAGGGGGTGGGGGAAGGAGGACTGAGGGAGTGCAATAAGGGAGAGGGCAAGTGTGGGAGAGACAAAATGGCAATCAAATGAGAAGAGGAAGCTTGGGTGAGATGGGGAAAATCCTCAGTTTTCTGGTTGGGGTGCATCCTCAGCCCCAGCTCTTCAAGCCAAACTCACTTCTGTGACAAACGACATTCAAGGAGCTCCTCAAAACTTGGCAGCTATGTCCAATAATAATGAATTACAGATTTGGTCCCTGTTCAGAACTGGATACCAGAGAAACAGCATCACTCATAGGTGACTCAAAGATTTGTTATGTCCTGGTCCTGCCCCAATGAAGTTCGTGGGGAATCTGCAACTGGTTTTAATGAACACAGAATCAGGTCTCTAATTTCTGCCCCCTGGAGGTATTGAATTGGACAAAGTGGCAAAATGAAGAAAGACACATACATGGAATTAAGTGGCAGGCTTCAACTTTTATTAAACTTTAACACAGGGGAAGGGCGCTACCAGCCCATCACCCATACTCTCCTATTATACTAGGCATTTAATTGATTCCAGTGCGGGGTTTACTGGGCTCCTTACCATATGATCCGTTAACTGGTGCCAGGGTTACAGGGCTCTGTACCATATAACCCATATTACCCAGGCTCTCCTCAGCATACCCTGCCCCAAAGGACTCAGCTCTTTCTGAGTTCTAGCACCCTTTCCCCAGTAATGGGGACAGAGGGTACAGGAGAGTGGGGACTTTGGCCTATGAGGGACACAAGTCCCTCAGCCTGCAAAGGCCACAAGGTCTCACACTATCACATGAGCCCAAAGCCCATCACCTCTGGGAACCATTCATTGTATTCTCTTAACTGCACTGGAAACCGTCCACAAGTTGTGATGAATAAACACCACCACCCCAGTACCTTAGTTAAGTTCTAAATTTGTTCCTACTGTGGCTTGAAGGTGCTACAAAGAAGGCAAAAATCAACAACCCCTCCCTGGTCTTCTGCCAATTGGCCCATGGGAGAAAAAATACCATCCTGAGCACTATACGGATGTTACAGATGAAGCTACCTGTCTCCCTATGCTACCTATATATTTTGCTCTTCCAGTTTTTAAATGCAATTTAACTTCACTGTTTGGAATCACTACAATTCTAAGTAGGTCGCGAAATCACTTAATTAACAGTCAACAGGAGAGCAGGAGAGCGGGGCGGGGGAAGGAGGGGAACCTTCTGTGGTGATAATCAAGGTGGGTGATTTCCAGCAGTTGACAGGAACAGCAGGGGGAGGAGGGGAAGAAACACGGGAAAATAGTTTTACTTTGTGTAATGACCCATCCACTCCCAGTCTTTATTCAAGCCTAAGTTAATTGTATCCAGTTTGCAAATTAATTCTAATTCAGCAGTTGCTCGTTGGAGTCTGTTTTTGAAGTTTTTTTGTTGAAGAATTGCCACTTTGAGGTCTGTAATCGAGTGACCAAAGAGATTGAAGTGTTCTCCAACTGGTTTTTGAACGTTATAATTCTTGATGTCTAATTTGTGTCCATTTATTCTTTTATGTAGAGACTATCCAGTTTGGCCAATGTACATGGCAGAGGGGCATTGCTGGCAGATGATGGCATATATCACATTGGTAGATGTGCAGGTGAACAAGCCTCTGATAGTGTGGCTGATGTGATTAGGCCCTATGATGGTGTTCCCTGAATAGTTATGTGGACACAGTTGGCAACGGGCTTTGTTGCAAGGATAAGTTCCTGGATTAGTGGTTTTGTTGTGTGGTGTGTGGTTGCCGGTGAGTATTTGCTTCAGGTTGGGGGGCTCTCTGTAAGCAAGGACTGTCCTGTCTCCCAAGATCTGTGAGAGTGATGGGTCGTCCTTCAGGATAGGTTGTAGATCCTTGATGATGCATTGGAGAGGTTTTAGTTGGGGGCTGAAGGTGATAGCTAGTGGTGTTCTGTTATTTTCTTTGTTGGGCCTGTCCTGTAGTAGGTAACTTCTGGGTACTCTTCTGGCTCTGTCAGTCTGTTTCTTCACTTCAGCAGGTGGGTATTGTAATTGTAAGAACGCTCGATAGAGATCTTGTAGGTGTTTGTCTCTGTCTGAGGGGTTGGAGCAAATGTGGTTGTATCGTAGAGCTTGGCTGTAGACAATGGATCGCGTGGTGTGGTCTGGATTAAAGCTGGAGGCATGTAGGTAGGCATAGCGGTCAGTAGGTTTCCGGTATAGGGTGGTGTTTATGTGACCATCGCTTATTAGCACTGTAGTTTCCCCATGTTTATTTACTCCCTCCCCTGCTGTTCCTGTCAACTGCTGGAAATGGCCCACCTTGATTATCACTACAAAAGGTCCCGTCCCCCCCCCAACCCGGCTCTCCTGCTGGTAATAGCTCACCATACCTGATCACTCTCGTTACAGTGTGTATGGTAACACCCATTGTTTCATGTTCTCTGTGTATATAAATCTTCCCACTGTATTTTCCACTGAATGCATCCGATGAAGTGAGCTCTAGCTCACAAAAGCTTACGCTCAAATAAATTTGTTAGTCTCTAAGATGCCACAAGTCCTCCTTTTCTTTTTGCGGATACAGACTAACATGGCTGCTACTCTGAAACCAGTCAACAGCTTGTATCACTTTGGGAGCATAATCAAAACGAGAAGACAAAAACTACATAAATTAAGGCCCAAGCTCTGAATTTAGCTGTGAACATAGTTAATAAGGAATAAAAATTCCTATTACTCAACCTGGAATCTTCACTGTGTTGGTCTGTTACCAGTGCACACTTGCTGCCCTTAGGTTTCTATTTTTAAAAGTTAGAAAAACTTTAATGAGTCCTTATTGCAAGAATACGTGTGATACCCTGAATGCTAGAGATTACAAATTGTTCTTTCCATCTGCCTTAAGTAGATACATGGTCTTATAGTAGATTTCATTTATGTTTATTGGACAGTTACAGGTCTGTGATCCAATATGGATGAATACATGTCTATAAACAGGTCACATTTCCACTCCAGAACAAACTATACACACTGTACAGAGTCAACACTCACCCCTTTCCTTGTATTTGGCTTTATTAATGTGGCAACACAAAACTAACAACAAACTCCAGCCCAAGCCTTTGTGCCAGGCTTGGTTGTCTGTAGGGTTGCTGTCTTGTGACATATCAGCACCACTGCCTAGGGGACCAATCCCTTCTCTTCAGAACTATTATAGAATTACATATTGACAAGCCAAAGTGAGTCAACAGGGCTCAGTCAGCAACTCCCTTCAGGGTTTCAACACCTGCTCTTAGGGTGAGTCCACAGAAGAACCCAGCAACTCCATAACAGTGTGTATTACATGTTTGTGTTAGAGCTGAACAAACAATGTGATGATTCTAGCCCATTTTTCTGTTGGCAAACTGTTCATGAAAAACACGTGATTTTCAGGAAATAATGTTTAGTCATTAACTGAAAACTCATTAGCATTTTATTTATGGCAGTTCCATCCTAGCTTGGTTTGTTTTCCCCTCTTGCTAACTCTTCATACTGCTGAACAGTCATTAAGAGGAGCTAGGTTAAAAATCACAGAGGGATCTTGCAGAGCTGTTGAGTTGCTGAGAACAAAGTTGCCCGAAACTGCAAATACCTACTACCATAAGTATTCCCAAGGGGACTTCTAATGGAAATAAGGACACTTGTAAGTCCCTGCAGGATCCAGCCCCAAAATTTGGATGGAATCCTGGTATTGTGGTTTCAGTCTCTACACGGGATGCCAAGATTTCTGTGAATCTGTCTCTGGAGCAAGCATTCCACATACAGGTGTCCCTAGTTGCTGATGGAGGTTTTACCCTTTACAAATGCTAACTCTGACCACTTTCTAGCAAGACCTCTCACTGGCTTCT
The DNA here is from genome assembly GCF_965152235.1 of Eretmochelys imbricata. Taxonomy (NCBI): domain Eukaryota; kingdom Metazoa; phylum Chordata; order Testudines; family Cheloniidae; genus Eretmochelys; species Eretmochelys imbricata. The sequence goes on along the minus strand of NC_135573.1, from coordinate 109,271,407 downwards.
TCTTTGGCTACATCTCTTCTCTATTTGACAGATACCAATAATTAATATCTTCTGTGTGAGAAAGTTCTCAAAGTGGTAGTTGTCACATCCTTAGGAGAAATACTGGTTCTTGTGGGAGTTACACAAGTGTGTTATGTTTGCATGGGGCCCCACAGACCAACATCTCATAACAAGTAATGCATTTGGGTTTATTTATGGAGCTGGGTGATTTACAATCACTTCTTCCTATTCTTCATTGTGTCCATGTGAGGCACATCCACATATTTTGAGGTCCTATGGATCATAAAGGTTCAGAAGGAAACTGCAGTCACTTTTTAATCAGATGAGGAATAACCATGCTGTCAATGGCAGAATGCCAAGCCCTTTCACTCACATTTTTCACTGTAGGTATGTTTCTTTCCCTGTTTGTTTTTTTACCAGTATTTAAAAAAAGTCTACTTGCTTGTATTATACTTCACCACCAAACATTTATATTATAAAGTCTGATTATGTTTTAGCCAAAGAGAATTAAGATTTCAAGCCTGGTATATCAGTGAGGGACCTGCATACCAACTCAGAGTTGCAGAACAATCTAACAGGAAAAGACAGGATCTCGATTTTCTTGTAACAAATCAAAATAAGCCTTGGTATGCAAAAAATGCTTACAAAATATACCATGAAGCTTTGCATTTTTTTGTGCAGTCATCTGATTTCTAGCACCACCTGCATGATATATATATAGCATAGAACCTCATGATAAGGTGAATAAAGCCACTGCTTTTGCACAATAACTATTAGGATGAAATCTCTCTTCTGAAAACTTTTTCTGTTGCTGTTTTGCAAAGGACCATTATTATCCAATGACACTATGAGCACCGCTCTTGCAACTACATAAAATACACTTCTACCTATTTTGCACACAAAAGGCATTTGTTTTCTTAAAAATTGATAGTAGTGTCACATATAAGCACCACATTTCCTTGTGAAATTGCTCCTTTTGCATATATAAATACTTTTTGTGCATGCAAATGTGAGATTTACATATTCAGTGGGTGAAATACATGAAGACACTTTTTCTTTTGTGTGTGTGTGTGTGTGTGTGTGTGTGTGTGAGAGAGTTAGGTTCTGGCATTAAAAACTTGTACCATAACATGACATTGTTTTTTATAATGAGTGGTAAGCCATTCATTTTTTTTGCCGTTCTTAATTTATTGGCTGTACAGTTCTCAGACTGACTGAGAACTGGAAGCAACATTTATTTTTGCAGTCTGATCCTGGCTCTTTATGCAGAGTTATAATAAGGCTTTTAGTATCACACTAACTTGACATATTCATTTGCTCTTAATGGGATTGTGGTTATGGTACTTGAAAAATGATCAGTGGTCATGTTATTGCTTTGTGGCTAGGCTACCTTATAAATGAATAATTAGTAATTGAAGTGACATGTTTGTGCACTGATAGTTCAGTGATGGACATGTTAGAAATACTTACAGTAGATGGAAAGAGAGACCTGGTAGCTGTTTATAGTTCAACTGTGTTAACATTTACTCTTCTAGAAGTTTCAAACTCATCTAAAAATTCACTTGGAGACTTATCTTGGCATATAACATCTCAGTTAAGAGCCTTTTTTCTTTTCAAATTTAAAAGGTTAGTGTGACACTCCATGCTTGTGTGACTCCATCATCATAATTTAAAAAGAAATCTAATTTAGGAAGCGTTTAGTTTGTGAGAGCTGACATATGACATGACATGCCTTTGTGATTTTTTTCTTTTTCAATGAACAAAAAAAAATACTGAATCTATGTGGGTTGCTGTGGGAGACAGGGGAATCCAGCTGGGTAGCAATTTTAGCATGACTTATTACAGTTCACAAAATTAGCTTGACCTAGAAGATGGGTTTCTTTACAGCTCTTATGCGCTGTACTAGCAGACTTGAGGAATAGCTGGTAGGGACTGTAATTCTATAAAATAGACCACAAGTATTTGAGAAGGATGGTACAGTGGGATAAATTTGGACTTTCACTGGTGGCATTTGAAAGAGTCACCATGACATCTCAAAAATTCTGTGCCTGAGCAAATATACTGTCTAAGATGCTGTATGTGAAATCATCTCATGGACACCTTTTCTCTCACATTCATGTGGATCACCTCCCTTTCTATGTAGCTATGCAAAACGTAATATTAGGAAAGTATTTATGCGTGTTAGCTGTCTTTTATGCTTTTTTCCTGGAAAAATGTAATCATATTGTCTCATTTTGCTCTTTATTTAATCTTATCCTTTTCTATTCTTCTTATACAATAGTCTGATGGCCACAATTTTAGCTGACATACACCACAGATTGAACCAACAACCCCCAAATCTGAAAGCACGACCTGTTACACTTGAGCTAAGGCTCCTAAGCTAGGGCTGTAACAGACTTACCTCTTCTGTCAACCAGACACACAGATACATACAGTTATCAGGCTATGGGGGCTTTTGTGTATGTTATATATATATACACATGTGATGACGGGGCCTGACAGAGTTGCCAACTGAGTTGTGTGTGTGTGTGTAATGTCTTGTGATCTAGGGATAATTAGGAACACACTTGTAAAGTTTTGCCTTTTTCAAAATGGCCACCCAGCCATACCTCCCAACAGTCCTGGGGTTCATGGGACTGTCCTGCTTTAACCCACAAAACGTCCTCTCCTGGTTAAGTAGAACACTTTCTGCATTCAGTGGTGCCCACAGACATATGCATATTATGCACAATGTGTACCATTGAGAGGGGCAAACCTAGGGAGGCACAGGTGCTGACTTTCGTTTTTGCTGGTGGGTGCTTTTGAAGAGGTGTGTGTGTTTGGGGGGGGAAGGAGCTCTGCCAGTTTTTGGGGAAGGTTATTTTTAGCATATTTATATACTTCTTTCATATTCTAGTTTTTTAATATGTGTCTATTCTTGGTATCTTAACAATTTAATCATTATTAAAATAGTAATGAACTACATAATTACATTATGAATTACAGTATATTAAAATCATTGTACTCACCTACAAGCTGACTTCATTAACGTCCCAGTTTAAAGACATTACGTCTGACTGTAGCCTTCTGGATGAAACTGTCAGCAATACTGTGGCTTGTGGGTGCTCGTACCAGGTTTAAAATGGCACCAATGGCACTGTGGGGCCGGGCCCACATGCAGAAGGGGCCCTGGCATCTGGACTGTGGCCTAGCCCCAATGCTGCACCTGTGCTCCACCCCGAAGCCTCACCCTGGCTTGGCTTCTTCCCCCTGAGGCCCTGCCTGTGCTCCTCTCCGAGGCCCTGCCTGTGCTCCTCTCCGAGGCCCCACCCCTGTTCGGCTCTTCCCTGCCCCGAGGCCTTGCCCACCACTCGCTCCTCCCCACCCCCTCATCTCAGCTCGCTCTTCTCCACCCTCCCCCACCATGCAAGTGGTGGGCGGGGCCTCAGGGGAAAGAGGCTGAGCGTGAGGCAGGGCCTTGGGGCAGAGCACGGGTGGAGCCATGGTCCAGGTCCACAAGAGATTAGTCTAACCTTGCCGATTAATCTAACCTCCAGGGCTCAAGCACCTTGGTGGGTTTAGCTTCTCCTGGGCATGCTCAGTGCCTGGCAGGAGAGCTCAGGGTGGGGACTAACATTGGACCTGGGTGGGCTGGACTGAAAGGTGGGAGCTGAGCATGGCACAGACTTGGAAGGTGAGGTGCTGGGACCAGCAGTGGGGATGGCTCCACAGGCATTGGCGGTGACCAATTGCATACCACTTTAGCTACTTGAAATATGGGGTGGTATGCCCATCACCCATGATTTTCAATGGGATTTAAGCCACAGAATGCCCATAGTGAAGATGACCACTATTTCCCTATAGACTTTACAGGTGGCAGGTAGTCTGCCCTAGTAAAGGTGGATGCCATCTTGCTTTGTTTCCTATGCAAATGGCGGCCAGGCTGCACTCTGTGAAGATGGCCATGGGCTGTGCTGTCAGGAGACAGGCAGGAACACTGTGAGGGCCAGGTGACTATGAGGCACAGGGAGGGTAAACAAGATCAGGTGATAATGGGTGGGGATAGGGAGCGAAGCTGAGAGGACAGGAGGTGAGAATGTCACTTGAAGAAGGATTGGAAGTTAGAAGGTTTCTTATCATCAGAGTGGTGAGATTCTGGAACAGCCTCCAAATAGGAGTTGTGGGGCTAAACAACTTAATAAGGGGGTCAGGGAGGAATTTTTCCCCAGGTCAGATTGGCAGTGACCTTGGTATTTTTTCTCTGCAGTGTGTGTGTGTGTGCGTGCCAGTTGCCAGCATTGTCTGGGTATATCTCACCTAATCATTTCTCTGCCATTTCAGGGGCCTTGAGCCCTGGTGAACCTTGATTCCTTCTGTGCTCTGCCTGTGGCACATAATAGTCTAGTCCAGTGGTTCTCAACCAGGGGTCTGGGGCCCCCTGGGGGGCTGTGAGCAGGTTTCAGGGGGTCCATCAAGCAGGGCCAGCGTCAGACTTGCTGGGGCCCAGGGCAGAAAGCCGAAGCCCCACCGTATGGGGCTGAAGCCCAGAGCCCTGAGCCCCGCCACCTGGGGTTGAAGCCAAATCCTGAGCAACTTAGCTTCGTGGGGGCCCCTGTCACGTGGGGCCCCAGGCAATTGCCCTGTTTGCTACCCCCTAATGCCAGCCCTGACTTTTATATGCAGAAAATCAGTTGTGACACAGGTGGGCCATGGAGGTTTTATAGCATGCTGGAGGTGAGGGGGCTCAGAAAGAAAAAGGTGGAGAACCGGATAGAAAGGAGCATAAACTCTGGCAAGTCAAGTGTAAAAGTATAAATAGTCAGGTCAAAAGAGAATTTGAAGAGCAACTAGCAAAAGACTCAAAAACTAACAGCAATTTTTTTAAAGTATATCAGAATCAGGAAACTGCCAAATAATCAATGGGGCCAATGGACTATCAGGGTGCTAACGGAGCACTCAAGGAACACAAGGCCATTGTGGGGAAGCTAAATGAATTCTTTGCATTGGTCTTCACTACAAAGAATGTGAGGGAGGTTCCCACACCCAGTCCATTTTTTTTAGGTGACAACCTGTCCCAGATTCAGTTATCAATAGAGGATATTTTGGAACAAATTGATAAATTAAATAATAATAAGTCATCAGGACCAGATGGTATTCCACAAGAGTTCTGAAGGAACTCAAATATGAAATCGCAGAACTACTAACTATGGAATGTAACCTATCACTTAAATCAGCTTCTGTACCAGATGACTGGAGGATAGCTAATGTGACACCAGATTTTAAAAAGGCTGCAGAGGTGATCCTGGCAATTACAGGCCAGTAAGCCTAACTTCAGTACCAGGAAAATTGGTTGACACTATAGTAAAGAACAGAATTATCAGACACATAGGTGAACACGATTTGTTGGGGAATAGTCAACATGGCTTTTGTAAAAGTAAATCATGCCTCACCTAGGTATTAGAGTTTTCTGAGGGGGGGTGTCAACAAACAGCTGAACAAGGGTGATCCCATAGATGTAGAGTACTTGGACTTTCAGAAAGCTTTTTACGTGATCCCTCACCAAAGGCTCCTAGGCAAGTAAGCAATCGTGGGAGAAGGGGGAAAGTCCTCTCCTGGTTCAGTAACTGGTTAAAAGACAGGAAACAAAGGGAAGGAATAAATGGTCAGTTTTTAGAATGGAGAAAGGTAAATAGTGGTACTGGGATTAGTGATTTGCAACATATTCATAAATGATCTGGAAAAATAGGTAAACGGGAAGGTGGCAAAGTTTCCAGACAATAAATAATTACTCAAGGTAGTTAAGTCTAAAGCAGACTGTGAAGAGTTACAAAGGGACTTCACAAAATCGGGTGACTGGGCAACAAAATGGCAGATGAAATTCAATGTTGATAAATGCAAAGTAATGCACATTGGAAAACAATCCCACCTATGCATACAAAATAATGGGGTCTAAATTAGCTGTTACTATTCAAGAAAGAGATCTTGAAGTCACGGTGGGATAATTCTCTGAAAACATCCACTCAATGTGCAGTGGCAATCAAAAAAGCTAACAGAATGCTGGAAACCATTAGCAAAGGGATAGATAACAAGACAGTAATATCATAATTACACTATATAAATCCATGGTTTACCTACAGCTTGAATACTGCGTGCTGTTCTGGTTGCCCCATCTCAAAAATGATATATTAGAACTGGAAAAGATACAGAGAGGGGCATCAAAAATGATTAAGGAAAAGCTTCTATATGAGGCAAGATTAAAAAGAGTGGGATTTTTCAGCGAAAACTAAAAGGGATATGACAGAGGTCTATAAACTCATGAATGGAGTGGAGGAAGTGAATAAAGAAGTCTTATTTACACCTTCACATAACACAAGAACCAGGGGTGACCCAGTGAAATTAATAGGCAAAAAGAAGTACTTAACTCACAGGCAATTTGTGGAATTCATTGCCGGGGATGTTGTGAAGGCCAAAATTATAGCTGGGTTCAAAAAAGATTTAGATATGTTCATGGAGGGTGGATTCATCAATCGCTATTCATCTGTCCATCAATGGTCAGGGATGCAACCCCATGCTCTGGGTGTCCCGAAGCCTCTGACTGTCTTTGCAACCTTAATAATGTAATTTTAACATGATTTTTTTTGTATGCATAGGTATACATTTATAAATGTACAGAAACCCACAACTGTATTAGCTTTTAAAATTTGAAAGTTAATCTTTATAAATTTTTATAAAAATTCATAGGATGAAGTATAACTCTGAAAATCAACTCTGAAAAGCCCAGCAATGAGAGAGATACACAAAAGGAGAATGAGCATACATTCAACAGTCCTCCCAAATAAGTATGAAGGCATATTGCCATCCTGAATTACATGATGTACAACACATTTCATCATAAAGAGAAGATTGCAGATTAACTTTGATTAATGTCCCTAGCTTTTCTTTCTCAATTTTTTTTTTCACACCCATTAAGACATATAGAAATGCCATACCAGATCTCATCTGTGGTCTGGCACTTTTCCTTCAGCAGGCAGAGAAGAGTACTAACTGGCTCTATGTCACAAACACCTGTCAGGGATGGTCTAGATCAGGGGTGGGCAAACTACGGCCCGCAGGATGGTCCTGTCCAGCTCCATAGCTCCCGGCCGGGGAGGTTCACCGCCAGCCCTTCCCCCACTGTATCCCCCTCCCCGTAGTAATGCCGCCGCGCAGCTTGCGCCTGCCCACCTCCCAGGCTTTCAAATAAGTGTGTCCTGCCGCTCTGAGAATCAGGGTAAGGGTAAGAGTAGGGTAAGGGGGTGGGGGGAAGAGGGGTTGGATAAGAGGCAGTTGGCCCCAGGGGGCAGTCAGGGGACAGGGGGCGGTTGGATAGGGCGGAGGTTCGGGGGGGGGCAGTCAGGAGATAGGGAATGGGGGGGGTTGGAGAGGGGGTGGGGTCCCGGGGGGTTGGGTGGGACAGGGAACGGGGGGGTTGGATAGAGGGTGGAGTCCTGGGGGGCCTGTCAGGGGGCGGGCGTGTGATGGGGCAGGGCAGTCAGAGGACAGGGAGTGGGGGGGTTGGATAGGGGGTGGGATCCTGGGAGAGGGCAGTCAGGGGACAAGGAGCAGGGGGGGTTGGATGGGTCAGGGGTTCTGAGGGGGGCAGTCAGGAGGCGGGAAGTGGGAGGAGGCGGATAGGGGGCAGGGGCCAGGCTGTTTGGGGAGGCACAGCCTTCCCTACCCGGCCCTCCATACTGTTGCACAACCCTGATGTGGCCCTCGGGCCAAAAAGTTTGCCTTCCCCTGGTCTAGATAATACTTAGTCCTGCCATGAGTGCAGGGGACTGGACTAGATGACCTCTCGAGGTCCCCTCCAGTCCTATGATTCTATATGGTACAGTATGTACCACTGCAGGTTCACTAGATGAACAGAGCACTTGTGCAAGGAGAATGGATCCTCTGAATTCATCACCTCTGTTGCATACAACCTCAGATTAAGGAGTCAGAATCTAGTTTTGCAGCCTTCTTTTCTGCAGCACTGTCATACCCTTAGTTGTCCTAATGACGCAAGGTGAATAAAATCAACAGCGCAATAAGATTCAGATTTGAAGTTGCACCTGCAATTTATATTTGTAATTTCAGATATTTTTCCTCATGGGGAAATCACTTCATATTCAAAACATTTCATTCATGTGAGGGGATGAGCAGAAAGCAGTAACATTTCAGGCAACGTGCCAACAGGTCAGCTGCTATACAATCCACTGTCCTAGAGCTGGTTAAGTGACAACTGGAGGGCTATGTATAAGTGTCACATACACCATTATATCTCTCTTACTTTTACCTTGTCAGGACTCAGATGGGAATTATAATTACAAATAGCAGAGATGTCAAAATAAGAAGATTGGGATATGTATTGGTTGGAATTTGATGGTTTAAAGCAATCACCTGCAGTTCAACTGAGACTCAGATGGGAAGTAGGAAGTGCTGTGCTCAAGCTTCCTGTTTAAATAAATGCAGCTTTCCCACAGCTACTGCATACAAGGTCTGACGTGCTTTTTAAGATATAATGGTAACATGCTCTTAATAGCAGGGAGGAGATTATTCATCAGAGTGGTGAAAGGGCTGGGAGACACGTCCTGTTACAGTCCTAACAAAGTGTAACGCTGTCAGCTGCACAGAGAAAGAGAGGAAGGGTGAGAGAGAGAAATCTGTTTCTGCTTCAAATTGTAAGTCCACAGTGATTGTGACATTATGAATCTTGGGAGCACTGAAGTGTGAGTGAAGGTATTGAAAAGTCAAACAGCTGGGAGTGAACAGTACTCTCCTTGCAAGGTATGTTGGAAGATAGCTCTCTTACTCTTTCTTTTTTAACCTACTTTTCCTTATAGTGAGAGACTGAAAAGGCTAAATGATTCTGTATATAGTGCTTGTCAAACAAGAGAGAGAGGAAAGAAAAGGGAAAGGTTAAATAACTAGAAAACATTTATACATGATTTTAATTGAAATGTGTAACCATGTGGTTCACAGAGCAACCTGAAGCAAAGAGAATTCTTGGATTCTTGGCTATTAAAAGCATAGAAAATTAAATATGCATTTGGTTTGCTACAAAAGAATGAAATTAGTTTTTATAGTATAACTTTTTAAAGCATCTGCATGATGGGTTTGTTTGAAAATGCTGCAGTATTAGGACATATTTGTGTATGTGAAAGCAGTGGAGAAAATTGCATGATATCCTTTAGACTTATCTACAGTTGCTTACATACAATAACTCATTTTACATCAGAAACATACATCTGAATGAGCTGAAGGGAGGGTGGGCTTGAAATGCACAGATTTCCTGCTGGTTTAAAAACATTCCGTATGTCACAGCATCATGTAACTCCTATCGGGAAAACAGACTACAGATCTGAATGCTCAGTATTGGTATAGTCTTCTAATTCCATTCAGAGTTTAAGGATACTGAGATTAAGCATATAAATACTAAATGAACAATACATTTGATTCTTGATGTGGATCAGGTTTTTGACACTGAACAGACAGGAAAACTGTATGTTTACCAATATAAAAATGTTCTCCTTTTCTCAGTACAAGGGTTTCTCAGTACATGGCTACCTCAAAAATAAGGGTGCTGCACTCTAACGTCTCATTATAAGGCTCCGTATTATAAAAAAAAAAATGAAGGCATTCTGCCTTCTTACTGTGTGTATAATCTTTATAGCAAACCCTTCACTGTAGAATCCACTGCAAAAATCCACCTCCAGGGAGCACTATAGGTAGTTAAATATTTAGAAGGACTATAATTAAGGAAATAGTGTAGCATGGCTTGCCACTCTTTTGGTAAATAGACACTGAATATTTTTGAGGAAATGGATTTAGCATAGACACAGGTCAGGACTGAAATACCTACATGTACCAAAATAACCTACCAGGAGTAGGTGCAGTAACATGACCTGTCAGGTAACCCTCAAGATGAAGGTGAGTGCTTTGGTTGGGGATGGCTTGCCTTAGAAGTCTAAGCATTAGGTTTGGAGTATCTAGATACCTTGAAACAAAAGTTTCAAAATCTGGCTGAGTTGGTGCAGCCCTTTATCTCTTCTGAACTAGACACATTAGTGTGATTCTTCTCTCACTTAGGGTTTGCCTACATAGGAAACTGTATAACCCCCTCCCCCACTGTCTGGACACTCTTATTCCAGTGTAAAAGTGGCTTTTTTGGTACAGCTTAACCCCCTTAAGCCCTCCCAAATGACATAAGCTAAATAAAAAAATAAAGCACTTTTTTATCAGAATTAGAGTGCCCACATTGCAGGGGCTGGGAGGGAGTGAGTGTGTGTGTGGGCGGGCGAGGGGGGGGTTATACCAGTGTAACTCTAGCGATTTTCATTCACAACTTGGATTATAGTGAAAATTTTTTCCCATGTAGAAAATGCCTGAAACTTTTGTAAATGAGGAGTTACTCCATTAAAGTAAATAGAATTATACCCATGTCAAGCCAGTGTGAGAGAAGAATTAGGCTCATTTTGTTCCATGCAGTTTACTATTGGTAGGATGTTAAAAAACAAGACCCCATCAACTCTGCATGATTTTATAGAAGTTTGGAGCCTAAATACCTTTAAGGATCTGGCCTAAGTGCCTCACAAGTATTAGAAAACTGAAAGAGCAGTTTATCAGTGGTTTTTCCTCCTGTTGGGAGAAGTAATTTCTCCTTATTATGATCCTAATACATTCAAAATAGTCCTATGGGAAGAAGTGAGTCACTTCATAAAGAAACAGAAAGAGCTATCATTTTAAACATGACTCCCAGTTCAATAGAGCACCTCATACAATACCCATAACATGAGTTCTTGTGGCTTCTTCCTGTGAGTGTCCATGTAGGGAACTGCCATTGATTTCAGTGGGAGTCCCAAACACAGAGTGCCTAGAAGAGCAAGCCTGTGGAGTGAGGCCTCAATTGTCCTTAGAGCTTTAACTTCCCCCCTTTTATGTTCTTTGGGGGTCGGGGGAAATGGAATGTGGGGGATAAATATTTACTTAAATATGTCAAAAACTACATAATGTCTAGATACGATCCGGCTCAGATACACAAATACCTCCTGAGCCGGTAGCATAATAACCTAAATAACCTAAATAACCTAAAGCTATTATTGCAGCCTCACAGTCATACTTTGTTCACCTGTTCTTGTGGCATCCATCTACAATGTGGAGTTGTCTCCGACGTGGAGCTGGCCTGTATTCAAAGGGACTCCCCTGCACAAATCAAAACAGAGGCTACCTTACCTTTCACAAGATTGTGAAAATGGCATCCACTGTACTCCCTCTTCTCCTTGAGGAACCCCTGAGGAATGGGACAACTTGTGCTTGCAGGCTCCATGCTTGCCTAAGTCTGACTGGGCAGTGCACTTTGCTATGGTGAGGAAAACCTGTAGGGCTAGGAACCTAGTTTAAAAATAAGCTGCTTTTTGCAAATAAAGGGAAACATCAAGCTAAACAAAGCTGAATAGGTCATATAAGAAAAAAATTACCAGTGACATTGGATGCAGCCTGTATCAATATGTTTCCTATTACAGCATTACTGAGCACCAGCACTGGATTTATGAGCCTCCACACCACAGAGGGGGAAGTACAAGCTTGAGGGCCATCATACATGGCAAATTTACCCACTGTTTCACAAATATTTGCAGAGTTGCCTGTGCCAAATAATTTTGTGCTGATCCACAAAGAAAATTCAGTGTTCAGTATTCCCTCTCTACTTCTCTCTCAGATAACTGGATTCAGTTCAGAGGGAACAGAGTGGGCATCAGTGTCAGCAGACATTAAAACACTCATTAAAAATAATACCGTACATGATCTCAATGCATAAAGGACCTGCTCCGGCAGTCCTTACTCTAGCAATACTTCAGTTCATCTGAGGTAAAACTCTCATCAATGTCAATGGGAACAGAGTTAACCAGACCTGAGTGCTTTTGAATATTCCACCCCAAAGTGGAAATTTCCACTAATTAAGGAATGTGGGGTCAGACCAAAGGCATTGCAAACACAATTATATTCTAAATTAAAATTTTTGAACACCTGTTCCTGCTTTGCTGAGTTTGTTTCCTCAATATATAAGTATCTGCACATTCAAATACACCGTGAGATCACTATACTCTGTTTCTGGTTTCTTTAATTGTATTGTATTTTCTTAATTATAACAGACTAGGGTTATTGAAGGAGCAGGTAGATTGTATTGTATCTCTGTTTAACAACCAACCAACCAACCACCACCTCTGCAGAACAAGCGGTTAGATAAGCACTGTAATTAGAAAGCAATTCTGGCTTTAGATGCAATTCTTTAAAAGTACTGTGAGCCTATGTGTGCTACTAATCCTTGCAGTTTTAATTTATGTACAGTTTTGTATGTCTAATTGTTAACATCCCCAAAGCATGCTGTAATCTAGGGGCTGTATTTTTATATAAACATAACTATAGACTTCAGCATTGCTCTGGCTCACTGTGCCTTTCAAATAAGATTTTGGGACTGATCCTACAGTGTTTAGTTATGACTTCAGTGGGATCACTCATGTGAGGGCTCCAGGATCGTGACCCATTGGGTAGGATTTTCAGAAGAACCCAGCATTGCTCTAATTTGACTCCCAATGAAGTTAATGGTAAAACTCCTGTTGATTTTAGTGGGAGCAGAGTTGGGCCACAATGCTGAGCATGTTGGAAAACCCAAACTTCTATGTGTTTATACCCTGCTATTAAAGTACATCAGTGTGATGCTGTAACTAAGTAGGCTTCCTTCCTGGAGGGATCTCTGACATGCCAGGCAGAGGGAGTTGTTCTGCAGGCTGTCTCTGAGTCTGAGGGCGACATGATCAGAGTATACAATTACTTTTGCAAGAAAAAAAAAATCATTGAGCTGTCATGCCCACATTCACTCCTACTTACACTGAAAGTCAGGCCTGGTAGAAAAGCTCACAACAGATTTACTTGCACCCTTATTAATCTGCACTAGTAATGAGAATAAACTGAGGAAAGCATCTAGGAGTACAAGACATGAGTCATTAATAAAAGAAAGAACTTTCTCTGGATGTGTGATGGAAGCTTTTATCTTGGTGGTGCATGATTTTTATTGTAATACAGATTATTATTTCATGACTTCAAGTGCGTAACTTTAAAGCCTTGAAAACCCTGTGTTTATGACATGATATGATGTATTATTACATGTTTGCAATGACTTCTCCTTTTAAAACCAAAGAGCCGAACCCAGTTTTGTCAGGGCTGAATTTTGTTCCGTGAGGCTGTCTCTATTTATGCTTTAATATGGTGCCTATCACCATGGCTAAGGGGCAAAATCCTTTGTTCTTGTAATTATGGTTGCAGACAATCAAATCAAATTAAAATATCATTGCAGTTTCCAAGACCCTATTTGTATACATTAAAACAAAAATACAAGTTTTGAAACAATTAGGGTAGATGCTAATCATTTTTGGACAAAAAAAATTCCTAGGCTATTTAAAAATTATAAATGTAGGGACAGATCATCAATGACACAGATTACTCCCAGAGAGGGGATGGGAAACTCCATGAGATTGTTCTTGTGGAAACTTGGAAACATTCTGATTGTGGGGGGAGGATGTGGTTTACAGGGATTAAACTGGGGCAAAATGAGCAAATCCTGGGGACTATTTACCTTTACACTCCCTTCCCAGCACAGCCCCATTCTGCTAAAGTATTTCCTGCTAGCCACTGACCCTGAAACCTTCCCCAGTGGATTTCCACAATATGGAGGAAGACAGGATAAGATAACATTAACAGAATGCCAGTCATAGTCAGACAGTTGCAAAGAAAGGTGTTTCTGTGGAAAGAGATGGATGCTTAACTTTCTGATGATCAGGGATTTAGGGCTGGATCCTTGAAATGCGCATGCTCCCTTAACTTTGTTCACGTGAGTATTCCCATTGAAGCCGATGGGAATACTTGTGTGAGCATAGTAAACATTGTGCACAAAAGCTTGCAGAAGCTGGCTCTTAGTTAACAAACACTGGTGAGGCTTTCAAAGATGGAACCTAGCATGTGCGAATATGTACATCTTTCTGTTTTCCTTTGATACTAGGTTTCTAGTGTACCCACGATTTGTTATTTATTTGCATTGCAGTAGCAACTTGGAGCCCAGATCATGGACCAGGATCCCATTGTGCTAGGCACTGTACAAACCCAGAACAGAAAGACTGTCCCTGTCCCAAAGAGCTTTCAACCTAAGTTCAAGACAGGAGACAACAGTTGGATAAAGACACAGATGGGGAGCACAAGGAAACAATGTTGGTCGCATGCTCAGCAGTGCTCTTAGCACACCAGCTTCCTAATCATTGTCAAGTTCTCTAGGTGAAGTCTGATAGGAAAATGGCAGGCCTTTCTGTATAGCTGAAAAAATGCAGAGCAAAGCGTGTCCTGCTCTGTAAAAGTAAATATATAAAGGCAAGAAATTACAATGTTACCGTAGTACAATAGTACAGTATTTATCAGACTTACCAAAGAATAACTACTGTTAGGATATGCATGTTTAATCTACCAGTTAACGTCTCTTTAGACATTCTGTGTTTTTTTTCAGAATCACAGCATCCTTCCACCAATGGCCTGCGTATGCAGCTCCTCCCAGAGATTAAAGATGCCTTGCCTTTGCAGAACTGCTGAGGGAGGGTGATGGATCAAACCATGTTCCTAGGAAGCTGGGGTGCTGGAACAATTTGTATGGTGGGGGTGCTGAGAGCCATTGAACCAAACTGTAAACCTGGTATATGATGGATACCACTTCAAGCCAGGGGGTGCGGGAGCACCCCGAACCCGTAGTTCCAGCACCCCACTTCCTATGCTAGGAAGCATGGGGGTGAGTGCTGGGTCTCAGAATTGATGCACAATTGATGCCTCTACCAAAACAATCTCCTTCCCTCTCCCTAGCATCCATGGGGTTTGAGGGCTGGACCCATGGTTCATTCCATAGGCAGGCTGGGAGGGAAAGGGAGAAAACTGCAACTCAAATGCCTGATGGACCAATGAGAGGGAAGCCTTAGTGAGGGGGGCCTTACTGAATTTTCCTCCTCTCATCTCTTCCTGCAGATTTTACCACAGAAGGGACTGATCCCTGTCTCTCTCTCATCATGTATTTTTTACTTAGGCAAATTCCTGTTGAAATTGGTAAGAGATTGATTGAGGAAAGATTTCAGGATTTCCTAAGAGCTGTTACAAGAATCGTGGGGGGTGACACTGGTTGTTTCCATAAATGCTCAAACATTTAATAGAACAACAACATTTTGTAACATTTTGTAGCTATCTCAGGGCCAAAGCTTACAACAGCAACCCCTTTTAATGGGCTTAATTCATTCCCAGTCAAATTCCACCGTGGTCAATGGAGTGACCCCAGGGGTGAAAGTAAGTTGAGTTACTTACCGGTACACTGGGGCCAGCTCTGGCCCCTGGAAGGGGTGGTGCTAGGGGGTCAGAGCCAGCTCCAGCCCACCCTGTGCCCCTCCTCCTCCTCCCCCCTGCCCCCACCACCAGGCAGCAGCAGCAGCCTGGGGATCCGGTGGCTATTTAAAGGGCCCAGGGCTCCCCTGCTTCTACTGCCCCAGTCCTTTAATTAGCTGCCAGAGCCCTGGGGAAGCGGTGGGGTTCCAGCAGCTATTTTAAAGGACCAGGGCGGCAGAGGCAGCTGGAGCCCCGGCCTTTTAAATAGCCCCTGGAGCTCCCACTACCCCAGGGCTCTGGGGGCTATTTAAATGGCCTGCGGCTCCCCTGCTTCTACCACCGCGGTCCTTTAAATAGCCCCCGGAGCCCTGGAGTAGCAGCGGCGGGGCTCCGGCGGCTATTTAAATGACCGGGACAGTAGAAGCAGGGGAGCCCCGGGACCTTTAAATAGCCGCCGGAGCCCTGCAGCTGCTACCCCAGGGCTTCAGCAGTGGGGCTCTGGAGTCAATTTATAGGGCCTGGGGCACCGGCTCTTGTCGGTATGCTGTACTGCGGCATACCAGCTTACTTTCACCTCTGAGTGACCCCACATTTTTGGTATAAAATTTTCATAAGTGCTCCCTATCTCCCATTTTCAAAAGTGAATTAGGCATTTAGGAGCCAAAGTTTCACTGAATGTCAATAAGACTTAAGCTCCTAAGTGTCTAAGGGTATTTTCGCACTTCAGTTAAATACCTGTGTCTGCACCCCATGAGGGTGAAGGGTCCCAGAGCTTGGGCTCCAGCCTGGGCTGAAAGTGTACACTGCGGTTAAACAGCCCCTTAGCTCGAGATCCACAAGCCTGAGTCAGCTGACACGGGTCAACTGTGGGTTTTGAATAGCATAAGTCACTTTGGCACTCTTGAAAATGTTGCCCTTGATCCAGTGTGTTTAAAAATAAATTAAAACTTCCTAAATTACCTTGAACAGCATCCTTTTGTCTAAAATGATGAGTGGTATATTTTAATATATTATGGAAAACTGTCATTTGCTTTTGTTAATTATAAAAATGTATGGTGAGTTCTTTGGGTAGTGAAGTGTTTTTTTTGTTTTGTTCTTAACACTCTGAGTACATTAAAATAATTGTTTGGGAAGTCATTGTAGTTTAGCATTAACAAATATTAGATGGTGTCAGTCTGGATTCATTTAGTTTTAATTTTTAGATTTGAATCATATTCCTATGAGTTAGGATTAGAATTCCTGTTATTATGAATTTGTTGTTAGAAAATGCTTGGAAATGTTATGTGTATACATTCGTTTTCCCTGTTTGCTGTGTATCCTTCAGGTCTTGCTTCTTAGTCACTGAAATACAGGCTGTAGGAATAGCATGAAATGCGATGGACTTGCCCCACCTAGAAGCCGGACCTGCTGCTGGCCGCTTCTGGGGCGCAGCGCGGTGTCAGAACAGATAAGAACTAGCCTGCCTTAGCTGGGCAGCACCGCCAATGGGACTTTTAACGGCCTGGTCGGTGTTGCGGTCCAGAGCCACTGTGACCCAGTACTGGGTCGAGACCTGCAGTTTGAAAACCACTGCTCTAGTTCAACCACAAGGTTATTGGTCTCCATTCAGGAATTACTGGATGAAATTCAGTGGCCTGTGTGTTGGATGAGATGATTGTAATGCTCTCTTCTGGGCTTAAAATCTGTGAAGACTGCTGTTTCGTGACTGTCCAGTAGGGAGATGTCATAAAGACCATTTTCCGGATATGCAATTCAGTTTAGGAATAAAAAGAAGCCTCATTTTCTTCTGGCCAGTTACAGATGGGGCAGATGTTGTGGGGCAGTGATCTGGAGGAGCTTCTCTTAGCTTTCTCTCAATTGCATAATGGCAGCTCTCTTTTAGTGATAAGCTACTGATTAGTTTTAAAAATCTTAAATAAAAATAGGAACATAAAACCAAACTGCCTAGGTTTTTCCTCTGATTCCTAGTGACAGGTATGATAAAAGACACCCTAACCATCATTATAATGAGCATTAGCTGGTACCTGTGCCGTTGCATTTGTTATATGAATGCTGAATTTGGTTCATTATGGTCAGTCAAGATCAATTATCCCCTTCTCTAAGTCGGTCTTGAAGTAAGGAGTTGTTACTATGAAGAATCAGTGTTCTAAAATCTCCCACATTATGGACACCCTTATAGAAATGCTAAAGTACTCTACAGTTATGCCCACAAACACTGCAGCAACACCGTTGTGGACTACAGTGATTTGGATAAATACTGTATTACTCTTTCATTTTAATTAAAGTATATCTACGTGCTTGCAAGGAGGCCACATCCCATTGGGATTTGCCGTGATGAGGGTGATATCTATTTGTTCACAATGGCTCTGAAACCAGGAAACTTATGAATGCATGCTTCAGGTATCCTAAAATGCTAATAGAACAATAGAAGAACTGATTATCTATCTTATATTGATTTTATATTTTATACTTTCAGGAAGCTAGTTAATGTAACAGACGGTGAGTGAACTAATTCAAAACATTTTCGGTGTCCGAGCTTTCCCACCCACTGCATTCTTTTTAAAGTATTTTATTTATTTTTGGTTGCCAGCACGATATGAAAATACTTTGTATATCTAGTGCCTCATGAACAGCAGCTGAAGTGCTTAATTTTTCAGCCGTTCCCAATGGAAACAAATGAGATAAATTGCTCTTGTTGTATTATTTTATACCAGACAGCATGTTTTCGCAAGCTGCTTGATCTTTAAACATCTTTTCTTAAAATAAAATTTTTACAGAGCAAAAGACCCATTATGAAAGAGATTACAGATGTGCTAGCTTTGGATTTCCTAGGACTGCATAATAAGAAGAGGTTTAGAACAATTTCTTTTCCTTTTTTTTTTTTTAAACATTGCCATGTTCTCAGTGGCATTTTACAGTATCCAGAAAAGGAGTTGTTATGTATCAATACTTGCTGTATTCCCAAGGCAGAGATTTAAGATGCTAAATCAGTCTGAATGCAGTAGTTTACAGTTTAAATCCGACCTTCAATCTGTGATGTCAATTGTCTTTTTTGAGGCCCTCATTCAGCAAAGCACTCATTTAACTTTAAGTAGGTCAGGGCATGTCTACCCTTGAAAGCTGTTGCAGGTTCTGTGAATCTGTGTTATATGAGCAGTGCACCCACACCGCATAGTTATCCCTGGTTAAGCTACTTCCCTTGGTGATCATTGCATCCACAAAGCTCTGTGTTGTTTCAGATTAAGTGCTCAGCATTCTGGGCAGTCTTTCCATGGTGCATTGCTCAGCAGCTAGGCTGTATGGGTTACCTACTGGAACGCACTGGACTGGAATTGTGGGACTTGGGGCCAAAGTAAATAGTTCCTATGATTACTCTTGTTTCAGCTCAGCATCTTGTTGTTACAAGCCAGCACCATTTTCAAAGTGCTGTCAGGCAGCATGGAGGAAACATTGCTGAGTGTTCTGATCCTTATGGTGCCTAATTCAAACAGGCTGCTGCGATATATCTCAAGCTGTACAATGACTTTAGAACCAGCACTTGAGAAGGTGGTGGCTGAAATTAAGCAGACGCTTTTGCTTGAACTTTTCCTTGAGCAGCTTCACTCTTTGGACCATTGCTTTTGGTTTCAGACAACTAGCAGTGACTGGTGGGACACGGTAGTGCTGAAGACCTGGGATGACTAGCATTGGTGGCAAAACTAAGATGTCAAAAGCTACTTTTCCTAGAGATTTGTGCAGTGCGTGCCCTGGCACTGCAGTGGTGGAACAGTTACATGAGAGCTACTGGTTAGTGTCTAACCAGTTTGGTGTTGGTAGATCAACCATTGGGGTTGTTGTAATGGAGGTGTGCACTTTGCTATCAAGAAGGTGATGTTTCCCTGGCTCATAAGTCATGACAATGCATAGAATATTTTTGATAGATTTGCACGGTTGGGGTTCCTGAATTGCAGTGGAGCCCTTGATATGACGCACATGCCTTTTCTTTGCTCCCCCACCAGACTCAGGGTTCATCAACAGAAAGGGCTATTTCTGTAGGGTGCTACAAGGCCTGGTTGATCACCATGGAAGGTTCACCAATACTAATGTGGGGTGGTCTGGAAATGTCCTTGATGCCAGAAACTGTGGACTGTTTTCTGCAATGAAAAATGGAATTCGTTCTCTGAGGATCACTATGGACGTTGAGGGTGTTGCCCTTCTTCCTGTCATTCTGGGAGATGGAGGTGCCTGATGTCAAGACTGGAGACTGATGAGCAATATCTGCCTTGTATGCTAGGTTGTACAAAACACAGCAAGCAGCTATGTGAGAGTGAGGAAGAGAACCTTGCTGATGGATGGGAAGAGGAAGTGGACAGACTTGCTGAATGTTTTGAACAACCAGAGAGGTGGCCTTTATGAAACACTGCAACTCGTCAGGGATACAGGTTCAGGGATGTGTTAGGGCCCTACACTGTTTGGTCCTCTGCCTGTGATTCGGGAGAGTCTGGGGTCTCCAGCACTGTGTCTGCTTCAGACTTCAGTGAGTTGTGCAGGTCTACAAGATCCTGAGTTTCAGGATCAACCTTCTTTGGCTCGGTCCTGGTCGGCATCTATGGAGATGTCCTTGGTTGCGTCCACAAGATACCATGATTTAGTGGTGGCATCTCTGCCAAAAATAGAGTCCAGCTTCTCCTCATAGTGTAGACCATGCTGACAAAAACATGACTACCACTTTCTGTGTAGTTAACCGTTCCTGGAGCCTCATTTCTCCTGTTTCCTTATTTCCCTTTCTTGACACCCTTTAACTGCAACCCTGGGCAAACACATACAGCTCTACTGACTTCAGTGGAATAATGTCTGCATACACAGGGTCCTGTTTAGGTCCTGGTTTTGGACATTGAATGTAAAAGATGGACAAATGACTTATATACATGAGTATAATCCATTTATGCAATCAGTGTCAAGGCAGAAGGCTTCACAGTTCTCCATGATGTCCCTCAGTGCTGGAGGTTGCATTTGGATCTCTGATGTAGTGGAAAGATGTATAAAATCACATGTGTGCAGGAAACTCCCTATTGACAATGAATTTGAGGAGACTTTTTTTGTGGATTGTTTATTTCATGATGCATATGGAATACGATGCACTCAAGAAATTTGGAGTCTGAAGGTCCTGGTTTGTGATAGCAGGCTCTGAACATTTGGGATATATGATTAAGGTTGCTCATGTGAAGTCAAACACATTATTTGGGATGGATTTTAATTATTCTAATGTACAATTTTTAGGAGTTGAGGACCCCTCAATTGAGTGTGTTCATCTGTGTGGCTCTTTCAAAACACTGATTATTCCACTTCATGGTGATATCCATGTGCATATCCAAACCCAGCATTTGACCTGATAAATAAATACTGGACTATTAACAGTAATATGCTTATATAGTCTTTAAAAATGGAATATATTTATTTTTATTTTTTATCATTTGTTTTTAGCTTTTTTTCAATTTGCATTGATTTAAATTTCACAGTTGCAGGAAATTAGGACATAAGAATGACCATACTGGGTGAGACCAATGGTCCATCTAGCCCAGTATCCCATCTCTGCCAGTGGCCAATGCCAGATGCTTCAGAGGGAATGAACTGAACAGGGCAATTTCAACTGATCCATCTCCTGTTGTCCAGTTCCAGCTCCTGGCAGTTGGATGCTTAGGGACACCTGAAGCATGGGGTTGCATCCCATCTTGGCTAATAGCCTTTGATGACCTATCCTTTAAATTATTGGATAATGGGAGGGGGAGGAGCTCAGACAATAATTATTTAATAACTGCAGATGTTGAGATTAAAAAAAGTCAAAGCTTTATAACGGTGAAACCACAAATTGTTAACCTCGCATGTCAAATATATACAATCCTTAAATCAAACTCTTATTTCTTAAGCAGGATTTTTCTTACTTTGCCTATCGATGGACATATTTTTTTATCTGTTTGTTTCAGTATGGTGAAATCAACCTTTATCAATGTCAAGGTTCCTTCCCCACTCTGAACTCTAGGGTACAGATGTGGGGACCTGCATGAACCCCCCCCAAGCTTATTTTTACCAGCGTAGGTTAAAACTTCCCCAAGGTACAAACTATTTTACCTTTTTGTCCTGGACTTTATTGCTGCCACCACCAAGCATCTAACAAATAAATATAGCCGGGAAAGAGCCCACTTGGAAACGTCTTTTCCCCCAAAATCCCCCCAAGCCCTACACCCCCTTTCCTGGGGAAGGCTTGATAAAAATCCTCACCAATTTGCATAGGTGAACACAGACCCAAACCCTTGGATCTTAAGAACAAGGAAAAAGTAATCAGGTTCTTAAAAGAAGAATGTTAATTGAAGAAAAAGTAAAAGAATCACCTCTGTAAAATCAGGATGGTAAATACCTTACAGGGTAATCAGATTCAAAACATAGAGAATCCCTCTAGGCAAAACCCTAAGTTACAAAAAGACACAAAAAAATGCATTCCATTCAGCACAACTTCTTTTATCAGCCATTTAAACAAAACAGAATCTAACTAGATTGCTTACTAACCCTTAACAGGAGTTCTGACCTGCATTCCTGCTCTGGTCCTGGCAAAAGCAACACACAGACAAAGAGAACCCTTTGTTTCCCCGCCCCTCCAGCTTTGAAAGTATCTTGTCTCCTCATTGGTCATTTTGGTCAGGTGCCAGCGAGGTTGTCTTTAGCTTCTTAACCCTTTACAGGTGAAAGGGTTTTTCCTCTGGCCAGGAGGGATTTAAAGGTGTTTACCCTTCCCTTTATATTTATGACAATCAATATTTATCAGTAAAAATAGAATTAAATCCTGTGAATATGAACTGCATATGTTATGGTGAATCAGATGCTGAAATGTGACATCATATTTGTTGTTCCTACCTTTTCGTCTGAGAAATAGAAGCTTCTGTTCTTTTCTGTGATTTGGATCAGATGTCTTTTTCAAATTTATATTGATTCCAGAATAGAGTGTTTGAAAATAATTATTATTGATAATACTTCTTAGCTTTATATAGTGAAATTGAGAGGGACACATTATTGGTTGTGATAACGATGAAGTTGGTCCAATAAAAGATATTACCTCACCTACCTGGTTACGACAAGTCACGCAATAGATGTTTTTGACATATTAATACAGAGCCAGATTCACCCCTGGACTACACCAACATTAGGCTTTAATTGTGGAGTTCCTACTAACACAATTTGAAGCTTCTATCCTGTAACCCTACAGGGTAAAAACCATTGAGGTAGGGCAGTAGTGCAAATGTTATCTGTCCTCTCCTTGTGGTGAATTCTTTATGTGAAGTGACATTAGTAGCAGATAATGTAATTTGCACTGCTCTGTGCCCACAGGGGTGAATAGAGCCCATAGAGTATGCCTCCAGTGATTATTCTCCCCCCCCCCCGCCCCCTCCAAACACTACTATCAAGACTTGCACTGGCAACTAAGTCAGGAAACAGACACCAGGCAGGCTAGGTAAATTCCTGAGAGCAGTTGGTCGATTTAAAATTATTTTTTCCTTGAAAATTATTTTTTGCACCAAACTCAGACAGTTTTCTAAGAACAGGACACCTCATTGCCAGAAAATCCCCAGGACAAACAACAACTATGCACCCCTCGAATGCTTCTGTTTGTTTGTTTGTTTGTTTTTTTTATTATGAACTCCTCTACTATTTTTTTTGTCTGTATTCATTCATTCACCTCCAGGCCATCTGTGTTCTGCATTGAGAATGCCTTTCTGTTTTCTTGCTTATGGGTTGCGTTGAGACATTTCAGTGTTGCTTTGAAGCACAAAGCTCTGTCACATCCCAGAGACAAGTGAAAGTGTCTGCAGGCAATTGAATGGAACGGACAAAAACATTGACTGTACTGACCACTCAGCGAATTGCACTCCTGGTGACTATGCAGTTTACCCTCCCCTGAGCTGACCTTTTCTATAGGACCTCCATTCAGATTCATTGCATTTTCAGGACATACCTGGTCATGTGGCACCAAAGCTGTTACTCTTAGAGACGCACAGTTATGGAAATGTGAGCACATCTCACAAAGCTGCTGCAATTTAAGAAAACACACCATACATCTTGAAAAGTACATACAGTCTAAAGAGAATAGACAATGACTTAAAAAAAATAGTCTCGATCCCTTGCCTTTTCAACTTGTGAGGCAGCCATTGCATATACCTGCTCAAATACATCCCTGGGATAATGCCTCTGAGTTACATCAAGGAAGAATTTAATGTAGAATCTCTCTTGGGGTTAGAGCGTTTCTGGAATACTATAACTGTGTTCAGAAAACAGCAAATAGTCTTTATTGTTCAGTGAAGAAGTTTATTGCACAGTTATGCCCTGTACTCTAGTACACTCAGCTTTCAGTGATACTGTTATGAGCTGGGTGAAACCTTGTAATGGGGTTGATTTAAGATTGGCAGGTGTGAACATATTCTTCAATTAACATAACACTAAGTCTAAGCCCTACCTAAAACAAAAGGGTGTGTGAACCCACCCAGGATTTTTTGGCTGAGTATTGTTTTCAGTAGGTGTGTATGTGTGTGGGAAGAGAGATCTCACAGAATCTGAGGTCAGACAAGAACAGACAAAGTGAGAGAGACAGCCAGAAGGAACAGCTAAAAGGCTGTCTCTGGAAGAAACCTGGGGAGAAGGTTGTTTTTTTTTTTTTTTAGTCAGAGATTCAAGCTGAACAGAGTGTTTTTGGTGCTGTGAGCAAAATAAACTGTTTCCTGCTACTTTATTCCTTCTGTGGTCAGTGACACAGGGCTTGTACATTCTTTGTAAATAAACAAAATTACATCAAAGAATTACCTGACTACTACCCATTTGTACTCCCAACTGGAACACCATCTACAGGTCCCCAAACTTTGACTAGGCCTCCAGTAAAAGGGGTAACAATACATTTCATATTGATTTGAGTATCCTATTTTAAATGGGTTAAAGCATTGTGGAAGATAAAGGCAAGAAAGGAAAAGTTGGGACGATAGAATGGATCATAGTGCTTACAGATTTGTTAAGTCTTGTAAAATCAGTTTTCAAAGACATTGTTTGGGTGAATGACATTGAATTGGTGACAGCAGGTCTTCTGAATTTCTTCAGATAGCTATATTTAACATTTTTATTGACCAAAACATGGGGCACCGTCTTTTTCTTCCATCTATTTTTTTTTCATTCCAGACATGTGTAGCTGTTGGTTAATTTATTTGTGTTGAACTTGAATTTTTGGCATGTGCTTAAAATAGACTTGGGAGCAGTCTACTTATTAATTATAATGTGAATTTTAATCTTTTGTAAAGGCCCTTCGACGGGCCTCTGTTATTGTTTAATTAAAATAAGCCTACAAAACGTTCATTGTTTCCAGTTTACCTGTGTCCCAATTAGAAGATTGTTTGTGGATTGACTGCTCTGCGGAGGCCTAAATGTTGCATAGCAGGAATGTTGTAGGTCAGGATTGAGGTGTATCATCAGGGCTGTCTGAGGAAAGCTTGCACAGTGTGGATGTGGACACTGGATGAAATCCTGCTTCCTTTACTCACTTGCAGAGTCCCACTGCAGTGGGACTATGTGCTAAGCAAGGTAAAATGGATTTGACCTCATTATGAGCCAGATTCTCTAGTCCACCACCAAGTTCACTTTGTGTAACTGGCCGGAAATCCTCACAGGAGAATTCTCCCCATGTATTGGGAATCTCTGCCACAGCTGCCTCCGGCCTCAGCTGTTGCTCCACCCGTGGTGTAAGGGGTGGAGTAATAGGGAGCAGTAGTAGAGCCATGGTCTACCAAGCCTTATCTGCAAATGGCAGAGTAGGTCTCATTCTACTTGAGTGCGCACCTGAGCGACGCAGCTGGGAACCAGGGAGCCACAACCAGCTCCTTGTGGCTTCCATTCTCTACTACATCCAAGCCCAGCTCAGACAAAGCTGAGAATCAGGACTGGTGTGTTTACAGTCACTAGTGCTACTTGTCTGTCACTTTGCCAAATTTTGACCATCTTTAAAATTAATAAAAAAATCTGTCAACTCCATGACCCACATTGAGTCTTATTAACCTCTTTACTGTTTCATTCATACACAGTGCAAATCCAGCAACACAGCCCCCTTAGAGCTTGTTGGAAATCTGACCCTGGAAAAGATGAACAGCCATTTGTGTCTTGAAATCCCAAACCTAAAATATTCCCCCTCTTCTTTTCCCCTTCTAGTTCCTATTTCTAGCCACATCTCTTACTATAGGTACCCCAAAAATTGGAAATTCTGCATGGCACTGAAGTGAATAACATAGTGCTTCATAGCATATGGTAAGAGTGTAATACTGTGAAGGTACAGCTGCAGTAGAAGTGAGTGTGTATATATCTGAGTAAACATATGTTGTAATTCTTTATATATTGGGTTAAGATCTAAAATGTAGAACTAAATAACAGATAGATAGTTCTTGATCCACTATTACAGTTCCAGTGACTCACTGACACATCACTGTTGCAGCAATTACAGAACAGCGTATTATAGATTCTGACTCAGAGAGGTGTTTTATTCCAAAGGCTTCTGGCAATTGCTATAGTTCTTGCTCTACCGTTATAAGGAACTCATTGTTATGGATGGCATGGTACCATAAAGAGACTGAGCTAAGGATAATGGAATGAGGTTTGGACTTAGTGAACCTGTAAAGGAGAGCTTTGCTTTGGATGAGCACCCGGAAATTTGGATGCATGAACCTTAGCCACATTGCTTGGGTCTGCAAAAGTGGGCCCAAAGTCTAACAAGAAAGGCTCTTCTTATGGTATTTCAGGACTTCACTGCCAGGTACAACCAGGAAGTATAGAGGAGTCTAGAAATTAAAAATAATTTATAAAATAACCTAGACTTTTTATATCTCCAAAAAGGTTTTGTATGGGTTCAGTTCCATCTGGAGAAATATATTTCTTTCTCATTCACACATGCACACATGAATACTGGACCTGATTCTCCATTACTGTAGTGATTTCCACCTTTGTAAAGTGAGTGCATAATGGTGTCATTCTGATTTGCCAAAGTTTTACCATTGCTTTTCTCTGGTGAAAATGACTACACACATTGCAGGCCAACAGACAATCAGGCTTCTAGTTCTGGGAACACTCTCTAATGTATACTGTGTATAGACCTGCACCCAGGGTTGCATAACAAATCAGTTCAGAACTCTGAATAGATTCCAGACCTTCTGACTCTCTGTCCTGTGCCTTAATCGCTGCACTCTATTTAGAAAATGGTAAGAAGCTCTGAATAAAATTGGTATATTTACTTTCCACCATTTCACATTTCAGAATCTGAAATGCTTCATTTAACATGAGGATCATGAAACAGAACAGTCAAATGAAATTATCCCCAGTATTGTGCAGTATTTTTTAAATGCCCCAGTCTGAAAACATGCACAAAACTTAGAAGGTTTTCAATCAACATCTTGCAGTTCAGCTGAGAAGGGTTTTCATCCAGATATACAATACATAACTCCAACATGAACTAGGAACTACAGGTAGGTTAGAGGAAGCTCACTAAACCAAACCCCTTAGATGGCTTTACATTGGATTATTATGTAAACTTTTTTGCTACTGGCATTGCTTTTGGGGAGTTTCAGCTGTTTTCTTTTTGCAGGTTGAGTGGACCAGAGTAAGATATTAATGAACGGATGGATTCTACTGGTAAGATCGGCCATCCCACCATGACAACTGATGTGTCAGAAGCTGGGGAATTGTGTCTGGAACCTCTAGTCACTTGCAAGCTATGCCTTTGTGAACATTCTCTTGATAAGATGACCACTCTTCAAGAATGCAGCTGCATCTTCTGTACAGCGGTAAGCAGTGACAGCACCTTAACCAAGAAATAGAGTAATAGACTATGGAGGTACAAGGGACCTATTATATTGTTATGGCACAAGTCAGGCAGTGATGTCATTTACTCCCATCCATGCCAATACAGATAGTTTCCTGGCATATTCTTGCTACTGCTTTGTCCGGTCTTGCTTAAAAGAATGTTGACGTTAATGAGGCTTTCATCAGCTTGGAATTCTAATGAAGATACTCCCATAGCCAATAAAATGCATATTGGTGGAATCATAAATTACAGTAGGACACCTTCTCTTTTTATGGTTAGCTGAGCAAGTAAACAATTCATATTCAATCAGCATCTTTATTTTTCCTGAAGAAAAATATTAATACCACCATAGAGTTCTGTAGAATCTTTTTAAAATGTTTCTTCCCCATAAATATTTTATAGATGCTCTAAAGAAAATAGCCCTCAAACTCTCCTGGTGCAGTCATACTGTGGAGGTCCCAGGTAGCATTTTTTGTCAATTAAGTGTTGTTGTTTTAAAAACCTAATTTGTCAGTAAGGCTGATTGAGGTATAAGGGCATAAGATTAAGTGGTATAAGGTTAAGTGACTTGATAAAGGCCATACAGTGGCCAACCCAAAATTAGACCTCAGTATTTGACTGGCTTTCATTTCACCTCATGAACCAGATTCTGATCTCTGTTTTGTTGTGTGAATCCAGAATAACTCTAGTAACTTCAACTGAGCTAGTCTACATTTATGTCAGGGTAAATAAGATCAGCATCTAGCTGCATGTTTTAAAATGGGCAATATTCAATGGATTGAAATAGAATCTGTGAATGTGGTTTTTAATTTTGACCTTTATTATGATTTAATTGCCTATTGATTAAACAGAGCGTTCAAGCTATCCAACTTATAATATCTTTTGTTTTCAAATTTTTCTCTAGAATGTAATATGAAAACATGGTTTTGACTATTGTAAATTTAAGATTGTGGAATTTCTGTAGAACACATGGGAAAGTTCTACTCAGCCTTGGTTAGTATAATTTTTATCAAATCCTTTCTGGATAGTCTTTACATTAGTAGACCCCAATCTTTAATCACAGAACGACTAAGTTGAATGGATCTTCAACTGATGTAAATCATCCTCTTTCTTTTAAGTTCAGTGGAGCAATGCCAATTTACACCAGCTAGGAATCTGTATCTAGTATTCACATACTTAGCAGAATGTGTCCAAATGTCTCTCTCATTTCAATGGACTTTTAAATGTTTGAATAGCTCTTAAGCCTTGTGTTTTAAGCTTTGTCTCACTTTTGGTGTCTGTCTACCTTTGTCTTTATGCCTTGTTGTTATATATATGTCAGTCCCAGGATATTAGCAAGACAAGGTGGGTGAGGTAAGACAAAGGTTGTCTCTCTTACCAACAGAAGTTGGTCTAATAAAAGACATTACTTCCCCCACCTTGTCTCTCTGGTACCTTTGTCTTTCATGCTTATTCTGTTTCCTTCTCTCTCCCTTACTTGTTCTGTGCATGTCTTGTATGCGGTGTCAGGGATGGACAAGGAAGGAACACTTCCCATTTTCCTGTTAACTGGTCGATTTTACAGAAACAAGGCTATTGTGGCAATATGTGACTCAGGTTATGGAGGGTTGAGTCACTGATTGCACAGAATGCTGTGTTCATTCATGTTGCTCCTCCTTGCTATCTTTCTGCCACTTATTTGAGATTGCTGAGAGCCAGATACATCTATATAAGCTAGTCGTGATGCAAGTTCTAATGTTTCCATTGTACATATCTTATCTAAGAGCAGGTAATCCTTCTCAGTACCAGTGAAGGACTACTCTGCACGAAGCCAAACGGCTCTCAAACTGCATGTGCAACTTTTGACCACAGTGGGAGTTCTCCTGTACATGAAGAACATGCTTTAGCACTCAGATCTCCCTTCAAAGAAGAAATAGATAAGTTCATGAAGGATAGGTCCATCAATGGCTATTAACCGAGATGATCAGGGATGCAACCCCGTGCTCTGGGTGTCCCTAAGCCTCTGACTGCCAGATGCTGGGACAGGAAAATGGGATGGATCACTTGAGAATTGCCCTGTTCTGTTCTTTCTCTCTGAAGCGTTTGGCACTGGCCACTGTTGGAAGACAGGATACTGGGCTAGATGGACCATTGGTCTGACCCAGTATGGCCATGCTTATGTTATCTTGCCTTGTTCCCTGCTGTCTCATCCTGACCCCAGTTACTGACTCTGGCTTTGACCCTGGGCGTAGCTTCTGCCTCTTACTCTGTGACCCTTGGTGTGACCCCTGACCACAACGCTAATCTAGGTTTCAACCATTAGGTTGGACTGCCCATGTATGGGCCTGAAGGCATCTTCACTGGTAATTACAGCACATGCCTCATTAGCATTATCTGCTTTTAAATAGATAATTTTCTTCTGGGGTAAAATTCTGTGTTGCTTTTCTAAGAGGTGCAGCACAAAACTCATGGCCCAGAAAGCAGGGGGAGGTAGGTTTGGTGGCTTTAAGCCACTTACATGCACTCCTGATTTTGGGCTACTGTGGGGGTTGATGTGACCTCTGGTGTAACTTAACCTAAGTTACAGCAGCCTAGGAGCAGCAGTTCTGCCCAGAATCTCCTCCCCAGTACTATGTGCTGTGCCTCTGTGCCTGATATGTCCCTCCCACCACAGTCCTGACCCTGGCACAGCTCCTACAACCGAGGGGGTGGGGAGGGCAGTCCCCTGAAGCAGACGCTGCAATCCCGGCAATCACAGACTGGTAAATCTAATGTCAGTACCGGGCAAATTAGTTGAAACAATAATAAACAATAAAATGATCAGACACACAGAAGAACATAAATTGTTGAGCAAAAGTCAACATGGTTTCTGCAAAAGGGAAATCAAAGAACTCTAATAGATTAGTAAGACACGAAGGGGTCAACAAACATGTGGACAAGGGGGATCCAGTGGACATGGTGTACTTAGATTTCCAGAAAGCCTTTGACAAGGTCCCTCACCAAAGGCTCTTATGTAAATTAAGTTGTCATGGGATAAGAGGGAAGATCCTTTCATGGACTGAGAACTGGTTAAAAGACAGGGAATAAAGGGTAGGAATAAATGGTAAATTTTCAGAATGGAGAGGGGTAACTAGTGGTGTTCCTCAAGGGTCAGTCCTATGACCAATCCTATTCAACTTATTCATAACTGATCTGGAGAAAGGGGTAAACAGTGAGGTGGCAAAGTTTGTAGATGATACTAAACTGCTCAAGATAATTAAGACCAAAGCAGATTGTGAAGAACTTCAAAAAGATCTCACAAAACTAAGGGATTGGGCAACAAAATGGCAAATGAAATGTAATGTGGATACATGTAAAGTAATGCACATTGGAAAAAATAACCCCAACTATACTGTAAAGTTGCACTCTATATGATTTTATAAAAATATGCTAATGAGTGTGAATATAATGTAACTGGAATATGCTTCATGCAAAAGGTATCTTGTAAGGTATCATTACAAAGCTTATAATCTACTGAGTGTGGTCATCTTATTTGTATAAATGTATCACTCTTGTATCTGAAACTAGAAATATGAAATATAACTCTGAGGTTCTGTTGTAGTTATGCAAAGTGTGGGCCATTAATGGTGGTCTGGAATCTTAATGGCTTCCATTAACTAGGACAATTACCTGTAGATGGCTCTGTTTTACTTGTAAGTCTTCCTGTATACCTGTGGGCTGGCAAGTGGGTAATGAAATCTTACAGTGACATGTGATCATGTCACCTGAACTGGAATCCATCTTTAACCTGGTGCTTTTCCATTGAGAAGAGGGGTGGGAACCTAGAGGGACAAAGGATTCCAGCCTTATGCAAAAGATATATACGTGGGTGGAATAGAACAAAGGGAGCGGCCATGACGAGAAATGCCCTTGCTGCCACCTGAGCTGGAACAAGGGCTGAACCAGGGGAAAGAATTGTGCCCAGACTAGGAAGGCATCCAGGCTGTGAAAGAAACTTATTGAAACATCTCTGAGGGTGAGATTTTTATCTGTATTCAGTTTCTTACTATATTAGACATAGACTTGCGTGTTCTATTTTATTTTACTTGGTAATTCACTTTGTTCTCTCTGTTACTACTTGGAACCACTTAAATTCTACTTTCTGTATTTAATAAAATCACTTTTTACTTAATTAACCCAGAGTATGTATTAATACCTTGGGAGGATGCAAACAGCTGTGTGTATATCTCTCTATCAGTGTTATAGAGGGTGAACAATTTATGAGTTTACCCTGTATAAGCTTTATACAAGGTAAAATGGATTTATTTGGGGTTTGGACCCCATTGGGAGTTGGGCATCTGAGTGTTAAAGACAGGAACACTTCAGTAAGTTGCTTTCAGTTAAGTCTGCAGCTTTGTGGCACGTGGTTCAGACCCTGCATCTGTGTTGGAGCAGACTGGCATGTCTGGCTCAGCAAGACAGGGTGCTGGAGTCCCAAGCTGGCAGGGAAAGCAGGACAGAAGTAGTCTTGGCACATCAGTTGGCAGCCCCAAGGGGATTTCTGTGATCCAATCCATCACATATCCATACAATATGATGGGGGCTAATGTAGCTACAACTAATCAGGAAAGAGATCTTGGAGTCATCGTGGTTAGTTCTCTGAAGACGTCCACGCAGTGTGCAGCGGCAGTCAAAAAAGCAAACAGGATGTTAGGAATCATTAAAAAGGGATAGAGAATAAGATGGAGAATATCGTATTGCCCTTATATAAACCTATGGTATGCCCACATCTTGAATACTGAGTACAGATGTGGTCTCCTCATCTCAAAAAAGATATACTGGCATTAGAAAAGGTTCAGGGAAGGGCAACTAAAATGATTAGGGGTTTGGAACGGGTCCCATATGAGGAGAGATTAGAGGCCTAGGACTTTTCAGCTTGGAAAAGAGGAGACTAAGGGGGGATATGATAGAGGCATATAAAATCATGAGTGGTGTGGAGAAAGTGATAAGGAAAAGTTATTTACTTGTTCCCATAATATAAGAACTAGGGGCCACCAAATGAAATGAGTGGGCAGCAGGTTTAAAACAAATAAAAGGAAGTTCTTCTTCACACAGTCAGCCTGTGGAACTCCTTGCCTGAGGGGGTTGTGAAGGCTAGGACTATAACAGGGTTTAAAAGAGAACTGGATAAATTCATGGAAATTAAGTCCATTAATGGCTATTAGCCAAGATGGGTAAGGAATGGTGTCCCTACCCTCTGTTTGTCAGAGGGTGGAGATGGATGGCAGGAGAGAGATCACTTGATCCTTACCTATTAGGTTCACTCCCTCTGGGGCACCTGGCACCGGCCACTGTCGGCAGACAGGATACTGGGCTGGATGGACCTTTGCTCTCACCCAGTATGGCCATTCTTATGCAGCTGGTTTCCTCAGTTCCTGCACTGAAGTATAATTCTATGCCTGCTGCCTCCAGGGCTGTAAGATCCCCTCTTTACCCAGCTCTGAGCCTTTTATCTGTATGAAAAGATTGAAGCTGGGGTAAGAATCTCAGCCTTAGTATCTGGAATGAAGACATAAACAGTCTTTGGGGTGCTGATGCTTTAAGCAAGTCTAGTTTGTTTTGTTTTCCATGACAAGGTTATCCATGCAGAGCCAAGGATAACATTAAGCCTGATGTAGCAGGTAGGCTCAACATGGAGAGTGTGTGTCCTATGCAAAGCTGTTACTATGGGTTTCTGTTGTTTTCACATACATGTTGTCAGCTGACAATTACCTTGGCTCTGTATTTCCGAATTCTCCAAAGCACAATTGTTTTCCTCTACATCATTACTAACTTTGAGGGCTAATGGAAATTTAATTATTCAGGCATCGAGGTTTATGTTTCTCCCCATCATTTGTGATCTGTAAAACAAAAAAGTTAAATGGGTTAGTATTGTGCATCTGGTATTCTTCCAGCTTAGCGCTGATGTAATAAACATTATCCCTCCTAAAACCTGTATTCCAACCAAAGTAAATTTTATTGGAGTGTGTGTATCTGCATTTGAGTAGAACGGTGCTATTAAGACTGGAGATTTCAACTAGAAATATTTGATTTCAGCTGTTTAAAGGGAAAACCTAATGGATTTGTACATGGACTTTTCACTTTGGACCTGTGCTTAAGTTCAAATAAGATGGCATCAGCCAGATATCCCTGCAATGTTTGTTGCTGTTCAAGTAAGCCTACAGTAAAAACTCATGAGCTCAAGCCCAAAGTAATCATTCTCTGCAGCTTCTTGGGATCTGTGCGAAAGTATATGGTGACTTGGCTGAGTCTGAATTGTGTTAGTTTAAAATGAGAATGTGGATGAGTCTCACAACAAACTGTGCATTGGTAATAATCATGTTTATTATGGTAATGCCTAAGGGCCAGCTCATTGTGACAGGCACTGTACAAACAGACGAGTAGACAATCCCTGCCATGAAGAGCTCAATATCTAAATAGACAAGACAGATACAGGGTGGGGGAAGAGGTAGAACACACCATCAGAGTGAACTACGTGATGGCAGCAAACGTCAAGTTAATTTCACAGTGGTGGATCGGGTTAGTTAGGGAGGGCTATGATAAATGGCAAGCAAAGTGAAGGGAACGGGGACATTGAAGGGCAGGAAAGAAAGGGGGAGGGGAGAAGAGGGCCAGGGGCAGGTGTGGAGTGAAGCTGAGGTGAAGAGACAATGAGGGAGAAGGACGATTGGAGCAACTAGCCAATCAGCACAGGGTAGAGAAAGTCCTATCAAAACTGTAGAAAGTTGTTTGAATGTCCAGAGGTCTCTGCTTTGGCTGCTTCTGCACCTCCTGGTGTCCTGTCTGGAGTCTCTGTCTGGCTAATGGTGACCAGATAGCAAGTGTGAAAAATCAGGACGGGAGTGGTGGGGGGATTATAGGCACCTATATAAGACAAAGCCCCAAATATCAGAACTGTCCCTATAAAATCGGGACATCTGGTCACCCTAGTCTGACTCATCTCTGCAGATTTCCTCCAAGGCCACGTAGGGACAAAGGGAAGCACCAACTGGGTCCTAGTGCTCCCAGAGTATACAGTTCTGGGTCTGGGATAGTGGTAGGCAGATGAGTGGCCCTCACTGGCCCCCATTTGACCCCTTCCCCGACTGCAGCAGTCCCTGCTCTGGTTCCTTCTGGTCCTCCTGTCTGGAGTCTCTGCCTGGCTCCTCTGTGTGTACTATAAATCTATACTATACATATGGGGACTATATGATGATGTAGTGTGGTGTAAAGATTTTATTAGCATGTGTTTGGGATGGTTCTCTTGTATAATGGAGTTCATCCAAACAAGTGCTAATAAAATATTTAGAGGGCACCATGCTAACATATATTGTACTCTATAGGCCACACACTACAGAAGAACTACTTTAGAAATAAAAACAAGGAGTCCTTGTGGCATCTTAGAGACTGACACATTTATTTGGGCATAAGCTTTTGTGGGCTAAAACCCACTTCATCGGATGCATGCAGTGGAAAATACAGTAGGAAGATATATATACACAGAGAAATGTTTTAAACAGTTTTGAAATAACAGCATTGGGACATTTTTTATTTTTCTGCTTGTAAAGCCAGGTGTCTTAGTTACCAAAAGTCCAACTGTCCAGGGCTCAGAAGGAACTATAGAAACTTCTAAAAATGATGATTACTGTATCTCAAAATGTTACTTCAAATTCCAATGTCAGATGTTTCAGGGGCTAGAAGTGATTTCCACATCCAGTTGGGAATGTGGGATTGCCCCTTCCCAGGGCTATAAAACTCCTGTGTCTAGTTCTGAAGGGATATAAGATACCAGATTTGAAAATGGATTTTTCTCTTTTAGATGTAGAAAAGCTGCTAGTAGCCGAGTACCAACAAAGTCGTCCTACAATGCTACACTGTAGCGAGGCGATGATTCACCGGTGCAGCGCCTCCTGCTGGTCGTCTCAGGAATTAGCTCTTTTCTAGCCTCGGCGCGCCCTCTGCAGGCTGGTGTCTCACCTGCCTCTGGCCCTGTGTCCATCCCGGACCCTGGTGCCTCCTCACCCTGAGGTGCTGCCCCCTGGCAGTGTCCCCACACTCTGTGTCTCCCCTCCCAGGGGACCCACCTTGCCTCAGTGGCTACTGCCAGTCACCATCTAGCCCTTGCTCACTGGGGCTGACTGCAGTGTAATGGCCACTCATCATTGGCAAGGGGTTAGGACCTGCTGCCTTGGCCTATCATCAGGCTGCGCCTCTGCAGCCCCTGTACCTTTCTGGGCCTTGCACAAGGCCTGCAGCCTGGGGGTTTATTATCAAGGATCTACAACCTATCCTGAAGGACGACCCATCACTCTCACAGATCTTGGGAGACAGGCCAGTCCTTGCTTACAGACAGCCCCCCAACCTGAAGCAAATACTCACCAGCAACCACATACCACACAACAAAAACACTAACCCAGGAACCTATCCCTGTAACAAAGCCCGCTGCCAACTGTGTCCACATATCTATTCAGGGGACACCATCATCGGGCCTAATCACATCAGCCACGCTATCAGAGGCTCGTTCACCTGCACATCTATCAATGTGATATATGCCATCATGTGCCAGCAATGCCCCTCTGCCATGTACATTGGTCAAACTGGACAGTCTCTACATAAAAGAATAAATGGACACAAATCAGACGTCAGGAAATATAACATTCAAAAACCCGTTGGAGAACACTTCAATCTCTCTGGTCACTCGATTACAGACCTAAAAGTGGCAATTCTTCAACAAAAAAACTTCAAAAACAGACTCCAATGAGAGACTGCTGAATTGGAATTAATTTGCAAACTGGACACCATTACATTAGGCTTGAATAAGGACTGGGAGTGGATGTGTCATTACATAAAGTAAAACTATTTCCCCATGTTTATCGCCCCCCCCTACTGTTTCTCACACGTTCTTGTCAACTGCTGGAATTGGCCCACCTTGATTATCACTACAAAAGATTTTTTTTCTCTCCTGCTGGTAATAGCTTACCTTATCTGATCACTCTTGTTACAGTGTGTATGGTAACACCCATTGTTTCATGTTTTCTGTGTATATAAAATCTCCCCACTGTATTTTCCACTGCATGCATCTGATGAAGTGAGCTGTAGCTCACGAAAGCTTATGCTCAAATAAATTTATTAGTCTCTAAGGTGCCACAAGTACTTGTTTTCTTTTTATAGGAACAGACTCCTGAAACTCTTACCAGTCCACAAAAGTGGTCCATAATCATGCAAATAGTCCCATTGTCTTCAATGAGATTGATCAAATGATTAAGGGTTTACAGGATTAGGTTCCAAATTTGTAAATTATTCTGTGTGAAACTAACAATGCCTGAGCTGTCATATTAGAAGGAGCTTCATTTGAATAAAGGTGGGCAGATGTGTGATAAGTCTTAGCTCCATTGCTAAGATGAGGAGCATATTTTCAGCAAAGTTCTTGACAGATTCCTGAGGCAGCTGGTTTAAGGCCATCAGTGTCCAGCATTATAATCTTCACTTATAGTTCTCTCACCCACAAAGCTGAAACATGAGGCATTTGTTTTCTTTGTTTTGCTGCTCCAGTTCCAGTTAACAAAATGCATGTTAGACTAGTTTGGCTGCAAAGAAGGATTCTGTGTACACTGGGGACAACACCTGATTCCTGTAAGGCTGCAGAACTGGGCTGACATCGGAATCCAAACATCCTCTGGTCAGTGCAAGCAGAGGCATTCCTCTAATGATTTGGACTTGATGTGATGCAGTATGGATTTCATGGATAATTCAGACCAATGGGGAGAAACAGAGTCAAAAACACTGTTTAAACACCTTCCGCCCCCACACCCCCTTCCCTCTGGAGGACTCCGGACAAACGTAACAGCACAATACATATGCTAACAAACTTAAACAAATCCTTTGTTTAAGTTTGTTAGCTTATGTATTGTGCTGTGAAAGCCATTTAAATAATGAATGCCCTCCCTAGCCACGTTCTGCTCCTTTAAGGAGCAGAGTGCAGCCCCACCCTACTCCCCCTCCAAAGGTGGGGGGCTAGCCCCAAGTCTTTCCGGTACCCCATACCAGCTAAAATCTCTTGTCGGTAATGTGTACTGGTGGGTACCACTCTACTTGCACTCCTGCTAATAGGAATGTCAGAATATCAATGCCAAATCCTGCTCCAATCTCCTCTTCAACTTTTTTTCCAAATACTCTGATCTTCAGTATTATATGAGTGAGTTTAACTGCAAGTGACATGCCTGCTAAAGTCACCAACCGGCAATTAATTTCAAGTTGTATGTTACTCACCAGAACAAGGTTTGAGCTGTCTAATATCATGTACAATAACAGACCAATCTTGCAAAAACAAAAGACAATTTCACATCCTAGCTTCTGGGTGTTGGCACATGTTTATGCAGCAATGGTATGACTCATCATTCATGTGGTCTTATGTTTTTGAGAAGTGTGTGAATTAACTACAATGGAAAATGCATGAAACAAATGCCACTATAACAATCCATATGTCATCACACACACTGGTACAATAGTTCTGTGTAAAGGAGAATAAGATTTCCCTTTCTTAGGTCTGGGTGACTTTAATAGACAATGCCATGCTAGCAGGGCAAGTGAGAGTACATTTAACCTCTCAACTTTTTTGAACTATAGTGAGAAGAGCCTTCTACTTTGGGTTTCATTTCAAAGGGTGTAGTGAGAGCCCAGCTTGAGACAGGCCCTGAAGCCATTCTTCCCTGTTGTCTTCCCCCAATCTCAGTTTCCTCCACGATACTGCTGCTGCATGCCACTAAGCGTGTGCGAGTTACTGCGGAGACAAAGGGGCCAGCCATTTTCCCAGGACTCAGCACACACACATGGAGACACCTTGATTTATGAAACACTCTGTGCATCCGTTGCTTTATCTGCAGGTGCTTGAGAGAGGAGAATTTTCTGCTGTACCTAGTGCATCCCAGGCAGCATTGAGCAGCACAGTAGAGGAAACGGTTGTGAAAAGACAGCATTGTGTGTGTGTGAGACGGAGAGAGAGAGAGAGAGAGAGTAGAGTGGGAGGGAGACAACTTTAAAACAGGTGAGAGACAACCAAAAGGTGGAGGTGAAAAATGAAGAGGAGGAGGAAAGAGACAACACAGGGCAAGGGAAGATTCCTACCTGGGCCAGTGTTGATCCTCAGTCACGCTCTCTTTTCCACATGTTGTTTCTCTCTCACAAGAAAATAATGGCCCATCTCCAAAATCAACACACCTGTGCCCCAGTGAGATAATACTTTTCAGTTCATAGCGGTAGTTAAGGGTCTGATTTCCTCTTGCACCAGTGTAAATCTGGAACAATTCCATTAAAGTTAATGGAGTTTACATGATGTAACACCAGTGTAAGATGCAAATTAGATTAAAAAAAATCCAATTATTAAAGGCCATCCTCTTTCCTCTTGCTAATTTCAAGAAAAGATTCATTCCCTCTCCCCATGCACCACTTTCTTATACTCCTCTCTTTAGGTGTAGGCAGATCAAACATTCAGTCCTGGTGCTGCAACGCCCCAATGATTTTAAATAAAGCTCACTTCAGATTGTTTTCCATGTCTACCCACCAACTGTCATGTTGTGGCATTTGGGTTTCTTTCCAAGCTTGAAGTACTTTTGGCACCTTAGAGACTAACAAATTTATTTGAGCATAAGCTTTCATGGGCTACAGCCCACTTCATCGGATGCATAGAATGGAACATATAGTAAGAAGATATAGAGAACATGAAAAGATGGAGTAAGAGGCTAATTAATTTAGATGAGCTCATAAAAAACATGATAAAATTGGCATATATAAAATAATACGTAGCACATGCTCAAAGCACTTTACGTATTCAAAGAACTTCTCACTTCTCCTTTGAAGTAGGTATTATCCATTTTATATGTGGTGAAACTGAGACAGAGACATAAGTAAATTGCCCAGTACCCAGCAGTAAATCAGTAACGGAGCCAGGCCTAACAGAACACAGGTGTCTGGACTCAGTCCTTAGTCCAGAACACACTGGGACCAGCTGTAATGTGACATGTCACTTTGTTTATGGCTTCGGGTATATTCACTCTCTGGTGCTTAATGATAGCGATCCCACGACATTTGGGGTACCAGAAGCCAATATGTATTTTATTTTGATTTTTACAGTATGGCTCTTCAGACTTTGAGTAGCATAAGCCAGTCAATTTAAAATTGCACATAAGAATGGTGATTACCAATACTATAAGCAGATTCAATGAAGGAACAAATCCCAATAACTGCATTTATCATGTTGGGTGTGAGAAAGAGCCACTAAATCAAATACTTCTTGTTATGGAATGATGAGCTAGAAAGCAGTATACACTGCCCTGTGGTCACACTTGCCTGTTGACACTCAATTGCTTTCAACAGTTGGTGCGCCATTTGTGGCCATATGGTCACCAAAAAAATGTACACAGCCACTGATTTTTCTGACCACAAGACCACAACACGCTCATCAAACTATAAAAGGATTTTTCACTCTTTTTCCACGTGTCTTACTTTTATAGGGCCTCATCCCTTGTCCAATGGAGATGTTACCAACAACTTGAATGAGCATTGTATCCGGCCCTTAAATGTTAAGCCACAGAGGTGGAAAATGAAATGGTGCTGATTTTTTAACCACACTTGGTAAATCTATCTTGATTTGATAAATGTACTTATTTTATAATAGCTGACCATATATATACCAGGCACTTGAATAACATGATGACAAGCACATTATAAAACCTTAGATAAATATACCTATTATTCCACACACTGCAAGTACTTTTTGAATGTAAGTGTATATGCACCGGCACTGACCGGGCACTTCTGGTGCCAGGCTGCAAATCTGTATTCACGGTGGTGAATATTCATAGAGCTCGCATGAGTAGACCCATTGACGTCAATTGCACTGCACATGGGTATGTATTGAACAACTGGGCTCTTTATGAACGGAAAGAATTAAAGAAAGAAGCATTATGTCCTACATGATAAAAATAGATAGTGAGTACAATGGAACCTTGCTCCCTGATTAAAGCCTCTACATGCTACCACTATAGAAATAGTAAATAAATTGTAACTTGTGGAGCTGGTTGGGAAGTTACTTTCCCCCCGCCCCTTTTTTTTGTTTTTGCTGAAAACTTTTTGTCTTTTTTTTTTTTTGGTTTTAATCAAAAGACTACAAACTAAAATAATAATAATAATAATAATTTTAAAAAATCAGTTTTTGGCATATAAAAATTGAAACATTTTAGTTTAAAACGAAAAATGTCAGTTTTGTGGGTTTTTGATGAAAAATTGATTTTTTTTTCATGAAATTGTAAGTTTAGTTGAAAAATCATTTTCGGTCTAAATTGTTCTGGCAGAGCATGTTCAGTGAACTCTCCTAGTTCTTTTGCATTTCCACTACCTTACTCTCATATTAAGCACTGGTCATACTTTGATCCCAGTCACAACCTACTGCTTTTGCCTTTTAAATGACATAATAATTGCAGTGAAATGTTAACTAGATACAGGGCTCAACTGTCAACAGTACTGCCTATAGGACATATTATTGAAAGGGCTGACCTGATTTCCTTTCCACCCTCATTCTTTAACTGACTGTCTCCTTTATTTTTCTTAATCAAAAACTAGATATTAAAATTTGTCACATCAGGTTTGTGGTTTCCTTTCATATTTTCTATCAAAAGCAATAAAAGTTACAATTAGTGAGCTGGAAAGCTTTGTACAAAATTGGAGTTGAGAAAGTTAATAGAACACACTGAATGCGCTTGATGTACTTGAAAAAGCAATATGCAGTAATGACTGAGACCAGTCTTTTGTCTGTGGCAAGGAGAAGATTATTTGAAAGTGGCCTTGAATAGAAATATGGATTTGTAGTGAGAGGAGTACAAGTGCCCTTGTCGTGTCATTGCCTAGCAACATGAGATTTAAATACACTGCCTGAACTAATTTAAAAATCAAGAGGTAAAAATGTGCAATTGTGCTAATGCCGTATATAGACTAAATCCTACACTAAAAACCTTTATCTCTGGCAATATTTTGTTTAATCCTGTTGTATATATTAGTGAAATCAGTGAAGTTAGAACAGTTCCTACTGGAAGTGCTGTACTTATTCATAGTTACTATATAAGCACCTATTTCCAGAGTTAGATTAAGAATGTTATCATAACAACTCCCTTTAGGCTGAAGCTTGCATGAAATGTTTTACTGCAAATGAAATTTTGTATGCTGTTAGTCCAGGACAGATCTTTTCAGTGTATCTCTTAGCAGTTTCTTCCTTTCTGAAAATGTCATATTGTCTCCACTTGAGCTGTAGATATATAATGAGTATGTGTCTGAGTCTATATGCGCCCTCTCATTCCTTATCTCTATGTATATATATAATAGAATATAGTGGAGTGTTTATATTAGACATTGTGACAGGGTCGGGCCAGATGGCTACAGGAGAGTGATTTTGGGGACGGGGGGGTTAAAGCCTTTTATTGTGTATTGAAAGACATTAGTTCTCCTTCTCCTGCACAGTCTTGGTTCCACGCAGTCTACCAGTACGACGGGCAGCAATGAGACTGACCTTGCGACCAGCTGGAGCATCTCTCCTGATGGTTGAAGGCTTACCAATATGTTGATGGTTACCATCACCAAAGGGATGTTCTACAGGATTCATAGCCACACCATGGACATGTGGCCAGCAGTTTTGCTTTGCCTTGTATTTGTGATAGGCATGACCTGCCTTTAGGATAGGCTTGTCAATACGACCTCCACCAGCAACAATGCCACCAACAGCTCTGTTTGCAGAAGAGATCACCTTCTCAGAATCAGAAGGCAGCTTCACGCAGGTTTTCTTAGTTTCAAGATAGTGGGAGATAACTGTGGCATAGTTTCCAGAAGCACGGGCCAATTTGCCACCGTCACCAGGCTTTTCTTCAAGGCAACAGACAATGGAAGGCAGATATATTAGCCCCAGGTTAGGTAGGTCCCTTTTCCCTGGGTAAGGTAACAGGGAAGGTTCCAGAACAATCAGGAACGTTCTGGAAACAATTAAGACAGGCTGATTAGAACACCTGCAGCCAATCAAGAAGCTGCTAGAATCAATGAAGGCAGGCTAATCAGGGCACCTGGGTTTAAAAAGGAGCTCACTTCAGTTTGTGGTGCGTGTGTGAGGAGCAGGGAGCAAGAGGCACTAGGAGCTGAGGGTGAGAAAGCGTACTGTTGGAGGACTGAGGAGTACAAGCATTATCAGACACCAGGAGGAAGGTCCTATGGTGAGGATAAAGAAGGTGTTGGGAGGAGGCCA
Source organism: Eretmochelys imbricata (assembly GCF_965152235.1). Taxonomy (NCBI): domain Eukaryota; kingdom Metazoa; phylum Chordata; order Testudines; family Cheloniidae; genus Eretmochelys; species Eretmochelys imbricata. Next base: position 109,228,874 of record NC_135573.1, on the reverse strand, counting down.
TGGGGAAGTAACCGAGGGAGTTGTAGCTGTCGCACAGCTGTTTCAGGAGGCACTCTAGACAGCTGCATTCCACAGGGCCCTGGGCTGGAACCCGGAGTAGAGGGCGGGCCCGGGTTCCCCCCAAACCTCCCAACTCCTGGTCAGACACAGGAGAAGTTGACCTGGACTGTGGGTTCACGAAAACGGCCAAACTGACGGCTGCCGTGAATCTCCAAGGCGAGCAAATCCGCCAATAAGTGCAAGATTCATCAAGGTAGAGGAGGAACTTTGTCACAACATATATATCGTAATATAATCTCTCTCTCTCTCTCTCTCTCTCTCTCTCTCTCTGTGTATATATGTACATAAAACAATATATTTCATCAAAGCATTCTTATAAACTTTAACTAATTAAGCCTCACAACATCCTGGGAGGCAGGTAAATATTTATTATCCCCATTTTGTAGATAAGAAATCTGAGGGAATGACAGGCTGAAATGCATTTATGGGCAGACGAGTGGCTCTGCAAAAATGGCACATCTTGCTCAATAAATTTGCTTGGTATCTATGTGTGTTTTGAGCCATAGCTACTTGCTTTAATGAGAAAATATTTTTCCCCTTTCTTTTTTGGGTAAGATTTTTCCAAAGCACTCAGCATTGGCCTAACTCTGTTTCCACTGAAGTTAATGGAAGTTCCATTGATTTCAGTTGGAGCAGTTACGTTAGCAGCGAATTCTTTGAATAGTCCCACTCTTAAAATTTATCTTATTTCTGTCACCACTGCAAAATTATGGGAGAAGGAACAAGATTTTATTCTGGCTCATGTACCATGAACATACATGTCTAAATTCCATTTCCTGTTGGTAATATGCAAGCCAGGAAGAACACAACTTGACCAGGGTGAATTTGCAGGTCTGGCAGTTCACATTTTTTCATTAAATTGTCTCTTGCTGAGAAACAATACTATTCTTAGGCAGTTACTTTTAGACAAGAAGGTAAACATGCTTTGTGACTTGCTAATGTCACACACAGGGAGAAAGTGGCAGAGCCATGAATACAACCCAGAACTCTTGCCTACATGTCATGTGCACATCTCTAACCACTGTTTCCTGTGTTTCTGAAATGATCCTATCTTTAAAGAACTGTATTTACTTGCACACACTCTTTCTCTGTGTAAAATGCCTTGAAGGGTTCTAATTCTCAAAAGGGGTTGGGTGCCCACTTCCCACTTCTGAAAATCTGGGTCATAGTTTCTGTACACAGGAAATTGTATGTATCAATAGATTTTCATTACTGTGGTGTTTGTCTAAGCAAAAAGTGCAATTTTTCAATGCTTTTGTCAACTTTTGATGTGTTTCTGGGGTGTGGAAATGTTTGTATGATGCTGCAAATGCAAATAAGTATTTTACTGTATAAATTTATAATTCTCTTTGCCCTGTCTTCACCACAGTCACGGCTTGCATCAGTGCTTCATTTTCAGCTACTTTATAATTAAACTAAATTAGCGTCTGTGTTTTTAAATAAATAATAATAATAAAAGCTTAAAGCAGTTCTGCTGTGCTAAAAGCTACAGAACCTTTTTTTTTTTTTTTAATTTCTTTACTGCTAATTTTGGGAAGAGGAGAGGTGAGGTTCTATTCCTGGTTCCCAGACAGACTGATGTGTGATCTTTAGGCAAGACACTTAAGGCTTTGTCCTGGAATGTGCTGTGTGTCACCTGGGTAGCACTCAGCACCTTCAGCTCTCCTCAGCACCTGACTGAATTGGGCCCATAGTCCCTCAGCGTCAGTTCTGTAATATGTAAAAGATTTAATGTTTGTAAAATTTATGTCACAGGGCTGTTGTTTGTAAAGTACTTTTGAGATCCTCAGCTACTGGCTTCTGATCCAAAGCTTGTTGAACTCAGTCTGTGAAACTACAACATAAAGGACGCACTAGCCTTTGTTAACCTGATCTGGATTTGAACCAGCAAACTAGAGGAGAAAGGTTTCATATTATGGTATCAAGCTTTTGAGCCATCTAGTCCCTTGAAGGTGTATTCCTAAAGCTGCACGCACATTCTTCCACAGGAAAATAATTGTTAGTGCTGAGGTCAACTGCCCTAGTAGGGTAAAGTAGGAAAAAGCCTTTGGGCTTCCATGAGTCCTGCAGTAACTTCTTAGCCTTTGTCCTCGCTCTTTAATGGGGTGGCCTGAACTGATCTTAGAATCTGAGTCTACTGTATCCTACTGTCAAAGTAAATTACTAAACATAGTCACCCATCCCAAAAGGGACAGGAGCCGGGGTTGCAGTCAAAGAGAAGGATTGTTCTCCAACACTAACTGAGAGACACACTGAGGAGGAAAATCTACACTCCCCAAAGGGTACGGTGGGCTCTGAACAATGGGAGCAGGATGCAGGGAGCATGTGTTGGGCACACAGGCACCATCATCTTCCTTTCCCCAGGAGTGCTCAGCTCCTGCTCAACCCCAGACCACACCCAACTCCACCTCTTCCCCCAAGGCCCCACCCTGCCCCGCCTCTTCCAGCCCAGTTCCTGCCCCTCCCCTGAGCACACCCCATCCCCGCTCCTCCCCTTCCCCGTCAGCCCCTCCTGCATGCTGTGGAACAGCTAATCCGTGGCAGGTAGGAGGCGCTGCGGGGCGGGGGAGTTGATTGGTGGGGCCTCTGGTGGGTGGGAGGTGCTGAGGGAGGGAGAGGGGAGGAACTGGCTGCAGATGGATGCTAAGCACACTCTAATTTTTTTCCATGGGTGCTCCAGGGCTGGAGCACTCCCGGAGTTGGCACCTATTGCTGGGCTGTCCTACCCTTATGAGCTATGCAGCCTTCCTCCACTCCAATGCATGTGGATTTTTGGGGGCAGACTTTGGAGTAGAGCATTTCCTGTTGGGATCAATCATGACTATGTTACTTCCTCTGTTTCCATTTACTTTTCTATGCAGATGGGAGGTGTCTTTTGTAGCTAGGCCATTAAACCCACTTTATGTTTCAATTACTGACTCTTTCTCGTGTTGTTTCTAGGTTCCTTTTGGAAAGGAGCATTAACTACATTGTTTGAATGAATAAAGGGACAGCATCCGGTTAAGTCTCACTAAATTCCTTGTGTTACTAATAACACCTGAAGTTATTAAAATTGTTAGAATAGTTATACTGCTTATTTACTTTTTGCCCTTTGCTCATCTTGGAATGTGAAAATAGACTGGCCAGTTCTATTTTTTTATCTACTAGTATCACTTTCTAGTTCTCATGTAGGGAACTGTTTAAATGTAAACAAATAAAAGTTGATTGAAATTTAAAACATAAGTCATAAACATATGGGGCTGGACTGAAACCCGGGAGCAAGGCAAAACCAGAGTGTCTCCCCCAGGGTCACATCTAGTCCCTTCTTTCCCTTTGATCGGGGGCAACCTATTGCTGGCACAGATTACTTGTCTGTGCCAGCTCAGCTGTGCTTACCAGAGCATTGGAGGGGCAGAGCCAAGACTCCCACCTGATGGGTGGGGGAATAACAGTCCAGTGGTGGCCTACCCTACAGGCGCTGGAAATGCAGGGAGTCCACGCAGGGACTTAAAGGGGCTCCTTATACCTTATTACACTCCTGCAGGGGCATGTGGCAGGGCTTATAGTTTAACCTGTTGGTTTTAAAATTAGGCTTTTGAAACTCTTAAAAAATTAAATCCCTAAATTTTGGTAATAAATTACCTGATGATCTCCCTTTAAATACAATTTTTTTTAAAAAATAAACATCTTATTGGAAATCAGATGTTATTTTAAATGCCATGCCATTTGGTGGAAGATATATTCATTTTTCTTTAAAATAAACTGTTTAAGTGACCACAAGGATTTGGCAGGTGTACATTTTGCTGGCATGCACGGTAGAGTTGAATTACATCATTTTGCAGTATACATTGTTACATCACTTTTACCTGGAATATTGGTCAATGTTTTTTTTCACAGGACCCTTTGGGTTCACTACTTCCTGTGTATTTTAGAATTAGAAACCTCTGTTACACCAGTTTCATACTGCTTTAAATTCTTTTGACTTCAGTGCAGTTGCACGGGCATAAAACTAGTGTAACAGGCTGGAGAATAGGGCCCTTAAAATCCAAATTGGATGTGTCATAATGGGGACGAAACATTGGGGATCTGCTTTTTCTCATCCCAAGAAAAAATACTACACAATTATTTTTGTGCAGCGAAGTGATGTGGACACATGCAGGAGGGCCTCTCTGTTGGAAATGGACTTTGAACACTTGCTCAGTAGGCCAGTGGTTGATGGCAATTCATGGAAATGACACAATCTATTTGGAGGAAAGTTGATAGCCTCACTGTTTCCAGATCCGTGCTCTGCTAGCCAATCTATAAGCTGCCTTCATTGCAGATTGCTGAGAAAGCAACTCTCCTGCTTGTAAGTGAGGCCCTATAATGGTGGCCACCAGGTGAGAGACTGAATTAAGAAAACATGAAGGGAAAATAGAAGAGCAAAACCTGTTTTAATTAGAGTGAAATATAGCCTGTTCTTTTCCAAGTCTAGGCTTAATATAGAGAAAATGTATTAGCACAGGACTTGACTTGCTGACTTGAGTAAACTCAATATGTGATGGATGAAGTCATACATAATTAATTGTTCTTTGCTGCATTCTTCCCAAAGTAATGGTTCTTAGCATCCACACGTATGATAATTTATGTTTTCCCTAGTGCTCTAGGACAGCCAATTAAGGAAGTGGAGGTGGCACCTGTGTAGTGCAGTGTTAACATCTACGTTTCCCTATCATGTGGGTTTCAACTTTCCATCCTTTTTTTTCTTTTCTCCTTTCTAGTGCCTAAAGCAGTATATGCAGCTGGCAATTCGAGAAGGCTGTGGTTCTCCCATCACTTGTCCAGACATGGTATGCTTGAACCATGGGATCCTACAAGAAGCAGAGGTAGTGACACTTGTCTTCTCTCCTCTTTTTAGTTCCACCTTTATTTATAATAATAAATTATTATAAATAATAATTAATAATAAATTAATAAATAACTAATAAATCCACCATAATAAATACAATATTGTTCTGTTTCCTCCTCTTAATTACCTCTCATGAGTCTGTGACAGGAAGCCTGCCTGACCATAGGAACTAGAGACAAATAGATGTTTTTCTTTTCTGTCTTGAGAAAATGTTTACTTGGGATCCAGACAATTTCTGAATTACCCAGGCAGGTGATTTAACCAAAATATTCTGCATCCAGGAACCACTAAACATTCATTAGCAATGACTGTTGGAATGGCTTTGATATGGATACCTACGGTGGGTGAAATCCTGTCTCCACTGAAGTAAATGGCAAATCTCCCACTAGTTTAAGTGGGGTAAGGATTTAACCCAGTGTGTTTATATTGGGGTGAAGCAGGAAAAATGAGGACGGTTTCTTGTGTCTCAGTCTTTCTATAAATTGTAAGGGAAAGCTGGGTGGGAGTTGGATTTGACAGATGAGAAGAGTGAGAGTCTCAAAACCCAAAACAGAGAACTTTCCAATAGATGAGACTTTGGGAGCCCTGAGGCTGAACAAGGAGGTTACACTAGTGTGTGCACACACATACACACGTGTGTATACACCCACAAATATGTATAACACACATGCAGAGGAACATGCATATATACTTCTAAGGTTTGAGATAAAGAAACTGAGGTAGCATCCAATTCTCAGTTATATTATGTCCCCTTTATGCCATTTAGTCTGTGTAAAGTGGTCAGAAATAGCCCCTAGTCAAATGGCTTGCCTGGCTATTGTAGAAAGGATGTAAAGTTCCTAGATGGCCCCACTCTCAACCCATGGCACAAGAGATGGGTCGCTAGTATGGCTGGAGTGTACTACACTGCAGCAATTCTCTGCTTCCCAGAGGCCATGAAAAACAGAGTGTCAGAGAGAGCAGCCCCAAGGCTGTTCTTGCTTACATAGCAAATAGAGGGAGAATGTAGGGAGTGCAAAGGTGGCTAAAAGCATTAAACGACCTTTGCCCTCACTCCTTTTCTCTCATCCCCAAGTGCAGGAATGAAATAAATGAGACCCAAGCCCTGAATTTTCTTCCCCTGAATTGCACAAAAGCAAATACTTATTTGTTATCCTGTGGGCCTCCTACAGCCCTGTATTCAAAGATGGCATAGCTGTGCTCACTATAACCCAGTTCAAACGTGGGCATTGCCAGCGGAATTCTGTTGTGAATCCCCCAGTGAATGTGACCTGTGAGTATCTTTGTTCAGAATGTTTGCACTGTACAATAGCCAAGGTAGTGACCCCTGCATCCTAAGCTAAGCCATTTTAACAACTGTTTTAAATGTGGTTTATTTTGTAATGTAGACAAGGCATTAAAGTAAACTTCACTCTACCTGTGGTGAAATGTCATTCTGTAGTAAGCT